>NC_138108.1:35088152-36288152 GCF_964146895.1 Miniopterus schreibersii | reverse complement strand
ATGGCCAATGCTCCTGTGCTTTTGAATGTTATACAGCTTATACTATCATTTATTTTTTAAAATTAAAAATGCTTTATTATTTTGCTGTTTTTACTTTTTGATTCTCATATTTGTTACCTGTGATAACAAGAATAAAAAATTATTTTTCACATGATTATTTACAAGTTTAAATTTCCTGTGAAAATCTCAAACATTCATTAATAAGATCATGTATAATACATATATTTTTACATTATGAATATATATTTTATATCATGTGTCCAAGTAGAGACACAAAAATGCCCTTACATTCAGTATAATTTATTTATTTATATATCTTTTCTCTCTTTTCTCCCATAAACTTTCTAGAGAAACAGATAGACACTGCTCATCTGATATACACCAGGATATACTAATAAGCTTGCCTCTAACATACAAGTAAACAATATGGTCTCTTGACCCAAATTGATTTTTGTGGTAGTCAGTAGAGCTACCCCAAAATATTCTAGTTTTCCTTCCCTACTTTATTTAAAGCTAAGTACATCTGTGTGACTTTCACCAGTGAAATGTTAGAAGTGATATGTGTTACTGCCGGTCAGACCTTCAATTGTCATGTTCCCTTCTTCCTGCCTCAGTGATTGTAGAAACATATGTCAAGATGGTGACTCCATTAAATGGTTGTTTGAATAGTCAGCCAGAAGCACACCATGCCTACTGACATTTAGCATGAGTCAAATTAGACTTTTACTGTTTTAACCCACTGTGACTTGGAGGTTGTTAGTTTTTTCAGCATAACCTTACCTATCCTGACTGATACAAATTCAAATATCAGCTCTTCCAATAAGTGGCTCTGTGACTATAATCATAACACAGATTGGTCCCAAGTAGAAGACACAAAGAAGAGTTATTTTATCTCACTTTCCATTTTTAGTAATTTATGAAAATAAGAAGAAATTGAGGCTCAAGATCAAACAACTACTCAGTAGATGAGCAAAGACAATAAGTCAGGTAGCTTCCCTCCCAGTCAAGTGCTTTAATATTATATTGGCAGATATTTAGTTGCCTTTCTAATGTTAAATAAGAAGTGTCAGAATTTTATTCTCAACAAGATTGAGGCAAACAGCTCTCCACTCATCATTTTTAGTGCTTCTGGGAGTTTGACAGTTAATCTAAGTCTACACAGGAATGGTGGGAAACATCAGTCTGTTTATCTCTGCATGTTATGACTTGCTAACATTATTCAGATTTTTTTAGGTTGCACATTTATTAGAATGAGTCTCAAGTATATGTTTCCACTTGCCGGTGACAAAGTGAAGTTCCAGTGTTGTCAACTTGTCAAACTTCAAATCCCAGACATCAGGGAATGTATCAAAACTTAATTCAGAAAAGACAGTAATATTGCTTCTTGTATCAAATATTGTTTAAAGCCATTAGGTATACTGCAGTTCTCTTCTAAGAGCTCAGATTTCTCCCATATCTAAGATGGCATCTGAGGGTCATTATATTTCAGTCAAAAAATTTACTAAACTCTTGCTCTAGCCAGTTTTGCTCAGTGGTTAGAGCACTGGCCTGTGGACTGAAGAGTCCTGGGTTTGATTCTGGCCAAGGGCACATATCTCAGTTGCCTGCTTGATCCTTGGCCCCAGTCGGGGCGTGTGTGGGATCTCTTTCACACTGATGTTTTTATCTCGCTCTCTGTCTCTCTCCCCCTTCCACTCTCTGAAAAGCAATGGAAAAAATATCCTCTGCTGAGGTTTAAAAAAAAATTACTAAAGTCATAAATACGGTTTTGTTTTATTTATTTATAATACTAAAATTTTTAAGTAATGCAATATATTGATAATTATTTTAATCATTTACTTGCACTTATTAGTGTGCTTCGGTATTACAGTATTTACTGTGTTGTATGTTGTTTGATTTCACCTCAGGGTAAGATATGCCCAAATATAGGTGGTTTTATGAATGGATGCTTGTTTTTAGTTAACTATAAACAACATAGGCATAATATACTGCTTTCAAAAGTATAAGGTTGTAGATAAGTGACATAAATCAAGTTTATAAAAGTTAAGGTTACATGTCCTAGGATATATCAAGCTGAATGACACTAGTTCATTCAGTAGTCAAGTAAATACATATTGAGTGCCTATTATATTTCATGCACAGTTCTTGACCCTAGTAATAGAGCTGAGAACACAACAAAAACCCTGTGGTTATAAAGTTTATATAATAGTGGGATCAATAGGACATAACTAATTTATAACATATCAGGTGGTGGTAAATTCTAGAAAGAGAATTATAGCAGGGTATGGGGCTAGAGAAGGGGTGTTATTATCAGTGATACTTGAGCAGGGACATGGATGAAGAGGGGGGATGAACCATGTGATTACCTGGGAGTAGATTGTTTCAGGAAGTGGTTACAAATGAGCATAAAGAGTCTGAGGTAGGAGAGTGTTTGGAACTTGTAAAAAGGCCAACGAAGTAAAAAGGCCAAGGAGAAAAATGGCAGGAAATGAGAGTAAAAAGATAGGCAGAGCCATATAAAGTAGGATTTAACAGACTGCAGTAAAGATTTAGGATTTTATTCTGAGTGTTAGAGAACTACTACAGGGTGTCCAGGACTTGAGTGACACGGCATAATTTCCATTTTAAAAGATTCGCTCTGGCTACTGTGAGGAGAACTGTCTGTTGATTTACCAGAGCACAAGCAGAAGACTTTTGGGGGCACCAGCCGATGAATCCAGGAGAGAGATGGAGATGGCTTGGGGCAGGATATTATTTGAAATTAGTTCTATCAGAATTTATTTGGTGGATTGGAAGAAAAGCTTTGAGAAAGAGGGAGGAATAAAGGGTGGAGGCAAGGTTTTTAACTGAGCTGCTTTATCATAACTGCTATAATAGGGACCTCTAGAAAAAGAACACATTTTTCAAGGGGTAGGGGAGAGAAGTGAGGGCTCAGTTTTGGATCTCTTAAAATTAAAAAAGCCCTTTAGTTATCCCAGAACAAAGTATGAAGATTCAGAGGAGAGGTTCATTCTGGAAATACAAATCTGGGATTCACCAGCATATGGAATGTGTTGACGGCCATAGGGATGGATGGCATCACCTAAGAATAAGGGGCGCTATAGAATTTTAAGGTTGGGAAATGAAGAAGTTCCAGGCAGAGGAGATGGAGAAGTAGCAACCATATGGGTAAGAACAAAGTCAGGGGAATATGGTTAAATAAGAATTAAAGGAGGAGGGAGTGGTGAACTGTCAAATGATGCTGAGGGTTTGAGCTAAGAGGGTAAAGGGAGAGATGAGAGAGGGGGCTAGCTGTAATAAATATTATAGCCTGCTTCTATGATGTCAGTGGTACAGAAAAGACGGGCAGTGGTGATTTGATGAGGGAGAAGAGAGAGGAGATAAGTGCATGAGAAAAGTCCCTGAGCAGGCAGAGGGGGAACCTAGTATGTGAGAGAAGCTGGCCCATATAAAACATGGGCAGTGAATCCAGAGTCAGTGTGGAGGCAGAGCATACAGTACCTGGTTACAGATGCTGGTGAGTCCAAGGATTCAGTGGCGGGAAGATAAAGAAGGGCTCTTCTGATTTTTTATTTTATTTTTGTCAGTGGAATAAGAAAGAAGATGATCAGCTCTGAGTAAATTGTTTATATTTTTGTCTTTTTCGCCAGACTTTTTGTCAAAGTCAGGTATCATGTCTTCTCTGTTTTCATATCACTATCATGAATAATTATAAAATGCAAATGAATAATAATGCTTTAAAATTACTTTTGGCTCTCTTTTAGTTAATATGTAATTTAAACATATTTACATTAATGTTCATTTTATTGAAGTTGAGTTAAAGTGTTTATAGAAGGCTGATTTTGAGAATCTTACCTCAAAGCTGGGCTCTCATGCACTGACATTTGTTTTATTTTTGAAGTAGAGGGTGATTGATTCTCTCAGGCCATTCAGAGACCATATATAGACAAAACATTCAAAAACATATGTCCAAAGAGCCAGCATTTTCCCCTTTCCCCTGAGATAAATTTTTAAGAGACTGATAACATTTCAACGATGGTCCTAACTTGTTAAAATATATTAACAGTTTTCCAGGTGAAAGGTGACATGGAGTATGAAAACTTCAGCTGTTTTGAAGGGAATCCCAACAAAGAGTGAGTAGCAAGTAATCATTGTATACATTTTTCATTGTTGACTTCTTAGCGCTTTCTCTAACTGAGGTCTCTTAACCTAAGCACTGGACATTTTAGTCTGGATGACCTTTATTGTGAGGGTGGAGGTGTGAAGGTGGGGAGCTGTTCTGGCCATTGTAGGATGTTCATCGGTACCTTTGGCATCTTTCCACTAAATGGCAGTAGCACTCCTCTCCCAAGCATGATGACTGTCATGTCTCTAGACATTGCCAAATGTTCCCTGCAGTCAGGGAGGGGGGTTGGAGGTGGTGGGTAAAATTGCCCTGGTTTTGAGAACCACTACTGAAACAAACACATAAACAAAACCAACTTTCCCTGGCTTTCTGCTGATTTATTCTAGAAACAGATTATTTTTCTTAGGACAGTTTTATAGCTTTTATCTACTGAAGGTTTGGGTATGAAGATATTATCACAGGCATGGCCATTGAGACTGTTAATTCCCATTTCACATTCATAGAATACCTTCACCCTGGATACATTACAAAGCATTCAAAGCTAAATACTCATCCTTTGGACTGTAACCAAAGCTGTCATGTGGAAGAAGAATGCAATTGCCAAATATATTTCCAGAAGGCAGAGCTATGACCAATGATGCTAATTATAGAGAGACATATTTTGATTTGTGATAAGAAAGATGGTTCTAATGATAAATAGTATCCACAAATGGAACAAGCAGCCCCAGAATTCCCTTTCAATAGAGTCAATCAAGCCAAAATCATATGACGACACTTGAGGAATATCACAGAGGGAATTAAAGTATTGGTTGGGTTTGAGACGCCATTCAGTCCTGTGAGTCCAGAATGAACAGGAAGGACATGAAAACACCAAAATGAAGTAGAGGAGAAAAAGCAAGGAAGCAGTAATGAGAAGCAGGAAAGTTGTCCTAATTAGCAAGGCATTCATCTCCAGGCATGATAGCTCAAGGAGGAGGGAAGGGAGAATTCAAATATGCAGGCATCCTCATTTTACGATTCTTAGAGACTCTAAACTTGTGACTTGAGACAATTCCTTGAGCTGCCTTGATGGTACCTAAGGACCCTGTCTTAAATACATCTCCACTCCTTTATAGGAGCTTCTGTCACTCTCAGCACTCAGTACAATGGGCATAAGAATCCTCTGGGGTGCTTGACAGACACACATATTTGTGGCGCTACATGCAGATATTTCAAGGAAAATAGCAGACTACTTATGCTAAACATTGGACTTCTAACCAACCTTCATTACTGGTGGAACCAAAAGGAGTGCATTAATATTTTTCTGGAAATGTGAAGGTTTTTTTGGTGGGTATGTATTTTCTGCTAATAAAAGATTCTTCCTGATACTCTTTCCCTTATGAGTGACTAAATCCCCAAGGTCAAAAAAGTTAATAGCTCTAAAAGAAAATGTTTAGAAATACTTATGTTAATGCCATTATCTGCAACCCCCCTGAAGCACTAATGATAGAGCATCTCTGCATCTGGGTTACTCATTGATAGAGTAACTCATTAGAAAGAAGTTCCTGGTAAAGCCACTAGAGTCTCAAACAAACCAGAGTGGTTAGAGGTTTATGTAATCAATTGTTCAGCAACTAAAAATAACACCAGCATGTCTTTCCTTTTATACTCTGGAGTGGACAGGTCCTTACGTTGAATGTCTTTGGCTGTGTGTTTTTATAATATCTAGGTGTTATTAAAAACAAACACACACACACACACACACACACACACCAAGATCAGATGGAGAAGGCATCTCTAGATATAGCTGCTTCTGTGGTTTTAACCAGTGATCCTGAATTCAGATTCTGTCTTATTCTCATCGCTTGCCTGATTCTTCCTACATTTCAATTAAAATTCTAACTCTGTTTTCCTGCTTAAATTCCTTCTGTTGTATCTGCTTGACCTCATACCCTGATCCTTGATCAAGCCTGAAGAACTATAACCTATCACTAATCTTTTCTTGCCATTCTTCTCCTGTGATACACATGGAAAAAGTGAATGAAGTCAATAATTGTTACTTGTTTTCATATATCATTGATTCAGAGGCAGACTTACCATGAGGCTAATTGAAATTAAACATTAGGGCCCTCATTTGATTAGGTCCTTGCCAAGGACCAGTGTGTCTATATGGCCATATGGTTTTATAACACTTGCAAAGAAAGGTATTTTGACCTCTCCTCCTTAAGACTGCTGTCTCATTCCAGTAGGATGCTCCTACTTCTGTCCCCTCCCATATGACAGTATTTGTGGGGCTACAGGAATTTGAGGTATGTAGGTGAGGGGAAGTAAAGTCAGAGATACATTTAGTTTGGATACACACATATTTTTGTTGTTTGTAGTTTAAGAGATATATTTGAAGTATGCAGTCACATCTGTGACTCAAGGTAGAACTTGCTTCTAGAAGTTGCCCACTAGGCCAACTCACATGGTGTCATGTCAGAAAGGTGTAGGGTTGAGGTCATATCTCAGTGTGAACAGGTCCCATGGCATCCACCATAGCACATATGTGGGCAATTGAGGAGAAACAAGGTTAGAAGTGCACGCACCCTGAAGTAGCCTGGGATAAATTCTTCCAAATAGCAGATGTGTAAAATTGTAAACATAGGATTCAGTTCTCATTGATACCAAGTCTAAGCATAAGTCCTCTCCTGTGAAGAATAGCCTCAATAATGAATAAACACAGTTTCGAGTGCCATATATATATACACACACACATATATAATATTTTAAAGAGATAATAGAATTTATTAGAATTTCTGGTATGACAGCACAAACTTAAAGCATTACTACAAACAGAAAGTAAATCTAAGTGTGAAGAATCACGTTTTATGCATCTCAATGATCAATAATAAACATTTCAATCAGTTGTGCTAAGGGAAAGACTAATTTGTCATTATGCTTTCTCTATGGAAAATGGTATCACAAAATTATGGTTATATTAAACAATAATATAATAGCCAGCAGCCAAAACTTGTAGGAAAAAAGTTTTTAGATTGTGTCTTGGGCATTTATTAAAATTTTAATTATTTTCCTGGAATTTGTATGTTTGTGCTATTTGTCAGCCTTTTAAAATTTGTAATTTATTGTGATTTCTTTCCTCATTCTAAGCATATGTTCATTTTGTACCAAATTATGTATCTGTGATTTTGTATTTTTTTCCTACAAGAGGTCTCTAAACTGTAAGCTTTACGTTTGACGGCCACTTTAGGCTAGGAACCAGGATTCTAGGGGTGCCCCGACCTTACTGACTTTGTGACATTTTGCAGGGCTGTTTTCAATATCTGGTGGTACAAGGTAAATCGAAGTATCCACAAACTGCAAAGCCTTATGCAAATGAAGGCTCTTGTACAACTACACAAATTCCATAATTTTCTGTGGCACTCAAATCCTGGTATTGGTAGATCTTTGGTTATTCCCACCATAATATGTAGCAAGGGGCACACTGAAATTTTGAACAAATCTGCCGATTTTGGTGGCAAATGCTAAGTCCTTACCAAATGATGCCAAGTAGACCTACTTCTCAGGTAGAGTGTGATTCACGTTTCTGGCACAGAAATCAGTTACTGTGAACCCATGACTCACTTTCTGTCTCTAATTATAACTGTCAGGAATCTGTTGACATTTCATAGGAAAAAAATCAAGATTGCATGATTCTGCCTTGCAGAACTGAGAGGTATGAAAATACATGGGAAGAAAATCTTTGTAAGGATAAGATGATGCTGTACAGAATTTCATAACATAGGATCATCTCTCCTGCTGAATCCATCACTTGCTTGTGTGACTGTGATCATGAGAACAAAGGAGCTGAAGAGGTAAAAGAGGGACAGGAGATTCATGGTCGATGTGGAACTCCCTAGTAACCCATGCCCTACCAATGCCTCCATCTTTAACATCCGCATAGCAGCTCTGCTGACGCCCTGTGACTGAAGGTTGTGCTCAGCATCACCACCTGATATCAGCCACCTCCTTGCTCTCTCCAGTTTCTGTAGTATTTCATCTCCACCCAGGGCAGCCATCTCTTGGTGCTCTTTTTTGCACACTTGGAGGCAGTTGATGGTACTTATGTTTGCATGTTTTTGTCACTTGTACTAAATTGTCTTGAAATCTCAGGAAAGTCACATACCCCTTAATAATAACAGCTTTTTTTTTTTTCCTTTGGTGACATCACACAGTGTTTCTGCAGTGTTAGGGGACTTTAATCCACTGTGCCATTAACAAAGCTAAATAAGATGGCAGATGAAGTCACAAAAGAATGGGAGAGAAAGAGGGCATTAGGGCAGCAATATACATAAAATGGTAAAGAGAAGAGATAAAGAATGTATATGTCAACATGATAACATACTACAATTAAAATAAGTTGCCCTTCAGGATCTCAGAGTTGCCAGGTTTTCCCAGGAAGCTCTCACCCTCTTTCTCCCTGCACCTCCCTTTCCCATGATGAGATTCGCTCTCTGCAAGGAGATCTACAAAAGGCCTTTTTGTCTTCATAACTACTACAGTGCCTTGTGTGCTCTGTTAATCTCTAATCTGGCCTCCCAGTACTTGCCTGTTTCTTTTTTCTACTCTACATACATGCTTCAGCTTAACTTTTCAAAATTACTTCCCTGTTTATTCCAACCCCTCTGCAGAAATTGGCTTCCCATTGACCACATTAGTCAGTTTACACTTGGCAGGAGTGCAGAGGTCTCAGTGATTTAGTCCCACCACCATCCTTGCTTAATCTTTGACTTTACTGTCTCATCCAACTAAAACTGGACTAATTTTTGTTTCTTGCATTTTCTGCCCCACCCCCAGACTTTACCCTTCATCTGCTTGGAACAGTCTCTGTGTCTACATTGTAGACGGCCTCATTATTCAGGTTCATCTTAAATGCTACTCTAAAAGTATTTCTTCTTTCAACTCAGATAACTGTCTATTGCTCTCTCATGCCACTGGAGCGTTTGCGTTATCTGTGTCTAATTTCTGTAAGAAGACTGTAAACTCTGTAAGGGTAGGGAGTGTTGTAATAATCTTTGTGTCAGTGGTTTATAGAATACCATGCAGATATTAGGCATCAATTAATATTTATTTTTTTAAAGTTAGCTGTGAAATATGAACCAAGTGACTGGGGCAACTTAAACCAAAAGAGGCAGTTCTACCAATTGTTATTTATTTTTTTTAAAAGAAAGGCATATATAAACAACCAGAAAGTTGAAATAGGAAGAACTAAAGCTGTCTGAAAATACTTTATCTTGATTCATTTCATGCACATTTCTAAAGGTCACTCCTAATATTCTGATACTTTTTTCTACACCTCTTGGCCTGCCTTCTTTACCTTCCAAATCCATTTAGTACAGATTTCACTCTTACAAACACTTGAAAGGTCACAGGAAGGCACCTGACAGGATGAATTGCTGCAGTAACCCCCTACCCCCAGCATTGAGGTAATCCTGCTGGATCTGATGTGATAATTTTTGCACCCAGTGGACATCCTCAACAAGACGTCATTCATCTTGAACAGCAGCTCAGCATAACCCAAGGTCAGGAAGGCCAGAGGCTATGGAATGTTTTGCATGAGAGACCAATGCTGCATATTTAGCTGAGCTACTAAAGCAGCAGGATGGCCTAGAGAAGCTAAAGCTTCACATCGTGCTTGGCTTCAACCTTCTCTTTCACATCCCTTACCAGATAGAGCAGATTTACTGTGAAGCTGAAGAAGTTGAACTGACATTTCAGGGCCCCACATTTGTACAGACTGTATAGATTGGTTCAGGCCAGAGCGATGCTGCGTTTGTAATTTTGTATTCTTACACTTCAAGCATACCCTTCCTTCCATGTTATAGAAGCTTCAAGTCCCACAAAACATACATCTCCCCAGCCCCTCTGCCTTCCTCTGTGCAGGATCCTGATGTTGCTTATCCTCTGAATTTACAGCAATTACACTGATAGAAAAGAGTTATGAACCTTAAGTCTTTATTTTGATTGGGCAAAAGTCCCCACGGGCTTCCTTTTCTATGTCTTTTATTCCTCATTTGTCAGGGCAAAAACAAAACAGCAATAATGGACACATATTTTCATAAAACAGCAATTAGATAATATCTGTTTTCATTTTGACGAGAAGCAAAAGCAATCATTTGTATTCAGAATTAGGGAAATTATCTCCATGTTATTGTACTGAATTTACCATGAGAATAGCACACATATCAGAGCAAGGGACATAGGAAGAAGGACAGACAAGGACAAGCATAGACGCTGTTATAAGTGGTGACTGGGAGGAAACATATACAACATATTTGACAAGAGGCTGACTTTCCTAAGAGCTGTGAGACAATTCTCAGTGTGTCTTTTGTATTTTTGCACATCTTATAAGCGAGGCATTAGCTGCCCTTTTCAGGATACTATCTTTTCAAAGATATATGTATAGCAAATAGCTTTAAAAGATAGAGATACTGTCTCCCTCCAGAGCAAAGGACAAGTATGCTTATGGCTAGGGCTTCTCTCTTGCAGCACAACCCATTGCACCGGCAGGCATCCTCTGGGTCCATCTGGACACCCTTTAGGGACTTGGAGGCAAGGTGAACTCACGCAAATATGCTAATGCTCATGATGCCCCCTGTGATGTGAGAAGTGGTGCCCTTCATCTCTGGCCCAGGCACCTTGTGTCTTCTGGCAGTATCCACAAAATCATAGCAGACTAATTGTTAGCTTGCAAGTAGGGTAGGACTTCAGATCTTCGTAGCCCTTCATGCGACTACACCATGAGCTTATACAACTTAATAAATAATAACTCGGTCAAACAGGGAAACAGACAACTAATGTAATGAATATTTAGTAGAAAGTAAAATGTAACTATACTTTAATATCTTTACACCTTGACTAGTGAGGAAATATAAAATAAAAATAATACTGACCATTTTTCATCCTCAGATTTTCAAAAGCGAAAAATAACAATGAATCAGAAATAGAGAAGAGAGGGAGAAACAGATACTTTCATGCATTGCTAGTAGATGTGAAAAGTAGTTAAACAGTTTAGAAAAAGTTGTATCTGTTTATACCTATTTGGCTAGCATTTTGGAATCTATTATGGGTATAAAGTACCAATGTGTGTGTGTGCCTACCCCCTCTCTATACATAGATAGAAAGATGATAGATAGAAGTATAAATGTTATATATATATATATAAATATATATATATGTACATATATATATAAGTATATGTGTACATATATATAGACTGTTTGTATGTAGTAGCATCATTTGTCAGAGCACAATCTGGGAGCAACCTGGATGCCCTCTAATCGAAGAATGTTTAGATATAGATGGTTTATCCATACCATGAAGTGGGACGCAATTGTGAGAAATATGTCAGATCAATATGTGCTAACTTAAAGAATGCCCATGAGATATTAAGCAAAACAAGAAAAATTACAAATGTAATATAAAAAGTGACTCCATTCTCATTTTAAAAAGAATAAACCATAATATAATACAGTTACCTTATTGTGATATCACAATAAGCAAGTAAGTTTTTGAGAATAGTATTTAACCCCAAAGTGACTGCAAATTGACTTTCTTTCCATGCTGTGCAAGAAACTAGCAGCTTATACTGAGTTAGCATCTCAATCTCAACAGCATCTTGGTTCAGACTACAGTTTAGTTTTGGAATCAGATGGACTGGAGTTCCCATTTTGATTGGATATATGAGTAACAGAGTGAACTCTAACAAGTCATTGGCCTTCCTTAGACTTCATTTCTTTTTCTGTAAAAATGAAAATAACAACAGTACCTATTGCACATATTTGTGAAAAGTAATTTTCAGGAAATATACAAACTACTAGCACAATTCTGTCATAGTTCAATGATGGCATTGATGATGCAGCTGAACACTTACTGAGCATTTACTTTGTGATTGGGCTCAATATGTGATAGCTTTTTCCTTCTTGTCATTTATTAATAGTAGATTGTGCACCTAGCTGCCTATAAAGAAATGATGGTATTTCAGATTTTTTGTTATTTCTCTACACAAGCCCAGTCAAATAACAATTGAGTAAGTGCCTTTGGGTGCCCTTAAAGCAGTACTCACGTTGTTTGTGTTGTTACTTTAAGTGAAGGATATTAGAACTGCAGCCACCCCTAGCAGTATAGCTTGGGGAATATTAGCATGTTTACAATTCACCAACTAAAATAGTGGTTTTATTTTACAAATGAAAAAATAATCATCCCACACCTTTCTTAAACTACAGTTTTATGTTCAAATGACTGCAACACCCCCGCCAAAAACATTTTTTTAAAGGAAGCCAAGTCTTTGTTGCAAGAACATGAGAAATGAACCAGCTGTGCTACTTTTCATCTGCTTATATTTCTCAACTCTTGAGCATTTCAGTGAAGGATCTATTTACAGGTCCTATGTCTCCTTTACGTCCTTACCTCACAGGGATCTTGCTAGATTGGGAGAAGCCTCATTTTGTTCAGGATTGCATAGGCTGCCAGCAGAACAAGGTTCTGAATTAATCAGAAGTCTGATTACACTCCCTGAAACTATTCAAGTATTAATGGTTTCCCTGTCAGCATTTAATGAGCATTTCCTCTGGATTAATAGTCTCCATTGCTTTGTTCATTTACTTACAATTTTTGATCACCAATTTAGGTAAGATGTGGGTATTTATTTCCCAGGCCACTGGGATGACAGCTGGAGAGGACAATGGAACAATTAATGTAACTTAAAATTCAAACCTGGAAAGCTGACAAGCTAAAATATGAACATAAAAATGCCCTCTGGAAGCTGTGTGTCTCAGGATGCTGAAATTGCTATAGGAACCAATTGAAATCTGAGAGAGCAGGGACTACGCCATCGGCACTGTCTCTGTACTTCCACGACCTACAGCAGAGCCAGGCTCCTAGCCCCAGGGGAAGAAAAGGAAAGAGGAGAGCACCTTACTAGAATGTATCAGAGTAAGACACTAATTAAAACATTCATTTTATGCTGGAAACAAGCTGTAGATTCATTTAAGTGCCAGAGCTTCCATTAAAACTTTTCTAGAATTAACATACACTTGACGCTTTATTTCATCTAAGATAGAATGTCAGTGTCTAGGGATGGAATTAGCATGAGTGTCCTTCCTGTTTTATTCACAGTCCTTCTCAAACCCTCGTCAAATGACAATTTCAATAGCTACTGAAAGGAAAGGTGAATGTGCAGAGAGCTAGAACATTTCTTACAAGGAGTGAAGGTAATCAGGAGGGATTTCAAGGTCAGATGTGCCTCGTCTCATTCTCTCGGGACTCTGAGATGTAGTAGATGGTCTTGTTAAAGGCATCACTTTTCAATAAAGTGTTTGGCTTTGGGAGTATACCACCGAGGCATTCTAGGGGATAAATGGAATAAATGCTGTTGGGGACAGAGATGTTGATCATGATTGTGACCATGATTGTGAAAGTGGGAAGGGCACCTAACAGGAATAGGACCATAGTTGTTTAATGATTATTCACCTTACTAACGACAGATATGAGGTGTTTCTTACAGACCCTGGAAAACTGGAGGATGTGCTGCAAGAAGAAAAACAGCTGTAAAAAGATGAGACTCATCGGGGCCTGGATAGGTCCATTGCTCCGAAAAGAAAATGCATTTAGAGGACAGACAGAGGATAGGATGCTTTTTGATTTGGTTGCTGTGCCTGGAGCCTGACTTCTCTCCAGGAGTTCACCTCAGGAATACTGACTATTCTCAGGTCGCAGGAACTGGAAGAACTGGGTTTTCACACAATTGAAAATTAATTACCTTGTTATGGGACTTCAAGATCCTAGAAGAAGACACACGGACCACAGACCCTGAAGCAATCCTCCCACCCCCTCCTCGTGCATGCAGCCTTTCTTATCCTCTATAATCAACCTGCTAGTAAGGAGGGACAAATTTTTATGTGGACAAATTCCACTGCTCTCCCATTTAGCCGGCAATAATGGAATAAATGCTCAAATATGATTCAACCTTGTCTCTGCTTAATTGGCTGAAATAGCAACAGGCAATGAGGACCATTATGTCTGGTTTCAGTACTGTAATAATTAAGGCCAACCCCACTTAGTCACTTTTTTGGATTTTCAAATATAGTAAAACCTTTTTTAAAATTTTATTTGGCAAAAATAATTTAATATTCCACTTAAGCAGTGACTTGGGGCCTATTTGTTCCTACCTGGCCTGAGTCCTTAGCCCACCCCACTCAGGGCCTGTGGTGGGAAGTTAGAGGCCCAGACTCTGCCCAGGCCTACTGGGCACAGGTTTCCCTACAGTGCCTTCCTTGTACCCCACAGAGCACAGCCACACCCCTGCACCCCTCAGATCCTCCCTCCCACACTGACATCCTGCCTTGCATTGCAACCCTGTGCTAAGGCCCCTCAGTAGGGGACAACACAGACCTCAGCCTGGCCCTTCAGGGGACTCAAGATGCAAAAATGGCTTTTAATTTCAATATAAACAGTTTAATTAAAGTAGCTTATTTTTAATAAGTAAAGAAGTATAAGGTGGCTGGGGAACCTAGAAATTTTGTGTGCTATGGTCCAGATGGAAATGCAGGCAGAAGAAAAACCAAATGGTCAGAGAAATCAGTAAATGAAATAGCATCACATAGCAGTTCAGACCACAGACTCGAGTGAGATGACACTATGTATCTGTTCTTAGACAACTTCTTTAACCTCCCTATGCCTTTATTTTCTCATTTATAAATGTGGATAATAGTAGTACTATTGTCCTAAGGTGGTTTTGATGATTAACTTATTTAATTAATCAATGTAAAGCTCTTAAAATATATCTGACACTTATGAAATAAATAAACCTTAGCAGTTATTGGAAGACAGAAAACAATGTTGGAAATAAGGACAAATATCAAAATGGCAATTGCTTGTTATATGTGATGAACTGCTCTTGACTCTAAACTCCCAGAAACAGGACACAGGATTTTTGTGGCTCTCCCATCCAGTGAAAGGATGGATATCTCAGCTCAACAGGCACTCGAAGGAAGTGCTTGGTCATCCCCAAGAGTCAGTGTGCCAGCAGCAGCCTTGGGCTCACGTGGGAAAGGAATGGAGCAGTAGTTCTCAACCTGTGTTTTGTGGCAGTTATTCACCTTCTCACTGTCACAGGCGAGCTTCCAATATTACACAGCATAACATTATATTTTTTCTTCAGTAGATAATGGGTTTGGTCAATGTCTGCCACGGTGAATGTTGAACTGAGCATACCCTATGAATTGGCCAAGAATGAGAGTCAGCGTTTCCAGTTCAGAGGCAGAGGTAGCAACACCAAAGGGAAATCAAGTATTTTCTTGCACTTTGCCTTTTGAGGAAAGCCCAGAGGGGGCAGATTCAAACAGTGACAGAGTTAAAGGGCAGCGTGGTGCTTTCGTAAGGCACAGGAGACCCTGCTATCTCGTAGTTAAGAGAGTTTGGTTGGCGTGGCAGACTTGCTTGACATTATCTGGACATTTTTAATCCCCTCAAGCATTTTTCCCTCATCTCCTCCTCAGTTCTAGTTCCAAAGAGTGCCAGGAACAAAGTTGAGAATTACTAGACTGAGTGCCAAGGATTTCAAGTGAAGTTTCTACATCACCAAGGAATCTGTAGTATGTGAATATATCCAATATTTATTCCCTCCTCTCATCCATTTACAAAAGGTGTTAATGAAAGCAAAATAATTATAAATTATTTTATTACTATAGAAGGGCAGAGATTTGGGAATAAAGAAGGGGGTAGAAAGATAAGCTATTTCTTAAAATTTTCATATTAAGCTTTTGCCCAGGTAATTATTACTTGGTAAGTAAATTAAAGATTTTTAAAACTGTGCCTGGTCCTGGCTGGTGTGGCTCAGGTGGTTGGAGCATTGTCCCATACACCAGAAGGTGGTGGGTTCAATTCCCAGTCAGGGCACATTCCCAGGTTGCAAGTTAACTCCCCAGTGAGGGAGTGTGCAGGAGGCAACCGAATGATGTCTCTGTCTCTCTCTGTCTCTCTCTCTCTCCCTCTCTCTAAAATCAATCAATCAATCAATCAATCAATCAATCATCAATAAATAAAAATGTACCTGTGTTCAACTGGTAAATTGCTATTAATTCTTGTAGACTAGACTATGCAATCAATAGAAACCAATATTTCCACTTAGCAGTTATTTTTTAAAATATTCATGGCAGACATTCATTAGACAAACCAGAGGCCTTGCTTTTGCCATAATTTTTCAAAAAATAAATAAATAAACTTATTGTGCTAAAGATAATTACAGTTATTTTTCCTTCAGTGGAAAGCGTTGTATTAAAATTTCTGTTCATGTTCCAGGATCTAAATTTCTGTTTAAATCTGAAAATTTCAACTAAGTAATTGATCTATTTTATTAATAGAAAACTGTGACTCTTCTGGTAACTTGAAATATATACACTGTGTGTGTGTGTGTGTGTGTGTGTGTGTGTGTGTGTGTGTATATACATATACATACATACATATACATATGTCAGAAATATTTTAAAATGGAGGAAATCATTTGTTTATAGAATATAAGAATATATGTGTTTATGTTTTCAGAGCAGAAACTAATGAGGTAGGAGGGGAAGGGACTTGAGGGACTAGAACTTTGACCAGACATCAGAGACCAAGGTTTTCAGTCCCAATTTGAAAATGTAACTGGAAACTTACGCAGGTCACTGAACTGCATTAGTTTCAGATTTTACCTATGTAAATGAGAATGCTAATATCTCACCCAATCGTCCCACCGAGTGTTTGTGAGGGTTTAGTGATACAATATATATGAAAGCACTCTATAAATATATGGCACCATTCATCTAAGGATGATCTTTTGGGGCCCTATACTCTTTTGATGTCAATATTTAGATTCTCCTCTTTCAAAATTTACTTTTTTATCACATAAGGAATATATGAGTGTATTATCATCATAAAAATACAATCATTACCATAATATACAGAGAAGAAAATAGAACATACTTGACTCACCCATCTCCAAATCTTCCTTTCTCTTTAATGCTATCACTATAAACATTTTGATGAGTTTTCTTACAGATATTTTATAAGCATATATATGCATGTATATGAAATACAATTTTATTTCACACAATTTGGATAAAAAGTTTATTTCTAACTCACAAATTTATCTTATTGAAACAAAAAGGGGTTTTCCCCTTCTCTTTTTCCCCTAGGAAATATGTGACATAATTAGCACTCTAGCTGTTGATTGTGAAAGGTTAAAGGAGTGCAGGAAAGGTAGAATGGATTTTATATTCACAACAAGTGAATATACAAACGAATGTATCAGTTGCCATAGCCATGAAACCCCATTGTGTTAACAAATGGGAAATAACACCCCATGGCAGCCAATCTAAAATATTCTCTATGTGATGAGGACCACTGGCAGATCTGCCAAGATGCACTGATTCTCAGTGTGATCCCATAGATTTCATTGGTCGCAAAGAGAGAAAAGCATATGATTGAACTGAAAACGAGGACAGTGCTGCCAACCCAGAAATCACAGCTCAGGCTCCACAATAGCAGACTATCACACCTGCCACTTGACAGGTGTGCACTAAAATTTATGAAAAGCTTTTCTAGCCAAGCCATCGGGCTCCTGAAAAGAATGGTGGATGCCTTGAGCCTTGACATTTATTACAGATTTGCCAGCATATCTGTCTTGTAGAGTGTGATTTGAAAAACGATATGTCTAACCATGATCTTAATAAGCTCATTTGTTCCAGGATCTCATTGTATTTGTGCTTGCTGATAGAAGATGAGAGGGCCAACAGTATAAATAACGGAGGCTTCCTTGTGAAATGGCTCCACTTATTTCAATATGGAGACAGTCTGATGTTTAACATTGTCAGTTGCCTGTGCCTAAGAGAGGAATTACAATGCAGCCTCGAGATGTTTCAAAGTGACACCCCAGTCCTTTAAATAGCCTTGATTTCAGTCAGTTTGGTCTAAAACACTGAAATTAAAGTGTGATAAATATGCTGCTGAAGATAAAATTTATAAATATTAGCCAGGAAAGATGTATCTTTAAATACATACATAATAAAAACTTTACAGTTTTCTTATTAACCACCAATTTATAAAGATTCAAAGTACTTTGTGTATTTTCTCATTTACTATCAAAAACTGTTGAAGGATGAAGATGGGACAAGTATCATCCCCTGCTGATACAGGAATGAGCAAGAGGAAGTGAGACTAAATGCTTCAGACCAGCTTTCCCAGCCTGTGTGCTAGTTAGCACACACATTTCTCAACTTCCAGCGTACTTCGCTCTGGGCAAGTGTAAGCCTTAGCCACACACGCCACCTCTATCTGAAGACATTTAGTTTGAGAAATGTGTTTGCCTATTAAGGCACGATACTCATTTAAGTGGGGATAATAAAATAGTGGCTCAGCGGTTGAGTGTTGACCTAGGATCCAGGAGATCAAGGTTCAATTCCCAGTTGCGGGCTCGATCCCCAGTCAGAGGCATGCAGGAGGCAGCTGATCAATGACTCTCAGCATTGATGTTTCTATCTCTCTCTCCCTCTCCCTCTCCTTTCCTCTCCTTGAAATCAATAAAGATATATTTAGAAAGAATTATTATGTTATCAGGACAAACAATATTTCTTATCTATGGAGGACCCAGTCTTTTCTTTCTCTGTTCACTGTTAGTAAATAAAAATTTCATTTAATAAAAATCTTACTTTATTATTATTTTTTTACCTGTAATGTCTTTATTTCAGCCAATTTGTACATCCTTTCCTGTCTGCCTTTGTGCCTTCCAGTCTTAGTCATCTTGAGGACCAGCCTTCCTGGTAAAAATAAGTAAATAAACCAAAAAATTTTTAAAGATTCAATTAAAAAAATAAGCAAATGTAGAGAAAGAACAAAAACAGAGCAACAGAAAAGAAGTCTATTAAAAGACTGCAAGGGGAAAGAAAATGATGTAAAGTTCAATTGAAATAAATTCTTACATTTCAATGAAATGAAATGGAAAATTATCTAAAAAATATTAATTACTACAATTAAGAAGACATAACAAATAGAACAGAGCTCTTGGTGTGTCCATAGCCATGGAGGAAACTGAAAACACCATCAGAATTTTCAGGTACCTTAAAAACAATGGATCCCAAACAGGATAGTTTTACCAGGAAGTTCTTTCATATTTTCCAAGAGGACTGAAGATCCCTTTGGTAAGTTTTTCTAGTTTATGGAACAAGATGGAAAGTTACACGATTCATTTTATGTTAGTTAGCCTGATAATAAAACTTGATAAAGATAGTATAAAGAAAGAATCCACCTATCAGTCTCCTGGAATATACAGGAATAAGTATGCAAAAGTCCAAAATAAAATACATATAAATTGAGTCCAACATAATATTTTTTAATGCATTTTTTTCTTACAGGAATATAAGGATGACTTACTACTAAGAAATTATTAATATAAGTAATGTTAATTGATCAAAAGAAGAAAAACATTATTTTAACCTCAGTAAAAATACTGAAAGTATTTGATAAATTTCAAAGTTCATTTTTAAGTTCAGCTCAAATTCTGCCTCTTTCAAAAAGCCTTCCTTGATTTTTTTGGCTGAAAGTAATTACTACTTTGAACTCTCATACCACTGCATTTATTTCTTGTTTATGATACATTTGATAGCATATTTTGTGTTTTAAATAATTGTGTATATACCTCATCTGCTTTACTTAGCTAAAAGTGTCCAATGACAGAGATTCTATTGTATTTATTTTCTTATCTCTCATAGAACCCAGGTGGGAATAGTTTCCTCATAAATGCTTGCTGAATAAATAAATACTTAAAACTGAATACATCTTCATTAAAATGATAAATTTCAGGAAGCAGATAGATAAAAACAACAATTATTTATATAAGCATCTTCCTTTGACATCATTTAATAATTGGCTATCTCAGTACATAGAATGTAGCCTTTCCAACTACTTTGTCAACATGATACTTCTGTGGTAATACATAAGGATTGTATATTTTATTTCGGGGGGGGGGGGGGTTACAGTGAGAGTTCCCTGGAAAGATTGTTGTTGCTTTTTTCTTTTTTTATAATTTGTTTGGAGAATGGTTGTAAACTTTGTAGGCAGTGTGATAATGCAACAAAAGAAATTAATTTCTGTAAATATTTGAAAATTAGAGTCACAATAATCATACTGGGAAGTTCTACAATAAATGGAAGTTCTTATTCAAATAATACAGTACTTTTCCTCTAGAGAATGCTTTCATCCAAGTTATCTCAGATGATTTTAGTTGGGTCACCTTCTACATATACTCATGTTATTACGGATTTTTAGTGAAGGAATTATACCTAAAGATAAATTCTGAAGTGCCCCTATATTATATGGAATTTGCTCAATAAAGCTCACAGTTAAGACGGTCCCATATTGCTCTGATCCCCTATTGTAAATTATTGCTGTCTCTTCCCCATATTTAGATTACTTCTATGCGGCCATTTCAGATAGGCTGCACGATGTAGTGGAAAAACTGCAGGGTTTGTTACCCAATAAGGCTGCTGTCTTATTACATTTATGTGGCTGGGTGAGCTTGGGCAAGTTACTCAATGAATCCAAGCCCCAATCTGTTCTTTCCCCTCATAGGAATAAAGACTTTATATTTTTGCTGAGGATTAGGTTATATAATGATTTTAAAGGCACCTGGCATATAGCAAGTGCTTAGGCAATGCTACCTCTTCCCTTTACATGAAAGATTATGGATCATTAGGATTTCCGAGCCTTTGCTAATTGTACTTAAAAAGCTTTTTCTTCTGAGCATCTAGAAAAAAGAACATGGGGTTCAGGGGAACAGGAGCAGGCCAATGGTGCTTTAGCAAGTTATCCAGTGTTTGGCATATAGAGGTTGTTCAATTGGTTGGAGAAAATAATTTACGAAACTGTTTCTGAGTTGTTTTTTTCACTTTATACCTAACAAAAGCTGATTTTAAAAAATCGTATGACAGAATTATTCATTGGCAATTTAAAATTTCTAATTTTTTTCGGTAGCCTTTGACATCTGCATCCCCCCATAATCCCAAATAAAACCCAAATTTATTTGTATACTTTTCTCTTAGGACTTATTTATAAAGTTATTTCATTTCATATTTG
This sequence comes from Miniopterus schreibersii, assembly GCF_964146895.1. NCBI lineage: Eukaryota > Metazoa > Chordata > Mammalia > Chiroptera > Miniopteridae > Miniopterus > Miniopterus schreibersii. The sequence goes on along the minus strand of NC_138108.1, from coordinate 36,266,902 downwards.
TTTTCTTCTATCTTTATTCCTATTAACAGGCTAAACCCAATAGGATATGATCATAACAACGTTTGTTTAATCTTCCTCCAGTTGCTGTCCCACCTGGGCCGCCTAGGCTTCCTCATTACTATTCCCTGAGACTGTCTCAGACAGATTTCATAACTCTTTGATCATTTCCAATTATTGAACAGTTATTTTTAGTTGAGCCTCGTTTAAAACACCTACCTCCTATCTAATTTGAGTCTCATCTCTTCCTCTCTAGTTTGATGACCATCTCTTCTCCTCTTCCCAGGAATGCCTGCACTTCATCCTGAAGCTGGGGAGGAAGCGCCGTCTGCTCTGCCATTCATCTCCCCCCTCTCACTTCTGCATCAAAATTCCTTTTGGGGTTGGAGCCTGGGAAGAGAGAATAAGTGAGATAGAAAAGGACAGGTGTCTCTTTCTCTGTTGCTGTTGTGGCCTTCTCTTGGCTATCGCTGCTTCTCTGGAGAACCCTGACTGACCATCGATGTTCTCTCCCCAGCAGACACACAAATGCTGTCACTTTCATTGAAGGCGGTTGACTTCTTCAGTTGCCCTATGGCGGCGTTCTCATCACTCCTGAGATTTTCCCATTTCCCTTTTTCCATGTATAGCCTCGCAGGGTTCTCCATAGCTGCTTGTTATTGAGGTTTTCCTAGCAGGTCATCTTTGGAAGGCTTCCTAGGATGTGCACAAGCAGCCTAACTTTTGTTGTACCTACTTGGGTCACAATCTTGACATGCTCCATGATGAACGTGCATGTTGTTCCATGGTTGAACTCTTCTGTGCCTGTTGGTCTCTTTCCAGTTTTCTTCTCTCTGGCTCAGATAAGTGCAGGCAGAAGATCAGCACATTTGCTGCAGCAGAAGTATTCTACTGGGGAGTGAAATGCAGTCTCCATTGCTTCCTGGCATCCCAGCCTCTACAGGTGATTATTTTGGATCTCCACCTCCACCCCCTGCCCTTGACTCTCAAGATCCTCTGAATGCAGCTGATGTAGATGCATCCTCCTTATGTATCCCTCCTTTCGTATCTCTCTCCTTACTTCCTGTTTAGTTTTCTATGTATATTGACTGGGGTTAGGAAGCTCTGGATTAACAGTTGAAGGCACCAGAGCCAACGGGACTGTCTTCTAATCTTAAAGTGGCTTTCTTCCTTTCTTTCTAATTTTGCTCTCTTCATAATATCAGGGACTTGACACATTTTTATCCTGAACTCTGTATCCTAATAACCAGTTATGGTGAAATAGGAAAAAATCCCACCTGTTACCATTCTTTTAATTTATAAAATAGTGCTGTGTTTTCTCTCCAAAATTTCAAATTGCAACGCTGAAATTCTAATTTATTGCACAGATATTATTCTGTCTTTCCTTAGGAAGTAAAGAAATAGTGAAGAGATAAAGAGAAGTCTAAGAGCAAACTTCTAAAAATTTTGTTTAGTAAATCACTACAACTATCAAAGGGTTGTGGTGGGGGGGGTAAACAAAATTAGTTGAAGCCAGGTGCTGAAGCAAGCATAAATGACTAACAATGTGTCCTAAACTTTAAGTAAATACTGTTAGGTAGAATATAGGTGGAAACAGCTTAATTCCAGCTCTCCTCCCAGATAAGGCAGTGTGCTTAACTGAGACATAAGAAATGGAAAACTGAGCAAACTCAGCACATGGCAAGGCACACAGGGCCCATGGGAAGGACAGGAGCCCTCCAGTGTAAGCCCTTGTCTTTCTAAGAATTCACAGGAGGGCTCACTCAGCTGTTGTAGCAGCAAAAGATCAAATTCATGGCTAACTTAAATAGAAAGCCTGTTTGCAGTGGGCTTTTCTCTGAGATAATTTTTTTTATTTGATTGATAGTCTCACCTGAATGCAGGGAAATGCTTTCCTGAACCTAAAGGATACCTCTCTAGAGAGATGGGGCCCTCTCTACCTTAGACATAAAAGTGCCAAAAAAGAGGCCAGATTAAATCACACAAAAAGACTGCAAGTGTTTATATATGTAGTTTAGAAAGTAGATCCAGGTCGAGGTATTTTTAAATGTCTTTTTCAGGATTTTAGAGATGACCAAACCTTTCATTTATTCTTGGAGATAGTCGCATCAAATTAAGACATTTATAAGGAGTTCAGAAAAGGCATACAACAAGTTCAAAAGTGATTTCTGCCCTTTAGCTATCAAGAATTTCAACATATATTTTCACATGTAAATTAAGATTAAGAACAACTTTCTGTCATACTTTCAAAAAGGAAAATTCTGAAAAACTTCTTCCAGATGATCATCTCACATCTAATACTTTCAACAATAAAGATAAATTTTTTTAAAAAAGAGAGAGATTGAACCAAGGAAGAGGAACCTGGAACCAAGAGGATCTTACATGAGAGAAGCAATGAGAATCTTCAAGATGGCAGTGAAGGGAAAAATTCAAGGGTGAGGGCTGTGTACCAGAGATAAATCAGTACTGACTGGAGGCTAGGGATACAGAGGTCTAAGAGTATGAAATTGAGAGAATGGCTGATGGTAGGTAATACAGGGACAAATTAGAAAACTAAGCAAAAAAAAACAATTATTAATTGGGAGAGGTTATAAAAGAAAGAAAATGAAATTGTTTTATACTGCATTGCTCATCTTTTAATATTTACTTAGTCATAATTACATTAGAGATGGAATGCTGATCTAACCAAGAATTATAATACGTTGGATGCTGGTTGGATGGGAAATATGTGAGTGTGAGAGAGAAATGCTGAAAAAGCTAAATCCTTATCATCCATAGTAAACAGAAACATTTTTTTAAAATGGCAGTAAAAACCTATTGTTTTGAAAATGATTTAAGAGATGAAATACTCAAAAGATTTTATAGTCGTTGCTGCTATGGGTGTGGAGGGGATTTTGGGGACAGTTGCTTTTCATAATAAAATGTAGAGAATTGTTGAAGATACATTTTTCTACGAGAAATATAAAAAACAAATAACTTTGGTAACAGTGAAAGGAAAATGTAAATATCATAAAAGAATTGGTGAAGAGACACTGGGCACGTTACAGCAGGGTCTGCTAGCTGCTCCCACATGTCTGTTCCCCTCTTCTCCCATGGGCGTGGAAGTTTAGCTGATCTCATAGTAGCCCAGAATAAAGACCATATTTGTCAGCCTCCACGCATGTAAGTACAGCCATGTGACATTTCTGGTCCATGACGTGTAAGCAGCAGTGCCCTGTGGCAGCTTTCCTAAGCCTGCCTTCAGAGGCTGTGTGTGTGCCCTTTGCTCTCTCATCTTCATTCCTCTCCCCATCCTGCAGCTAGGAATGTGGTTGCAACTCTCCAGGACCATAAATTCAGTAATAGAAACAGGAGCACACTCTCTGACATAGGGGAGTACCTTATCTGTCCTAGACCACTAATCTAAAAATACTTAACAGTTATTTAGTGTTTCTCATACTCACAGTTGAAGCCAATCCTAACTGATATTGCACATTTTGCAATATTCATATTAAACTTGTGATTCAAGATTTAAAGAAACATGAGAAGAATCAATCAATACATTAAAGTAAGAAAGGAACACAGAACTAATATGAGGCATAACAATAAAGACAACATAGTTCCAGAGCCCCTATAGCAAGAAGGGTTATTAAAAATAAATAAAAGAATAAAAATGGTTAAGTATATATGGCTATGTGATTAATGATGCTTTTCAGACTAATAGGTTGAAATGCAACCAATGGGTTATTATAATATACAATTATTATTTAAATATGTATAGTAAATGTAAAATAAATATAATGAAAGAGTAAAAACTCTTCTGGGACTGAAAGAGTGGAGATCAGCTTGGACAAAAACAGAAGCAGCAGTCCTGCCAACTGTCAGTCTGAATACAGAACAGATAAAGCTGGCTCTAAAGTAGGCAGGAATCACTGTTTCTTCTAAGGTGATACAGCAACTGTAAAATGCCAAGACAATGCTCTCTTTGAGTAACTACTATCTTCTTACTAATGATTCGATGTCCCAGACCACTTTGCTACCCCCCTCTGTTACTGGGGATACAAAATTGCTGAGCCATCCTTGTCGGGTGCAGGCACACAATCCCGAGTTAACCAGCTTCTTCAGCCCCACCTCACAAACCGTAACCAATCCAGGACTGATCCCCTGGGCCCCTTATCCCCTCCTCAGAATACTTCTGTGGGAAACCAAAGTTTATAAAAGACATTTCTCTTGTGTGGACATCAGCATTCCATGGCTCTTCTGGAGTGCCTTCTCTCACTCTGAGTCAATAAATCTGATTTTGTAAGACTACAAGCTTCTTTCCATCGTAGTCTTTGGTTGATTAAACTTTAATCATATGTCTTAAAGTTCCAACTTCCTTTCCTTAAGATAGATTAAAAATGAAATAATTAATGAAACAAAACCATAAATGTACTAGAAGAAAATATGTATGATTATCAATGTAATTTTTTTCTTTCCAACAAGATTCTTTTTTTAAAAAAAATTAAATTTATTGGGGCAACATTAGTTAATAAAATTATACATCATCTGTACATTGCATTGTGTGCCCACCACCCGAAGTCAAATCTTCTTCCATCACCATATATTTGATCTTCTTTGCCCTTTACTGCCCCCCGTCTGGTAACCACCATCTTGTTGTCTGTGTCTATGAGCTTTTGTCTGTTTGTTTGACTTGTTAGTTTGTTGTTTTCAGTTTTATATCCTACATATGAGTGAAATTATGTGGTTCTTCACTTTTTCCATCTGACTAATTTCACTTAGCGTGATATTCTCAAGATTCATTCATGTCTCAAATGGCAGTATTTCATCTTTTCTTATGACTGAGTAATATTCCATTATATGTATGTACCACATCTTCTTTATCCAATCATCTAACAAAGGACACCTTGGTTGTTTCCATATCTTGATCATTGTGAATAATACTGCAATGAACAAAGAAGTGCATATATCTCTGTGAATGTTTTCAATTTTTTTTGGTAGATACCTAGAAGAGGGGTTGCTGGGTAATAAACTAACCCTATTCTTAATTTCTTGTGGAACCACCATGCTGTTTTCCATAGTGGCTGTACCAGTTTACATTCTCTTTTTATTTGGATGTTTTTTAATTACTAATGTCAGAACTCACAAAGAAAAATGTTGCCAGATTTTATTAAATAAACATTTTAAATTTTATAAGGGAAAAAAAAACAGAATAAGAAAAATTAAAGGACAAATGAATAATTGGAAACACATTTGCAACATATATGCTATATAAGAACTAATATGTCTAGTCTATTAAAACACTTTACCAGTAAAATTCTAAAAATCCATATCTCTATAAAACAGACAAAAGATAAAGCATAAAATTGTTTTAAATAAAATATTAAAAGTTCTCAGCTTCAGTAGTAATCAAATAAATATAGATTAAAGCAATTTAATGGGTTAAATTGTGTTTCCCAGAAAGATATGCTGAAGTTCTAGCTCCTAGTGCTTGTGAATGTGACCTTATTTGGAAATAAGGTTTTTGCAGATGTAATTAAGTTAAGATGAGGTCATTAGTGTGGGCTTTAATCCAATGTGACTGTTGTCCTTATAAGAAGAGGGAAATTTGGACACAGACACACAGGAAGAGTATCATGTGACAGCAAGGGCAGAGATTGGAGTGATGTGGCTGCAAGCCAAGGGACTGCTCAAGATTGCCGACCATCAGTAGAAGCCAAGAAGAGGCAAGGAAGGGTTCTCTCTTACAAATTTGGGGGGGGGGCACAACTCTACTGGCACATGAACTTCTAGTCTCCAGAACTGTGAGACAATAAATTTCTGTGATTTTAAGCCACCCAGTTTGTGGTACTTTGTTATGGCAGCTCTATGAACCTAATGCAAACAGTAATAAGGTACCATTTTTCAACTTTCAGAGAGGTAAAGATTAAAATTACTTTCATTCATTTCATGTAGGATAAAGTGGAAATTAGTCTAATATTTATCTGGAGCAATCTGGCATAAATAAAGTTTATATATATTGAACCTCCAGTTCTATTCCTAGGAACACATCCTAAAAATGAATGAAAAATTGGGAAATATATAATGAGTATAAAGGATGGCATTTATAATAATGTAAAATTGCAAAGAATATCTGATATTAGCAGGTGTTACAATGGACTGTGATACCACCCTAAAAATTTTTTAAAAATTATATTTATTGAAATGGAAATTTGATACATTTTCAGTGTCAAGAAAATTCAGAGGATCCCACCTATGAAGCACTTGAAAAGATAAAATCCAAAGTGTTAATAGTGGTTATTATCTGCAAGATAGAATACAATTACTTTTTTTTCTTTTGTTTATATGCATTCTGTGGGTTTTAAAATAACAAATATGCACTCTTTGATTGCATGCCAATTACTGATTCTTTCATTATTTTAGTGAATAGAAAAAATAGTTTAAATCATATACCTTTCCTTTAGAGTCAGTTTTATTTCTTTTTTTCCCCAATTAGGGTACTTAAAACTATGTTAATTATGTTTTCTTTAGGGAAATTAAGATTAAAATTAGTAAATAAATGTGGCCAATAAATTGAACAAGCAGTTTTCACAAGGTATAATTACAAAAGCAATTTTATTTTGTTTCTCACAGCCTCTTTAAATCTAATCAGGGGTTATTGTCCCCACCTTGACAACTGGATAAAAAATTTTCTGGCTACTCTTAGGTAATAAAAATCACACACACACACACACACACCAAAGTCTCTATTCAGTAATTAAAAAGGTCCAGTCCTAGATAATAATTAAACTCCTGAGACTGACAGCAGGCAGAATCTCAATATGGGAAAACTGATCTTTCCTCTCTCTTTCCTCATTTGTTATGGCATTTCTACTTTTCCTTCAGGTTGCTCATGGGAGAAATTTGGAGGTAAAAGAAGGGGAGAGGGAAAGGAGCAGGAGACAGGGAAGTTATTACATGATTGGTTGTTTCCTAAGACACTTGGTGCTCGGTGGGCCTGGCCGATTTTAAAGCTGCCCCTTTCTGAGGCACACATTCAGGATTTCCTGGGATACTGTCTCCAGGAACATCCCCCTGTCACCTCCTGTGAAGTAGGTGTTGCACTTCCCTCAGGCTGCAGCTTCTCCCATGGTCCTTGATTTTTGGGCAGTTCACGCAAAGCCTTTGCTGTTGGGGTCCCAAAAGCTTACATCCTCTAATGGGTTCTAGGTCATGATGGTCTGTGTTACAAGTCATTTAGGAACAGAGCATAATTTTCTTGTTCAGCTGCAAGAACCGGAAGAGTCTCATTTTAATTGTCTATTACATGTGGTTTATGTAAGCATATGTAAGCTATTTATGAAGGGAGGTGATCTGATGGCAAAGTGCCAGCTTGGAAATCATTGTTGCTACCACTTATGTGAGAACGTTCCAGATTCTTTGCACTTTTAAACACATTAGCCTGTGTCTCCTCCCCCTTGCCACCCCCCAGGCTACTAAAAGTATCCTTAATAGAATAATTATTTATTTTATTCTTCAAAATACCATTCTCACTACCTTGTCTTCAAATTGTAGACTCAGGGATTTTATAAACATTTGTTTATCTTAATTTTTTAAAATTATTTTCCCCACTTTTCTAAAATCACCTTACAGTTTCATACAGAAAGCATTACATCATCATAAGAAGCAATGTCTTAAAGTTTCTGGGAGGAAGATGTTGAGTCAGCTGGCCAGGATCCATGGGATCCACTTTCTCCCTTCACCAGAGGGAGGGTTCCCCAGGGGGAGAAAAAAAGACAGATCACCAGTCTAATCTCCTTATCAAGTGGACCTCTGGGTAAATAGACCAATGCTACTTTCTAGGAGGAACAGATCTGATGGGTCTCTTTTCCTGAGGGGAAATTTTAAAAAGGGAGGCTAGCAGAATCAACTTCACCCCTACTGCCACAGATGACCTTAGGGGCACAGTTGTTGCTTTCTTTCCCCTGGGCCACTCCTTTTAGATACCTTGCACGCTCAACCACCACCTCTGCTGGCCTTGGTGGCTTATCTGGTAGCATTACCAGACTTCCATTCCTGACGTGTCTGATCTCTTGTTTGCGGAGCTCCTCTCATGCCTGCACTGCTGTGATCTGTCTGTTTATTCTTACAAGGGCAGTGAGTACCACGAGACCCCCCAGCTGCGTCCTACATGTATTTCTCCCCCCATTCCTTATTGTGTAATAGCAGTGCTATCCCTTCATGATGATCCAATTCAGTTATTCCTGCCAAGATGACTTTTCTTCTTGCCGCAAATCCTCAGATAGCATCATAGTTTATAGGACTTTTATCCTATCATCTGCTGAAATGGTTGCCCTCTTGTAGATCAGGACCTTTAACCTGCAGAGCTCAGAATTGAGGAGATAGGGAACATGGAGTTCCCCACGGATTTTTGGTTATAATGGTAAATGGGGCAACTCCTGCTTCTGCCTCTTGGTTCCTGGGACTCTGAATTCTTCCTATCAGAGACACTGTACTGTATAAAGTTCTTTGATTCCATGTGAATACCGCATCCTGGAGGAGAGCACCCCATCCACATAGAGTTTTTCCTCTGATCTGGGGCTTCGGCTGTTCATTCAATAGGACATTCCACAGCTCGTCTAGGCAAGCAATGTCTGGATAGTGTGGTTTGTAATATAACTGTAAATGTCATGGTCGTGGCCCAGAGTGGCACTTTCTGTGCTGTAAAGTGGTCTCCTGATCTGAGGAAATGTTATACTGGTGGATCAATAATTTATCATTCCTTAGATAGAGTGCTGTCTGGGGCCTTTGGGCAAGAAAAGTAAACCATTGCATGGAATATATGTTACATTTAGTCCTATGAACATAAACTAATGGTCCTTCCAGGATGTAAGTGGTTCATGTAGCTGGATGGACTGCTTGAACATTGTGCCATATTAGGGGCTCCACACTGATATCTGTTGTTGGCAGGTTGGAAATTCAATAGCTAAACTGACCTTGATAAGTGGGAGTCCATGATTTTGGCACATTCATGATCTACTTTTCTGCCACTGTGACCACTTTATTCATCCTTTCAAGTCAACACTGAGGTGGCCGGTGACAAAAAGGCTGGCTGGCATTAACTGGATGAGTTATTTTGCTTACTTGGTTAATTATTGAGTATTTGGTGGTAGATATTCTTTAGTGGGCATTGACTTATGATAAACAGATCTTCACACTTTATGCCCATTCACATACGTCCATCTCATAGATGTTCCACATGTCTAATACAGCCTTCTAATCCCCAAACTTCTAAGCTTTTTCTTTCTATCTCCCTGAAGAGTTGGTGAGGACTTTCACCATTGCTCACAGTCTGCATATATTATAACTTCATCTGTTTTATCCAAGATGTATGAGATGGTTTATTGCACCTAATATGTTCATTAGTAGGATTTTCCTCCTCCTTTAGCAGGTCATACAAGATTTCCCATACAGCTATAAAAATGAGCTGAGGGAGGGGCATTGTGTAACAGTGGTTGATTCCAATCCTGCTTATGCTCATTTACAGATGTACCATTTTTACCTTATGATGATTTGCATGTTCCTGGATTCTCAGTACTTTTTTATTTGGTGGGTCTTACAGGACTCAACTCATGATAGTCAGTCTGGCCATATGTTCCTTTGGTGAGTCATGGTCAGGCATTCCATCTTTACTGCATCCCTGTAGTATGCTAGGGATTATTTTTCAAGAGATGTTTAATTCTATATTGCAGATGGCAAGACCTTGACAAAAGCTTCAGGGGACTAACTTTATGATTCTCCCATTGGGATTTGCCAGATTGCATCTCTTTCCACCAGTGACACCTCCCACACCACAGGATGGTTCAGATCATACCATCCAAGTGTGAGGGCTGCTTGCACTGCTTCTGAAACCTGTGGGAGAGCTCATTCTTGTTCTGTAGCCCACTTAAAGCTGATAGTCTTATTATCCTGGTTATCGATGTGGAGCACAATGATTCCAGAAATGGAAGAGGCCCATCAGCATAGTGCTTCTAGGAGCCATCCTAGTAGAAAATTCACACTGTCTCCTGGGGTCTTTGCCAGGGTGTATCTGCTAGAGGGCTGCTAAGTCAAAAGACTCTTCCATATCCAATTTTATGTTTTGGTCCAGCTGATCAAAGACCCTTTGAACCCACTTCTATGCTTGTTCCTCTGGCTTCTCTCAGTTCACATTGAGTAGGTCTTATAGCGACTTTGGGAGATTTCTAAAAATTCCACACATTTCTCAGACCTGCACATAATAGACTTGCCTTGGTTTTGTGTTTAACCTTCTTTAAAATAAAGTCATTCATACTATTAGGTACTGGGCTTAGTATTCAACTTTCTCTGCCATACTTCTTTGTATGTATGTAACCAAAAAGTTTTGCTGGCTTTCATACCTGGATTTTAACTAACTGTCACTCACCCTTCACTTTCTGTAGAGCACAAATGGAACTTAGAAGTACTCATCCAATCCTGTTGTCTTTATAGCTACTGTTTCTTCCAAATATCTCAAATAGCTGATAAGCTGCACCCAGTGCACTCCTGTTTACTGATACACCCACCTAATTCACCTGCAGTGAAAATTTTAACAACTGGTTAGCACTTTGTGATCTTGGTGCTCTACCTTCATCTGTGGTGGGGCATTCCTTGCCAACTGGGCATAAGTGATCTGGTTTCAAAACTATTTTATTGCCTGCTTTCTCAGACCACTCCTGAGAAAACCATCACTCCTGAGACACTAAGATGGAATCTGAGATGAAAGATGTTTATTGGGAATCAACACCTATAAAAAGGCAGGAGAAGAAGCAATACTGGGAAGAGGGAAAAGCCCAACTGTAAAAGAGCCCAGCAAAATCTTAGCCCACTCTGCAGGAAGCTCTGGAATGAGTGTTGCCCACCAGAGTGTCCCATATCAGACCAAAATAGATTTTTATACCCCTGGTTCATTCAGTGACTGCATGTGGGTTGCTGCAAGAAGGGTGAGATCTTGTGTCAAGCCACTCTTTACAGCTGAGGCCGACCCTAAAAGCTCTGTGAGCTGGAGGCCATCTGCTGACTGTATTCTTTGCAGCTGGCAGCCTGTTTTTCTTTGAAGGGAGATCTGTGTTGCACATGTCAGTATGTACCACAGGAAATCTGGACTGTTAACCAGAGCTCAATAACCAAGTATTGGTGGATGGTTCCTTTAAGACTGGATTTACTTCTCACTCAGGTAACCTGGCATTAGGGTAAGGGTTGTATTCTGGAAACAGTGGTTGAGTTTATGAGCTTAACGCATGGAGTTGTAATCCAAATTGCCTAAGCACTGAGTACTGCTAACCTTCGGCACCACCAGAAGTTGCATTCTCCTTCTCAAAGGAATCACTGATCTGGGCAGATATATGGGTCATCGAGGTTACTACTGATAGGAAAGCATTAACATTTTCAGAACAACTCTGTAATATACTAAAAGCCATTGAACTGCACTCTTTAAATTGGTGAATTGTAGTACATGTGAACTGTGTCTCGAAAATTTTTAAAGTTTTTTGTAGAACAAGTTTTCTACAAAAAACAAGTTGGTGTTTATGAAGCTATAAAAAATAGCTCTTTACAGCCAAAATGACAAGTCATTCCCAGTCTGGCTTTCTGGGGAAGTTGTTATAGCCTCAGGTAGTCACCTCACTACTTATTCATGCTGAGTAAGCCTTCCAATTATACAGGGTGGGGCAAAAGTAGGTTTACTGTTGCTAGTATGGAAAATAATACAATAGATAATACTACAAGAATAAACTGTGTTGTGCATACTCACAACTGTAAACCTACTTTTGCCCCACCCTGTAATGTACAAAGGTTCAGGTCAGGTGAAGAGGGAAAAGATACTAGAAGACGTGCTATTTTTGGCAACTCTCTCTCTTTAGGAGAGAGTTTTCCAGCAATTATTTTCAGTATTAAAACAGATGTTACATTTGTATCCTGTACTGGCAAAGAGGGTCAATACAAATACATTTGTTTGTATGTTAGTCTTCTAAGGAGCTTCCTTGGAAAGTTGGTCTTTTCCAGAATGGCTTCCAAGGACCTATTCTGAGTTTCTTGAGGGCATTGAAATCACTGACAGGCACTTTAAGACTGTTTATTTTTTCAGTCATCATTCATTCAAAAAATGTTTTTGTGTATCTACTAAATGCCGGACATTAAGCTGGCCACTATAAATATAGAGTTGATTGGGGTTTCCTGCCTTAACTGAGGGAAAGATACAAAAACTTAGAATTACAGCGTATTTTGTTGTATTCTATAATACATTCATGGGCAGAATGCTATGGGGACAAAAAGAGGAAAAGATCTGTTTGCTTTTTTATTTAAATCACTTGTAATAAAATTTAGGCTTGGAAAAACTGTATTTGGCTTACAAAACTTATATGGTTTTTTAATGGTATTTCCTCTTCTTTTCCTTTCTCTCACTTTCCTTTCCAGTCTCCTTCTAGGTTCTTTTAGTTCTTAAAAAACACAAAATCCACCTGGCCGGGTGTGGCTCAGCAGTTGAGCATCCACCTAGGATCCAGGAGATCGCAGTTCAATTCCCGGTCAGGGCACATGCCCCGGTTGCGGACTCCATTCCCAGTAGGGGGTGTGCAGGAGGCAACTGATCAATGACTCTCATCATTGATGTTTCTATCTCTCTCTCTCCCTCTCCCTTCCTCTTTGAAATCAATAAAGATATATATTTTTTAAAAAAACACAAAATCTGCTTATAGAAAAATATACCAACCTAGGTACACACTATCATGAAAACATGAAACTAAATAACCAAAAGGAAAGGCAAAAATATTATTCTAGTAACTGCTTCTGATTAACTCCTCATTGAATTATTGTTATTTTAGGAGAGGGTGCATGCAAAATACTTTAGTAAGAGCCTGGCACCAAATGTGCTCTCAGTACATTTAGTGGGAAATAGTTGTAAGGGTTTCTGGGGGGGAAATTCTGATTTTGTGTCTGAGAAAATGCGTCTGAAGGCACTGAGGGTTAAAAAGTGTTAGAATGAGAAGAAAACTTATAGATCTTTCATCATTTGCATTTAAGAAACACCCCATTCCTCATGGAGGCAGAGGGGTTCTAGGACCTGTTGCTTAAGAACACAGAATTTGAACCGTGGAAGGGTCTGGCTCTACACCAGGCACACCATATGACCCCTCACACCCATGTATACAGCTGCCTTTATCCAGGTTGGCACAGCCGCAGATGGCCTGTGCCAGCAGTGGAAGTAATTCTTATTAAGGATTTTACAAAATGACTCAGACCTGGCCCTAACCACATATATCCAATTTCAGTTCCAATGTGATTTGTGATCTTAAACTTTGCATAAAAACAGCATCGACTGCTTCAACACTAAAGGAATAATTATTAATAGCTTTTTAGATAGATGTTAAAGTACTCTTATTGTGGAAGGCGCACATGATTTATTTCTCTTTTCTTATTGAATATGACCTGTATTTAATAAAAAATATGTCTCCTCCAGTCCTGAACCAGAGATACAATACTTGTGTAATGTAGTGTAATGTGGCTTGCAGTCACCAAGGGCCATAAATAATGCACCTCAGTCAAACACTGTGATCAGGTTTCCTGTTGCATATGGGCTGTCGTGAACCAGTCTGACACCAGCTGCAGGCTATTGCTATTCAGTGGCTCAGCATACTGGGAAGGAAATGCCAAGATGTCCTTGGGCAAACCATCAGGCTGAAGCTAGGATCTGTGGCCAATAGTCATTATTTATTATGAAAGTTTAATGAATGTAGAAATAGATTAGATAGAAGAGAACATTAGTTAACAACCACATATACCACTTTGGAAATACGTATTAATTATTACAGTTATCCAAGTTTTATAAAAAGGATATTCTGTTTTGCCTCAAGATCTTACAAACAGGTTGTGTTTATTGCCTAGGGTTGTGGGAGCAGAACTGGATCTACATTTGGCCCTTCTTTGAATTCAAAAAAATCCCAAGACAAGAAATGTAACGTAAGAGCGTGTACAAAGGTTTTTGCTTTTTATGATCATTATTTTCAGATAGGAGTTAATGATAGGTATTGGGATATATACAATTTAAAATATGATTACAACATATTGGGGACAGACTTTCTGACATCAGCTCTTCTGATATTTTGAGACTTAGCTTAGGCTCTACATAGTCATCAGACACAAGATTTGCCACTCTTGAGTGTGATTTTCTCCCCTTTGTCTGATTACCTGGTTAACCTGGTTGAGGAAGAAATCATTTACTGACTGTGATGGTGCCTTGATACTTTTGCAGAGACTCTCCCTTTGAGGAAGACGGCTATACTGGCTATACTTTTGGGTGTGATAAGTGACTTGCTTGAAAATGATGATATCACAAATATTTTGAGGATAATAACTATTTAAAAGTTGAAGGAAGAAAATTCAAACTTACTTTCACAGCTTTTAGATGATCACTTCTCCCAGGTATTTAAGAAGTAAATATACAGGAGAGGGAAGGTGGCGTCCCTGTGAGAAGCAGCAGAGGCCCCTGCTCCCAGCCACGGACTCGATTTCCTCCTAAAACCCTACGTAACCAGCTTGGAAAAACCAGAGACACATACCTGAGTGGACGGAGTGCGAGTGGGGAGCACTGAAGAGACATCACGGAGTCCGGTAAGAGAGGGGGGCGTAGGAAGGGGAGTCCCCCTGAAGCCTGTGCTGGGCGCCGAGCCTGAGGCCTGGAGGCTGCAAAGCTCCCTCCCCTCGGGAGTGCGGACGGCATCCAAAAGCGGGGAACCCACACCCGGAGCAGAGAGGGGAAGGAGCGCCCCGCGCACAGGGCAGAGGGGCCCAGACCGTCTACTGTGGGTTCGGTGGGTTCGGTGAGTCTGCGAGGAGGGGACGGCGCCTTCCTAGGAAACAAGGCCTCTAATGGCGGCCGGCGCCTTCCTAGGAAACAAAGCTTCTAGTGGCGGCTGCGGCTGGCGTCTAATGCTCGGGGCGCTGACCATAGGGAAGGCTGCCCCAAGGTGTGTGGTGCCCGAGTAGTAAGGGACCAGAGGTTGGGAATGAGCGGCTGCACACGGGGACCCTCTTCCTCCCTGGGGGGCGCTGTGCTGAATCTGCGTGGCGCGGGGGAGGGGAGGAGCCCTCCCGCCCTGAGCTCCGGTGCTGAGAGGCTGGGATCTGTGACCAGCCCTGAGGGGCGCCATGGTGGCGCGTGAAGCTGCCCCAGCTTTGCTGAGACCAGCGGTGCGGGGGGCTGCGTGGAGCTGACTTTGGGTCCCCTCCCGCTGGGGGCCTTGGTGCCCGGGAGGCAGGACCCTGCAGGGCGGACTCTCTGCCTGTGTGTTGCTTTGTGCCTTTGTGAGTCTGACCGTGGAACTGGCCCCCACCTTCCCAGGGTGCACTGGGGGACAGACCAGCGCAGGCTGGGATTGGGGTCTGCGCAGTAGGTGGTCTGAGGGGCGGGCCTGGTGCTACCAGCCAACCAGAGCTGAGCAGGGAGGGGCGGAGCCCGCCGGTATCTCCTGTAGCCAGGAGCACCGCCCCCAATAGGAAAGGGGCGGGTCCTGCTCTCTGAGGCCCCAGACACCCCGCAGGGCACAGTCCTGAGGGGAAGGGAGAGCAGCTCACAGGAGGACTCTGCAAGAATAAGACTCTCAGGGACTGTTGTTTGGGAGCTGGAGGAAACGCTGAAAACCCCTGCTGGGGGCTGGGCAGGCAAAGGGCTCATCAGAATGTGTCTTTAATCAGATCCACTGAGCCCAGGCTGCTGAAACGGCCCAGACAGAAAAGGCAACAGGCTGAAATCAATCTGAAGCTGCAGCAGGCCAGAGCCTGGGGAACGAGAATCAGAGGACAGGGTAGGGACTGAGGAGCTGGCGGTGGAGCAGACTAACTCCCGCAGAGTGAGCGCCTGCCAGCGACACCTCTAGGGGGAGTGATACCCTGAGCTGTACTAGCCACCCTGCACTCTAAAGACTCTACAGAAGACTCTGGAGCAAGACCAGGCAACTACAAGGTTGCAAAATAGCTGACAAGAGGAGGTGGCCCACGGAGAGCCTCAGATCAGCCATCTACCTAAGGACACCAGAGCCAAACCTAGACGGCTCCTCACATTGGCTGATACACAAGCACCTCCCAGGAGAACAGAAATCAGCCCACAAAACTGTGAGCCTCAGACAACATAAGCTGCCCAGAAGAAACTCACCTGATTGACTGCCTTTTTTTCTCTCTCTGTTTTTTTGTTTATTTGTTTGTTTTGTTTTGTTTTTGTTTTGGGGTTTTATTAATTTTTTTGTGTATGTGTTTGTTTGTTTGTTTTTTCTCTTTTTCCCTTAGGAAGAAGAGAAAGTGGAAAAAATTATTTGTTTTTTCTTCTTTTTAAATTTTATAATATTTTTTAAAAATTTTTTTAAAAAATATTTTTTAACTAAATTTTTTCCCTTTTTTATAAAATAATTTTGTCTTGTCTAGCTTGTTTTTATTTTTTTCCTCTGTTTTGTTTTGTTTATTTGCTTTGTTTTATTTTATCCTTGCTTCTAATATCAAGACTTTCTTGATATCCCTGCTTAATGACTGGGTCTTTATCATTATAACCAAGTTTACTGCTTTCTTCTATAGTTTCCCCAAATCTTTTATCAGACTCCTCCCTGCCTGGGCTTTATCTCTCTCTCTCCTCTTGATCCATTGGCATAACTTTTTTCTTTTCTTTCCTTTTTTTCTTTTTGTTCTTTTCTTTCACTCTTTTATTATCTTCCATTCTGTCTTTTTGTTCAGTTGTTAGTTTCTCTTCTCTTTATTGTATTTTCATTTTCTCATTTTCAACTATTATCCTATTCCTATTCTCTCCCTTAATTTTTTCCTGGCCTTTTTTTCAGAATCTTTTCTCTACCTCTATTATCTCCCAGTAGCTTCTCTATTTTATACATTTTAGTTTATTATTATTATTTTCTAAATTTTCAACACTATTAACAATATACTTCTCTCTCTCTAAGTGTTACTTTTCTTTCTCTCTTTTTTTAAAGTTTTTTTTTTTGTGTGTGTATGTTTGTTCTCCTTTCACTCTCCCAGTTCTATTTTCACTTGGGTTGTTTTCACTGTGACTGTCAAGATATTTTGTAAGATACCTCTTGTTTCCTGGAAGTTTAGTTGTGTATTGTCCTGCCTTGCCAGCACCCATACAACAGCTTACACGACGAGGTTGGGGCTGAGACACAGTTAGCCAACCTGAGAGGAGAGGCCTCCCAAGGACCGATCAAAGACAATCTAGACCCAACCACAACAGGAGAACATAAAGAAACCACAAAAGGGACACACACAAAAAGTACATGCCTAGAGCAAAGAGCTCAGAAGTATAAGGAAAACACACTTCTGGGCTCCACTGGACTCACAAGACAAAATCCCACCCCACAAGACTGGGAGACAGCAAACACATCTAATATATAGATACAAACCCTAAGACCTACCAAAATGGGGAGACAAAGAAACAACCCCAAAATTTAAAGAAAATGTCACCAGAAAAAGTCAATGATGAGGTGAAGTTAAGCAAGTTATCAGAAACAGAGTTCAGAGTATTGGTTATGAAGGTGCTCAAGGAACTGAGTGAGAAAAACAAGGCAATAGAGGATCAGATCGAGGACTTTAGGGAAAACATGAAAAAAGAGATACATAACATAAACAAAAATCAGACAGAAATAAAGAATGCTGTATCTGATATCAAGAATACACTGGAAGGAATTAAAAGCGGGCTCAATGAAGCAGAGGATAGAATAAGTGACTTAGAAGACAAGGTAGAAAAAATCAGAGCAGCAAAAAGAAAAAACACTTAAAAAGCATGAGGACAGTCTAAGGGAGCTTTGGGACAACATGAAGTGAAACAACATTTGCATTATAGGAGTACCAGACGGGGAGGAAAGAGAGCAAGGAGCAATGGATAGAGAATTTGGTGGAGGAAATAATGACAGAAAACTTCCTTATGCTGGCAAGGAAGAAAGCCACACAAGTTCAGGAAGCACAGAGGGTTCCAAACAAGAGGGACCCAAAGAAACCCACCCCAAGACACATCATAATTAAAATGGCAAATGTCAAGGACAAAGAGAAAATATTAAGGACTGCAAGAGAGAGACAAGCAGTGACCTACAAGGGAACCCCCATAAGGCTGACAGCTGATTTCTCAACAGAAACTCTTCAGGCCAGAAGGGAGTGGCATGAGGTTCTCCAAGTAATGAAAAGCAAGAACATGCAACCAAGATTGCTTTATCCAGCAAGGCTATCATTTAAAATTGAAGGTGAAATAAAGAGCTTCCCAGACAAAAAAAAGCTAAAGGAGTTCAGTACCACCAAACCAGCACTGCAAGAAACGCTAAAAGGACTGCTCTAAGAAAGGAGGAATAGAGAGAGAAAGGTACATCAGCATAAAGAGGAAAAATGGCAGTAAATAAGTTTATATCAATAATAACCTTAAATGTAAACGGAATAAATGGTCCAATCAAGATACATAGAGTAGCTGAATGGATAAGAAAACAGGACCCAAATATATGCTGTCTACAAGAGACCCACCTGAGAGCAAAAGACTCACACAGGCTAAAAGTGAAGGGATAGAATAAAGTATTCCATGCAAATGTAAAGGAAAAGAAAGCTGGAGTAGCAAAACTTATTTCTGACAAAATAGACTTCAAAATAAAGACCATAACAAGAGACAAAGATGGTCACTTCATAATACTAAAGGGATCAATCCAACAGGAGGAAAAAACCCTTATAAACATTTATGCACCCAATATAGGAGCACCTAAATATATAAAAAATTTCTTGGGGGACTTTAAGGGGAAGATTGACAGCAACACAATTATAGTGGGGGACTTTAACACCCCACTGTCAGCACTGGACAGATCATTAAGACAAAAAATCAGCAGAGAAGCACAGACCTTAAATGACTCACCAGACCTAATGGATTTAATTGACATTTACAAAACATTTCATCCCAAAGCAGCAGAATACACATTCTTCTCAAGTGTGCATGGAACATTCTCAAAAATAGACCACATATTAGGGCACAAGGCAAGCCTCTACAAATTCAAGAAGATTGAAATCATATCAAGCATCTTCATGGGTCACAATGCCATGAAACTAGAAATCAACCACTATAAAAATACTCAAAAATATTCAAACACATGGAGGCTAAATAGCATGTTATTAAACAATGAATGGGTTACCAATGAGATCAAGGAAGAAATCAAACACTTCATGGAAGGTAACGAAAATGAATAGACAACAACCCCAAATCTATGGAACACAGCGAAAGCAGTCCTGAGAGGAAAATTCATAGCATTACAGGCCTATCTCGAGAAACAAGAAAAAGATCTAATGAACCATCTACCACAACAACTAAAAGAACTAGAACGAGAACAGCAAGAAAATCCCCAAGGAAGTAGAAGGAAGGAAATAATAAAGATCAGAGCAGAAATTAATGACATAGAGACTAAAAAAAATACAAAAAATTAATAAAACCAAGAGGTGGTTCTTTAAAAAGATAAATAAGATTGATGCACCTTTAGCCAGACTCACTAAGAAACAAAGAGAGAGGACCCAAACAAATAAAATCAGAGATGAAAGAGGAGATCTAACAACCGACCCAACAGAAATACAAAAGATTGTAAGAAAATACTATGAGCAACTATATGCCAACAAATTGGACAACATGGGTGAAATGGACAAATTCCTAGAAGCATACAACCTTCCAAAGCTGAATCAAGAAGAGGCAGAAAACCTGAATAGGCAGATAACAACTAGTGAAATTGAAGCAGTAATCAAAAAACTCCCAGCAAACAAAAGTCCTGGACCAGATGGATTTACAGGCGAGTTTTACCAAACATTCAAAGAAGAATTAACATCTATTCTATTCAAACTATTCCAGAAAATTCAAGAGGAGGGGAAACTCCCAAACTCTTTTTACAAGGCCAGCATCATCCTAATCCCAAAACCAGATAAAGATAAAGACACTACAAAGAAAGAAAATTATAGGCTAATATCCCTGGTGAACATGGATGCTAAAATCCTCAACAAAACACTAGCAAATTGGATCCAACAATACATTAAAAAGATCATACACCACGACCAAGTGGGATTTATTCCAGAGATGTAAGGCTGGTACACCATTCGCAAATCAATAAATGTGATACATCATATAAACAAAATGAAGGACAAAAATCACATGATCATATCAATAGATGCAGAAAAAGCATTCAACAAAATCCAGCACCCATTTCCTCCAAAGAGGACATACAGATGGCCAAGAGACACATGAGAAAATGCTCAACGTCCCTAATCATCAGAGAGATGCAAAATAAAACCACAATGAGGTATCACTTCACACCTGTCAGAATGGCACCATCAACAAATCAACAGATGACTTGTGCTGGCGAGGGTGTAGAGAGAGGGGAGCCCTTGTGCACTGCTGGTGGGAATGCAGACTGGGGCAGCCACTATGGAAAACAGTATGGAGGTTTTCAAAAAGTTAAAAATGGAGGTGCCTTTTGACCCAGTGATCCCACTTCTAGGAATATATCCTAAGGATCCTGAAACACTAATCAGAAAGAATATATGCACCCCTATGTTTATAGCAGTGCAATTTACAATAGCTAAGATCTGGAAACAGCCCAAGTGCCTGCCAGTAGATGAGTGGATAAAAAAGCTCTGGGATATTTACACCATGGAATACTACGCAGCTGTAAAGAAGAAAGATCTTGTACCCTTTGGGACAGTACGGATGGATCTGGAGAAAATTATGCTAAGTGAAATAAGCCAGGCAGAGAAAGACAAACATCACATGATCTCACTTATACGTGGAATCTAACGAACTTAATAAACTGATGAACAGAATAGATTCAATGACATGGAAGCATAGATGAGACTGAGGAATGTCAGAAGGAGGGAGGAGGGCGGGTGGGTGGAGGGGGAGAGAGTAACCAAAGAATTTATATGCATATATGCACAACCCAAGGACACGGACAATGGTGAGGAGAGGGACTGGGGAGGGGGAAGGAACGGGGTGGAACAGGTCATTGGGGAGAAAAAGGGACACCTGTAATATTTTAAACAAAAATAAAATTAAGGAAAAAAATAAAAATAAATGAATAAATAAAACTACATTCATTTTGGAAGAAAAAAAAGTAAATATACAAAATGTTATTAGATACACATGCTTTACGTACCTTTCTGGTTTATGGGGAGTATTATTATTGTTTATGTGTTCCAGTAGTTTCTGTTCTAGTTCGTCATCAGAAGACATAACAAGCTATTTTTTGCCATATTTCTGTCTGACTAGAGCTTTAAACTATGAACTTTAGAAATCATGTGATAGGACTGCCGCCCTCTGGATGGTTTTGGAGGGAGAGCAATTAAGGTATTAAATTATCCAGATCTTTCTGACAATTTGTGATGACATCACTTTCCTGTTTCTACTTTTAATTCATCTTTGGCCTATTCCATTAGTCAGTTTTCTGTCTTTGTGTGGCTCCAGCCCCAACGTTTTTCACGTTGCTCGCTCTTGCTTTCCTGTCCTACTTTCCCTTTGCCTGCAGCCCTGATCCCCACTCTGTTCTCACCCTCACTCTTCTACCTCCCTTTCTGGCCTCAACCACAATTCAAAATTTTTCAGAATTAAGCAGACATAAAAAATGCAGGAGAACTAGGATTGAGAGTGTCTGCTTCATCCTTCCTTTAAAATAAAACCATTAGAACTTGGGAAAAGGGGGGGAAAACCACATTGTTTTTGTCCAGGGTTTGTGCCATTTATATCCATTTTTATTTCGTCTTGTTCAGATACAGTGGAAGGTTAATGCCACTATTAGAAAAATAAGTGGGAAATACTATTACGAAATTTCCACCTGTTAAATTTGTAAATACATGCTAGTTAAGTTTCTGCTGAAATGATATAATACTCTCCAGCCTGTGCTATGCTTTCTGGAAGTATTTTGTGATTGTCATACTGTGTGGAGACTATTAACTGCAAATCACTCTTTGACCTTCTTACAATGCGTTGGTGTGCTGCTCTATTGTGAACCAATTAAGAAAATTTTGTTTTAAATTATACCTTAGGTAAAAATTTCATTCTCACAAGGAAGGCATAGAGGGAAATCAAATTTTTTCTATATTAATCAAAGGTGAATGATAGGAAATCACTTTCCAAGTGATTACATCACCTAGTTATTTAGAAGCCCAGATATTGAGAGAGAAGCTGTGAGTGATATTAGGTACTGTTAATTCAAAAATAAAACATCAATATTGCCATAAAAATCTTAAGAAGATTTTTTAAGATTTTCTTTTTTATAGATTTTTTTCTATAAACAGTGATGGCTTTGGCTCGAAAAATATTTTGCTACAAGGATGGATGGCTTTCTTATCATTATGAGCTTCTTTACTGTGTTTATGGACGGCATATTTACAGGCTGCAGTGTGACTGAAATAAAATGACACCCCAATTGTGGGCTAACCTTTTAGAATATGTATTACTTAATTCCAATTCTTAATGTCACAACAGTTGATCACTTATCTTACTGACATTTTATTAACTTTATAGTCATTTATTGAAATAAGTTTTATTTTGTTGTGTTTTTACAACTATGAAGCAAAGATTTATTCTACACCTCTAACTGTTCTTTTCTGTGACTTCTTCATTTCAGGCCATGATATGGTAGACACTAGATAAAGCTAGATTCTTACTGTAATTTCTTGTTTTTTAAAACTCCTGCATTAGCTGCCAGTTACTGACACGTTCAAACCATGTTTTACATGATGGTCACTCAGAATCCTTATTTAAGTTAAAGCCAAGCTTGTATAATAATGGTGAAAATTAATATAGAGTATGCTAACATTGTTCTGAATTTATCACAGTTCGCAGAAAGGTGAGACATGCTAACCAGCCATTAACATATTTTTTCTTTGAGCACCATGCCTAAAAGGTCAGATTTGCATATGATAAAATAGCATGAAGCTTATTGAAGAATCCATGATCTTTCAATCTTCTGGACCCTAAAATCACAAGGATCTGGCAAGTAACCATTTTGCAATGGGACGACCGGGGCACTAGAAAGTTTTCCATATGTGGCGTGTGTTTGTCAGGTTCACGAGCACCTGTATCTCACGGCTGATGGGATTTAGTCAATGCCAACACCGAATGAAGGGAGGAAGAGTTGGAGGAACGGTTGAGGGGACCCCTTTAGCAGGGTGGATATGGACTCATGTTTTGGAGCTAGACAAACAAGTTCCCTGGCTCCGATAACTTGGGCATGTTTTGTAGCCTCCCTGTCTTGATTTTCTCAACGGTAAAATAGGAATGTAATAACTGATTCCTATAAGGCTAATATTAAGTGAGATCATTCAGGAAAAGTGCTAAGTACAGCGCCTTGTTTATGTATATTAGTTATTATAGTATCGGAAATAGTAGCAATAAGATTTATAGTTGCTATTACTGACATTGAATTGTTATAATTTTAGGTGTCGCTACCTTGATTATGGCATGATTTTCCTTGGTTAATAAGGTTCCGAGTTACAGTGCCTAGGCTCCGGGTATGGAAACAGGGTTTAGATAGTCACACCTCCTTACCACTTGACAACAGGAGTTCAAGGACTTTTTAAAAGAAACTGTAATGAAGGTTTCAGCACCAATTTGTTGAATATTTAGTTGGAACAAACACAAGAATGTATATAGTACATAGGTCCCTAGTTATTATGTAAACTCTGTAGAGTACTTTCTCTGTCAGATAACAGGGAAGGGAAGTTTCTTCAGTGGTGTTCAGCAGCACCAGCAGTGCCTGGGAATTTGTTAGACCTTGGTCCCCACCTCGGACCTCCTGAATCAGGAACTCTGGGGTGGGGCCCAGCAAGCTGTATTTGAACAAGCCTTCCTGATGATTCTGATGCATGCCAAAGTTTGAGAACCACTACTTTAGTGTTCCTAGCAATAGCAGGCTAGAAATACTAATGGTTGTTACGTAGAAATTATATAGAAAAGATCCTTTTAATTAATGAGATAATCCCTGCTTTATAGTGTTATATTGAGAGTCCCAATTTGGCAAGTTGAGTGTTCAGCTGTGGTGTGAGCCAAAGTGAAAAACCTGAGGGTGGATAGATTTAGGAGTAAGAAGGGTGATGATTACATCTGAAAGAAGGGCTTAGTTGTCTGTTTGGAGCATCCTTGCTGTTGAAGGCTGCCCCGGGAATTATGTTAGAGTAGCAAAGGCAACTCTCTTATTACATAAAATGGAATCAAAATAGTGGGTTTCATAGCTCATATTCTTTATGTTCTTTGATTTAACTTTTAAAGGATTGCGGTCAACTTCAAGTATTTTAAAATCAAAATAGAAAGTAGAAAACTGCGTGAGAAAAGAACAGATAGAGGAAGTGCTAAAAAAGCCATAACATTTTACTCAAGGCTGAACGTGGACAGAAATTTCTAGAATATGAGTCTGGAGGTTAGGTGCTATTCAGTCCTCAGTTCAGCCCTTCCAAATTAAATTACCTGTGCATTTTTCTAAATGGAACAATAATTCGTTCAGAGAGTCAGTAAAGCATAATGTGAGGAGCCCATTCTTTAGAAATAAAATAGACCTGGGCTTGGGTCTCATTTTTAGGCAAAGTATTCAACTCTCCAAAAATCAGGTTTTTAATCTGTAAAATAGGGCTAGGGATGACTATTCTTTAGGATGGTGTTTCCCAAAATTGGGAGGGGGCAATGCTTTCCCTTGGAGGGAGTTTTTGGTGGTCCCAGGATTAGAGAAGATGGTAGCACTTGGTGGGCAGGGATCAGGGGTGCTGGGCATCCTGCAGTGTGTGGGACTATCCCACCAGGGAGGACTGTGTCAGGCCCTGAACTAGTTTCCAGGACCCCCAAGGCATTCATGTAGGTGCAAATCCTCTTCAGATTATCTAGCCTATAACCTGTGTTCTGCATACAAACATAAATTACATTTGTAGTTGTTGTTGTTTTGCATGGTCTTAAAATACACTGAATTTTCCAGGAATGCAAATTACTATTGTGTAAATTGAGGGAAGACTTTGTGTTGTTTGTGCTTTCTTATCAAGAGCTGTTCACCCTTTTGGGGAAAAAAAAATCATATAGCCAGCAGCAACTCTATGCATCATACTTGATCTTCAGTAAAACAGTCTTATCAGACCATGTTTGAGAAGGTTGTACTCACAGTGATACTACAAATGGGTGCAAGCCACTGACTACCTCATCACTGACTACCTTTCTAGCATAATTGTGCCTGGGCATTTCCTCATTCAAAGAAAATAGCTGTACTATATTAATGAAAAAAATTTATTTTAATATAAATTACTTTTTATTTCTCTTATAGCTAGAGAATTATGTTAATTTTGAATAATTATGCATATAGGTGCATTATACTGTATTAGCTATGAATTTTATTTCAGGATAGTAAATGTAGAATGACACAAAATTATTCTGAAAAGGAGATGTTAGATCTGAAGGCTGGGTCTGCTGTAAACATTTGAGAGGATTAGAAGAGACAATGTTCGTAAGTGGTTAACATAGTATTTCGTGCATAGTAAGTGTGTAGAGGTGGTAGCTATTGTTATTGTAAGTAGGAAACAGTGGCACTGGTGGGACGGGATGTCAGCGTAAGTCATTGCGGGGCGGCTATGCCCAGGCCAGGAAGCCTGTTTCTTGCCTGGGAATGCAGATCTGGATCAACCCGATACTGGGCACATGCTTGTAGAGACCTCTCAGGATGATGGTGAGGACCCCATGAGGGTTCCAGACTTACCATAAAACTCTAAGAGAAGGGGATTCAGGAGCCAGTCTCAACTGGAAACGAGCAGATTAGGAACTGGATTCAACACACTGCCTCTCAGCCCACACTGGACAGACATTAGTGCACTGAGTGTTTTTGTTGCTACTCAGTCTCTGGTGACTGCTTCAGCCATCTGGTTGCCTGTGCAGCTCCCTGGAGTGTTGCAGGTGTTCCCTTTTACAGTCTCTGTGTTACCAGAGCAAATTATTGAAGGAGAGTGAGACTCAAACAGCGTTTTAGTAAACAAGCAGAGCTATCAAGTTTTGGAATAACTGTAGTGGCCTGGAGTCTATGCCATTGTAACCGGTACATAACCACAGCACATTGGGATGGTTCAGTGGGAACCCTAGCGCTGTACATAATGCCCATTTGGCTCTTGAGTTGTGACTGCCTCTCAGAACTAGGATATCAGCATGGATGTGGTCAATAAAATAAATGAACAAGAATTTAGAGACATTTCACGGGCTAGATGACATCCCAACATATGATATTATTTCCAAATGCTTACACCAGCTGTTATAAAACAATTTCCTAAGAACTGATGATATACCAAGTGCAATAGTAGATATATTTTAGATCAATGTGAAAAAAATTTCTCTCTTCTATATCTAAGCTAGTTAGAAAGAACCAATTAAAACCTTTAAGAAGGCTTCTATGCATTTTTATGCCAAGGCAAGGAAACAATCTAGATAATGTTTTTTTACATAATTGCAACCATTCACCCAGGTGTGGCCACTTGCTCTGTAATCCTGTCTGGCCAGAATAATGTGTAAGCTATTAAGGGAGCATTTAAATAATTGTTGACAACGATGATGATGACATTATATAAATAATTAACTGCAGAGTGATACAGTGTTCTCAGTTGTCCTATACTGAAATAATAATTGGCCAGTGAATAGTATTAATGAACACGAGACCTAGATATTCTTACTTGAAATACTTTTAAAATTTAACAATGTAGAATGCAGTACAACCTGGAAGGATAGACTAAGACACCTGTGTCTTAGAAGATGCGGACCAAAAATGAAGGATGATTCTGCACCAGAAGCCACTCTCACCTTTGAGGTTTATTTGACTAGAACACTTCAAAAAATGGAAATACATACTGACATTTAGGAATACACAGGCTTTTAAAATTCTGTCGATTCTGCCATAATGTATCTGTGTGGCAGAAACATTCCCTTCCCTGTGACTTTTCAATGCTTCTCAGTAGAAATAAAAAGCCTAGGAAATTTCTTTAAGGATTATTCAGCGTGTTTCCTTTGACTCTCAACTTGTCATATAAAATATGTTCTTCCCTTTGTAAATGTGTGTTTTTCCTGAAAGCTAATTCTGTGTAAAGCACATTCTGGATGGTACCGTAGCTAGTTTGTTACTGGCTCAGAAAGGAATGGACACGATTCCAACTGGGACTCCAAGTCTCTATGTTCATAATTGAAATATATACTGTACATGGTTCCTTTGCCTTCAACGTTAATACCCATCTGCTGAAATGGCAAGGTGCCTACTCTCTGGTTGATTGGATGCATGCCCTGGAGCACAGGTGCCTGGCAATGATGGGTTTAGAGAAATCCCTGACATAACATTGTTCATGACATTTCCTCTGCAGGGTATCTCTCCTGGGGGTGTGTTATGCATAGGGCTTTCTCTTCCTGTTTGATGTCATGACTGCTGCTGAATGTCTTCAGAAATTTCTGTGCATTGTTAAAAGCAAAGGCTCAGAACAAGGTGGCATTTAAAAAATGATCATCATAATATTTTGATTCTTGAGGTCTGACTAGTTTGTGTGTGTGTGTGTGTGTGTGTGTGTTTTAATATTCATTCTCTGAAGATCTTAAAAACCAACTTTTTAAACCTAGAATATTCTTCCAGGTGCCATTTATTCATCACTTGCATTTTATGGCCCATAAATCTGATGATATAAAGCCGAAAGCCATGCTGTAGTGGTATACATGTGGCAGCATTCGGCAGGTTAGGATTTCAAAGTAAATGGTTATCTTTTGGTTTTCTCGTTATAAAAGCTCTTGTGGCAAATACAAAAAACAACAACACTTTTTAAAAGCTATTAGCCATTATTATTTTTCTCCCCTCTGGGTATTTTTCTTGGGTGGAAATGCCCCATTGGGGTGGCCACAACACTATGTTTAATTCCTTAGGGGTCAGGTGTGACAGTACAGAGAAATCCCAAGCATTATCCTAACTTTGGAATAGTCTTTAGGAGAAGGAAGAGTTTTCAATGATTAGACTAAGTATTTGGGAGAAACAATGGGAAAAGTATAGGATCTGCCAATTCTAATTTGCAACATAAAATCAATTTCCCTAGGTTGGAGAAAAGAGAGATAGAGAAGAAGAAATGAGATACAAATGTGTCAATAGGCCTTAGAGGGCACATCATCTGTGTCCATCACTTGGACACAGAGATATCATAAGACCTCAAAATAGAAATGACTGGGAACCTCCTATAAATAATTGGGAGCCATAGAAATCTCTGCCAAGAACCCACACCTCGGGTTCACTGAGTTGAAGATTATTCCAAGGTTAGACCTCATCTTGTGTCCAAGTGATTTAAGGATCCAAGAATCCGTGATCCTCTCTTTATCTTCTATGGATTGGCCTCACGTAAACCCTCTTACACTTTGATACAACCCTAAGTAGGAAGAATAAGAGCCAAAAATTCACTTAACATATTTCTTCTCTGTTGGAGGCTTGCAAATGGTTTTAAGTTGTTATAGAATATAAAGTTGCATTTCTAGTTTATCCAAGCATGTGTACTGAGAGTCTATTAATTACATTATTTATATATTACGAATCATTCTAGAAAAGATTTAAGGACTGTTGCAAAAGTTTTAGAATTTTCTACTTCTGATCCATTTTGTTAAAGGCAGTGTTTACGTAATGTCCTCCATTCATATGGGGCACAGATTACCTGGATTGCCCACTCTGTCTACTAGGAACCCAACTCAACAACATGATGTATTTCAGTTCTGCTATCTAACCAAAGTGGTACCTAGAGGAGTTTTTAGCTCAGTATTTTGCAAAAAACAATGAAAGGATTTTTTGATAGTGTCCAATCCATACACTATAAGAACTCTATTCAGCCTAGTATGTATATTTACATACAACTATTTGCAAAAGTTGTGTATTGGGTTGGCTATCCATATCTATCTTCCACTTCCTCTCAGGAATAGATAACCTTGAATCTGCTCAAGAAATTCTGGTTAGGAGAGAATACACTGCAGTGGGGTCATGCTTCTCTTGTGCACTGATATCTGTACTTTTGTTTCAAGCTGCTTATGACTTTTTAAAATATCTTTGCTTACATAATCACGCAAAGGACAACTCTGAGCACTGAATCATTCTCAGCAGATTTCCATGAAAGGCTTAGTTTGTCCCCCAAGTGCTTTGTGTGCATTCTTAGTGTGAATGGCTGCCTGGTGCTGCCTCTCTGACCCCTTTAGTTGGAGAGTCTTTGTGTCCTTGTTGACCAGTGTCCCTGCTGCCTGATCAGCATTTAGAATGAGGTGTGGGTGCTCTGCAGTGAGGACAGTGGCCAGGGCATTTTAAACATCTTTTGTGGACAGAGTCACTTTATGTGTATGGTCCAAGATACATACAGATTTCCCCCATTATTCAGTATCAAGACAAAGTCATCCTGCCATCTTTCTGTTTATTTACTTTCTGCTTTCTGACTTTTTATCCAAAAGAAGGCCGACGCATTTGTACCCATGAACCTGGGGAAAACATCAGTAAAACATGAACTATGGCTGTGGTTCTCCGCTCCCTTTGCTTGTAATTGTGTTATCATGTAAGTTGTCCTCTGCCTCCTGCCTTATTAATATTTTTCAAAAGCTGAGTTTATCCCAGTGAAGAAAAGCAGTTACTAATGTGATCAAAATTGCTGAAATCTTTCTGATTTTCAAATACCTCGTAAGAGTTACAAATAATGCTTTGAGTTCTCTTATTATACTCTACATCAAACATGGGAGAAATAGAAGGAAACATGTAGGAGTAATTAATAAGGCTTTTTTATACCACATAATCTAGTTATATAAAGCTATGTATCAGGAGAATTTCTGGGAGTAATTTTCATTGATTAACCTTTAGGTCAATTATTTTATTTTTAATAATTCACCATGACTTTGTTTCATATCTTTAACCTCTGATTCTTACAGTTTATTAATTACCAAAATAGTTAATTATTTGATAAGTGCCAGATAATTTCTTCCCATTACCTTGTTCTCTGATGGTTTCTTAAACAATAAGAACTTTAATACACAGTTTCTCTAGATGATCTATCTCCCTCTTTGGATCTAAGTAGAGAAAGAAAACAGGGTACTAGAACATTAATATTGTCTTTTTTAATATGACAAATGAGGTATTTTCAAAATCTGTACAGCTTGAAACATTATATTAAAGATTATATGTAGTGGATTAATTATATTGATATATGAAAAAGTGTCATATTAAAAACATTTTTTTGTGAAGATCTGCCAATTTTAAGTTTAAAAACACAACATAGGAGACTGTTTTTAATCTAATATTATTGTCAAAATTTAAAAGAAATAAGACTAGAAAAAAATGTCAGTTTGGGGGCAGTTTTACACAATTAGATGAAAAAGAAAATTAAGCAGGCTTTGTGGATAATTAAGACTAAATTATCTTACTTGAAATATATATTTGCAACAAATAATGTTGCAGATTTTTATTTTTATTTTTGTCTGCTAATGTAGATCTAGCCTTTATATGAATCTCAGAAATAACAACAAAATAGAACCCAAATATAGTAAAATAGAGTGAGATTTATAACATAAATTCACCATCCTCTATTTAGGCAAAACTGACATTGCACAAAAGGCCTGATAGAGATTTGCTATGTACTTACTTCAAGGGCTGAATCAAGTTCAACGAAAAGTGATTTGTAAATTGCTTATTCAGTGAACTTGAATAAATAACTCACAAATCAATGTCTCACAAGAATTCAGTAAGCAGCCTATTTCATTTGAAAGCATACTACAGCCTATCGATTTCCTCTTCTAGAAAATGTTGAATAGGAAAAACTAAAATAAAACAGGCCATTCTAATTACCTGCCAAGAAGGACAATTCAATTCCAAAAGAGAAAGAAATGTTTCTGGAGTTTTATAAATACCTTCTTTTCAGCTATCATTAGCACCCTCAGAACTAAGGAAGAGGGGCCTCTGACAGAGCTCCTATGCTTGGAGGGCTTGGATCTGACTTGACTGCATTGCTCTTTATAGAGCCAGGAGCCCACAGGGCCAAGCAGATGTAGCCACCCAGAGCTCGTGTCCCCTTCTTCTACTTCAGGCCCCTGGGACCCCAAGCCCACTTCCAGAACCTGCACAAGCTTCTCAGGGCCTTCCTCCCAGGCATGGGCCACATTGCACCTGGGTCAGAGATGTGGCCAGTTGGGAGCAAGTGAAGGGGCGTAGCTTGAGCTTGAACGTCAAAACTGGGGTGTACTCACACGTGAGCAGGAGGTCTCTCAGGGAACCAGAAGAGAAGGGTGAACCACTTCATGGCCAAGGAAACCTTCCATGCTGTCACATTTTAGTGCACAAACCTGAGAAGTCCAAAAATTTCTAATTTGAACCTGGCGTTTCTGGTTTTTATA
Source organism: Miniopterus schreibersii (assembly GCF_964146895.1). Classification (NCBI taxonomy): domain Eukaryota; kingdom Metazoa; phylum Chordata; class Mammalia; order Chiroptera; family Miniopteridae; genus Miniopterus; species Miniopterus schreibersii. The sequence continues at coordinate 36,235,509 of NC_138108.1, read as the reverse complement.
AAGATATATATTTTAAGGTAGGAAGATAGATCTTTTATTAAACATGTGTCAGTTTATAAATGTAAATGTTTAGACATATGGGCCACCATTTGTACTTTAACCATAGGTCCTTCAACATTAAGAACAGACTTGCCAGCTACCACCCTGTCTCGCTACTCTCCTTCACAACCAACTTCTCAAGGTTTTCTCCACTTGCTGACTCCCATTTGTTCATCTCATACTTAACTTTTCTCCTCACCTGATTTGGTTTTAGCACCCACAACTTCAACAAGTGTATTCTTGCTTATGCTGTCCCTTGCTTTTTGTTAGAAAAATCCAGTGGATATGATCTTCAGGCCAAATTTTGTTCTTTTAGCAGAATTCAACAGTATTGGAAGCTGGGAAGGCCAAGGTTGAGACCTCTGCAGATTCAGTGTCTGGTGAGAGCCCTCTTCCTAGTTCCTAGATGGCTATCGTTTTTCTGTATCTCTGCTGTGTCACATGGCAGAAGGGGCAAGCGAGCTCTTTAGGGTCTCTTTTATACTGGCACTAATCCCATTCATAAGGACTCTGCCCTGATGACCTAGTCACCTCTCAAACACTGCATCTCCAAATACTATCACATTTGGGATTAGGTTTCAACATATGAATTTTGAGGGGACACAAGCATTCTGCCTATGGCAGCTTCATTCCAGATTTGGTTCTAACCTAACCAGCCTCATCCAGAACATGTCAACCTTTTACTTCCTCTTTTCTAGACTAGCCTTTCTCATTATTTTTTTTATCCTGGTGAGCCCTTGAAATAATTTTAAGATTTCATAAGACTTTGTATAAAAATTATTGCATGTATAGCTCTCAAGTTAGTGTGAAAAATAAGTTGTAAACAAAATAATCCAGTAACAATTGTCAATGCTTTCTTTTTTAATGATTTATTTTATTGAGGCATAACTGACAAATAAAATTGTAAGGTATTTAAAGTGTACAATGTGGTTGTTTATATATATATATGAATTCCCCCATCAATTTAATTAACCCATCCATCACCTCACATATATACCTTTCTTTTTATTTTTTGGTGAGAATATTTAAATTCTACTCTTAGCAAATTTAAATATACAATTCAGTATTATCCAATGTTATGATCTTCAGATTCTATTCCAAACAGACTCACACCAAGACACATAATAATTATTAAAAGTTAAAGATAAGAAGGGAATCTTAAAAGTAGCAAGAGAAAAGCAACTTGTTACATACAAGGGAATTATGATGAGGCTATGAACATATTTTTCAGCAGAAAATTTGTAGGCCAAAATGGCATAATTTATTCAAAGTATTAAAAGAAAAGAACTGCCAACCCCAAATATTCTATTGAACAAAGTTAGCCATCAGAATTTCAGGAGAGATAAAGAGTTTTTCAGACAAACAAAAGCTAAAGGAATTCATCACCACTAGACTTGCTTTACAAGAATGTTAAGGGAGTTCTTTAAGCTGAAATTAAAAGGTGCTAAACTAGTAATAGGAAAACATATGAAAATATAAAACTAACTGGTAATGGTAAATCTATAGTTAAATCCAGAACACTCTAACATTGTAGTGGTGGTAGATAAATCACTTATAACTCTATGAAGATTAAAAGACAAAACTATTAAAAATAATTAAAACTACAGTAATTTTTTACTATATATACAATGTAAAAAGATATAAATTGTGACATCAAAAAATAAAATGGGAAGGAGTGTAAATATGTTGAGTTTTTGTGCACATTTGAAGTTAAGTTGTAATCAGCCTAAAATAAATATAATGTATACTGTTATAAACATAATGTAAACTTTAAGATAAACACAATGCAAAAACCTCTAGTAGATACAAAATAATAAAGAGAAAATCATCTAAGCATACCACTACAGAAAATTCATCTTATCACAAAGGGAGAGAGGAAGAAAGGAACAAAGGAATCATAAAACAACCATAAAATGATGAACAAAACAGCAATAGTAGATGCATTCCTATTATTAATTATTGTAAATGTAAATGGACTAAATCCTCCAATAAAAATATAGGGAGTAGCTGAATGGATAAAAACAAAAGACCCAACTACATGCTTATAAGAGACTCACTACAGCTTTAAGGACCCTCACAGACTGAAAATGAAGGGATGGAAAAAAGATATTCCTTTGAGATGGAAACCAAAAGAAAGCTGGGATACTATACTTATATTGACCAAAATAGATTAAGTCAGAGAGTGTAATAAGAGACAAAGAAATTCATTAGGTAATGATAACAGGGTCAATTCATCATGAGGATTTAATATTTGTAAATATTTATGCACTCAACATAGAAACAACTAAATACATAAAGCAAGTATTAACATTAATGAAAGTAAAAACAGACAACAATACAATAATGGTAGGGACTTCAATACTCCACTTTCAACAATGGTTAGATCATCCAGACAAAGCAATCAGTAAAGGAACTTTGGACTTACAACTATCCATTAGACCAGATGACCGTAACAGACATATACAGAACATTCTACCCAACAGCAGCAGAGTACACATTCTTCTTAAGTGCACATGAGACATTCTCCAGAATAGATAAGTTACACCATAAAAAGTCTTAATAAATTCAGGAGATTGAAATCATATTAATTATCTTTGCTGACCATAAAAATGAACTTAGAAATTATTGCAAGAAGAAAATTGTGAAATTCAAAAACATGCAAAGATTAAACAACATGCTCCTGAACAACTGCAGGTCAAAGAGGGAATCAAAAGAGAGATCAGAAGTATTTTGACTCAAATGAAAATGAGGCATACCAAAACTTATGGATGCAGCAAAAGCAGTTCTAAGAGGGAAGTTTATAGAATAAACACCTGTATTAAGAAAAAAGAAAGATTTCAAACAACCCAAATGGAAAACTCAAGGAGCTAGAAAAAGGAGACCTAAGCCTAAAATTAGTTGAAGGAAGGAAATAACAAAGGTCAGAGCAGGAATAAATGAAATAGAGACTAAAAATAGAGTGGAAAAGATCAATGAAACTAAATGCTGGGTGTTTTAGGTCTTTTTTTAAAAAGATAAACAAAGTACACAAGCCTTTAGCTAGACTTACAAAGAAAAGAAAGAGAGGACTCAAATAAGTAAAATTAGAAATGAATTGGAGACATTGCCACTGAGACCACACAAACACTAAGGACCATAAGAGACTACTATGAACAATTATGCACTAATTGGACAAATAGGTAAATTTCTAGAACCATACAACCTACCAAGACTGAATTATGATGAAATACAACATCTGAATAGACCAATTACTAGTAATGAGATTTAATCATAAACAAAAATCTCCCAACAAAATCCAGGATCAGATTACTCCACTGGCAAATTATACCAAGCAATTCTTTTCAAACTCTTCCAAAAAACTGAAGTCAGGGACATTCCCAAACTCATTTTATGAGGCTAGCATTATGCTGCTACCAAAGCCAAACAAGGACACTACAAGAGAGGAAAACTGTAGGCCAATATCCCTGATGAACACAGATGCAAAAATCTTCAACAAAATATTAACATAGCAAACTCGACAATGCATTCAAAGGATCATACACTATGACCAAGTGGGATTGTTCCAGAGATATAAAGATGTTTCAACATCCACGAGTCAGTCAATGTCAGGTGCCACATTAACAAAACAAAGGATAAAATTCATATGACCGTCTTAATAGATGCCCAAAGAGTTTTGACAAAGTTCAACATCCTTTCATGATAAAAACTTGAGCAGAGTGAATATAGAGGAAACATCCCTTAAAATAATAAAGGCCATGCTATATGACAAGCCCACAGAGAACACACTCGGGGTGGAAAGCTGAAAGCTTTTCCTCTAAGATCAGGAACTAGAGAAGGATGCTCACTCTTGTACTTTTATTTCACATATTACTGGAAGTTCTAGCCATGCGATGAGGCAAGAAAAAGAAATAAAAGGCATTAGAATGAGAAAGGAAGAAGTAAAAACTTACTATTTGCAGATTCATGATTTTATAAGACTCCATCGAAAACCTGTTAGAACTAATAAACTCAGTAAACTTGTAGATTAGAAATTTAGGGTACAAAAATCTGTTGTGTTTCTATACACCAACAATTAACTACCAGAAAGAAAATTAAGAGAATAATCCCATTTTTAATAGCACCAAATAAAATAAAACACTTAGGGATAAATTTAACCAAGGAGGTAAAAGATCTGTTGATGCTTTCCTAAGTGAAAAATGGTATTTTTCAGTTGATTTTATTTTGACCAATGTATTGACCTACTCCCCTGTTGTTCCACCTCTCCTATCGCAACTCCTGATAAAGGAGACTCGAGCTTTTCCTCTATTTAAAGTTTTATGCTTGACTTTTTAAAAAGTATACAAATAGACCTAAACGTCTTATTATAAATTTCTAGTACATATAATGCTAATGAGGTTTGGTATATGGTATATGGCATGTTGAAGAATAGTTGAATTTTTCCTTATTTAAAGCTAAAATTGACTCTCCAAGTTTTTCTTTAAAAAATTATTTACTGTTTCTGAAATTATTATTCTCTATTTTTATAAATAAATAAATAAATAAATAAATATATATAAACATAATAAATTTAATTTAAATAACTGTCTTTAGCCAAGATGGGATTTAATTTTTCTAATGATAGGCTCCATAGATTTCATTTAAATACAGGTCATGAATTGATTTTGATTAATGTTACTTCAACTTGAAAATGTATTAACAGTATTGAATAGCAGAGCTACCCAAACTGTTAGCCAAAGAAATATAAATAAAAAATATAGGTTAAGCACAATTTCATACAAGACTTTGAAAAACATTTTCTGGCTGAAGAAAACATTTCCTTCAAATATCAGGCTCAAATATAGGCTTAAACAGTTAAAAATTCGTATACACTTACATTGTTTTCTTCATCTCTTTGATAAGCCTGTACATGCCTAAAGTAAAAACACAGAATGAAATTCACCTCTTTAACGTGAAACATGCTTGTTTTTTTTTTTACTTCACAAACAAAAAATGAAGTTTTTAAACTGAGCAAGAGACAGAAACGGGCCCTCCCCTGGCCAGGCACTTGCTGTAGTTCAAGTGGATTTCAGTAAGACTAGAGACTTGCCGACAATCTTTCTTACTCTCAGATCCAGGCAGTATTGGAAAACATTTCAAGGTTTCCTGTTGCAACATGATTTTTTCCAATGATTTGTTTCTTTTAAAGCCAAATGTCTTGTCACTTGAAGTCAAAACATTTTCTTCAGGGCCTTGCAGAGGCTTGTCCACCTAGTTCATGTGATGAAAAATGTTTGCAAAGCAGGTTAGTCTGAGCTATTCTTTATCATCCAAGCATTTGGTAAAATCTTTGTCCTTTTAAGTATTCCTACAATTTACCTTTCAGCTCACACACTCTATAGAGATCTTCTCCTATGTTAAGTATGTGGATTTCTGTAGGTAGCAAATTTATTGTCAAGATTTTGAAAAAATCTTTGAGTGAGCTGGTCTTTGTTTAATAAAGTCAACCATTTTTAGGACCACCTTCAATCAGTTATTTTATGCCAAATAGTTTTTGATACTAGTACCTCTAGTTTTGGTACTAGTAAAAATCAGGGTAATGGGTATGACAACATTGGAATTTTCTTTTTTTATAATAGACACAGAACCTTTCATGTAGGTAATCATTGATGAGGCATCATCAACACAGATGCTAATAGTCCCCTAAAACAGGCCTTTTGTTTCCAGATAGAATGGCCCAATGTTAACTAGATCTCTGCCTTTCCTTGTTGGGGCAAGCTAGATGCATCAGAAAGTTCTCTTGAATTTTACCACCATTTAGAAATTATATAAATTCTACAACATGACATTTACTGATGAAATCTGATGACTCATCAACCTGCAATGGGAAGTTGTTCAGTTTATTTCCCCAAAGCTCTTCAACATTATGTGACATGTCATCAATATGACAACTTATAATACCATGTAATATGAGACCTTTTCAATTTCTCCTACTTATCAGCATTTTCCTCATTATGTATTTATGTTCTGGTATTATTAGATTCTCACCGAGTACATTTTTTTTCATTTTTCTGGCCAATAAGTTCTATTATTAAATAACTTGCTTCCTGAGTCTTTTGACTAACTGTGACTTCTTTAAAAATGAAAGTTTTACTCTTGCTTTAAGAGTAAACTATTTAAAATAATCAATAGCTTTAATAGTCAAATAGCTATGATTTGTACTCAAGTGTTAATTTTCCTGCAACCATTGATGTATTTGCACAGTGGAATACAACAACTTGGATAACCAACCTATACATATCTCATTGATAACTAGTTATTATTGCAAAGACAAACTATTTTGTCTCTTCTCCTATTAGCACAGGGAAATGACTTGGAAGTTGATAGCTCTTCTCACTAACCTTATCATTAACCTTAGAATTATCCATAGACCTAGGTCTAGAATCCTCTTCTAACTCCAGCTTTGTCTTCAAAAGATTGCCATGATGAAATGCCAGACATTTGAAAAACAAACGTTGGTAAAGTATAAAACAGAATGCCATGATAAATAACAAATGAGGAAAAATCACAAAAATATGAAACTGCACGTGTAATTCACTGCTACCCCACAAAATTCATGTTTTGCAACATTTACAGCAACAGCAAAGCAGCATGAGAGAAACAGTCATGACACATAAAAATACCTTCTTTAGAATAAAAATTTCCCACCACAATTTTCTATTATAACAATAGAACTCAGTCACTCCTATAAGGCAGTCATTGGCACACAGAGGAGGTTGTGGGAGACAATTTGGGAGGGAAAGGCCGTCGTCATTAATCTGCCACTATCCCTTATATTTATCACAGTGCTGATGTCTATCAGTGGCCTCCCCTAACGCATGGGAAAGCTGAGGAGGCACTCTACCAAGTGGCACAGTCCTACTGGACACAGCCAGACGGAGCTGCACGAGCACTAATGAAACTGCTATTGGGGCCACTCAGCAACGCTGCAAGTGCTAACATTGCATGGTATGTGAAGTTTTAAAAAATGCCCCCTTCTTTTTCCCAATCTGGTGAAACTCCTAGTGACATCTTGTAGAACCCATCTCGTAGTTCCATGGGAGCTCAACTGAGAAGCCTGCTTTAGTTACCCTGGCTTATTTCATTGCCTGGAGTGCACCATGCTCTTTCCACCTTGTGCTCTTCATGTGGTCATTTCCTCTGCTCAGGTGCCTCTGCCCATTGACTCCCAGCCACTCAAAACTCCAAATTAGTTCAGATTTTCCCATTATGCCCTTTCACAGTTCCCTAGACTGTCATTCATAACACTGGCCACATTTGTGCTTGAATAATTAATAATGTCAGAGGTGATTTGCCATCATTTCCTTCTACTTGGCAGTAAATGGCAGAATGGCAAGGCCTGTCTTTTGTGTTAACTGTTAAATCTTCACTCCACACTATATAATTAAGGGCTCCAGGAATAATGCTTACCTTGGCTTTTGTGCTTGGCATTTACTGAGTGAATATATGAACGAATTAATGAACAGGCTGAAGCCACAGGACTTTAACTAGTGGTAGACATGAAAACTAGGGCAGCACAGTGGATTGCACCACTGACCCAAGATTTTTGTTGAACACTGGTATGCATTACACAGTAGGAAAGCTAAGAAGACCCAAAGAAATCTCTTTGGACCCATAAAAAGTTTTGTTTTTAAAACTGGGCATAAATTACAGTAAAACTTTGGAACCATAAAGTTTCAACTTTATGTGATAGAAAGTATTCTCAAATTCCTGGCATGAAATTCCTGATGTTTCTGGCATGGATTAGCATTTGTCAGGTGAAATTTTTTCTAAAAATTCTAGGAATATAACTTACTGATAAAAAAGGCAATTGTCTTTGCAACAACACTGGTTTTTAAAGGAGGGCTTTTTTGGTTCCATTTTGGCCACGCGCTCTTTTCCAAGGGAACATGAATTGAGGAAATGAGAAGACGCAAACAAATGGGCTCTGAGTTCCAGTGTTGTATGTATATTTTATTTTTAATTATTACAGTGGGGAGTTTTAAAAATTGCTTCCATACAAAGACATTCTCTGGCAGAAGGTTAAAAACTCCAAGCTAAGCAGTTATTAATCTCTTTCCAGAGACATCGCTCAATAGTTATATTAAAAGACTGCCTCAGTACTTTCTACACCCCGTGCCAAGTTAAGAAATGAATTTTGGAGTTAGAGACTAAATATGAGACTTCGAGATTTGTGATATATGAAAAGTGTTTCCATTCAGGAGACCATAAAAAAGAACACCTGTTTTGGATTTAGATCAGGCTTTGAATTCAGGTTCTGTTACTCAAAATTCTGTTCTCAGATTTCTCCTATCCAAGTACTAACCAGGCCTGACCCTGCTTAGCTTCCGAGATCAGATGAGATCAGCCACGTTCAGGGTGGTATGGCTGTAGACTCAGATTTCTCTCTGACCTTGGTAAAAACATAATATTTGTTGTATTTAATAGCATTAAAGAACTAGTACCATTGAAAGAAAACATATTAAAATAAATTTCGAATAGGCATGTGAACTTTTGTTTCAATTGATATAATATTTTCTATGTATTGTGCATTTTTCAAGTAGCAAAACTATTCTAAGAAACATTTTTACTGTATTTTTAAAATTGATTTGAGAGAGAGAGGGAGGAAGGGAAAGAGAGATAGAAAGAAACATTAACTTGTTGTTCCACTGATTTATGTATTCATTGGTTGTTTCCTGTATGTGCCCTGACCGGAGATTGAACCCATAACCTTGGCATATTGTGATAATGCTCTAACCAAATGAACTACCCAGCCAGGGCTTTATTTTGAATTTATTATTTGAACTCAGAAAAAATTTCAGCATCATAAACAACAAACTAAGAAAACGTTATGCCACAAATATAAAATTGAACAAGCCTGTCAGTCATAGGAAAAAATAAATTTACCCTTATACTTCTCTAAAATTTAAAACCTCAAAAGACTTCTGTAAAAATATAGTATTTATATTTCAATAAGTTATTAACCAAAAATTTATTTTTGTAGAGAATATGTTGTGGAAACATTCTATTGCAAGAATGGTTCAGTCAATGCAAACCCGCTTTATTTCCAAATGTCTGGGTCAGGCACTACGTGACAATTCAGTGAATCAATGTGTGATTTTGATGGGGATGACTCCCCAAATTCTAGTATTCAACATGGGTGTACTGTTGGTTTCTTTGATAGGCAGAGAATTTGCTTCACATGAGAATTTGCTTTCTCAGATTTTCTAGTATTGCTTATGGAAATCCTTATTCCACAGTTTAGTCGAGAATTCTCAGAAAGTAAACAATAAAGAATTCTCTATCTAGAACAAAGAATTTATGGTCTATGAAACCATAATCAATAAGGACAGAAATAGCCCTTAACATTAATAGTTACAAATTTCATTATTTTCCTAACAAATATGTTTTACTGGACTCATTTAATTAATGAAATATATTTTAAGAATAAGCATTAAAACACTACTGAAAGAGTAAATAAGTCCAGGAATCTATGGACACAGCACAGAAAATTATATTCTGTAGATCGAAGGAATTTTTCTTCAAACTTCCTCTAACTCAGTTCTCCCAGAAAATAAATGAAAAGAAACTGTGTTTCAACATTTTTTTATAAAATGAAATAACTTTCAATTTCATCTGATTTTTCCATTATGGTATTACTTTTATAAATTTCAAGTTGCAAGACAGGTAAAATTTTCAAGATACTAGAAATGTCTGTTTTTCTATTGCCTGCAGAAAGAGAGCAGGAAGGAGTGGAAGGATTGTGAGTACCTGTGTAAACACCTTGATGAACAAAAGAGTCTTGTGGGGCCATCAAAAAACAGCTTGGCTTTTCTCACTGTTAAACCTATTCAGCGCTTACCCTGCCCCTTGATAAAATCTTAGGTAAAGTCATGACTTTCCTAGTCACTCATGGATAATGAAACTTCCCCAGCCACTTCAAGGCACAGATCAGTCTCATTTCCACAGCTAATATACCCAGTCTACTGTAATAATTAATGCTCCAAATTTATTTATAAGTTCATTGTCTCCCTCCTTGGACCTACCCAGACTGGCCTCCTGTAGTGGGAAATGAGAAAGGCTTGGTGAGATTCTTTTTCTCCCAAGCTAGAACTTCTACCCACTGTTTCATCTTTCTAGCAGAGTTTTTGACCCTTCTATGGCCAGAGTATGGATGGGGGCCGAGAAAGTAAAATTAAGAAATGTGAGAATATTTTACTTGAAGAAAACATTCAGAATTTGATGTCAACACTCTCTGGGCATGGATGTTGTTTCTGTCATGTGACGTTTGTGAACTCCCTGGAGATGCCTCATCTTCGGGGATCTCTCATTGACAGTGACCATGGCAGTCTTACATTGTCTCCTATAGCTCCTTTGCCTCTAGCAGAGTACTTCCAGGTTCTTCCTGGTCAACCCTTCTTATCCCTCAAGGCAAAGGGTCTTAAAAAGGCTCAGGTTGTCTCTGTTAGAGGAGGCTCAGATTTGGTCCTTAGGAAAAACTCGTCCTCATTGTGCTGAGAAGTATGGAGTACAGGCCCCTCCCAGAGCAGCCCTGTCCTCACTCTGTTCTCACACACTTGGCCAGCCTCAGTGTTGTGAATCTTGATTTCTTAGGTAAGTCAGATAGACAACCCACTGTGTCTCCCCAGGCTCCAGGGACATATATCAACCCCTCCGAGTGGTGCCCAAGAAGCCCCCTTACCAAGGAATGAAGTGAGGAAGAGGCAACTTTGACTTCTCTCATTTGGGAGAGAATTTCTAAGAATACCAGTTCTCTAAAAAGTTGTTTTTTCTCCAATCTTCCTCTCAAGTTTCCAAACCTTTTAGGCACTAAATGTGAGTAAGCGATGAATAATTACAAAACTGTGTTTTGGCCACCTCCTTTGATTTTTTTTTACATTTTTATCTTGTACTTCAATTACAATGTGATATTTATTATTTTGGGACTTCATTTCAACATCCTATTACATCTGGTTCTCATTACAGGTTAGAGTTTAGCTTCTTGTGTAAAAAAAATCAACAAATCAATAAAATAATCAACAAAAGAGTGTATGTTCAGCTTTTGCTTCGTTGTTCATGAAAGTTGAAGAAGAGCAGGTCAGCTCATCTTACAAGCATCATTTTTGAAGATGCTATAGTCATCCTTGGTGTTATTAGCTTTTGTTTTCTGGGATTTTGTTCTACCATTTCAAATATTTCTATCCTATTTCTATTTGTTGTTTCTCTTCCTTATAAAACCCACATTTCAGTCAATTTAATAAGAAACCCATGGGTTCTGGACCCTGTTCTTTTCAAACTTCACTTGGACTTTGGTCAATTATTTTTTCTTTCTTCTATCTCTTCCATAGTCAACTTTCAGGTAGTCTCCCTACTGAGCCTTCAAATACTTTTTCTCCCTCCCTTTCTTCCTCTTTCTATTCCCTCCCTCTCTTTTTCCTTCCTTCCCTTCCTTCTTCCTTCATGATTTGTATATATTGAGTATCTACTGTGCGCTGAACATAATACTAAGGGCTTAGGTCTCTCCCATTCTATAAAATCAGTGCAACACACACACACACACACGCACATGCACACGCACACCCATTTCCTTGATCTTAGACTCTCCTTTGGCTATCACCTTATCTCACTCTTTTTATTTCCATGCATTGTATGCTATATGTTTTATAGCTCTACATTTTTCTTCTTCAGTTTTTTTGGGGGGGTTAACTTTTTTCTGAGCAGCCTCATTTTTTAGCTTAGGAACAACCTGTTCCTTTTCAGTAAGGGTGCTCTCCATGGGCTGGGCTTGCTCTCACATGGGTGATATGCCCATGATCTCTCTTGGTCTCTTGAAGGCTCTGTTCACCTGATGTATGTTGAATGACTTAGAGAATCCACTTCTTGAAGTTAAGCATTGTTTTCTGCATTCATTAGGTACATGCAGCAAAGGTTCAGCACTCTTTTTGAACCACCGACACCGTTTCAAGCTTCACTCTTTAGCCTGAGGATGCCAGCCAGCCACAGTATTGTATGGAGTTAATATCACATATTTAAGAACAAAACAAAGCACTCCCTCAGCCCTTACCCTCTCCAGTTATTGGCATACCTCTCTGCTTTTTCACAGCTAAACTTCTTGTAGGTCTTGTTCATGCTCTGCTTTCTCGCCTCCCGTTTACTCATGAATGCTTTCTAATTTGCCCTTATACTGATCCTCTACTTCAACTGCTTTCTTGCCAAGGTTCTTATTGCTAAATCCACGGAGCCCTTTTTATTCTGTATCATATTTACTTCTTGGCAGCATTTGGCACTTAGTGGCCACTTCTTACTTGTAGAAAAAAAAAATCTTTTCTTCTGTATTTGATTTTCCCCCTTCTTTATTCTTGTATTCTTTCTCCATCCCTTTTGGAGGTCACTCTGACTCTGACCATCCCTCAAAATTTGGTGGTTTTTTTTAGGGGTCTTTCCACTGTTCTACCACTTATCTTCTCACCCTAAACTCTCTAACTGCACAATATCACCCAAAACTTCAATCATTATCTAAAAACTCCCAAATCTACCTATTTCCTTAGATGGCACTTCTGAACTCCAGCCCCTCCTAACCAGCTGCCTATTGGATACATCTAGTTGGATTTCCCATGGAAACTTTATATTTGTGTTCGGTACTGAAACTCTTCCATCTCTTAAACTTTTTTTTTTTTTTTTGCTTTTATCAGTGAAGATACCATCCTCTTCACCTGGTGTTCAAGCCAGAAATCTGGCTTCCTTTCTCCTCACATGATTAGTCCTGCCTTTACACTGTGACTCACATCTCTGTACTTCTATACTGCTGCTCTTCCTTCAGCCCTGGACCTCTTCTTGGCTTAGAGGTACATGAAATCCATTGGTGATTGATTAGGGAGACAGGAGAAAGCAAAATGGGGAAATCTCTGGGACTGGATAAAAAGTAAAGGAATAGGCACAGGCTTCTTTTATGTAGGAGGGTATAGGATAGTTAATAGTTACCAGTTAACATGATAACAATAACAATGAAGGAATTTGTGGTCTTTGCTCTGGAGCAATGGTGGTGCTTTGAGGGATCCAGAAAAAAACAAATTGCTTTGATATTCTAAAGGTATGCTATCAGGTATGTTATCATAGACAGGCTCAGTTAAGGTTAAAGACTGACCTTTGTTAGGAAAAAATATTCACCTAGGACATGACTACCCACCATGAACCACTTTTAGTCAGAAAGTTTTAATTCAGACCATCCTGTGTGTTACTTTAGGTCTCTGAGTTTGTAATGCCACACACAGACCTTCCATGAGCTTGTCAGGTTTAGAATGTAGCCCTTTTCTTGTCTGCACCTCTGTGGTCCTATGTTTATTACCTTTTACTGACAACAAAAAACTCAAATAGAATGAACACCTGGGTCAATCATATGCTCTTTCCTGGGAACTTGGGGTTAACTCTAAAAACTATTAGTATATCTTTATCAAATATTTAAACTGGAAGAACTTGCACAGGTGGGAACTGTGAGGCAGTATCTTCAGTCATGTGTGCAAGAAAGGTAAGAATCCAGCTCAAGGAGTGAGAAAGAAGAAGTATCATACAGAAAGGAGCAGACATATGACCCAAGTGCCCCAGAAAAAGAGAGATGGGTTTGATGTCTGATGACTTTAGAATTTCTAGCCTCAGCCCCTCATGCAGCTCAGCCAGTGTTTCAGGTTCATGATTTATCTCTGAGTCTTTAATTTCATATAATGGATCTTAGCTTTCCAGCGGGTATGCTAAAGATGTGTGCTGTGATATTGACCCCCTGAAGCCTTTAGGGCAGCTGGAGTCCTGGGCTGACTGCCTCCTGCCACAAGCAGCCTCATCTACTTTCCCCAGGGTGCTGTATAAATATTATCATTTCCATCTGTGCCAGGATATGAAAAAGGTTGAAATGCACTATAACATATAGTTAATAAATTTCTCCTTTTTGCTTAAGTCAGCTCAAGTAGGATTCTGTTTTTTGCCACTAAGAGCTTTGACTAAGACATCTTTCCAAAATGTAGGTTTGAGCTGAATTTTCCTTCTTTGTAAAATCATACAGTGCTTCTCTAATATTTTGGGTGTTTAGTACATGGTTCTTGTTATAACATGTAAATAAAGAAGGTCCTATTTTTAGTGAAATATGCCAGACTTCCTGTAATTGCAGGTCTTTGCCCCTACTAGGTCATGTGTTGCAAAACTCCCCCCTACTCTCCTCTCTCTCTCTCCCTTTGCTTGGTTAACACCTGCTGCTTTGTTATTGCCATTGTTTTCAATCTAGATGTCATGTGCCATGGAAAGCATTCCTCTAAGTCACAAAATTGAGCCTCAGTGCCCTTCCTAAACTGTGCCTCATAAGTATCTATGCAGTGGACTTCTATTTGGCAGTATCTCACAGAAAAATAATTTCCCATTTCCTTACCTAATATCTGTCCTGAAGGCAGAATTAGTATCTACTTTTTAAAAATTATTATACTCTCAACATCTAGCACATCCAGAAAACACAACAAATACTTATTGTGGGAGCAACACTATCAACAATCCTTGGATTTGTCCTCATTTAACTACTTCCATTCCCTTTCTAAACCATTCTACTTCCCCATCCTCTTCAGTTCCTCTCCCAGCACTCATATAATCTCCTTTACTATCTGATGGATGACCTGAGGCTGCCATCCGCATCTTTCCTCCACTCCCTACCATTTCCTCTATGATCACAGTTTCCTCCACTCTCTGAGAATGAGGTACTCCTCTTGCTGTTCATGGCCAACCCCATTCCCATCTCCCTCAACCCACCCCATTCTCATCTCTTTCATCAGAGCCATCATATTTCTACATCAATCCTTACAATTTTTATTGATTCCTTCCCCTAAACCCATAAACACATCCAATTTTTCTCTTAAAAATTAAAATTTTTGAATAGCTCCTGATGCTTTTATATTCTTATGCTATGTAATTCCTTCTACATGTCTCCAAATCTATGCAGGTTCAATATGCTTCCAGATAGAACATGGCACATGTTAGTCACTCTTCCTATCTATTGAAACAAAATTTTAAATATCAAGGTCTGTTCTCAGTACCATTGTATCCATGAAAACTTTCTTGATATCTTAACTGAAGATAATCACTTTCTTAAATCATTTATTAAAATTTATGTCACATTATAGCATTATAATTTTTGTGTATTTGCCGCAAGACCTAAACCAGTATAGCTCCAACTCAACAACTGCAAAACTATAATGTAAACTTATTGAAGATAAAGACTATATCTTACTTATTTTTGTATTTTTAAGGTATCTATCACTAAGTCAAGGTAAGACAAAATGGTATAACAACAATAATAGTATTTATTGTTTACTATGTTCTAGGCACGTTTCACAAACTGTTTTATTCAACTGGCATGGCAACCATTGACGTTTTCCTATTATTATCCCATTATAAAAATAAGGCAGAACGCAAAAGGCATGCATTTGTCTGTTTGAATCTTGACTCTACCACCCACTGGCAGTTACATCAGGAAAGTTATTTAACTTCCCCGAGTCTCTTCTGCAGTGATGCCCACCTAAGATTGTTATTTAAAGAACTAATAGTGCTAGCCACTTACAAATTACTTAATAAGCATCAATCCCTTTTCCCCCCTTCTCTTGCACATATAGATATTCCATAAATATCTGTTGAAATAAGTTGAATATCTCTGTATCTGGGTACCAGCACTGATAGGGCTAAAGAATATGTTGTTCCCATCTGGCTTCCAAATTGCTCATTTAGTCTTGAAATATCAGTTGTGCCATGTTCTATCTGGAAGCATATTGCACCTGCATAGATTTAGAGACGTGTAAAGAATGAAGTAGACAATGTGGCATTATGTCTCGTTATTCTTTAAACAGTCAAAAACTGCACTGGTGACAGAAGCCAAGGATAGAAAATAAAGGTATCAGGTACATGTTTCTAATATGATGTTTCAGTTACTATGACTATGTAGTAAATTATGAAAATATATTTGAGTAACACAACCATTTATTTTGCTCATGGATCATGATGGTTAGAAGTCTAGACAGAGTGCAAAGTGGACAGCTTATCTCTGCTCCACAATGCCTGGGGCCTCAGTTGGAAGATTAAAAGGCTGGGACTGGAATCATCTGAAGGCTCGCTCATAGCTGGCAGTTGTGAATAGCTGTTGGCTTGAGGACTGTTTCTCTCTGGGTGTAACTCTCTATATAGTCTGTCCTTGTGAGCTAGCGCAGGCTTTTTACTGCATGGTGGCCATATTCCCACAGAAACTGGAGAGAGAGAGAGGGGAGGGAGAGAGAAATCGAGGGCAAGGAAATAGAGATCTCTCCTATCTCACTTCTTGATCAAAGTGTTGCTATCACATTGTAAGAAGATGTAAGATGGAATATATGTTGGTGCAGCCATCTTGGGAAAGTACACCTTGCCACAGAAGAGATCTGGACATACCTGGTATTTCTGTAGACCATTACTAAGATTATTAAATGTACACTTTAAGTTGTAATTTTCAAGGTATACAATGATAAAAATCAAAGTAATGTCTTTGAGCAATGTTTATCTTAAGGCAGACATTTTTATAACATATATAATAGTTGTTCCCGGTACAATAAAAAAGATTTCATTTTAGGAGTTAGACAAAATGATAGAGAGGAGAAAAGGTTCTGCTGCTTTTTGAGTCATTACAAATTGGTTCTTTAACAGTTATATTGTCTGTTTTCCCAAGGATATCTCCATTCCCAATATTTTCTTTCCCAAGAATACATATTTCCTTCTTCACAGTGTTTTCAAATGTTAAATGAAATAAAAGAGTTGAAATGTTTTGCTTTTGGCACGGTTTGACATCTTTCTTCTTAACTCAAATATTGGTTTTTGGTTTTAAATTAAAATGTTGAAAGTCCCATCCTTAATCTTTTTAAAATCTCTGTCAGAAGGCCAAAGTAGAGAAAACTACTCTTAGCATCACAAAGTCAGACTCTGATCCAGATAAAGAATCAGCCAAATGTACACTCCAGAAACAAACTCTCTGCTGTTTACTGCTTTCATCATAACCTTCTTATGAATTTTTCTTCTTTGTTTGATGCCTGAAGTATCTTTAATAGTCTTTCATTCCAGAATTAGAGTTACTGTGTTAAATGTTAAAACTTCTTGGTTAAGATAACTTAAACTTACAAAAGAATGTAATTAGTATTTATAGTATTCTTTTCTCAAAGCAGATTTTGATTTGAGGAGTGGTTAGGAGAGTCACAGATACTGGGATAAGAAGGAACATGCAGACTGAGGAAGATGGGACACCTAAAGTCAGACTTCATCTAGTCTTCTTTCTTGCCCAGGTTCATTATGTAAAAGGTCTTCTTAGTTTAGACATAGAAGAGCATTATGAAGTTGGACAGGAACATAAGAAATGCTAAACAATGTGATGGGTGGAACAAACATTACAGGGTTACGTAATTTAAAGCAGATGAACTAAACTAGAGGAGGGAAAAAGAATGGCAGGAGGTCAGCTAACCTGCACATAGAGTTCGAAAATCTAAGCAAAACTTTTGGAGTGAGAAATCAGGGCGCATATAAACTAGATCCTTCGACGGCAGTCATTAGCAATAATGAGTCTTATTATGTGTGCAAAGGACTGGCCAAGGGTTTCAAGCATTTTTCAGATGGAACCTCAGGTAGAGATGAAGATATAGATAACAAGAATCACCTTTGACTATCAAATGGTGATGACAACATCACTACATTTCTGGAGTTCTCAAGGGTCTCTGATCCAAGAAAATGAGAAGCTTCTAGATGATTGATGAAATATTTTGTCGTTAAATTTATTGCATGATGTTCAGGACATTTATCTTCTTGCTTAGCTGAAAATATTATACTGTCTGTATATTCTCAAAACTGGGCACCCACATATATCTTGATTCTGTGATACAAGAATAACTCCTGAGCTATCATTTTAGAAAAAGAGAGAAGATGATTAGAGAAATGTAGTAAATGTGTAGATGGAAGAGTATGCACAAACTAAGACAGAGAAAGAGAGCAAAAAGATAAAATACGTGTAAACTCTCTTTTCAGATATAAATGACTAAACAAATACAGACATAAAGGTAATGGGAGTATATATAATACTGTTAATTTGCGGGGCCGTGTGGTTACAAGAGGACAGTGTTGTAAGGAAAAAAGTTCTGAATTATACACTACATCTTTTTGATATGTTTTTAACTGACTTCTAAAACTTCCCTTTAAAGGAAATGCATATGTTTGAAAAAGAACAAACAGGTGTTCAATGATTTATTTTCCATTTAACTTCCTGTGTCGGTTTTCTGATTCATTATTTTCTCACAGTTCCTTTAATATAGACCTTAATGGGTTCTGCTCCTAATCAGCTTTTCACAGAGCAATATAAAGACAGGATTACAGGGCACACATATCACACAAAAAGAGTCTCTTTGTCCCATAGCAATAGGGAGGTAGATATTAGACAATCATGAATTTAAAAGCATAATAATCATTAAATGTAGCACAAGGCAATTATGTAGCAAAACTAATTACTGTTCAGGTATTTTATACATTTATCAAATGATTGAGGTTTCAAATGATTACCTGTCTTGAGTGTCTTTGTTTAGTAACGAAACTAGATTAAAAAAATTTTTTTGAACAAATCTATGAAACATCAGCTTGCCTCTTACAATGTGCATTGGGTCTGCCCACCATAACCCACTTCTAACAGGAAAAGATGGTAAAGTAAAAAAAGCCCAGAGTTCAGAGGCAAAACTCCGTGGATTTAGAGCTCTGGCTCCCAGTTCTGGGACTTGGTAGCTGTCAGAATCTGGGCAGGCTTCAGGACTTCTCTGAGCTTCATTTTCCTTATCTAGAAATAAGAAAACTCGCCTCTTATTTTTCATTATGAGGTTTTGGAAAGGATCAAACTGGGTCAAGTCTGAGAATGAGAATATATTTTGTAAACAGAATCCTAGGCTCTACCCCTTTGGATATATTAGGGGTCATAACCCTGACGTGGAAACTCCATTGGATCCTGTTTGACTTAAGCAACTGTCTCTTGTTGTTCAAGCAGCATCCAGAATTTTCCCTCCGTCTATGTAAGTTGCACTGAAATGAAGAAGAAAAATAAATCACTTTTAGTCAACAAATTTATATTAAGTGAAATGTTTGTCCCAGGGGGATAGAGCTCACATGACTACATGTAACAAAAATATGAAATTGCTATTAATATATAAGATATATTTGACATATATGATATGAGATACCTAGGAGAAATATATGAGCTCATGTTTGGTTCCACACCTGATTGTCTTCATGCCCACTCTAGCTCTTAATAGGTTTCCCTGATTTTATTTAGGTCTCAGGGACAAGAACTATGTGTCATATCCTAGTCTGCTCTAATTTATTTAATCATTTAAAATGCATGTTCTCATTTTCAAATGAATAAAGAGCTGAGAAAATAGTGTTGGCCATGTTGCATATAGCAAAAGTGGATGCTAAGAGCCAGTGTAATTTAAGCAAATGGATATGTTTATAGAGTAGCAAAACTAATGCTTTTTGACAGTTGCTCTGGCCTTTATCTCAACCTCCATTTTCCCAGTTACAAATAGAAAGCAGAATATCTAAACTGCCCTGGAGGGGTGCTAAAGATGTGTTATGAGTATCAATCCCTAGAAGTAGAAAAACCCAAGTTCAATCTTGATAATAAATTTTGGCTTTCTGTTGCTGTTGCCTATTTATAACATCGTCCATATGAAACCTTTGCATCTTTGTTTAGTGATATATCAAAGGGTCAGTATTCTAAAATAGCATAAAACATTTTAGACTTTGAACATATAAAATATAAGAGTGAAATATATCATTACATTAAAGTTTTGACAATGTGATGTATTGAAAATCAACACCAAATGCCCCAAGATGAAGGACTTCTGGCTTTATTTTCTTCCCCCGACCTACTGATCCAGTAAACATGGGCAATGTAATGTGTCTGGTCCAGTGTCTGGTCCTTACTTGACTCTGATAAAACAAGAGACATAGGAAACTAGGGACTGAATCAGATAATTTTTAACAGCCCTAAAGTCTATGATTACAATATTGTAATAATGATTTTAACCAGTGGCTCAGGGGCTATTGGGGGAGAATTCAACATTATAAAAATGCTTCATATCCTTTCATCAGAGCCCACTAAAATGTTATCCTGAGGTTATAGCCTTCTGTGTGAGGTTAATTCATTTCACAAGAACCTATTAACTATGTACAATATGCTGAGTGTTCTCTGAGACCCTGGGGGGGGGGGGGGAAGGGGAGAGAGATAAAGATGAATAAGACACAGTGCCTGCTCCAGGGGATGTTTCCAATTTAGAGGGCAAGTAAACACACAAATAATTATAGTAGAGAGTGGTAAGTATTTGTGCAGAGAACTGTGAGAGTTGAGTGGGAAATGGAAGGCTCTGAGACAAGGCTGTTAGACCAGTATGATAAACTTTTAGGTGGTTGACTCTCCAGTGTAACTGGTATGACAGATGTGCCACCACCAACTTCACTTACTGCCATCTCTGCCTATTTGTGGTATAACCTGGAACAAATCACTTTAGTTTTCAGTTTGCAAAATGAAGGGGTTTATGCTAGGCAGTTTCAAATTCTATTAAAGTGCTAAAGCCCTATGACTGTCTGGCAGATATGCCGATTGTCTATCTGATATTCACTCTCCCACCTTTCTTAACAAGAAAGAATCTCAATTTTATTTGAAGTTACAATATACTCAAAAACTTAATTTCCCAGCCACCTATTTTTTTCATAGGAATAGTCATGGGACACATTCTGCCAATGAAAACAAAAATAGATACTATCTTTTCTCCTTTTCAGTTCATTCCTATTCCTGCCCAGAATCCAACACAGCACAATTAATGCCAATGCCACCCTTCAGATGGAAGAGTAGGAAGCTCTAAGAAACCTTTAATGGGTTCCTTAACAACTGCACTGTCCCTAAAAATACCTACTTCCAGACTTGTTACCGAAGTAATATTTGTAATCTGGTTTCTGTTACAAGCAGCTAAACTCAAGCCTAACTTATGCAGGTCCCTAAGCTTTAATATCAGAAGATGACATATTCAAAATTCAGAAGCTGAGCTGACTTATAGTTCTACATGACATAGTTCTGAATATTAATATCTGGGTGTGTATATGCATGTGTGTATCAGCATGTGTATATACATACATACATCATATCTGGACACTATGTAAGTTGTTAGTCAGTGACTCCCAGATTTATATCCCCACTCAACACTTCTCTTCTGACCTCTGAGCCCATTACTATTCTAATATCTCTCCTTGGATATCTTAGAGCTCCCTTTAGCATAAAATAACAACAATTTAAAAAAAACACTTAAAGTGCACATGCACATCCCAAATCCCAGTGTCCATCCAATGCTTGCCATCTTCATATTGGCATGTCCACCCAATCACATGTTTAGGCCAGACAGCTTGGAATGGCCTGTGACACTCTCCCCTCCTACATGAAACATAGCCAAAAGTTTCTTACATTCTGTTCTCAGTGCACTTGTTATTTAATTTCTTTGGGCCTCTGTTTTCTCATTTGTATAAAAGATATAATAATAATATCTATAGTATAAGATTTTTCTGAAGATGAAATTACATATATAAAGTACTAGACCAATGCCTGACACATGCTAGAGTGTTCAATACATATTATTATTTTTAAAATAGAAGTAATATGTAATTACAGTTGTTCTGAATTTATGCACTTTGATAGTAGGTGGGTGAATGTAGATACATGTATAATTCTTGTTTCAGTATTTACTGAGGATGTTGTGAGTCGGGTTCATTTTATATTTTGATGTATACCTTGGAAGTAAACTGAAAAACTAATTTTTCTAAACTTTAGTTTATGCAACAAATTTTAATGAGCACTTTGCACCATGTCTGCTTCCTCACCAGTGAAATAACATGGTTTAATTATTAGAAGTAGATGACACCCAATTCCTTACAACTAAAACAATAGCTGTATCTGTGATGACATGAGGTGGTGTGCTATGAGGGGAAAAACATGAAACTGGAATGTGGAAGCCCTTGAAGGCTAGGCTGAGTATGGCCACAGTTTGTTATGCAGTAGAGAACCAATAAAAAAATTTAACTGGCACAAAAGAAGGTATGCCTTAAGAAGTTTAATTAGGAAGCATTGTGTAGGATGGATTGGAATCAGGAGTTTCGCAGATAAAAATATCATTCATCTAAGTGTAGGAAATGGTGATTAGCGATGGGCCTGGAAGAGGTAGGGCCTCTAGCACTCCTGGGAACTACGCAAAAAGGTAGTTTATGGCATAGCATGTGGCTGAACTAGGAAAGTCTTCTAGAAAAATAGAAAGGCAGTGTGTGTATAAATAGAAAGATTTCTGTCACTAAGTAACTTTCCTGCCAGGATCCCAAGTAGAAGGTGGCATGGAGCCTTGAAACCTAAGCATGAAACCACCTTGTTTACACCTTCATCCAGGAATTATACCTGGATGTTGGCTCACCAGACACTGGGCTCGGTGTGTGCCCAAGTCACAGCACATTGTCCCCAGGAAACACATCACCTTCCTGGACTGCATTTGCTTGCGCCAGGTTACATCAGCAGTCTGGTGGAAGCAGTCATGGTACAGCAGGCGGCAATGACGCCTTTCCTCTCACAGAGTGTGCTTTGCTGGGTTCCCTCCCTGAAGTGATAGTACAAAGACAGACCCTTTGGGTTAAGAAACGATCCCTGGTGGTCTTGGAGCAATCAGTAATGAGAGGATTATGAAGAGATGGACTAGAGCCTCAAAAATTTAATTTGATTAAAAGAAATGTGACTTAATTTTGTGCCTTATGGTAAATAGGTTATGCTGATTAAATTAGAATGGAGCTCTAATAATGATATTATAAGAGACTAGGATCAAGCAATAGAAATATCAAGCAGATGTTGATGGGATTTTTGGAGTGAGAACTGTCATATACTCTAATAACTGATTTATTTTATGTTGTGGAGATATGGGCTGCATTGATTTTTATCATCATGTCTAATGTGCCTTTTCAAATAGTATACCATTTATTTATAATTTTGTCATATCTCCCCCCTTAACCTGTCTGGCAAAAGCCCCATTTGTCTTTGAAAATCCAGCTCAGATGTCACCTCCTTCAGGAACTTTTGTAGAGAGAAGGCCTCTTCTTTGATACTTTTATAAATGATGCAGTTTTCCGTTGTTACGCTTGTCACATTGTATTTTTTAAAATTTCTCCTATTAAGCTATGAGCTTCTTAGTTATGTTCATGTCAAGAATCTTTATTGCCATCACAGTGTCCATAGAAGCCACTTAATAAGTATTTGTTTAATGAATGAATAAAAGTTCAACAGAAATATATTGATCGCTAGTTATATAGCAACACTGTGGCTACAATAGTAATCTATAGTGATTAAAAGAATTATGATCTCTGTCTCTAGAACTTGCAGTCCATTTAGGGGGTGGGGTGTTATACATATAAAATACCAATTACAATCTAGCATGAGAGGCATATATCTAATCTATATATATTTATGGAGGCACACAGGATGACTGTGCCTCCTGTTCCTAAATATTTGAATATTATATATTTCCATTATAAAAGTAATGATATTATTCAGAAAGTAACTAATTTTTAAGTTAAACGGGGGAAATAGTTAAGACTGTGGGTGTCACTGAGAGTGGAATATTAAGTTTTGTATTTTTGCATATCAACCATCTCAGTTACATTAATATTGAAAAATATTTTGGATCCAACTGTATAAAAATATGTGTTTTGTAATGTGAACTGGGCTATGATTCTTGGACAGTGTAGGGTTGAGAGAGTCAAGACATGCTTGTCTCAGCATCTGTACTCAAGATACACATTAATTTTTTTGTTCTGACATTGTTATTTAGAAAATTCTTAAAAATGGCTTACTTTTTAAAGATTTCACTCTAGGAAAAAAGATGCATTTTAAAAATTAAATGCTTTGGTAACATAGTAAAGATCAATGGTTATATAACTTCACAGTCAGAATGCTTCTATTGCAGTCTCTCCTCTCAACAAACTGCCAAGTAATTGCAGCTCACTGCACCTTAGTTGTCTTGTTTCTTAAAAACTGATTCATACTCTGTGCAGTAGAGAAATATTCTTTATGAGCCCATCACTAATCATACATGCATTTACAAATTAGGTATATGTAATTAACTGTGTGTACATGTGTCTAATTTGTGTATTTTAGTACTATTTGCTTTGCACGTACATAAAATATGATTAACATTCTTTCTAGTCAAAATTACATCAGAGAGCACCTCTTAAGAGCAGTAATAAACATCTTGGTTTTTATCTTTTAACTCGGTGTACTTCATATAGTCTGCTTAATATGGTATAGTTCATGACTTGTAATTATGTTCATCATGTAGACTATTAGAGGTGAAAACAATGTAGCTAGATATATATGTATTTATAACATTTCAAAATAAATTCTCAGGGTAGGGATAGCCAAATTTTCCTCATGATTATTACTCTCTTTAAATGTTGTTCTTTCTCATATTTGTAGTATATAGAGATTATTTTAAAAATTAAATGAGTTAGCCCTGGCCAGGTGGCTCAGTTGGGTGGAACATCGTCCTGTACACCAAAAGGCTGCGGGTTCAGTTCCAGTCAAGGCACATACTTAGGTTGCAGGTTCCATCCCTGCCTCTATGGGAGGCAACCAATTGGTGTTTCTCTCACATTGATGTTTCTCTCTTTCTCGCTCTCCCTTTCTCTCTCTCTAAAAGAATCAATGAAAACATATCCTGGGGTAAGGATATTTTTCAAAATTAGTTGAGTTAAATTATAAAGATAAAAAACTTAAGTATGACAAATTATAATATTTGAAACTATAATTATAGTTATATGTAAAAATATAACCTAATACAGTGAAATATGTCAACTGGAAAAAATTAAGGAATTACCATTTCTCAAGATTACCTTCTGTTGGTATTTGTTTCAATTTAAACTGCGTCTTGGGCAAGTGCATTGACATAGATTCTGGTTACTGTTTTAGACTACAAAAGGGATTTTCCAATTTGGATAAATGATTTCCTGTTAAAAGGTGAATGTAAAGTAACAGATTGCATATAACTACATCCCATAAATAACTCACTGCTGTACCTTCTCTTTAATTTTCTTTCTAAGGACATAGTTTGATGAAATGCATATAAAGTAATAGAGGTCTTGATGGCATTATATTATTTGGAAAACATTTAAACTGTTTTCACTGACAGGGACCACTGAAATAGCTGAATTATGGCAATAAAGAAATGTGACTCATTTTTTAAAATTAAATCACTAAATCTAAAGAAGATCTTCATATCAAGTACTTAACTAGAATGATTTTCGTTGCTGAGTTTTGAAATTCAAATTTTGAGTCTGTCTTCACAGCTATTTTTTTCCCTCTGGTAATGTATTTTTGAATGATTTCAATAAGTAGTGAACCCAATATTTTTAATAGACAGCTGAATCTTTTTAAAACTTAGCATTCTAATGAGGTAGAGCAGTACTGGGACCCTATAGTGCCCCATTAGGGTCAGGCAGTGCTCAAGCCCTGCATTCATGGGATCGATCCTACAGTTCCTCATCTAAAACTGCCTTTGTCTTCAATGTGTTGAGAACTGTTTTAATTTTTGAAAACATCTGGAAGTCATATAAGTTGGAAGTTTTTGACATTGAGGATTAAACAAATTAAAGATTCCAGTTTTACTTAAGAAAAAATTATGATAATAAGTAATGAAACATATAATACGCCTCATGGATTTTTAAGAAGAGTGTCGTTTTTCAATGGTTCGATATACTTTCCTTGTCCTTGTATTTTTTTTAGATCTTACACTTCTTTTTTCAACATTTAAAAAAATTTTATTAAATGTATTGGGGGTGACAGTTCATAAGATTATATGGGTCTCAAGTGTACGATTCTCTAATACGTAATCTGTATAGTGCATTGTCTGTTCACCCCCCAAAGTTAAGTCTCCTTTCATCACCATATATTTGACCCCCTTCACCCTCCTCTACCCCTGCTTTCCTCTGATAATCACCCTACTGTTGTCTGTGTCTATGAGTTTTTGTTTGTCTTGTTTGCTTATTTGTTGCTCTTTTTTATATCCCACATATGAGTGAAATCATATGATTCTTGACATTCTCCCTCTGACTTATTTCACTTAGCGCGATATTCCCAAGGTCCACCCATGTTGTTGCAAATGGCAGTATTTCGTCTTTTCTGATGGCTGAGTAGTATTCCATTATATATGCACCACATCTTCTTTATCCAATTATCTATCAAAGGACACTTCAGTTGTTTCCATATCTTGGCCACCATGAACAGTGTTGCAATAAACATAGCAGCACATATATCTTTATGAATAAAAGTTTCATATCCAGAAGAGGGATTGCTGGGTCATATGGTAGGTCTACTCTTAAGTTTTTGAGGAAACTCCATACTGTTTTCCATAATAGCTGTAACAATTTACATTCCCACCAGCAATGTTTGACAGTTTCTTTTTCTCCAAAATCTCTCCAACACTTACTATTTCTTGTCATGATGGTAACAGCCATTCTAACAGGTGTGAGGTATTATCTCATTGTGGTTTTGATTTGCATTCCCTGATAGCTTATGAAGCTGAGCATCTTTTCATGTATCTGTCGGGCATTTGTATGTCTTCTTGGGAGAAGTGCATGTTCAGGGCCTCTGCCCATTTTTTAATTGGATTGGTTTTTGTTGTTGTTGTTGTTGTTGTTGAGTTGTATGAGCTCTTTAATATACTTTGGATATTAACCTCTTTTCAGAGGAATTGTTTGGAAATATCTTCTCCCATTTGGTTGTTTCCCTTTTTGTTTTGTTGATGGTTTCTTTTGCTGTGCAGAAGATTTTAAGTTTGATATAGTCCCATTCATTTATTTTTGCTTTTACTTCCCTTGCCTTTGAGGTCAAATTCATAAAATCTTTTCAAAGACCAAGGTCCATCATTTAGTACCTGTGTTTTCTTCTATGGATTTTATTATTTTAGGGTCTTATATTTAGGTCTTTGATCTATTTTGAGTTAATTTTTGTGTGAGGTGAAAAATAGCAGTCTAGTTTTATTCTTTTGTATGTGGCTTTACAATTTTTCCAGCACCATTTATTGAAGAAGCTTTCTTTTCTCCATTGAACATTTTTGGCTCCTTTGTCAAAAATTATTTGTCCATATATATTTGGGTATATTTATGGACTATCAATTTTGTCCCACTGGTCTGTGTGTCTGTTTTCTGCCAATACAATGCTGTTTTGATTATTGTGACTTTGTAATATAATTTGAAGTCAGGGAGTGTGATACCCCCAGCTTTGTTCTTTTTCCTCAGGGTTGCTTTGACTATTGGATGTCTTTTGTGGTTCCATACAAATCTGATGATTTTATTTCTTTAAAAAAAGTGCCACTAGGATTTAGATAGGGATTGCATTAAAAGCACATTGGAACCTTCGTTTTCAATCAGTGGGCCGCATGATAATCTTTAGGTAGAAGAGAAGGTAGAGGTAACATAATTGTAAAATCATAGTCAATATTATAATTTTTATTTGAAAACCAAGCATCCCCATTATTTTCAAAATGGATTTGGGAAAGAAAAGGTTGTTAAGATCTTTTTGCCAAAGTCAAATATTCAGAAGATCAAGTAAGAAAACCTTTTATTTAATTGAGAGTAAGACACATATTTATTAGATATTTATAAATGCATGCAGCATATAAAGCAAATGTAAACTGCTTTTCATATTGTATATCATAAACATAATAAATTATGCATAAGTTAAGCATATATTTTATTTAAAAATAAAATTAGAGACCACTTCCACTTGTAGAACACCTCAAGAAAGCATCATACCCATCTTAAAAGTGAAAATGAGCGGAATAATCTACAAAATCACATTTTTTAAAAGCCTATCAAAAATATAACATTGTAACTAATTCAGAAAAATATATACAGGATACAAGGTAAATACACAAAAGACTACTGTTTTCCTATATGTCAACAATGAAAAAGTGGAATGAAATTAAAAACACAATTTACATTATCATCCCAAAATAAAATATTTAGGTATAAATTTAATAAAATACGGAAAAGATCTATATGAGGAAAACTACAAAACTCTGATAAATAAAGTCAAAGAGCTAAATAAATGTTCTATATATTCTATATGTGTGGATAGAATGACTCATTGTCAAGATGTCAGTTCTTCCCAACTTGATCTATGCAATCTCAATGAAAATCTTAGTAAATTGTGTTATGGATATCAACAAATTGATTCTAAAGTTTATATGGAGGGGCAAACCAGTCAGAATAGCTAACACAATATTGAAGAACAAAGTTGAAGTACTGATGCTACCCAAGTTCAAGATTTCCTATAAAACTACAGTAATCAACCAGTGTGGTACTGGAATAAGAGGGAGAGAGGGAAGAAGGGAGGGAGAGGGAGGGAAACAGAACAATGGAACAGAAGAGCAAGCTCAGAAACAGACCCACATAAACATACAGTAGTCAACTGATTATCAACAAAGCTGCAAAGGCAAAACAATGGAGAAAAGATAGTCTCTTCAACATGTGGTGCCAGGACAACTGGATATTTATCCATATGCAAAAAAAAGCCCTAAAAATAGTCCTAAACTGAAAAATAAGACTAATGACTCAAATAAAAGCAGACAAGAGGCTTGAATAGCTGTATTACTGCAGAAGATATATGTAAGACCAATAATATATGGAAATGTGTTCAATATCATTAACCATTATAAAATAAAAATTAATATCACAGTGAGATACAATACACATTCACTAGAATGCATGAAATGAAAAAGATTTACAAAAGCAAATGTGGGGAAGGATATGGACGGGCCAAAAATCTCTTCTATTCTTGCTGGATGTGTAAAATGGTACAAACTTTGGGAAACGTTTTAAAAGTTATAAAAATATTAAACATACATCTTCCTTATCAATCAATTCAACATCTAGGTATTTGTCAAAGAGAAATGAAAACATATGTTCACAAAAAGCTTTTTACAAGTGCATGTATAGCATCATTACTTATAATGGCTCCAAACTAAAAACAACCCATATTCCATCAGCAAGAGAACGGATACACGAACTGTGCCTGTTCATACACTTGAGTACTACTCAGCAATAAAAATAAATAAACTAGTCACACATGGGAAAACATGAATGGATCTCAAACAAAGCCATGTTCAGTGAATGAAGCCAGACACAAAAGATTACATGCATTTATATAAAGTTTTAAAACAGGCCAAATTCATCTATGGTGATAGAGAACAGAGCAGTGTTTGCTTCTGGCAGTGATAGAGTATGGAGGGGAATGGTGAGATAGATTGGGAACTTTCTGGCATGATGGATATGTTTAATGTTTTCATAGGGGGTTGAGTTGCACTGGTGTGTATACATTTGTCAAAACTGATCAAACTTTCAATTAGATCTGTTCTTTACTCCGTGTTTAAGTTATACTTTAAGGTAAAAAAAGTAAACTCTGATTTTCTAATAACTAACATTGAATATTGAAAAGTTCATTGTTTTATATCTTAGGTTTCATCTGTAACTTCAGTTAACACGTTTCAGCGTGATGGAAGTGAGGGCACTGCCAAAGTTGAGTCATTCAAAGCTGTTCTGTAGCATCATAAAATGATGTGAGGTATTATGCTGCAGATATAGGCATTTGTATTTCAGCTATTGAGTTTCAGATATACCTGGGTATCTATAACATTTTATACCCACCAGTTAACACACACATTTATTGACTTGCAAGTGAGGTTGTGACAGGTTTTTGAAAATCTTTGTCCAAAAAATTATGATTAATTGCAATCTCTATTCATGTATATTACAAAAGACAGAGTTAATTTTTTCAGTGAGTTTTATGTTTGTAAATACTGAGCAGTGATACCATGTGGCCTTCTGATAAAAATTATAAAAACATATTTTTAATTATTTTATTGGTGATTTTTTCAGAAAGTGAAATTCACTGCAGCATACGAGAATAAATGGTAATAAAACATACCAGCAATCTTTAAAGGCTGTGGAAGTTTGTTTAACATAGTCCTCTTAATCATTAAGGGGGGAAAATCACACCATTTTAGAAAACCTGTGTTCTGAGTACTTTGCCAAAACATTGCGTGGGCAGGAAATTGAAATTATATTTTAGTATACCTCTTTATCCAAATACATAGCCAAGGCTGCACAGAAGACCTAAGCATATGAAATTTCCAGTTTCCCAAAGATCAAATTATTGTCCTCATTCTCTATTGGCCTCCGTGAAGGAAATTTATGCTTAATCTTTACTTACGCTCATTTGTGCCTAAAACTATTATGAGAGAAAAAAGTGCTGTTTTCTTAACACTTGGAACTTGGCACTACCGTTGAAGCTGCAGGAACATTCTTTAATGTGAGCACTGAAATGTGGCTGCAGCAGAGGAAAGGGTGGGCAGTGGTTAGAAGAAGCAACATAGTGTTGGTCCAGCAGATCTCTGTTTTATGATTTGGGGGATGCACTGAATTGTTCATCTCCAATCGCTGACCTTCAAAACTATGTTCATCCATCTATGAAATGGCCTTAACCTCATCATCAAGGAACCCCACAATGCAAAACATTGTCTGTTAAATATTAGATCATTTTCTTTGCATTGTATGAAGATGAATGCTGGTTATAAAACCCTTTTGGTTCATAATGAGGATTGCTGTTTGTAAAAGGACAGTAGACTCAGCCATATTTAAGCACTAGTGTTTGTAGTTTCTCCAATTTTAGTTTAGCAGGGATAACACAAATTTTCAAATCTCCAAAACTGAAAAAAAAATAAAAAAATTCGTGGCTATTAGCATATTTAGCAAATAGATTTGAGGCTTTGAGAACATTGAGTTTCCAACATTATTCTTCATAATATACTGCAAATATTTATAACCAAACATAATTTTGGATACTCTAGATTTGTGACAAATTTGTATTTTAAATTTCTCAAGTTGATAAAGTTCTCTAGAATCATTAACACAATTTCATGAAACAAAACCAACTGATTTATCTGAAGGGTGAAATGTAATAATTCTCTCTTTTTTTAATTTTGAATATATATTTACTGATTTCACAGAGAGGAAGGAAGAGGGAGAGAGATAGATAGAAATACCAATGATGAGAGAGTCATCATTGATCGGCTGCCTCCTGCAGCATGTGCCCTGACCCGAATCGAATCGCGATCTCCTGGATCCTAGGTCGGGGCTCAACCACTGAGCCATGCCTGGCTGGGCTGAAATGTAATAATTCTTACCAGTGTTTAGTTGTTGCCAGTTTTTCAGAGAAGCTCTTGGGATATCAAAGAGCGTCAAGTGAATTATTTGGTAGAACTTTAGGGTAAAATCTCTCTACTTTGAAACAAGAGAGCAGGCGTCTGTATATACTGATAAACATTTGTGAAGTTGATCAGTCTGCATTTTTGCAAAAAATAAAAAAATCAAGGCAAGTGGCTCAATATTTGCCCTCTGTCTTCCACACTAACCCCAAATAATGGAGTATATTTTGTATGTGTGATATAAAATATGGCTGTCTTAAGATAATAAACACACAGAAAATAAAATTCTGGTTATTGTATATAAACTTAGAAGTTATGACAACTGGTATTTTTGGAATCAACAATTTTAAATTATTTAAAAAATAATATACACACAGGCGCTATATATATGTATACATACTGTGAAGAAGTATCAATACACACAGTGTGTCCCCCAGTTAGTATTTCTTTCTTTTTAGATTTAATCCATTGGAAATAATAATTACTCAAAGTGTGTATACATTTTTGGGGGACACCTATATATGATGTAGATAGGTAAGCAGGTAATTATTATAATACTTTTAAAACTTTTCAACTTTTTTCACTATCATGATTTTTATTTCAAATACTTAATTACTTAATATTTTGTAGCAGTCTGTTTTTATGGTATAGATATGATAGCCTTTGGATTTCTCTGAGCACAGCTATATTACTCATTTTAAAGTTCTCTTCTACCTTTCGCATCAGCATTTTCATCTGGGATTTGTTCAGAATGATATGGATTTTCCTCAAATACTTGGTGATCTTGGGTCTATTCATATTTACAATTCTATTAACTGGATTCAGTCACTTTAACACAAATAAAAATCTCTCTTTCCCTGGAAAGGAATGATTACAAAAAGTGCTGGCTCTAGTTTGGGGTACAGAAAGTGCTGGTCCTTTGTTGTCCAGAAACGTTCCCTCCTAATAGCCCCTTGTGTATCATGATGACTACCTGGGACACTGAGAGAGGAAAGGAGGGAGAGGGAGAGAGAAACCTCAGTGATGAGAGAGTCGTAATTGATCAGCTGCCTCCTGCACGCCCCTGACTGGGGATGCAGCCCGCAACCCGGGCATGTGCCCTGACCAGGAATCGAACCTCGATCTCCTGGATCCTAGGTCAGGGCTCAACTGCTGAGCCACGCCTGGCCGGGCTGAAATATAATAATTTCCTGGGACACAGAGAGAGGAAGATTTTATTCCCTTCTTAATTCTCAGAGTTTCCTTCCACAAATCTCACTTTATTGAGCATGCTTTAACAGTTGTTTTTTCCCTTGAGGGCAAACATTGTAACTGGAAACCAAGATCAAGAAGATTGGGGCAAATATCCCAAAGCCTTTGAATCGTGCTTCTGCTAGACCACTCACTGGTATTCCAAGACCTTTTTCTGATTTGGAGTTATTCTTTGGTGCTGTAGGGTTACTATATCTTTTTAGAGATTCTCTCCTTGTCAACTCTGTTGGGTTTCGTGGTTGGTCTGTTCCCATCTGTTCTCTACTTTCTAGAAATTCTTTGATTTCAGATCTGTTCACAGTATCTTTTCTGTGATATCCCACACTTATTATTATTTGCATATTTATTTTTTTATTTGAATGGACTTTGTTTAAAAAAAAAAAAAGCAAGGTACAAGTTTATGCTTTGTCACCCATTTTTGAATGGAAAACCTTTCGGATAGTATATTCACTATTATTGTCACAAGTCATTTCTATCCTGTTTACGATGCTTTTCTACTAGAAAAGTATAGAAAAACATAATCTTAAATTTTAGCAATTTCTTAATTTATAAGTTAATTTTTTAGAAAAGAATTACCTAACAGTTATCCAACTCATGGCTAGTAGTGCCTGAATCTCTTGCCTTTTGCTACTCAGTGACTTACATGTAGTATTTATATATATACAGGTATTATCTCATGATACAACCTACAGATCAATAAGGAAAACAGTCAATCATTTTTAGACTAACAGTGGTTGTCAATCTTCTTTACCCAGGGGTTTCCAAAATTTCAATTTGGGGTTCTAGGAAAAGAAGGTAATCAAAACTGGCAACTCTCAGGCTCGCCTTCCACATCTCTCCAACTTGCAATGAAACATAGAGAGAGGATTGTGATTATGACCCTGAGTGGGAAATAGAAATGTGAGATTCTGCTTCTCAACTCACTCATGAAGCATTGCCTCCTCCCAACTAACCAAGTCTTAACTAAGAGGCACATTCACTGCCTTCTCATCATAACACTGTTGGACAACTCTGTTCTGAGAAATTACAGTGGAAAATATTTTGTTTAGAAATCAGACCATCTCTAGACTTGTCAATCTTAATTTCCTCTGCCAATTAAGCTTTTTCTCTCTAAGGATAAAAAGAAAATAAATGTTGCCTTACTGAAGCTTTCATTTGTGGCCAGATGATTAACCTCCTGCATGATTAATGACTGTAAAGTGGAATACCTAATGTTGCTTTGGCTATAGTAGATCATTTCAGTTTATGAGTGGGAAAAACAGAATAAACTTAACTTATGTACCTACTGACTTTCATGAATATCACTGTATAATAAAGATGAAGAGAGAAATGAAATATGTGTGCAGCCCTAGCCGGTTTTGCTCAATGGTTAGAGCACTGGCCTGCAGACTGAAGGGTTCCAGGTTAGATTATGGCCAAGGGCATGTACCTTGATTGCAGTATTGATGCACCAGAGCCATCGATGTGTCTCTCTCACATCAATGTCTCTCCCTCTCCCCCTTCCGCTCTCTCTTGAAAAGCAATGGAAAAATATCCTCAGGTGAAGATAAAAAAAAGAAAAGAAAAGAAGAAAGGAAGAAAGGAAGGAAGGAAGGAAGGAAGGAAGGAAGGAAGGAAGGAAGGAAGGAAGGAAGGAAGGAAGGAAGGGCGGTAATGCATTCAAAATGCTTTTTTTCCCCTAACAGAGCCACGGCTTTTATGAAATGGCCACTATGAATAACACTAATGTTATATAGTTTGGTATGACATCCTATCTAGTTTGTGTTAACTTGGTCACTGGAGAAAAGGTTAATTGAAGGTAAGATTGTAATGACATAATATTGCGGTGTGGGATTTATTTTACAAAAATAAATTCTCTATGTCCAAAAAAAACCCCCAGAACAGTGACATGAGAACTTGAGGGCTTGGTGTGGTGTGGAATCTTCCAATAAGAAAGAATACAATTAAAATGATTCTTTTCTACTAAGAGAATGTAATTTTGTAAAACAATAATACACCTGATGATATTTTTAAGAGAAAATACATTGATATATGGTGGTTGTAGCTAGTTAGTTTAGTCTAAGCTAATAACAAGGATGTAAATTTGATTCCTAAGCAGATATTTTAATTGGCTACTGGTTTATGACAAGCTGTTATCATGCTCCAAATCAGTGTTCTCAGAAACATGAGCTCATGATCATGAGTGTTTCAGAACTTATCAGTACAAATAACTGAAAGCATGAGGCTCTGAGGATTTGACCCTTGAACAACACAGGTTTGAACTGTGCAAAAACACTTATATGTGAATTTTTTCAATAAATACCGGTACTGTTTTGATCTGCAGTTGGGAATCTGCAGATGGAGAGGGCCAATTATATGCATCTATATAGAAACAGTGAAACCAAGCCATATGTTTAAGAAATTACTAAATTTTATAATACTGGAGGTGGCTGGCCACTTAGCAATTTGTTTTTCATATATTTTTTTGCTTTTTTAATTTATTGAACAGTTAACTAGGTATCAACTAGTCCAACTCTCATATTTATTAACTCTGGTCTTCTAAGGGAACCCACAATTTTAGACCAGTGGAAAAACATTGAGGGCAAAAAATAAGGAAGAAAAAAGATTCGAAGTGATACCATGACAGCCATTAGTGTCTAATAGGGATTGACAGAATTAAATCACCATCTCTGCTAGCCAGGCTCTCTGCGGATGA
The DNA here is from genome assembly GCF_964146895.1 of Miniopterus schreibersii. Lineage (NCBI taxonomy): Eukaryota > Metazoa > Chordata > Mammalia > Chiroptera > Miniopteridae > Miniopterus > Miniopterus schreibersii. The sequence continues at coordinate 36,200,154 of NC_138108.1, read as the reverse complement.
CTTGTCAAGGTCACTTGACACCTCTGCTTTAGACTGAGAGGTAAATAGAGATCCAAGGGAAAATGACAATAGGATCCAAAGAAAAGTGACACCTCTTTATGACAGAAGATACTGAACTGAGGTTTACAATAATCACTTGGGAAAGATATGGAGAATTTTCAGCTACTGACAAAGCTGGGTATAGTCTGATTATTAACTAACACAAAGAAACTTCTCTCCCCTATAATGTTCTTTTATTCATGAATATGTGTTTTAAATGTATATTTAAGTCTTAAACTATAATGACATAAATTACACAGTTCTTCCCCACTAAATTCATTTTTTCTTCCAGTTTTTTCCAAATGCTATGCCTTATTATAATTGGAATCATGTTTAGTCATTTATATTCTTGCAATTGTGGTTTCACAAATATTTTCCATCTCTCAATTTTATATTTCTAATAATTACTATTTTTAATGCTTGCACAGTTTGTTTTTTTGATTCATAGGTAAAAATTGAAGCCATTTCCCTCCTATTCGACATTAAATTGTTTCCAGATTTACACTAATATAATGTTGGAGCAGGCACCGTCATATACTTCTGTTTGAATTATTTTCTTATATTTCTAGAAGAGGAATTTACTGTGTTTGTAAAATTCTACCATTCAAGCTGGTAACAAAATTTCCCTACCATTTTTTTAAAAGTTAATGCCTATTTATGGACTCTAAAACATTGTATTAAGTATAGAGCTTATACAGCCCCCTTTACAAAAGGTTTCTTAGTTACACATATTAAGATAACGATTTCATTCTAAGAGCTTTGGTGATGCTTTGGGAAATATGAATTATTAAGTTTATTTCCAAGAACCTCATCATCTAAAATTGAGAAAGAGCATGAAATAAATAATAATTAGAAAACACAGGAACATGTAACAAGTACCACAGTGTTATGAATAAAGGACCATGAGAATTTAAGTATGAGAAATTGTTTTTTTCGACCACAGTGAGTCAGGGTTGCATTTTTGAATAGGTGCTACTTGACTTGGAATTTGAAAAGTTAATTTAGCAAAACAGACACGAAGTCTCTATTAAGTTCACCACAAATAGTGATTCCTAGCTCTAGCTATGTATTACATAATGCTCAGGATGATTTTTCATATTATCCCAGAATTGCAGGTAAGGCCCAAAGTGAGAGCAAGAGCCTCACATTCTGAAAAGTTCACCAATCAAACACTTCCCTGCAAAACTTTCTGAGAGATAATGGAACCAGCCATCTACTTTCACCATAAGCCTGTGCCTGCTTTCTTTCTTCCTTTTCTGGCCACACACAAGAAGCAGAGGATTGTGAGGATAAAGGGCAGTTGTTGGCTGGGAATGAGGAATATGCTTCCTCCAAGATATGGGAGGGAATGGCTTCCAAGAGATTCACTCTTTGAGTTGGAGTATATGCAAGAAGGAGCAGTTGGCTGCTCATCTCCTTGTTAAATGTATGCTTAGGAGGTAGATTTCCAGATCTTTTCCTCTGACTATGTAATATTTTTATTGAGATATGTCATATGACATCATATAAGTTCGAGGAGTACAATGTGGTGATTTGATGCATTTATTATTACAATATAATTGCGACTGTAAAATGAGCTAACATCTCTGTTGTGTTACATTATTTCCTTTTTGTGATGAGAACAATTAAGATTTAGTCTCTTAGCAACTTTGAAATTTTAGTACATTTTTATTATATAATATGATATTTTAATTTATTCGTGACTAGAATCACTATGCTGTGCATTAGATCAGGACTTATTTATCTACTGGTTGTAAGTTTGTACTCTTAGACAACATCTCCCCAATCTGTCTATGTAATCTTGAAGAAAACTGGGGAGACATTAGTAGAGATTAAAGAAGAGAGGAGAGACAGCCTACTCTCCCATGTTTTGGCTGTGTGAATTCCCCCTTAATCAAGAAACTACCAGAGCAGATATCTTACTCAGAAAGGCTGTTTATCAGGCTTGGGGACAGGGGCATTAAGAGGCTATGGGATTGACTATGGATTATGAAAACTAAGACAGGGTAGGAGTGAAAGTTTCAGCCAGAGCAGGATCTCCCATGAGCCATGCAGTAACAAGGCCCTCTAAAGAACCAATCATGTACCCCATAAGAAAATCAACACTTTGATACAGCCACTCAGTGCTGGCCAAAGAACCAGCAACAACATATAAGCCAATGGTGTGACCTCATTCAGTTGAGAGAGAGAGAGATTGTCTTCCTTTCCATACTCACAACCACCACCCCCAACACTAGAGAAGCTAGAAGGCAGAGGAGGAGAGATGTATTAAGAGCAATCATACATGACTCTTCACTGCAATACCTCCAATCAAAAGTCTAAACCATGGTCAGTGGAAGAGAAGAGCTTTGAATTATATGTGAGATTTGATTTTTAAACTAGATTGGACTTTTTACTAATTAAAAGTAGCAGAAATTTTTGGATTCTGTTCATATGTCCAGAGAAAGAAAAAGGGGAATTTGGCATTATAGGTTTTTTAAATGCAACTGTATTATTTTAAGTCCATGTTTATTTCCCAACAAATGGAGAGCCTTTGGTTTACTCTTTGTGAAAAGAAATGTACATAAAGTCACATTTCTAGAGGTAAAAATTAAGTTAAAGATAATTAATAACAGAAATTTTAAGCCTAATGATTCTGATGAAGGTGAAGATAATATTATTAATAATAGCAGTAGCTAATTTTATTGAGTATCTATTATATGCCTGGTACTGTTCCAAAAGATTTACATGTATTATTTTACTTAATCCTTCAAGCAACCTAAAGAAGCAGATACTCTCATCAGTCCCATTATAGAGATGAGAAAATGGAGGCACAAAGAGGTTAAGTGATTTTTGCAACATACAAATTTAAGAGGTGACAAATTTAAGGATTATAGGCATTCTGATCCTATAATCCTTGCTCTAACCCAGTGACTTTCAACCTTTTTCATCTCACGGTACACATAAACTAATTATTAAAATTCTGTGGCACACCAAAAAATGTACTATATTTTTTGCCGATCTAACAAAAATAAAGGTATAATTTTGATTTACTTACAAAAAAATAATATTAATTACCTATACTTTATATAAGGATTTATGGTACCAATAATTAACCAATTAGACACAACCTTAGATTACCTATAATATGCAACTCTATTATATGACTTATGTATTTATGGTTCAAGACAGGGTATTCACACTAGATGGCTACTGTTGTATTGGCTGTTGTCATTTTTTTCTTAGACAACCTAAGGGAAAAGAGGCCCGAGCCCCTGACTACATAGTCAGGTATTGCATGCTTTAAAAATTATAGTGGCACACCAGTTGAAAATCGCTGCTCTAAACTACAGACATCCTCGATTTATGATGGTTGACTTACAATTTTCAACTTAACAATGGTATGAAAGCAATACCCATTCAGGTGGAACCGTATTTGGAATTGTGGATTTTGGAACGCAGCTGTGCTCACCGCTGCACCATCAACACTACTGAATTTTGCGTGTTGATCTTTTCCCGGGCTAGTGATACCAGCGCAGGGTCCTCTCTGGCGACGCTGGGCGGCGGCAGCCAGGCGGTTTGGTCCAGCTGCTGGCTGCCGGACCCGTCCTAAGCACGTTTCAAGCAGGCTGGGCTAAGCTATGGGGTCCAGCAGGCAGGCGTATTGAATGCATTTTCGACTTGCGGTATTTTCAGCTTGCGAGTTGAAGAGCAGCTATCCCGTCTCGCTGTCAGTGAAGTGCACTTTATTTTCAAGACTTTTATTGAACTGTATTCTTCTTCAAAGACGTACCTTAAATCCTGTATTCTCCACAAAAGCATTTTTTAATTCTCTATAACCAATTTGTCCCTGAATGCCCATGCCCTTTAACTTGTACAATACATTCTAGCATTAGGGATGTCATTTACAGTTTTGTACCCCTCTCCCACCTCAGGCTTTCCTCTCCTGCCTGCCCCTTCGCCTGGCCCTGAACAGCATGGAACACATTGCAAAGAGCTTAATTCACACCGTCCACTGTCTCTCCTTCACCCATTCGGTGGGAGGCTGCTGTAGCAAAAATCTGACAAGGAAAACCATGTAAGCTGCAATAAGAAGCATACGTCTCTCCATAGCTATTCTCAGTTAACAAAATTTAAATACCATTTAGATTGTTGATATTGCTCTCATTTCAAACATTTAATACTTTTGTAAATCTATTTTCAGAATAATTTTATGCCTAATAATCATTCCGCTTGATATTGCAAGTAACCCATGTCTCGTGACATCCTAGCTCCGATGGAAAACTGCTTTCTCTGAGAAACGGTTGGCAAGTACCAAATTTATTCTGCGCAAATTGTTTTTATAGCAGCCTGATGTTCTTCAATCTTTTCTTAAATTGAACATTGGTAACATACAATGTAAACTGCCTTGCAGCTACATTGGATTTGCCATGCTCGCTCTCCACACTTGGAATTAGATTGATGGTCCATGTTACACAAAGGATATTTTAAATATCTCAGAGTATACCTCTATACTACATACATATTTCCTCATTATTTTCATATTTTTTCCATTTCTTCTTTTTTTTAAAAAACCAAATAGCAATCTGATTACTCTCTTGGGTCAGGAGAGCAACTCCTGTTTCCAGTGAGCACTCAATGACAGGTTTTCATAGCGTGTACTTCGAAATCACAGATATGACAAGGATCCCCATGAGCTCATTAGAGGGTAGTTAAATCATAGAGAGTCCCAGTGTGAATCTTTAAAAGATAACCATAATTTATTGGAGTATTTTATAGAAATAAAAATATGCCAAAGGAGAAAAAAATATTCATGGAAACACATTTTCTCTGCTATATTTTTCAAAGCAGCACTTTTCTTAGCAGAGTTTGCCAATATTCATTGATTCATCTCCTTAAGCACATAATTCAGCCTATTCACTGTCTACTATGACAGTGCTGATGAGCTCTTAATTCTCCTCTATTTATTACAGCAAATGTAGCAGTGACCTTAATGAAGCATCTATTAAGACAGAAATGTCAGTGCCATACTTTTAAAGATGGATTCAAGTACAAAAGTTCCAAAGGTCGACATGGTATTTTGAAGTGGGTCCTTCAAACATATATTAAGTTTTAAAATAATGTAACTGAAATCTCTTGATAATTTGATATATTTTAATTTTTAAAAATATGCAGGAAAGGCTAAAGTTTAGAAAGTACTGACAATGATCTGATTTTACTTTGACTTGACTGGTCTGAATCTCTCAAAGTATGACATTTACTTTCTCATGTGAGTAGTTATATCCTATTGATCGTGTAAGGCTGGAAAGTGGAAAAGGTAGCCAACTGACACTGGCTCTCTCAATACATACAGAGGTAGGCAAAAGTAGGTTTACAGTTGTAATACAAATAAATAATACAATAATTGATAAGTAATAATACAAGAATAAACTCTGTGTCATGTACTCACAACAGTAAAGCTACTTTTGCCCCACTCCTGTATGTGAACTGATTTTAAGCACGTTGGTGACAAAGAATCACATTGTCTTAGATAATTTAGTTCTTTGTAAATCTGTCGAATTGATTAGTTTGGACTGAATTAGCTGAATTGAACTGAGTGGATACTTTTGAATTCTTTTGTCATAGCAGTCTCAAGATTAAATGTTATGAAATTAATTTAATCAGAAGTTTTGAGAGCCCACTATATTCAGACTCTCTGCTAGGTTCTGCGGAGATGAGAGATATTTAAAACACTCTATTCTTTTCTTCAAGGAGTTTACAACCCGGTAGGAGGAGTGAGAGACAAACAAAAAAATGTAAAGCACATTTACCTTAACCCCAGGCTCAGTAATGAGATTATGCTATGTCATCTCAAACAAATGGTTGCGCAGTCACTGACCACTGCTAGCTAAGTGGCTACTTGAGTGCGATCTGTTCTTCTGTAAAATGGAAATATAATTGGAGAGGCCTTCTTTGTGCTGAACTAAAATCTGTTTCTTTGTGGTTTCTTTCCATTGATTTGTGTTCTGGTCTTTGAATCAAGAACAATCTACTCCCTCTTTTGCAGGGTAATCTTTTAAATATCCAAAGATCCTTATGTCTCCATTTTGATTCCATTTACTTGAACAAATGCCTTTATTTTTTTTTTCTTCTAACTAAACTCATCTAGTTTATTTTTAACAAAATCTTATGTAATGGCATTTTGAGAAACTCTTGTCCCGCTCCCCCATCTCCCTGCACTTGCCTTATTCTGTTTGGGAGGAAACGAAATGCCCATGAGCTTTGGAGCTAAAAGGGATTAAGACAATAGCGTGCTATAGATTAATTATGTATTGGAGGTTGGACTGTGCTGAGCTCAAAATGCCATAGTAAATCACAATGTTAAAATGCTCAATATGCTTTAAGAATTTTCCTTGTGAGTCGAATTTTTCAAAAACTTAAAAAGTCTGTTCTGTCAGCGCTCACAATTTGGATGTATGGGTGTTGCTGATGCTGAAAAATGCAAAGCAGTGTTCTCCACGCTGCAGACACACAAAGATTGCCCTTTCGTTTTCATCTGCAGCCACCATCGAAGAATCTGTTTCATTTTCTCACAGTCTGCTTGACACCTTTAGTCAAAAAGTCACCCCATCTGTGATACTGTTCATGCCGCAGTGTTCCGTCTACCGGTGAAGCTTCCAGCTCGTTCCCAGCTCTGCCACCCGCTTGAAATCGGGCTGCGGGATCTCTAGACAGCTTCTGGGTTCAGCCTGCTCTTCAGCTGCTGTTGGAGCGCCTGCTGCTGTGTGTTTATTACGTCTCTCTCGTCACTAGAGGTATATGACCACATTGGCTGCTGTTTCAGACTGACTGCTGCGGGATCTTCTTGGCAATCCCAGATTGTCTCATTTTATGCTAATTTTGCTTGGCTGGTGACATTAACGAGATTCAGGGAAACTGCTACAGCATCAAGGGTATGTCAAAGGCATAGCAGCCGTCTTGAAGATAAGACAGAACCACTGTGCAGATCCACATTCGGGTCTGTCCCAAGGGGTATTATTTTTTAAATTAATTTATTCTTTTTTCTTGTCAATTAGCACACCTCTACAAATCTATGGACTGCAAAATTTAGTGATAGTTTTTAACTGTTATTCAGGATAATCTTAGGTCTGAGAAGGTTTTTTTGTACTTCCCTTTTTTTTTTCAGGTTTATCATAAATAACAGCACCGATAACACTGATGACAAATTCCCACTAAAGTCATGGAATGTGTTGTGTACTAAAGCAGGACTTTTGAGCAACCCACCTTCATTCTTGAAGGACTTCTCACTGACACTCTGAGACATGCTTCTCTCGTGGGATCCCTTCAGATCACTGTGTGATAGTGAGGACATAGGCTGTAGGGGTACAGAGGTCTGGACCCCTCCCCTCCCCCAGCTCTACTGCCAACCACTGCAGGGACTCTGAACATCACATGTGAAACTGGGATGAGAACACTGACTTCAGAGTTATGCTAAAGATTAAACATATGTCGTTGAGGCCTAGATGTATGTTATCTTTGCTCTATACTCCCAAACCAATTCATGTTGTACTTTTTTAATGAGCCCTTGTCCTGTGCTCTGTCAGAGTTATTTATGTATTTGCTCAGATTGCCTAGTGGCAGGTAATCTTTCCCTTTCACCAGTTAGATACCCAGCCATGAATAGTTCAGTATTTTTAGTAAATTCTCCCAAGTGGAAGCTAGGGCCTTGCCTGAGCTATGAGTCTTCCATGTACAGTTTACCTCCCAGAGACACAGGGCTGGGCTCAGACTAAAGATATTAAAGTAGAAGCCTAATTATTTAGCTGTAATTTCCTGTCTCCAACCTCCTTGTTCCAATCTTCCCGGAAGGCAACAAAAATTTGGATGGGGAATAAGTTCTGGTATATGTTTGCCTTGTTGTTTCCCCAAATGTGTGCCAGATAATACCCGCTCTATAAGATGATAAATAGGAGTCAGTGAAAATTTTGGTTTACATGATCAAATAAGTTTGAAAAAATCTTGTTCAAGCAAAATTGAAAATGTTCTTCAGTTATAGGACTTCTCAGCACTTCCAATATGCTGATATAGTATTTATAGATACAGAAAATTAATATAGAAGAGAAAAAAATGAGTTTTTAAAATAGCATTAACCCTAGGCACTTACAAAAACTTCTTTTCATTATATAGCTAATTACTAGAAACATCATGTCTCCTAGGAGCATCATTATTAACTATCAATATTCAAGTTAAATATTTTATTCTCTTTTTAAAGACCATAGTTATCTCTTCATAAAGGAGGCCTGTCTGCTTACAGTTTAAAAACCAGAAGAAACAACCATCTGGATTCTCTTTAGCTCAGATTTTGATGAAGCATTCTTATAGCTGCTCTCTGTAAGAGCTGTGAGCCATCAGAAAGGATGTTTATAAAAAGAGGTGAGCGAGCAGAGGCTATTAAGTATTTGGGGGGTTACTCCTCTGAGAATCTAAAAAGATCTATGGACTCTCTCAGAAAAATGAAAATAATGTATTTTCTCTATAATTACAGGTGTCACTAAGAACAGGTGTTCACAAGAACCAATCCCTAACTAAACTCCCTGAGATGACAAAGGCCCCATGTTAAGAATTCCAAAGAACATTTTATGTGCATCTCGGGAGAGAACAGTGGTGTTTTCCATTCAAAGAAAGAATCATTACCAACAAATTAAATTGATCGATCAGAGACTCAGAAGAAATACTAAGTCTTCAGATGCACTAGTGGGTGTTTCCCAGGGAAAAAAGGTCACATTTCTTAGCATGGATCTTGGCAAAAGAAACAAAAGAAAACTAGAAATGTGCTTGATGAATGCAGAGTGGATTTGCTCACACACGGCTCCTAACTTTGGTCCCTGAAGTGGATATCTATTCATTGGCTAGCTAGTTGTCCAGCACCAATTCCCCTTCTTTGGTCATAGCACCCTGCCTTTCCCTTTCAGGACACAGACTTCCCTAACTCAGTTCATTTGGTTGAGGTCTGGTTGAATCCACTAGCTCTAAAGTCTGGCACGTAATTTAAAGCTGAATTGTCAGTGTATTCTATCTCTTGCGTGTAATGATTGGTTCAGGGAAAGGTCTATGAGCCAGTTTGGGGACTTACGTTCAACTCTCAGGAAAAAGAAACCCTCTCAGGGATGGCTGGGCTGATAGGAGTTGGGCATGGAACCACTGGTGATCTTTTGCCACCATGAGGAAAAGTATATCTAATGGTAAGGGCAATACAGAGTGAGAAAGGTCTAGCAGATAGAGACCCAATCCTAAGGGAATCATATCTAGCCTTGAGAGAGCTTCTGTTTGCCTCCTAAGAACCACTCTCTATTTTCTCCACAGACTCTCTACCCTAGGTGTCTGACCTGGATTACCTAGAGTGGCTTTTGGCTTCATGATAGAATGGGGTACTGGGGAGCCCTAAGAGGCAGTTAGAGCTCCTAAATCCATCTGCAGGACTGTCTCAGACTAGCTTGTCAAGATTTATTTCAGATTCTGATAACTTCTCCCTCCTTTCATATCATCAGGACTGGAAGTGGTAACGGCTCTACTCCCGCTAACCCTGGGTTCCTGTGCTAGTTCATTTTCATTCACTACTCCCACAGCTTCCTATAATAGCCTTTGTGTAAATAAATCCGTCTCATTATACTAATACAAGTGTACCAGCTGTTTCCTGCTGAGGCACCCAGTGATACACCAACCTAGCCTAAAATCAGCCAACCCTAGACGTTTTACATACATGAGCATGAACATTACTTTTTTTTTTCTTAATCCATTTTGAGAAGTGTTTCTATCGCTTGCAACCAGAAAGAGTCTTGACTAATACAATCTCTCTTAAGCCCCTTGGGCCACCTTGTGCATTCTACTTGGAAAATAATTGCTTTAGAAACATGGAAAGACACATTATGAGAGTTAAAACTCACTCAGGTTGGAATGTAATTCTCAAACCAATCCATCATGTCACTCACGATCTATTAATCCCTGTCCTGTAGAATTAAAGCAATCCTCCTGCCCACATTAAAAAAAATGGGGCCTCTGATGCCTGCAGAATTTCAACCAAATTCTTATCCACACAAGTTTCTAACACATACAAGTAAAAGTATGAATCAGACCAAAACATACTTCTTCCAATTAAAAGGTGTGAAAGGAGCAAAGAGAAATGGCCTTTTCTATTTACTCAACTCAGCAGCTGAGCAGTTCATTAGCAAATCCTGAATGCACATAGGTCATGAGCTCCAGGAAAGTGGATGTTTTATAAAGCAATCTTAGAAAGGCAACCTTTAACTCAAAAGTACGATTCCCTGGTGAGGTTTATTAATTGAATCATTTGTTTACAAAAGGTGAACATGGTTCCAAGTGACAGTACTGTTTGCCCAGTGGCACCAATATTAGGAAAGCTTATGTGCAATGCATTAGTAATGTAGAAAAAGATTCCGCCTGCATCAGGGTATTTGTTCAGCACATTGAAATTGTGTAATTTTAGCAGCTCTCTGAGCATGAATTGAAATTAGCTTATTAAGGTTAAAAATAGTCTTTAAAAATATTGCTAATGAGTGCCATGAAGCACTTACCACCTTCTCTGTAGTTGCCAGAGTTGGATAGTGAAAGAGATAAAAATAAAAGGGGAAGGGGTAGTTGTGTTGAGGCCCCACTTCTTACTGTTCTTTATCTAAGGTTAAATTGTACTAGATTTCTACAATAAATACCGAATTTAATAATCTTTCCCAGTAAATATTTATTTTCTCTTACTTAAACCGTAACTCCTTGCAAAGAATGTGGCAGGAGGAAATAAATACATGTAATAATTAAAGTTATACCTTTTTAAAAAATTTAGTTTCACTTGATGATAATTCACCAATAGGCTTTCATTTTGATCTGGAGTAAACTAGTTCTGAGGTTGAATAAAAAGTTTATGTATTTTGATGATTTGACTGTGATAATGTGATATTGTTTTCTCTGTGTGTGGAGATTGCTAGCTTCCAACCAAAAGGCATTTTTTTTCCTTCAGTGGTATACAGGTGTAGCTGGAAAGTGGCTTCTTGGCCAGGGAATGCATTTGACGGACCTTGCAGCTAGGTGTGACTATGTGACTAACTTGCAGTGGGCTGTGAATGGAAGAAAAGGGTGCTCTTGTGGTGCACTGAGGGCTTTTAGAAGCAGGCATGCCTCCTTTATGTTCCATTTCTTTTTAGAGAGCTAGATTCAGATGATAACAATGCTCCAAGTCTCAAAGGAATGGAATCCGGGTCACTCCCCAAATTGTCAAGTGGAGAACTGCCCAACTCTTACTTCCACCTTAGACTGTTTTACGAGTAAGAATAAGATTTTTATTGCATTTGAGCCACACATCTTTGGCCTCGATGTTTTTAAATCCACCCCTGGCCTACTTTAATGATATACAATACATCTGTTAAGCCAGATGACCATGGGCCATTTACATCTATCCCCACTGGGTAGATAAAACTTCTACATGTACAATAGAGCATGTTTGACTGGCTGAACTAGAAACAGACATTAATGGTGTAGAAAAGACTCTTGTCCCCCATTCCCTTTGCATGTCCTGATGATATGTATGGGGACATTTGTTTGGAAATTAAGGGAAAGGAAAGCAGTTTGGCTGAAAGCAGGAACAAATAGTAGAATGAAGAGGCTAGTGTGAGCTCTGCTCCCGGTCTAGGCACAAGGTCTGGACTTGAACCCTCATAAATGGGAGAGAGGAAAGGAAATGAACAGAAACCACAGGCTAGAAGCTTGACAAGATGATGGACCCAGGTAGTTCTGTTTGGGGCCAAGGCAATAAGGCCTGACCAAGAGTTTGTAAGAGAGAGTTCATCTTCCTGCCTCTGTCCAGAACTCAGCACTAAAGAAGGGGAGCTGTGGGACACCTGAATACAGGATGCTTGGCTCAGACAATGGCAATCTCAAAATGGGCACCCTCAGCAGGGGCAGTGGTGAGTCTGAAAACAACTTCCCGCCCCAAGACATGCTGGTAAGGCCTAGCATGTATCAATCCTTTATCAGATGCCAGACATGGTTCTAAATGTCTTACAGATATCTTTTATTCCTCATGACATTTCCATGAGTGGTAATTCCTAGGAGGTAGGAAGATGGTATTACCACTGCTGTACAAATCAGGAAACTGAGTCATACAGAGATTAAGTAATTTGCCAATGTCTTGTAGCTAGTAAGTGGCAATGTTTGAATGATAATCCAGGCAGTATGAGCCCAGCCTGAGCTTGTAATTACTATGCTGTACTCTCCCCCCCCTCCCCCCAATTCACAGGTAATGGTTTTCCCAGAGGAAAGTGAGTCTATTATCAAAATAAGCACTACACTCAGTCATTTGAGAACAACCCCTTCTAGAAACAATCAGGAGCACTTGTGAGGGAGTTCTGTATAGAATTTCAGGTCTGTAGCATCTTCAAATCATAATTTGGGCAAAAGCACAAACACCACCTTTTTTGATAGTCATGGCTTATTGAGTCCAAGGGACTTTGAATTTCATTAACTCCTCATTTCCCCTCTAGGTCACAGTCCATGGGATTATGCCACAGATAGTAGATGACATAGATGTAAAATATTAGAATTTTAACTATTATGGAAGAAATTAGTGTGGTTGATGCAGAGTGCATGGCATATTTTTTATTATAAAACAATCTCTGGGCCACTTATGTTTAACAGATGGAAGAGTAGGGGAAAGAAGCAAACTGTACATTAGCTCAGTGAAAGAAAAAGCAGATCCCTGCAGTGACCAATGTTGTCACTCATTCAACTGTGCTTCTAGGGTTAAGGGTGACTTCCTCTATGAATTTCTTGTTTATGTGGACATAAGAGACTAATGGAACCACTCTGGCCACATACCTTCCAGTGGAATGGGTGGGCCTGGGTGGTTAATCATGTGTTATTTCTCCTGATACTATTTTTCTCTCTTTGTAGTTGAAGGGTTGGAAAACACAGTATTTCTTGCAGGAGCATTTGTTTTTTTCATTATTAAGAAGGATAATCCAGGGTGTATTGAATACTGGGCTTGGTCTGGACTTTCTGAATGACTCATGCGGCTTAGGAGATGTTGCACCACATTGTTCTGCTCTCATATTTACCTGGGTGATTGGCCATTCTGGGCCTTCTCTCCCAGTTCCCAAATATTACCAAGGAGCTCTTGGTAACACCCCACAGCTGCTAGGAATAATTCTTCCTTATAAGGCGATATTCTTTCCTAGCTTCTACATTTGCCCTTTTTTCACACAACATCCAGGGTGACCCATTTTGTAAAATATGAATCAGATATGGTTACTCCCCTGCTGAAAACACTCCAGTGGCTTCAACACATTGGGAAGAGTAGTCTTAGAAAACCTGCTCCTGGCTATTTCTCCCACTCCTTGCCTTTCCTGGGCCTCTGCTCCCATCACTCTGGCTTCCTTTGTCTAGCATGCCAACCTCACACTCCACTTAGCACACCCATAGTTATCACCTGGCGGCTCTTCCCCAGATACCCTCTCAGTTCACTCTCACACTTCATTCAGGGCTCTACTCAAATGCCTCTCCTCAGGAAGGGCTTCCTTCAAGGCCTCTTATCTAATAGCACCCTTGGATACTATACAAACTCTTACCCTGCTTCATTTTTCTTTATAGTTTTTATCTCTACCAGGCTGGTCAGGACTTGTTGGCTGTGGCAGACATTGACTTGTACTGTAAGTGAAATAAGAGCTATTAGGGGGGTTTGAGCAGAGTTATCTGCTTAACTTATCTGCTCATAACTTCACCTGAGTTATGGTTTAAAAGGACTATGTTGCCCTGCCAGGTGTGGCTCAGCGGTTGAGCGTTGACCTGGATCCAGGCGATCAGGGTTTGATTCTCGGTCAGGGCACATGCCCGGGTTATGGGCTCGATCCCCAGTCGGGGGTGTGCAGGAGGCAGCCGATCAATGACTCTCATCATTGAAGTTTCTATCTCTCTCTCTCCCTCTCCTTTCCTCTCTCTGAAATCAATAAAGATATATTAAAAAATTAAAATAAAATAAAAAAGTAAAAGGACTATGTTGGCTGTTTTGTTGAACTACTAGTAGGGGTAGGGTGGGAGTTAGAAAGTTATTCCAGTAATCAGTAATCCAGGTGAGAAAGAATGGTGGCTTGGACCAGCGTGGTAGGGTGAAAGAGGTGAAAAGGGATCAGATTCTGGATCAAATTGGAGGCAAGAACTGGTATTTAATGTATGCTTTTCTCATAGAAAAAGGTTAGGGAGAAACCTATATGTGGGTAACTGCAACTTGCCCGATCCATACGACCATGTGGGCCTGTGGGATCTGTGATATTCAAGAGCAAAGGCTTATTGACTAAATAGCTCCTCGTAGACTCTGATCCACCCATGATAATTCTGCGACCATTCTGAATGTTTTTCACTTGCTGGGTGTCTCTGCAGAATCAAAATAAGCAAACAAAGTGCTTATCTTCTGTTTACTGGGAATTACATGTTCCAGTTAGAAAACTCACCAATCAATCCTTTTCTGGTGCTTTTTTGAAGATTTACAATTACTTTATGTGATGAATTTTATTTGATCAGAAAGATGCTTGTCCCCCACCTTTGCATCCTCAGTTCTTACCCCCACTTCTATTTCAGAAAAAAAAGAGTGATAACCAGTAGTCATGCAGACTCTGCCATAAGGTTGAGAAGGGAGAGGCTCGAATGATCATTTCTATGAAAAAAAGTACTTCCTTTGAAATATTATAATTATCCCACATTTACTGAGCATTAGATTTAGGGATTTTTATTTTAATGACTTTATGGAGATACTTAATCTCACAGAGCTGGAATACTAATTACTATACTGTGTTGCAATAGGAAAAATAGCAAATTATTCAAATTTTAATTATGATATTCAGTTTTAAACAAGTGTATAATAATTGACTTTGTGTGCAATAATTGATTTGTCATTTAAGCAGTAATTTTTTATGCAAATAGACTACTTTATGTGTGTGAACCAGTTATTATAAAATTAATTACAGAATATAATATCTTGCAGAACTGACTATGAAGGGTTCTTCCAACTGGCTTATCCATTCATACGAAATCTGAGTTTTTATGTTCAGTGATGAGCTTTATAACCAAAGGAAACTAAACCATGTTCTACGTTCCTGCAAAACGTGCCTTTCATTGTGATTATCCTTTCCAAGTGCTTTATAAACACCTTTTCTTGGTGCTCTCCATTAATGAATTTCATAGTAACCCTAAAAGCTAGTTAAGCATTTTAAATTTTCCACATTTGGGGGATGTGGAAATTTATTCTGTAGCTAAATATTAAATATTTGGATGATATGCACTTTGTGCTATATTCACTATATTTGCTGGTCTGGCTGGATTCCTTCGTAAGAGGGACAAATCTTTTTTATATGTTTTTTTCTCTGGCAGGTAGAGAAATCAGAGACAATTGGGGATAGTGAATGGGGGTGTTACTGAGACACAGACTCAAAGAGGAGAGGAATTCTGTAGACTCATGAACATCTGTGCATATCTGCATAGCACATGGCTTCACATGGGGATCAGAGCACAGCCAGGACACCACTACAGACACTTCTGGGAACTTGACATCTCCCAGGAAACTCCTCAGGCCTTTCAGACAACTTAGACTGGACGTTTGGTCTAAGCCACTTGACACCATAGTCTCCCAATTCCCATGTTTGGTCCTAAACTTACTGCTAATAAAAAATTTAGCAGTCACTTTTTAAAAAATAATTTTAAAAACAAAATATGGCTCATAATTGAGGCTCTGAAGAGTAATTAACCATAATAAAACTTTTTTTGGGGGGGGGTAATTCAGATGTATTTACCTTCCCTAATACTACCAAGAATTTAATATTCTCTTTGTGTGGTTTAGCTTTTCGTAGTTCCCAGGGACACCCCACAAGACGGGGATTTCGGCTATTTGTTGACCAACATATCCCCAGCACCTAGAACAGTGTCTGTCATACTCAATAAATACCCGCTGAACAAATAAGTTGTTGCAGTACATTGTCTTTTAAAGTTTTTATTAAGAACTAAAAAGCATTGCTAGTATTACAAACAATGAGAAAGTCTTCATTGAGTAGGTTTTCTTTTAATGTTGATGCTAAAAATGTTGAGTATGTTATAGGAAAAGTAGCGAATTGCTGTACCATTTACTGGATTTTCTTAAACCATGCACTGTTCCCACAGTGCTAAATTATTATATTATAGGTCAGGTTTCTCTACACCTGTCAACTGGTCTCTCCTGAGATGTCAACTCATAGTACTCCCAGTCTCCTCATCTGTAAAATGGGGACAGTAATACCCAGAGTTGCTATCATGATTGATTTCAATCATGTAATCAAATAGATTCTTGTATGTCCCAGTACATAACTAGCACAAAATACTTATTAATATCACTATTAATTCTGTTATTAGCTGACATGAATACCAAATAGTGGGTCGATGTCTTATCTATAGAAATGACATCCTTTTTCACATATGATTCTAGCTATTAAATACAGGTTAAGTTTTTATTGATTAACTGATTTTTTTGAGAGAAAGGAAGAGGGAAAACAACACATCAATTTGTTGTTTCACTTAATTGCATATTCATTAGTTGCCTCTTGCAGAAAACACATTTTAGAACTCTATATATTATCAACATTCTAAATGAAAAAGGCTTGGGAAAGTTGTGCATTAAGGGAAAAAATCTTAAATTTGATGGTGGTTGTATTTCCTCCATGTATATTAATTCTAGGTCAACAATCTTACAGGTTGTTCAATTTGGAGGAAATTTCCCAATAGAAGTTACATATTTTCTTATTTATATGTTTTTCTTTAATTCATATAAAATAAATTGCCCCTATATCTAGTGAATGTGCCTGGGCCTTCCCTGGGCATTACTGACATTCCTTCTTTGTGACCTCTATCTAAAAACTATGAAATGTAAAATTATAACTTTCTTCCTATTAAAAATTCTGCCTTTGGAACACAGAACATAGAAATATGGTAGCTGATGGGAAAATTGTGAAGTAGATAAAATTTAGACTTGAGGGCCTTCTCTTTTCTAACCAGCCCTGCCTGGTGGTGTGTCCTGAAACCTAAACCATGCTTTTCCCTCACAGGGCCAAGTTCCTGCACAGGTGCACTGTTATCAGTTAATCCTCACTAAGGTGTTAACTGGTAATCACTAAGGAAGCTGTTTTCCACAAAAGTGTTCACGTGCAGCAAGAACTATTGAATTAAAAAAAAATTAACATCCAAATAAATATCTAATTGTGTACTATGGGCCTCTGTCAGATAATAGGGGATATAACAAGAGTGTGGAGAGGGTTTCTTTGAGGTACTCTTAAATATGCCCTGTAGTTAGCCTTCAAATAATAATTAGCATTGTATTATATTTTATCATCTTCAAATATTTTTACATGTAATATTTTCTGTGATTCTCACACTACCCCAGTGTAGTAATTAGGGAGACATTATTATCTCCAACTAACAAATGAGGAATCTAAAATATAATGAAATTAAGCTATTTTCTCAAATTTCCCCATTTAGTGAGTGATTCTGTGAAGTCTAGACGCTTTTTACTCTATACTTTTTCAGTCACCTTTGACTTTTTCTTTCTATGATAAAGGACCTACCATCAAAATATTGCCACAACATGAAAATTTCTCTTTGCCTTCTCTGCTAATACCTTAATCCAAGTCGTCATTATTTGCCATCCAAATTATGTACTAGCCCCCACAACTGGCCTTCTTGCTTCTGCCATTATCCCTTATTTTCAACAAAGCACCCCAAATGATCCTTATAAAATGTAAGTCAGGTTATGCCACTGATTTATTCAACAGCTTCCAACTGCTTCCCATCTGACTTGAGGAAAAACCAATGTTCTTATAATGACATTCAAGTCCTGGGCAGGCCTGCATGGTTGATAGGGTCTGCGCTGTATGTGGGTGCACCAGACTGAAGCAGCTGATGGAGGCTGAAATCCACTCATCAAGCCACATGTCCTCCTGTCTGACTGATGTGCACCTTTTTCTAAGTTTCACGGCGTTGCTCTATGGGCCAGCAGAAGCCCTTCGTCTATGAGACCGTAGCGCTCACGCTGATGGCTACCCCATGCCCACCCAATGTCAATCACTCTGGCCCAGCCACATTGACCCCTTGCTGTTTGCTGAACACACCAATAGACAGGCATCACATGAGCAATGCTCTTTGCTTATACACATATAGAGGAAGAATATGTTTTTATGACTTTATTAAAGTTACCACTTCCTGAGACACATGCAAAATTTATCATTTGTCATAGGAAGTAGATCGATGTTTTACATGAATAGCCTTCAAATAGAGTTTCTAGAAGAAGAGGGACCAGTGGGAAGACCTGTCCAGGCAACCTAAGGTGGTCCCAATATAGGCCCAGTGACAAGGAAAGCAATGCAGCCAAGGAAACAAAATGATCTTGATGTTAATAAGGAGGGTTTACTCCAGTATTTCCCTGACTCTGCTCTGTCTGTATCTTATCTGTGACAAATTTTCTCCCTAAAATTGAAGCTAAAAATTTGAATGTTTACTTTATGTATTCTCTGTTAGGACTTTGGATGCCCAAAGAGATTAAGGTGAAAACTAGGGCCAGGAGTACCCTTAATATTGGAACTTTGCCCTATATTCTTTTTCTTTAAATTCTGTGAAATCCCCAGTCCTACCAAGCTACCAGTATTTTCTATTCTATGATGGGAATGGAGGACCTTCTGGGATTTTGGCCTGTTTTTATGCTTTGGCTCCAGCAAAGCAAATTAACAAGAAGCCAAGTCAAAATTTTAAGCACACAGACTTTTCTTTGGTAAGTTAATGCTTTTTTTTCCCCCCTCAATTGACAGTGGTCTTCTGTAATTACAAAGTTGGCTCCAGTATATTGTTTCATATCTTTTTTCTTCTCTTATAAGTTTATTTTCAGCATGTGCTTAGATGTTAGGTAGCTAAGTCAGTGAAAATGCCATTGGCAGTGTGTTTCTGCTTCAGTGCTGGCTGTCACTCCAGTTTGGCAGTAGACACCACAGGTATAGTGTGTTCTCCAATTGTCTTGTCTTCAGAACACACGAGGTGTGCACCATTACTGTCAGTTCACTTCGAGGCCTTCTCTTGCAGCTCTATGTGTCTGAATGAATTGATTTAAGCTTCGTTTGCATTGTGTATCAATATTTGGTTCATTTCACCTGTCTTAAAAAGCCATAATGTTTTCCAATCCACTTCTCATTATAAAGAAAAAAATTACATTAAGAAATAATCTGATAATTTTTTTATTTAAATATTTTACTGATGAAAGGAGCTTACAAGCATCTGTAAAAAACAAATATGTTATCTACAAAGGAGAAAAGGATATTCTGGTCTTGGAATATTAGATGCCAATATAAATGGAGCAGTGTGTACATTATTTGAAGGGGGGGAAGTGTGATTCAATAATTTCTCTACCTAGATAAGTTGTCATTCATGACATAAAATGCATAAGTCAAAGCCCTGAAAAGACATTTAAATATAAAAGAATTCATGAAATATATAACGCAAGCATGCTTCTTTAAAATGGCTATATCTTGCATTTAGGACAATTGAAAGATAAACCAAAATAAAGAACTCATATGAGGAAGTTATGAGAGGATAGGGAAAGAGATACCTGTTCTGCAAGGGGTGGGCGAAGAACAGAGAGAAGAAAACCAATTATATTGCTGCTTTTAAAATAGTTTGGGGGTGGGCTGAGACAGAAGAGGGCCCAGAGGGAATCGTGATAAAAAATAAAATTAAAATTGAAATAAATAAAATAGATTGCTGTCATCAAATTTTAAATGGAATTTGACAAAGAATGGGAAAAGAATTCCTAGAGGATTTTGTTCGGAAGAGGAAGGACCAGCAGGAGCTGCTTAAACAATTAACATTGTTTATTGAAGGACTATTAGAACCTGTTCCTCAATCACAGTAAGAAAAAAAAATCTTCTGAAAAGTTCATTTATTTCCCTAAAGCCGTAGTATCCAATTATGGAATTATAACATTTAATTCATGAAACATCCCCCCAGTGGCACATGACTGTTTTTATATCTTGTAATAAACAGAAAAGAGCAATGAAATGTGATGTCCCCAGATACCCTGCTGACTTTCCACTTGTGTAAAGCCCTCATTAGCCCTCACTGGCAGCTGTATTTCTTGCCTGAAAGCCATTGCCCCTGTCAGCGTGGCTCCGTTTTTTCCATCCCTCCTTGAAGTGTTAGTGGTACAGACCAGAGGAGAGAGGACAGCTAGAAAGTCCTCAAGTGTGAAATTGAACCCTCAGCCATACACTGAAAACACTCTCTTTGTGGCTCAGCAGAAGTTCCATTAACTCTTGTTTATTTCCAGGCACCACGGTAATTCTTCTTGATTATATCTAGCCCCAGTTGTGGAAGTAATAGAAAAGTCTTGTGAACCAGTCTGTACATGGGAAGCTGCTATACTATAAAAAATTTACAAGCACCTGAGCTTGAGAATGTTTATCTCATCTGTACCTTAAATTATAGAAATTTAACCATCCTTCTTGCAAATTAGCTTAATTTCTAAGAACTTTTAGAAGTTAAGCATCAGAACTAATGAACTAAGATTTTGTTACTACCTATTTTCCCCCCACAAAACTAATTTTCCCATAGGATGCCATAAGAACAGCTACTGAAAGAAACTCTTTTTTATTTACAAAGAGCTTTTTGGTTCATTGGTGCATCGTTTTTTAATCCATTTTCTCCAGTCCTATTTCTCTCTTGCGATAGCTGTTTTGAATATTCAAACTATGACCATTATCTTTAATAAGATGTTTGTAAGGTGGAATGAGCCTTGATAGGTAAATCATCTGAGAAGGTGCCTAACAGTTTTTGGCATGTAGTTTATTGGTTTCTTTTTTTATTTTTAGAGTTTTTTTTAACTTAAAGTACTTGTTCTCCTTTTTGACAAATATTATGTTTAATATAGCTACTGTCTCTCTTTAAAATAGATTTCTCAACACCAACAACTTGCAAAACCTACAGAGATTGACTATTTCACATATTGAAAAAAAAGTTTTGTTTAAAGGAAATTTATAATTAGACATTGGACAAAGAGAACTTAACTCTTTTCCAAGCAGTCTTAATTTTCAAGTATTTCACATCAGCAGTGAAGCATCATATAAATGTTAACATATCAAGAAAGATGAAACCTTGGTTGATGGAAATGAAGTATATAAACTAGTTGTGATTAATGTTATTCACCTCACCTTTCTGAGTGATGGTCCATCTTCTTACATTCTACATAACCCTATAATTATAGAATCCCAGATTCCTGTATATGCACACAACTGTTTGTGCAGGGTGGCATACAATACCTAACACCCTGGCAGCCCTTGCTAAATAGTAAATAATAATAATGTATATGCAGCCTCACTAAAAAAGTAAATAATGCCCCTTTTAAAAGGTTTTATTATTTTTTTTATCTATGTAAGGGTCTATACCTTGAATTCATAGTGCTGTTTTTAAGTGATTTGCTTTACAGAGCTAGTTTTATAAGTGAGCTGAAGTGCCCAGGTTTTTGGTGTCAATCCGAGCAGTGCAGGGAAAGCAACCTTGCCTATTCAGCAGTTGTTTGGCAAAGGGGATTCACTACATGCGGGGCTCTCGGGATAGCAGCCCGTTCGCCTGCTGTAGGGGATGATGCCATTGCCTCTCCTAATTTCTCTCCTAAGGCTGCTGCTATTGAAAAAGGTAGAGATTGATTTGACCTCCTTCCTTTCCTCCCTCTATGGTATCCAGCACTAAAAACTAAAAGAGTGACCTTACTCCATTGAAAGAGATTATCATGCTCTATTTCAAATGGCTTTACATCAGTATTCTCTCAGGCATACATTTTATCACAGATATCTCGCTCCTTTTTAAATTTTTATTAGAGAAAGCAAGGGGGAGAGAGAAACATCGATCGGTTCTGTTGCCTCCTGCGCTCTCCCCGAGCTGGAATCTAACCCTCAGCCTAGGTATGTGCCTTGACCAGAAATCGAACCTGCCACCATCAGCCGGGGCTCATTCCTTTTTTATTATTGTAAAGACACATTCACATAGGTGACACACACTCCCCTATGCAATTCT
The DNA here is from genome assembly GCF_964146895.1 of Miniopterus schreibersii. Classification (NCBI taxonomy): domain Eukaryota; kingdom Metazoa; phylum Chordata; class Mammalia; order Chiroptera; family Miniopteridae; genus Miniopterus; species Miniopterus schreibersii. The sequence goes on along the minus strand of NC_138108.1, from coordinate 36,178,029 downwards.
TGGTGTCTTGGATTTTTAACCTCATACTTTCTCTCCCTCTTAAGGAGGTGTATCCTAACTGCGTGGGCCATCACTGTTACCACCGCCACTCCCTTCTGAGCCTGGAGACTTGTTTCCCAGAACCCCCTTCCTGTCTGCTTTCAGGCCATTTGCCAAAGAGAGGCCCTTGTGGAAGATCTGGAAGGGGAAGCATTATTCCTGGAGGCCCACAGGTGCAGCAGCATCAGAGACTCCTGAGCTGGCTCCAGCTTTGCAGGCCGAGAGCTGGATACAACATATTCTTAGGTTGCATCACAAACTCAACATTCCCAGCCACTTTACTGCCTAGAACTGAAATCACTTCATATTTTTTCTTCAATCTAGTGCCTGCATCCGGCCAGCTTCTGCCACATTTGTGCAAACCTAAATTTCTATATTGAATCTTTTGTTCCTAGAATAGTTGCAGGTACTCTATCTTCCTGAGCAAACTCAGAGAGAGCAATAGTACAGGTGTAGCATTGTATTTGCTCTGATTTGGGAAGAAATTAATTTTTCTTATTGTTAATGACAATACTTAAGGTACATTACATGAAAGAGTATGAAAAACCTATGTATTGTGACCCATGTTTAAGAAACTATACTTCTATTATTATTATTGTTATTATTACTCCTTTGTCACATATGAGCAACTTAAATTCCCTCTAGTAAAGAAATATAATGAGTGGATGCCTTATTGTTTACTTAAGCACTAATTCCCCAAATATACATATATACAAATTTGCATGATTTGGCCTCATTACACAGACTTCTCCACTGGGGACACACCACACACTCCTTAGTTCTCTGTTTATTTTTGGTAACCTGACAGCTGGCACAGTGACTCACCCTCCTGTCTAACCAGTTACAAAAAAGAATTCCCTTCCCCGCCCATCATCACTTTATATTAATTCTTCCTCTTTTCTGCCAGGAGCCCTCTGAGTGAAAAGTGATTGTTGGTATTCTACCAAGTTGTAGAATAAATATGGGCTTTGAATGGAAAACTGTATTTACATCCACTCCTTACTATAAACTAAACACAGAATATACTATTTAAACTCTTTGGCCCTCAGTATCCTCAACTGTAATATAGGAGAAATAATTCCACATGTAAAATACTGTGTATGACAAAGGTTAAGTATTGTAAAGCAGGAGGGTGTGTGAGATGGAATGAGGTTCTGCTCAGCATGGGGTCTGGGAGAGTGAGACACTAGTCAGTGGTTGCTGCATCTGTGTTGTTGTTGCTCACCCCTCACCAGGGATATGAGACTTTCTTATCAACTCTCTTGAAATGCAACTCTCTTTCTCTATTTAAAAGAAACGAATCCCAAGGTAGATCTGCCTTTCTCAAAATTACATTAGATGTCCAGGAATCTCCCCAGGCCCTAGGGTCCCCCTGCCACTCTAGAGTATACCTAGAGCAAAGTGTGTACCTTGCGGACTTCTTCCAGCCCTGCTAAGCCTCTTTGAGTCACTGACCTTCTGTGGTGGTGAGTTTCATTGTAAACTTGGCAGGTTATTCAATAAACATTAATCTAGTTCTGTGAGGTATTTCTGTAGAGGTGATTCACACCCGCAGTCAGTTGACTTAAAGCAGAGGAGGTCACTCTACAGATAGACTGGGCAGGCCTATCCAACAGTTAGAAGGCCGTAAGAGTAAAACTGAGGTTTCCCTGAAAAAGAAGAAATGCTTCCTGCGGTCTTCAGGGTCAGGTTCTGCCCAAAGGTTTCCAGCTCATTGACCTTCAGATTTTGGACTCACCTAGCCATCCCTCACAATCATGCGAGCTGATTCCTTCAATAAATCTCTTAATATAACCTGCTTCTATTTTCTCTCAGAGAACTCTGTCTAATTCAACATCCTAATGCCTGCATTGATATATTTGCCTTCTATCACACTAATTGTATTTTAGGGAAATGAATAAATAGTTTGCCTATTTTAAATTTAATGATTTGCCTTGGATGATATGAACCTCAAAACTCTAAAAATAAGAAGAATTGAATAAATAATGATGATCCATTTTTTATCAATAAATATAAATATGGCTTGTTTCACTGAATTTCCCTTGGATTTGCCCTCTCCATTCTATTTTCACTACCCTTATTCTAGGCTAAGAAAAAAACAACACATTAGTTTAAATTGTGGAGTTAGTTATTAGATACTTAAGAGATGAACAAACATAAGCAATAAAATTAAGTATTATTCAAAAAGAAAACAAATTATAGGTGGCCAGGTGAGAAAGAAAAAGATGAGGAAAGTTATTGATTTGTAGAGAAAAACCAATCTTCAGCACTTGAGTACATTGAACATTTCATGAAGTCATTTACAGTTGTTACTATGAAACAGTAGGTAATTTATAAAACCATATATTCTAAAAACCCTAACGATAGGGATAGGAGGCAGTAGGGCAATATTTTCCTGTTGTCTGTCTCAAAAGTCCTCACTTTGTGCCTTTGCTGATATAGCACTAACAAGATTTGTTATTATTTAATGGGCATATGTCCATAACATATATTTATGAATTACCCCTTACTAACAAGCATTATGGAATGTCTACCTAATATGTCCTGGGAAGTACTAATTATCTAATCTTAGAATTATTACTAATTCTCTAATCTGCCTTAATTAACTTAATACTATGACCAGAGAGAGCAAGGATCTATGGCTTTTTTGTGGGGTTTTTTTGGTAGTTTTTTCTATTTGGCCATGTTTTTTTGCATGCCTTCCCCCAACATCTTCCTTTCCTTGCTGAGTCTCAGTTCTCTTAATGTTCCATCTTTGGTCACTTCTCCCTCTCTTTCTTTCTCCTCTGACTCAAATTTCCTCTTTTCCTTCCTCCTCTCCCTTTTTATTGCTCCCTCACTCCCCTTCAGGACAGTTTCACAGCATCTCCATCTTTTCTTCTCAAAGCAGGTGACGGTCCTCAGAGGGAAGACCCTGATGTCACAAGCCAGCATTTCCCCCGGGGCTCAGGGCCACACTTTCTGGGTTTGCACATCTGCATCTGTTGGCTCTGCCTGGTACTTTGTGTGGTGAGCATTATTTCTTTTAGTTCTGCCTAGTGCTGGAGCACATTCCCTGTTTCCAGAGCACCCCCCGCTCCCCATCAGTCACTGAGGTAGTGACATGAACTCAGCTCACCAACTGGCCACCACTTCAGGGGATTTAGATTTCCGAAGGAGTTCAAACACCAAGAGAGTTCAGTGTCCTGCTGCGATGGGGAACAGGCAGGGAAGCAGTGACGGCAGGAATTACAGTTCAAGTCCTAAGCAGATCATCCCTGTGGTCTGATCTGGCCGTTTGCTCTTTACAGAGCTCGGTGCTTCAGACTGTGAGTTCTGTGAGCTATGCAAGATCTTTCCCACATATTCATTTTCTGCTCAGTTTAGCCAGTGCTGTTCCTCTTGTTTGTTTTGTTTGAACCTTGTCTGGCTAGCACACTTTAAATGTGTTCTGTTATTTTAACTGTGGTGTTGGGGCATCTCTGCTGAATGATGTGGGGTGATGAGGGGATGGGCAGGGGCTCTGTCTGCTGTTTGAAAGGCCTCTTTAGCCCTGGATATCCTCCTACAGAGACGTATGCCACTTATTAAATGGTAGCAACTTAATAATTGATTGGTTGCCTAGAACTTCTGCCAGTGGTTTCTGCTGAGAGGGTGATTGAGCGAACATTTCTAAGACAACTCTGCCATTGGCTCCCTGGAATATTACTGTCAACTTACTTTTTGTATCTGGAGGGTAAGTCAGTCTTCAACCTACCTGAGAGACGTCAAATTACAAATGAGTGAATATGTATGAACTTGCACCTTCTTGAAAGAAATGATACAGGAATGACAGGTTCCTATCATGAATGCTATGAATGTTGTTAGTCATTCATTCAAAAATTATAAGAATTGTAATAATTTGTAATACCAGGACTCAGAGTACACAGTTAATATTTTGTATAGTCACTAAAAGTTTTCTATCTTTGCTGTTCTGACTAGAGAATCATATGAAGGTTTGAGAGTTGTGTAAGTTCATAGTTTAAATTCATGCAGAAAGTTCCTTGATGTCTAAGTATTCTTAGTCTAGAGGCCAAATTACAATTGCAAGGAATGAATAGATAATATTCAGCCTTCTTTAGTGAGCGTCTGTGCTCCAGGCAAACAGAAGGGCAGGAAGTCAACGGATTGTGGATGTGGAGGAGTGAGCTTTGTCCAGGGGTGTGGACAGAGTTCAGCGCAGCCAGAGGTCGGTGCAGGGGTGGAGCAGGAGGCAAGAGTTACATCCCAAATGGCTCAGATATTTGAATTTTATCCGAAATTAGTGAAGATCCTTAGAAAGAATGACAGCAGTGGAACGCATTATAGATCTGCTTTCTGGAAATCTGATTCATTAGCAACTTGGGAGAGGGTTGCCGCAATGTAGCCACAATACTAAGACCATAAAGAAAAGCAGTGGCCGTGGCCCCGAGACGGAAAAGACTGTGGAATCACTAAGGGAAAACAGGACGCGCCGACTGTACGGAGAGCACGGAGCGAGGAGGCCCCGCACGCTCGCCGTGTGCTTGGTTACCCTGCTCAGTCGGAGGCAAGAGGAAGCTGCCTTAGCAACCGCTCTGAAACTTACTCTTTTAACCAAATCCCTGAATAATGAGACTGGGAGGAAAAGGCAGTGAATTCAACTCACATTCTTGCCTAACCTGTTCTTTCTTGGTTCCACCCAGAAACTGTCAACTTTTCCTAGAGGAAAATAATAAAACAAGTTCACACTAAGACGTTAACAGAGTGGTTTCAGACAGTGTGGACCAAGGGTTACCTGCATCAAAACCTCAAAGGGGCGGGGCCTGGAGCTCTGCCTTTCAACAAGCATCCAAGATGATTTTTATGCCCCGTAAATTTGGGAGACCACTGTGGCAGGACTTAACATCTCAGAGCACTAGAGAGGGATACAGAAGAAAATAATCCAATTTGATATGTGCTTACTAATATGTTTAATGCCTTGCTAAGCACTGTTTGCTCTTTAAGATTACATCCATACACAGGGGAACAGAAGGCAGGGAAAGATGAAAGGAAGGGAAGGAGGGAGTAAAAGATGGCCTTTAGAGTACATGGCTGCAAATATTTTGTTGAGGACCTAAGATCCTGTAAAGGATACAGGGCCACAGGAGCTACAGCAACAAGTATCAAGTGTCACTGCCACTTACTAAAGCTTTTTTTTTTTTTTTAATACATCTTTATTGATTTCAGAGAGAGGAAAGGAGAGGGAGAGAGAGAGATAGAAACATCAGTGATGAGAGAGTCATTGATCAACTGCCTCCTGCACGCCCCTGACTGAGGATGGACCCCGCAACCCAGGCATGTGCCCTGACGGGGAATCAAACCTCGATCTCCTGGATCCTAGGTCAACGCTTGACCGCTGAGCCACACCTGGCTGGGCATAAAGGTTTTACTGAAAGCTTTCTGTGGTAGTGTGGAGTCAACCTGTCCCTATACTTTGGAAATATTTTCATGTTGTAATGACGTAAAGATTAGATGTTTTATTTCTTCCATCAATTCAATGCCAGAGAGAGAGCCCTTTGCACCAGGTAGAATCAATAAAACCAAAAACAAATTTCCAAATTAAAAACATTGAGTCCTTAGTTTTACAACCTCCCTCTCCAGGTTAAACAACGTATTTTTTAATGGTTACCACAAAGTCCCTTATCTGAGCACTGCTCCCACATGCAGTAGCCAAAACCACACTGCAGTGACAATTGCCTATGAGCCTTTATCTCTTCATCTGCTTTCTTATTCCTACTGATCTTCAGGCCACTTTCACTCCCTCTTGACTGTCACTGTTATGGTGATCTACGTCTTACCCACCCAATTTCTCCTCAGTATTTCCAGTCACTCGAGCCCACAGCCCTGTTTGTGGATCAGCACTGGCAGCTTCAGTGTCCTGTTTGTGACCATGTCAGAAGCAGGGCAGGAGGGAGGGCTTGTGGGACAGTGTTTTTCAAGTCTATGGTAGTGTATAGTAACATCCTAGACCTTCACATTCACTCACCGGTCACTCACTGACACCCAGAGCAACTTCCAGGCCTGCAAGCTCCATTCATGGTAAGTGCTCTATACAAGTGTACTATTTTTTATTTTATATACTTTTTTTTTTACTGTACCTTTTCTATATTTAGATATATTTGATACACAAATACCATTGTGTTACAATTGCTTACAGTATTCAGTACAGTAACATGCTGCACAGGTTTGTAGCCTAGGAGCAGTAAGCTACTCCATGTAGCCTCTGTGTGTGGTAGGCTAGACCGTGTAGATTTGTGTAAATGCACTCTACGATGTTCGCACAACAAAAACACCTAATGACTCATTTCTCAGAATGAATCTTAGGCATTAAGTGGTGCATGGCTGTATTGTTAGCACTACAAATGGGACCCAAGTCAGTCCTCTCATAAACTTTTATTGAGTTTATATTTGCAATTGTAAATGGTTTTGTAATGTTGTTCTAGATATTCTAAATATGATTGATTTTAACAAGAAATTGGCAATAAAGCTCATTTCAGAGCCTTTTAGCTTAAGTGGAATTTCGTAAAAAGAAGACTAAGAAATGTGAAAAAGTGAATGAATCTTATAAACCAACCTATGATCTAAAATAAAATTCCACATCACAAAACAATTATCTCCAGTGATTTAAAAGGGTAAATTTTAAAGACTGATTATTTCATTCTTAGCTGGTGAGGAAATGTTGACCACACCACATGGACAGTGTTTAAAACAGAAAACATATTCAACATCTGTTCAACCTCAACTGGAAATAGATCTTGAAAGTATTTTTTATGCCTTTTAGATTGCTTCGTATTATCGAGGGACTCCATTTTTATTATATATAACTACCTATTTAAAGTGCTGAACAGCATTCCAGAGGAATTGGGCTGTAGTTGAAAATATAAGAATTTCAATAGATGTAAAAACCTGGCTTAGTTTCATTGCTATTGTAATAGAGCAATGCTAGATCATTTCAGGTTAACAGAGCAAAGTATTTTTAGAAGTTACTGGACCTTAAATAGATTCTAAAGCAGTAGAAATAAGGTTTGAGAACTTTAAAAAACTGGAAAAAGATTCCCATTTACAGCTTTGTGATAATGTGAAAGCCTTAGAAGAAATTTTGACTTATTATGATTTTTTAAACAATAAACCCTTTATTGAGTGTAAGATGAGCTTGACAAAGAAAACTTATTTCAAGAGTAATAGTTGATTTTTCTGTAACATTAATATGAGCATTCATGTCTAACTCCCTTCCTCCCCATTGACTAGTGAACTGGTAAATAGAATATAAAAATGGGGAAAGCTGCGTCAAGTGGAAACTATGAGAATGAGAGTCACGCCCATCAACTTTGAGAAATTTCTGCAAGATAAGTGCATACAGGAAAATATCTAGGGAAGGGGGGGACAATTGTGAATCCTAAAGAGAAGCAACTCCAAGAGACCCCAACATCCTCTCATCCCCACCACAACCCACTGCCACCAAATTACCTCTAACTCACAGGGGCAAAGGCTGGAGGCAAGTACCCATGTGACTGTGTCCACATTAGCTAGGGAACCTCGGCTATGCCTATTCCCCCGACCCCATACAGACACCCTTGGTGTGGATTACCAAGTCAGGCAAAGAGCTGGCATATGACCGTGGCTGCCTTTCATCAAAAGTAAGGAAGGAAGGACAAGCACATGAAAGAAATGAAGGTAGGAGTTGACTACCCTGGCAGGTTTCTGGCTGCCATATCAAAGAAGGGAGACAACCTCAGCCAGAATACGATGCTCTGCTGCAGGTGCCTCAGCCTCAGGGACCATCCAGACTGGTCCCAGAGAAGTGAGATTCTGAAATAGCAAAGCAACATTATAGTAATTCTCATTTTTTTCTCCTTTTATCTAATTCTGTCTGATTAGAGTAAGAATCCAAAAACTCTTACAAAACCAACCTCTGCTCTTGCCTAGACAATAACAGGCCTTTTTCTACAGTGATTGTAATGATGATGATGATGATGGTGATAATAGCAGTGATTATAATGGCAACTGCCATTTATTGAGCAATTACCATGTGCATGGTATTGTACTAAGCTCTTTCTTCTATTTCAGTTCATCATAACAGAGTTCTTATAAGGTAGATGCCGTTATTCAGAATATTTTATAAACAGGCAATCTGGGTGTAGAGAGAATTACTAACTTGCCCAAGCTCATATATCTAGAGAGAAACAGAGTTAGGATTTGAATTTAAAATGGGAAAATGTAAATGTCACTGAATTTAAGAGGTGGTATCTACTCTGAGGAATCAGAGCAACTGAGAATGTAGAAACTAAAGTGTGGAAAACCTCTAACTCATGTTCTTATTTAAAGGATACTATGTTTATAAAGTTAGAGGAAGAAGCCATGAAATGAGAATAATCCAAAATCTGAAAGGCCTAAATGCAGCTTAAAAGAAATAAAAAGATTGCTAAATTTAAAAGTACAGTGGAGGCAGGATATAACAGACTGGAAAAAATTAAATCTTTAGTATAGAAAATAAGCTTAAGAGTTTTCCTAAAATTTAGGGGAAAACATAAAATAATGAGAGAAAATATAAGAGAAATATAAAACAGATCTGGGACACACAACATACAAATAATAGAAATCCAGGGAGTAAAGAACTGAGTGGATAAAGAAAACAAAAATAAATAATAAGAAGAAAAAAAAATCTTGAAAAAAAGATTTGTGTCTTCAGGGTAAAATAACTAGAAATAGAGGAGAGAAATACAAACACAGTATGCACAGATATAAAAGAAAATTCTAGATAGGAAACAAAGATTCCCTACCACACAACAAAAAAAAAAAATACAGCTTGGCAGAGAGAAAGACAGGAGAAGAAAAAAAAAAAAAAGACAGAGAAAAGGCCTGGGGGAAAAGAGGGTGATGGGAACAAGATTGTAATGCACAAATTCTATACTGTCAAGTTTCTGTTCATGGGCAAGGGTAAGTTTAAGTTATGTTCATATGCAGAAGAATCTAGAATATCCCACATATGTGCTTCACCTGAAAAAAACACACCCCTCAAATAATGAGTTCTTTAGACTAAGATTTTAACACAAGTAGAAAGCAATGAAACAAAGAAACAATGGTATTAAGAAAATTACTAGTGAGCCACAAAACCAGTACATCATAAATAATTGTGATAACGATGATGCATTAATTTGCTACTGCAGTTGCAATTCATCAAGAACTTAAACAATATAAATTTGTTATCTTATAATTGTATAGGTCAGAAGTCTGACATGCCTCTCCCTGGGCTAATCTCAAGGTGTCAACAGGGCTGCATTTCTTTGAGCAGGCTGCAGGGGAGAATCCATCGCCTTGCCTCTTCCAGCTTCTGGAGGCTGTCAGCATTCTTTAGTTCATGGACCCCTTTCTCCATCTTCAAAGCCAGCAGCACTGCATTTCTTTGACTGTCTTCTACAGACACATCTCCCTCTGACTCTTCTTCTGCCTCCTTCTTATATAAGGGCCCTTGTGATTAGATGCTATCAATGAAGGAATAAGGCTTCAGCTCAGGGAAGCTGTTGCTCAAAGCAGTTTTTCACATGTGATTGCTCAAAGAGTGGACTTGAGAGAAATGTAAACACAAGTTCCACTTGAAAACCTGCTTTGGCTAAAACCCTGAATTCTTTTTAACTGATGAAAGAAAAATGGAATAACAGATATTTCCAATCTAGTATTTTTAAAAGTGTTAACTTGTGCCTATTAAAGGAAATCATTATTTTTGTACCTAAATCTTTTGATGGTTTTGTTGGATGTTGATTTATTAAAAGAAAATTCTCAGGCAAGTCATTCCTGTCACTTGTCTGAAAAGCAAATTGAAATAAATTGACACGAGGGGCTTTAGGTAGGAATGAGAATTCTGCTTGCTTCCTTTTATTATGTATAAGGAAAATTTTGTGACATTATTTCCAAACTGGAAATTTTGATCAGACTCTATCTAGGCTTCTGCATTTTATATAAGGAAAGTATTGTCAAGGTTTTAAAACTATTACAGATAATTTAATGAAGTATGTAGCTGAAATCAATAAGTTTGAAGCCACATTTTAAAAGTGACATGAATGAACTCCAAAGTATTTGTGATTGAGGTGATAGAAACCTTGCCATAAGACAAATGTTGGAAAGAATGGGAAAATTTTCATTTGGAGAAAATAAATCTAAGAAAGACATGGAGCAGACTTATTTTCTGTTGCCTTCTGGTGTAGATGTCTCCTAATTGGCACATCAGACCCACTCTGTGGGGTCTAAATTCCTACTATTTCTACACTCTACAATTTTTGGACCAGGATAAGCAAACACTTTCTATAAAGGGCCAGAAAATAAATATTTAGCTATTGTGGGCCATATGGTCTCTGTTGCAAGTACTCACCTCTGCCACTGTAGCACAAAATCTGTTATAAGTCAACTTTATATATAAAAAGGCTGTGGGCTTGTTCTAGACTCTAGCCTACAATTCCTTGTAAGAAAGTGAGTATGTGGTTTATCTGGGGTATGTAGTTTATAGACCACTAGCTTCGTGATAGAAGGAGAACTTAGAAAGTAGGATTTTTAGAGTACCAAGAGAAAATATCAATGCACATAGTATAGAGATATAGCTCCCTTTTAAATTATAAGAAAATCATTAGACCTATGAAAAGACTCAGTTATCCAGAAAAACAGGGAATCAGTCTGGTGAATCATTTTTTTAAGTCCCTAAGATACAAATTTATTTTTGAAAGAAGAGAGAACATGATGTGGGGCAGGATCTCTTAAAAAAAAAGTTCCAATTCCAAGGCTAAAAGAATATAAGGCCTGCTTAAGAATGAGAGTGGAACAGGACAACAGAGAAATCAGCTACTACTGATGCAATAAAGCTAGAAAGTACCAGATAACAAGCAACAAATATCTGTCCTTGAGAAAGAGGTGAGAGAACTGAGACACCCACTATGAGGTACACAAGCACAAAGAAAAGGCTGAAAGCTGGAGGTGGAGCAAGAACGTTGAGAAGAAAACCCCTGGCAACACAGGCCCAGGATTAATATAAAATAATCCTGAAGGCAGCAATAGCAACAAAAATATCTCACACCAACTCAGGTACTGAGGTTAACTCAACCTTTCACACTGTTGATCTAATAGAAGGGACATACCCATTTCCAAGCATAAATATTATTTACTTTAGTACCTACTTGTGCTACACTCAATTACTGTCATTCCATAAATAAATAAATAAATAAAAATATGAGACACAAATAAGAAAAAGGATCCCGTTGTCAAGAGACAAAGCAAGTAACAGAACCAGACTCAGAAATGACCCAAACATTGGAAATACCAGACTAGGAATTTTAAATACCTACCATTAATAAACAATAAATTATAATTCCTAATAGAAAACATAGTCACTAGACCTGAACCAATATGGAATGTAGCAGAGAGATGAAGGCTATAAGAAAGAGTCAAATAGAAATCTAAAAGTATTTTTCAAAAATGAAGATGAGTTCTTGAGATTAAAGAATACATACACACACACATTTATACATGCATACATACATACATTTATTCATACATACAAAAATTTAATATTAGCAGACCATAGGACATTTAAGAAATAACCACAAAAATAGGTATTTAGGCAAAAGAAATATGATAAACAAAAACTAAGATCACCACAAATATATGCAAATGAAAAACTCTAGGAAAAGTTAAAATGAAGGTAAATATAAGACATTTTTTCCTTTTAATTACTTTAGAAAATAATTGAATGTCTAAAGAAAAGCTAGTGGCAATGCTTTAATGTTTTATAGCATATGTAAATGTAAAATGGATGACAGCAATAGCTCAGGAGATGGGACAGAGGAATTGGCAGAATGCTGATTTAAGAACTGCACTCAAAATGAAGCAGCATACTGTTTGAAAATACACTATTATTAATTAATGATATACATTGAAATCCCTGGGGCAACTACTACATTTTTAAAAGAGGTGTATATAATAAGCTGTTTATGGAAATAAAATAGAATCATGTAAATTACTCCATTTTGCCTCAAAATTATGCCAAAAAAAGAGAGACAAGAAAGAACAAAACAGATGGAACAAATGGAAAACAAACAGCAAGATGGTAGATTTTAGTTAAACTATGTCTATATTTACACTTTATAAAAATTATTTTAATAGTTATTAAATACTTATTAAAGACAGAGTTTGTCAGATTGGGTAATGTCTTAGTCTGTTCAGGATGCTATAACAAAATACCATAGACTGGGTGGCTTATAAACAACAGACATTTATTTCTCACATTTCTGGACACTGGGAGTTCAAGATCAAGGCAGTGGCAGATTTGATGTCTTTTGAGAGCCCACTTCTTGATTCACAGACAACCATCTTCTCACTGTGTCTTCACAGGGCAGAAAGGGCAAGTGATTTCTCTGGGGTCTCTTTTAAAAGGGCGCTAATCCCATTCCTGTGGGCTTTGCCCCCATGGCCTAATCACATCCCAAAGGCCCCATCTTCTACCATCACATTTCAGATTAGGATTTCAGTACATGAATTTGGGGGGGACCACAAACCTTCAGACTGTAGCAGATAAAAAGCAAGACCCAACTTTACTCTGTCTAGATGAAACTGTTTAAATATAAAGAAAAATGTAGATTAAAAGCAAAAGAAGGCAAAATTATATACAATGCCAACAGCCAAAAGAAAGCTGGAGTGACTACTTTAACATCACACAAACCAGACTTCAGACAAGAGATACTACCAAGAAAAGAGGCATTACATAAAGACAAAGAGTGCAATTAAACAATAAGACATAGCATTTCCACATGTGTATGGATTTAATAACAAAACTTCAAATTCCATGAAGTAAAACGGAATTAAAAGGAGGAATAGACAAATCTACAATTAACCTTGGAGGCTTTAATGCTTCTCTCTCAAAAATCAATAGAACAAGTAGACAAAACAAACAAAGAAAAACAATAAAAATACAGAAGACAATAAACACTATCAACTAACTTCATCTAATTAACATTTATAGAACACTCTAACCAACAATAGCAGAATCACATTTTTTTAAGTACTCATGAAACATTCACCAATATGGACCCTATTCTGATACATAAAGCAAATGTTAACAATTTTAAAAGAATTTAAGTCATATAATATATTCTCCATAAAAGAAATAGAGTGAAATCAATAATGTAAAGACATTTGCAAAATATCCTAATATCTGGAAATTAGATGACATACTTTGAAACAATCCATGAGGCAAAGAAGTCACAAGGGAAATTACAGAATATTTAGAATTGAATGAAAATCAAAACACATCATATCAAACTTTGTGGGATATTGATTAAGTAGTGCTGAGAGAGAAATCTATACATTAAATGCTTATATTAAGGAAGAAGAAAGGTTTTAAATCTATTATCTAGGTTTCTGCCTTAAGAACTTACAAAAGGAAAAACAAATTAAAGCCAAAGGAAACAAAGAAGGAAATTATGTTTAACCAGAAATGTAAAAGTTACAGAATGAAGCCAAAAACTGTTTCTTTAACAAATCAATTAACATGATAAAAATCTAGCCAGACTGACCAAGAAAAAAAGAGAGAAGACACAAACAACCAACATCTAGAATGAAAAAGGAACATCGTTGTAGAACCTACATGTATTAAAAGGACAATAACAAGCCATCAGTTTTATGCCCTTAAATTTAACAACTTAGAAGAAATGAACAAATCCCTTGAAAGACACAAACTACCAAAGCACACTGAAGAACAAATAATCAGAATAGTCTGATATCTATTAAAGAAATTAAAGTTATAGTTCAGAAACTTCCAATATGGACGGCTCCACACCTAGATGCCATTTGCAAATTCTATCATACATTGAAGGAAGAAATTCTGACAATTCTACAGAAACTTTTCAAGAATTTAAAAGAACACACCTATCTTGTTGTATGAGACCAGTATTGCCCTGATATCAAAACCAGATACAGTACAAGAAAAGGAAACTGAAGAATAGCCTTCATGAATATATGAATATAGAGAGAAATCTATCAACCTATCTATCATCTATCTACTTATCTATCTACCTCTCTATCTCAGGACCACATGAGATTTATCCCAGGAATGCAAGGATGCCTGGCTGGTTCAGCATTTCAGAATGAATATTTAAAAACACACTCACAAAACTGTATTGATGGAAAACTGATCAGTGGTGGCTTAGGGCTAGGCTGGGGCTTGGGGAAGGACTGCAAAGGGGATCGAAAGTTTTTGTAGTAATGAAACTGTTACAAATCTTGATGATTGTGGCAGTTAGGTGACTATATACATTGGTCAAAACTCAGGTTCATACCGTGGAAAAAGGTGAATGTTGCTGCATGTAAATTATACCTCAGTGAATCTGACCTAAAAAAAGGTCACCCTATGTTCAAGTGAAATAAGTAAAGAACAAATTTATTTCCCCAAATATGTACTGAATTTTTGCTATGTGACACTCTTTGAGGACTGCAATGTAGATATAGCTTTTTCTTTTCAATATAATGTAAGTTGTGTGTGGCATACCTATTTTTTTCCAGTAAATTTTTTCATGGACATAAATATTACCTTAAAGATCGAATTAAATTATCACTTTCTTTAAGAAAGCTTGAGATGGTGACACTGGGACAAAGACTTAAAGGAGGTAAAACAGAGGTAATAGCCATGTAGGTACCATGGAAAGAGAGCTCCAGGCGCGTGGAGGCCAGGCTTGGGCCCCTAGGCAGGGACATGGCTGGAGGCCCTGCGGCTGGAGGGCAGGGGGCAATGGGAACAGTAAGAGATGAGGTGAGAGTCGGTGGGAGGAGGGGTCAGGGCAGGGCTTGTGAGTTACCTGAGGCCTTCAGCTCTTGGTTTGTGTAATTGTATTCTTGTTGCTCCCCCCTTCTCCCACTTACCACCATATCAGAAACTTTTCCCATATCATTTCACCCTTTTCTACATCAGGTACATGTCATAATAGAGAGAAAATAATTCCCCAGATGCTGCCCAATGGAGTATAACCAGCCTTCTAGGAAAAAGAAAATAGGGAAAGACACAAACCAGAAAAGTTCTATTTTCAAAATCCCTCTTCTTTACCACCATTTATTTCCATTTATTCTTTCCTATCCCCATTACCACGTACAGGTGCCTAGAGAAAAACAGCAACACTTTTCTAATATTCATATAACTTAAGGTATTAGGGACTTGATATTTTATTTTTCATTGATACGTTTTTATTTTGGATGTAGAAGAGATAATGTTTAACACTGAGAGAAACTGCAAAGAATTTCAGACATTGGAACCTTCCCCCATCATGTGTAAGGAAGATTCTGTCTGAGAGGCTGTTAGAATATGAACACAGTAAAATGTCAATAAAACAGATGTTATGTTATCTATGAGTGTACCCTCCTAGGAAGGTGTGTGGCTAGAGCTGGAATTTGATCCAAAGGGGACTGTTTAAGACCATGTAATTCTGAGACACATATTCCTTCCATGATAGCTTTAAGACAGCCTGTCCTCTCCCCAGGAGACAGGGTTGGAATTGATCTGTCTCACACTAGTGTTTCGTATCTCTGTGCTAGCTATTCTGAGAGCTTTACTCATTTTTCCAAAACTATTGTCAGTATCCTTTGTATACGCAATAAATAGAAACCAGAGCCTGCTCATTACTATGAAATGCTTTCCTGATCTCATATTATTATTTCTTTTTAGATGCAGCCAGCTAAAATGTGTTCCTGAAATGTGGCAATTAAACAACAGATTCAGATTTCCCTTTTTGCTTTCAAGTGACTAGTTAATTAGATGATTTACTGTTTAAATACTACCCAACCGATGTGACTGCTCATTATATTTATTTCCAGTGTAAATATAAACTTTTAAAAAGCTTAGAATAAATATTAGTTACATAAAATTAAATACACTCATTTCATTTCACGTCATTTTGCCAACTTTACGTTAGATGTGTTCCTATGTGGAAGCGTATCTAATCAATCAAATTAATTCTCTCACATCTTTATCATTTATCCTTTTCAGGAATAGTCATCCTTAAGAATTATGAATGAGATAGTTCAGATTTTGTTATACTTGATATCTGTTACATTTAGACAATAATTTTTCTTATAGTGCTATCAAAGTTGTCTAACGTGATGTACTCTCAGTTTGTAAAAAAAACACTTTAGGTTTCTACAGGACCATATTTTATTTCATTGATATAAATGCATGGATTTTAGTAAACTTAACTCCTATTTATAGGAGGCAGGATTATTTTTAGTTACATAGATACTCTCCTTTTTCCTCATTTTTGCTTCTAAACCATTTCTCCATCAGCAATGCCTATTTCTTTGGTTTGCATTTTATCAGCCTTTTTTTTTAAATCCTCACCCGAGGATATTTTTTCCATTGCTTTTCAGAGAGAGTAGAAGGGAGGGAGAGAGAGAGAGAAACAGAAACATCATTGTGAGAAAGACACATCTATTGGTTGTCTCCTGCTCGCACCCCAACCGGGGCCTGCAGCTGGGGATCAAGCCTGCAACCGAGGCACATGCCCTTGGCCAGAACTGAACCCGGGACCCTTCAGCCCTCGGGCCAATGCTCTAACCACTGAGCCAAACCTGCCAGGCAACCAGTCTTTTTTCTACTGAGTTATTACCCCCAACAGAGACCATCTCAGTTCCTTGGTGTGCCACTCTCAAAAGATTTTTGCCTCCATAACTGTACTACCCTGAAAAATCTCAGTTTCAAGCAACCCCCTCTTTGACCTCCGGTCTTTTCAATTCTGTTCCTTTCCACTTGCATTCTAACAACTCTGTGACCACTCCAGGACCTCCAATCCCTTCTCTCCACTGTGTTTCACTGTCAGTCACCTCCAAGCCCCCATGTCCTTCCTTACCCAGCTTAAATTTTGAAAACAGACAAATACATTTTGAAAACATTATACTAAGTGAAAGAAGGCAGACATAAAGGGACAAATATTGTATGATTTCACTTATATGAAATATCCAGAATAGATAAACCCATAGAGACGGAAATGGGTGAGTGATTTCCAGGGCCTGGTAGGAGTGGGGAATGGGAGGTGACTCTACAGTGGTACCTTGGTTTTCCAACGTCTCTGGATGAATTCAGTTTACAAACACTGTAAACCCGGAGGTAAATGCTTCGGTTTTCGAACACGCCTCAGAAGTGGAACATGCCCCACAGCTTCTGCTGAGGGCAAGATCCTGAGGCTCAGCTGTGGGCTGTGGATCCCTCGGTTTTCCAATGTTTTAGAACTCGAACGGGCTTCCGGAACAGATCACATTCGAAAACCGAGGTAGCACTGTAATGGGCATAGAGTTTCTTTCTGGAGTGGGGAAAATGTTCTGGAATTAGATAGAGGTGATAGTTGCACGACTTGGTGAATAGGCTAAAAATCACTGAACTGTACATTTTAAAAGAATAAATATTATACACTTGAATTATATCTCAATAAAAAGTTATCTTCTTTATAAATTTGAACATTTTTATACCACACCTTCGATTTATTTTTCCTGGTGTATGACACTTGTTACTGAGCCCAGAGGCTTCCTATTAAAGGGGTCGCTCTAATTAAACAACGTTATAAAATAAAGACTAGGGGTAGCAATTTTAAGGACTAGTCCTATCAACAGAATGATGATTAGTAAACTGTTGGACTAAATATCTGAGAAGAGTAAAGCCCAAATTGTCTCAGTGCTCCTGTTCCCTCCCCGATTCTGCATTCTCCCCGCTCACACCCCAGTTACAGACCTTGAGGGATGGATATCCTGTTGCAAAGTAAATACCTCTGCCTAGAAGCTGCAAGAGGGCACTGACACTTTCTTTGCTACTCTATTTCCTTACTGATTTATTCAGTTCAAATTAAGTATTTGATTTTTAGCTACCTAGCAAATGCAACCCAGCCCAGGGATGCCAAAAATTGTTAATTAGGAAAATGATAGAGAGGAGGAGAAGAAATTTAGCAAATACACTTAAGCTTTATATGAAGAAAAGTAATAAACCGCTATATAAACATCCGTGGTTTGTGAGAGCTCTGTATACTTTATTAATAAGCAAAAATCATGTGGCAGCTGAGAATACGCTAATGGTGGCATACATTTATCAGAATTAGATAAATTGCCTGAGAATAGAAAGGTTACATTTGTTAATAAAACATCATAAGATTACTTTATTATTTTCCCTCAGGGAAAGATTTTTCAATATTCTACTGAGTATAAAGGATTCACTGTTTTCATTCTATTTCAGAAACCTTATATGTTTTTATCTAATGGAAAAATAACACTCTTTATAAAGTATAAACTATTGTATAAACTCTGAGCCTTTTTCCTCCCGGGCCTTAGCATGTGTAATTTGTAGCACTGTCATGGAACTACTGAAATTTCCTCTCTTAATTTTCAGCTGACACCAGTAGACAGAGAGAGTTCTGGGTAATTGTTACATTGGAATTTTACTCCTTCCATATAATATTTTGCTATAATGATAATATGCCTGGTTACAATTCCCAAACTATTTATTTCAAGTTTCTTCAGGAGACATTTCCTCTAAGAAGAAAAATAATCTTTGTGAGTCATGCTATCCATAAATTTTGATGGTTGCTTATAAGGTGGTCAACATGATTTAGCTAGTTATTTAACATTGTTTAGTTTGGGTTGTCCATAAGGAATTATAACTGTAGTTGGCATACTCGAGGGGCTGAAATCACAATAGACTAGTCTTAAAAAGGAGGAAGATAATAATTTATTCAGAACACTGCTAAAAAGTTCCATATTCAGCAATTAAGACATATGGTCAGTATTCTTCAAGGAAAGAAGAAAGTATGTTAATAAAAAAAAAGTGTCACTGCGTAGCTGTTTTTGTCGACTATTTCTGGCTATAGAGGAAAGAATACGAAATAGAAAAATGTGTAAATTCATAGATAAAATATGTTTCTAAGTATAGAATGGAAGATTAATGGGACAAAAAGGATCTCTGGAAGGCATCAGAAAAATATCAATATTTCATAATGTTAGTTCATACTAGTTATAATCAAATAGAGAGTAAAATTGAGTTTACCAAACAACTAGGCTTGGTTCTAGGAAAGGACCGGGATTTTGTATCATGTAATTGGGTACTTTGGTAGTAACAGATATAGGAACATTTAAGGTAGGTGACAAGTTCATAGGAAGCATATGAAGGTAACAAAAATATCTGTCACTGAAGCACAAATATAGATATTTCAATAGTACTTTCTCCAACTTACAAAACTATTTCCACCTTGATATTTTTTAGTCATTTGTAAAAGTATCTCCCTGTCTTGTTGCATGACTCATGAATAACTGCTTTAGGCCGCTTTTAGCAGCTCAGCCTTACTCTTCATTATAAGAATGTGGCCACAGATCCTTCTAATGTTGACAGAGAAGATCGGGCACCACCAGGTCTCATTGCGCCAGTTTGATGTAATAACCTATGATAAGTGACCGCAGGATACGATTTGTGTCAAACATTTTGTGAGCCACAGTCACAGTTCTTTGAGCACCTAGGAAATAAGAGGCTATATTAATTCAAGACATCAATGATATTATTATTTATATCATCATTCCTTCTCAACACTTTCTTCTGTTTTATCTTTTTAGGTACCACTGGTCCCGACTTACAATTTTAGTACCACATCAGATATGTGATCCTTTGAAAATAGGGAAGAATAAGCTAGATATATTCAAGGAGAATATCCCCAAAATAGAACACTATGTTGTATAATGGAAGGTTTAAACAATTGTTTCTTAACATTTTTTCACAAAGACATTTAAATCTATGTAAATGTACAGTTTTGCTCTGGTTTCTTTAATATTTTCTAGTTAGTCTTCCTGTCCTTATTTGATAATTTGCTTTAAGCCTTAAGGATATATGAGTTTGTTAGTATTTTTAGATTGACCTGAAGTCCAGAGTTGAGTTAATTATACAAGTGAGTTCTTTGCACTGTCATCATTGGTCAACTCAAGGCCTCAAACTTGTCTGTTACATTTTTCTCCTTCTAACACCCTCTCGCATTCCCTCATGCTCATGGCCACCACCCTATTTACAATATGGCTCTTAACTAGGCACTTATCCCTGTAGTACTGTTTTGTGGGAGGGTATTTTCACTTCTGTTTTTTTTTATTTTTTTAATCTTCACCCAAGGATATTTTTTCCATTGCTTTTCAGAGAGAGTGGAAGGGGGTGGGGGGAGAGGTAGAGAGAGAAACAACTGGCTGCCTCCCACACCTGCCGGGGGGCCAGGGATCAGGCCTGCAACCGAGGTATGTGCCCTTGTTCGGACTCGAACCTGGACCCTTCAGTCCTCAGGCTGACGCTCTAACCACTGAGCAAAACCAGCTAGGGTGTGTGGGAGGGTATTTTTAAGTTTATTTATAGGATACTTTGCTGTGAAGCTTGTCAGTTTCCTACTTTTCATACTTAACACATTTGACATCTATCTCCCCACTCTGTGGTATGGACATTCACTTTCTTTTTTCTTATAGATTTTTAAAAAATTATCTGCATGGTTATTACTTTACATACCCTTGGT
Organism: Miniopterus schreibersii; assembly: GCF_964146895.1. NCBI lineage: Eukaryota > Metazoa > Chordata > Mammalia > Chiroptera > Miniopteridae > Miniopterus > Miniopterus schreibersii. The sequence continues at coordinate 36,157,432 of NC_138108.1, read as the reverse complement.
CAGCAATAATCCAGGGATTTTTCAACTTCCTGCCACCACTAACAATGCTCAATGAACAGTGTTATATGTGTTCCCTTAGGATACTGTGTAAAAACCCATCTTGATATACATCCTAGACTTGAATGGATGGTTATAAGGCAAATGGATAATTAATTCCAATAAATAAAATACCAATTTGCTTTCAGAAACATCTGTACTGATTTCTGTTCCTAACAGCAGTCTATGAGAGTTCTTCCTTCTCATCATTACCAACATTTGTTGTTAACTGCGTGCCTTATTTTTGCCATTCTGGCTGATGTGAAGTGATATCTCATTACTGTTAAATTTTGCCTTTATCTGATTTATGTTCTTATTAGCCACCGTGTGTCTTCTTCTGCTTCCCATAAACTGCTTGTTCATCTATTTTGCCTGCCTTTTCCTTATTGATTTATAAATGTCTTTCTTAGTATGACATTCATCTGTTGATTTTTGTCTATAATGTTTTTCATTAGATAGAAATCTTTCATTTTTATGTAATAAAATTAATCTCTTTTTTTGCCTAAGAGTTTATATTTTGAGCTTCACTTTTAAAGTTTTTTTTTATGCCTGAGTCACAAAAATTTTTTTTAATTTAAAAATAAAATCTTTTTATTTTTTAACACATATGGTTTTAATCTGTCTGCCACCTATGCTGTGATAACGTACAAGTTTAGCTTTATTGTTCTTTGTATAGTGAGCCTATTTTATGAATGCCATTTATAAGTAATCCTTTCCCCCATTGCTTTGTAGTGCTATATTTTACCTCAAAACTCTAGTCCCATCCATTGACTTGCTTGTCTGTTCTTGAGTTAATACAATGGTGATTTTTATCATGACAGCCTTAATTATGTCTTAATATCTGGTAGAGAAAGTCCTTCCCTTCCCTCCCCTTAATGCTCCTTTTGTTTTCTTTTTCAAAGCTGACTTACGTATTTAAGGACTTTTATTCTTCCATATAAATTTTAGGATGAGTTTTCCAAGTTCCTTCAAAAAAATCTTCTTTTAAATATATCTCTTAATGATCATATATGCCAACATATTGCTAGATTTTGATTTAAAATTAGGAAGCTATTTCCTTAAACGTTTGGGAAATGTTATTCCCATTCTATTCTACACTCAAGGGTGCTTTTTGAAGTCCGGTGCCAACATGACTTGATTTCCTTTGTGGGTGAGTGGTCTGCTCTTCTCTCTAGAAACTTTCAAATTTTTAACTTTGTCTTCAATATCCATACCTTTTACCATAGGGTTTCTAGGTTTGGATTTCTCATTCTCTATGCTTTTATATGCGGAAGCCCTGTCAACCTGAAATGTTTCCTCTTCTTTCAGTTGGGGAAATTCTTGATGTCATTTCTTAAAATACTCTTTTCTGTGTACTACAGTTTTTACTCTCCTAATGGGACTTTTTAAACATGTATTTTGATATTTCAATTGCTAATTCCATATCTCTTGGATATTTTCTCCTTTCTGCTTTCCAAGTGCTTTTTTGGAAGAATATCCTAGCCTACTTTTCAGTACCCCATTTCAATCTTTGGCTGTATCCTTTAGTTATTTATTCAATACATTAACAATTTATTTAAACTCATATTTTTCACACTAAGTGTGCCAACCCAGTGCTTATTTATAAACACTTGTTTCTACTTTGTGTTTCCACTACTCTCTAGATTATTTGAAAATTTTCATTAGTTTTATTTTGAGTAATAAAGTAAATAAGTAAATAAAGAAGAGCTGGTTCCACCTAGTATTTGCAATTGGATTTGTTGCCTGCACTTTGTATCAGTTACACTCCTCAGATGTCTAGTTATTTTTGCCTTTGAGCTTGCTTTTCTCTGGCTGGTTTGGTAAATATGAAGACACAGGGTCTAGCTTATGCTGCTCCTGAGGGCTCAAGGTGTGAGGCAGGATGATGATCCTGGGCAAAGAGCCCACCATGCCATAGTCTGGACTTGACTGTCCCTCTTTGCTCCCTCCTAACCGGGTAATCCTTACCCCTTGGTTGTAGTTGGTTCAAGCTGTGGATGGGTTTGGCGGTGCTATGGAGTTGGCTATAATCACCAAGCTCTCTTGTTATGTCTCCTAACCTTTGTCAGGCTCCTGTGCAGCCTGAGTGTTATCTGCTGGCCCAGGGGCACTGGATAGGCAGTGCTGTTTTTCTGTCCCTTGAGCAATTTGTGGCAGGGACAATGAAAAAAGATACAGCTTATAAGTCCTCTCCATCTTACTCCCCCACCATGCTACCTTGTTCCTAGTCACATATACTCAATTTTCAAGCATTTCTATCCATCTTTGTCTACATTTTGTCATTTAAATCCTCTGAGACAATTTCTGGGATAATATGAGAGGAGGATGCCAGCGCTGGCTAATTCTCAGCTTTGTTGAATCCCATCTGTATCCATATTTGTTTTCAAATGATGGCTATCAAAATAGTACCAACTTCAATTGAATGCTCTCTAAATTCTAGGCCTGTGCTAAGTGTTTTTATATGCATTATATCATCTGGTCCTTGCAAACACTTTAGGAAACAGGTACTTCTATCGTCTTAATTTTACAGACGAGAGAATTGAAATCTAGAGAAAGTATTTCACCAGTAACAGAGCCAAGGTGCAAGGTTAAGCTGTCAGATTCCAAAGTATATTCTTTTATTCTCCACATAGTGTTTTGGTTTAAATTAGGTTTGTCTGGGTAGATAGACCTCATGATTTCCAAAATCCTCCTAAAAGTGTATCCAAAATTTTGTGTTTGTACATATAAGGTATTTTTACCAGTGATTGAGTCTGTTGTTTTCATTAGGTTCTCAAAGTTGTCCATGAGTTTCCACCAGATAAACAGCCACTTTCAGTGAAGTCAAAACTTACATGGGGGCTTTGGTGCTAAAGTCAGCCAGTATACTGAAAAAAAAAAAAAATGGTGCATAGTCATTTACCTCTGAAACTTTCTTGAATGACCCTCATATTGTCTACACTGGGCCACTGGAAGCTCAAAAGGCAGTAATTAATATATACTTATTTCTCTTTGCTTTTGTCCTGGTATTTCTTTTCTTGGAGCATAGAGAACAAGTTACTTTGAAAATATTACAGGGCCAAAGAAAGGCTGTTAAATAAAGGATTCTCTCAATAAACTCATACAATCGTGTTCATTTATTTCAGTGCTCATACAGTGGAAGTTAACTCCAAATTGAGAAAAAAAAACACGCACCTGAGAATTACATCTTCTGGCATGAAGAAGAATAGATAAAGAGCAATATGTTCAGTGGCTGGCTCTCCGTGCACTACAGCCTGGGCAGTCATATACCAGCCCTGGGAATTGCCAATTGAACCCTCTTGAATGCCCAACTGATCCTAGTCACTCTCGTAGGAACCTGGTGGAGTTTCCATTCAGACGCCTTCAGGAGATGAGAACTATTGAAAAAACTCCTGACAGTTTTTTCCAGATACTCGAATACTCTATAATGAGGCTTAGATAACAGTCTCTCCAAAGTGTCAGAGGCTCAACTTGGCTCAGCTTCAGAGCTGACCAGAGCACTCAGGGATCCTTTGCACCAAGGGTGGCCCTGGTTTGATTTTCCCAAACCCCTTTTCGGAGCAGCTAGATGGTCTATGCTCAAGGGAAGTCAGAACTCAACTGGCCTCTGGAAACAGATAAATATACTGGGCAATTAGAACTGTACTCTTCTGAAGTAGGATCTAAAGCACATACTTCATTAAAAAATACATATATGATAGACATGTAGGACTCTTAAAAGTGTATTTCATGTCGTAGGGGGCAGTATGCACGGTTTCTTTAATGGAAATAGAGTACAGTGTGCTATCTAAGTGAAATGAGGGATGAGCTAGTTTTATGCCTATTTCAGAGATTGAGAAGGCAGAAAATTTCAAAACGTAACCGTATGCTACTTTCAGAATTCAATCATCCATTCAAAACAAGAGTGATGTATAATACTGAAAGAAAAGGGAAAAAGTCTGCCTGTTTCAGTCTCAAGTTATTTTGTGTTCTCTAGAAAGTGTCAATTTATTGAGCTTGGGTTTCTGGTCCCAGATGGACCTTAAATAAAACTCCTCTGTGAGGTGTTAGCCAGTAGCTTGTAGAAAATGTTTCCCTGCCAAAGGCACCGAGCGTGGATCTTGAGTTATCCCACAAGGAATAACTGACTCTGAAGGTGTCGGGAGTAAAATGACTCCATTTTATAATCTCTCCCAGAGGCAAGGAGCTCCTTACTTCCAGAATAAATTGATGTGAGATCCATTTTCTAGCTGGCAGGGCGATGATCAGCAAAGCTTTCACTCCAGCTTGCTGACAAGGGAAAAGCTCCTGTCCCAATTGGCAGGAATATGTGATTTGTGAAATGGAAGGCTTCATAATCTGGCTCGCACAGGAATGGTTCTGCTGGAAGTCTTTATGTGTTATAAACTTAACTACTTGTAATAGGAATGATAGTTAATATAGAGTTTAATATACACCAAGAACTCTTTTAAGTACTTCATATATATCAACTGATATTTTTCTTGAAACAACCCTAAGTATTATGATCATCCCATTTTACAGGAAAGAAAGTGGAACTACAAAGTGGTTTTGTCATTTGCTCAAGGTTTAACACTCAGTAAAGGCTGAAACAAGAATTCAGACTAAGGCAGTCTAGTGCCAAAGTCTCTGTTGGTCCCTAAGAACACTCCTTGTTCCATTTCCTAGAGGTTTGGGAACCAGAGTCTCAGCTTGGCGCCCAGGAATTCAAATTTTTGACATATGCTTTCCAGCCCCCAGATGAGTCTAATGCCAGGGGTTTTCCAACCCTGCTTTGAAAAGCACTAACTTTGGTATTCAAAGACATTGTTTGTTTTTCAGCAAGTCACATATTGCCATGAAAATTTCCCTAGGAAACATTTTAAACTAATAATTTGGTTTATAAGCAATAGAGTAAAATATAGGGGGGATGTGACTTGGGATAGTATTTGATGGTTAGGAAAAGGTAAGAAGCATCAAAGGAGATTGATGGTAAGAAAAGCCACAGGAGAAAAACACAGATTATCATCTACCTTATAATTTTCCTTGGAGCTAGATTTCCACAAGACTGCTCAATACCAAGGTTGAAAATTAGAATGTAAATTTCCTTCTCAAGTGGTTTTGAGAAAAGCCAGTGGCTATAATGGCAGAGGGCTTGAGTGAGTTATTTATTAACTGGTAACAAATCAAGTTTCCTGACTTGTTGGAATTATAGCTGCACTGTCCAAAGTAGTACCCACTAGCCACATTATGTAAATTCATTAAAATTAAGTAATATTAAAATTTCATTTTCTTGAACACCGTTGCCACATCTCAAGTGTTCAAAAGCTACATATGGCTAATGGCTACCATATTGGACAGCACACAGACCTAGAATCTTGCAGATTTATAGGTAGTTCTATTGTATAGTGCTGATCTATAGGCCTTTTCCCAACTATTCTTGTAAATTCTTTTCTTATCACTAGCAAAAATCTTCTCTGTTAAAGTTGGACATTTAACATTCACAGTTTTATCTGTTTCAAGAACACCCAAAGGTCTAATTTGTAATTTTGCAGAGCTGATCGCTTAGCATCACATCTTAACAGGGACTGGTTATTTCCCTTCCCACTGTTTGTTTTATATGGGCTTATATGGGATTGGAGGGAGGATGGCCGTGTGAGAATTATCAACCATGGTAGTCTTCCCTCAAGTGTTAACAGGCTGTCTCTCATGAAAATATCAAGGCTAAAGGAGTTCTAGTTGAACAGGTATCCAGCATGCATGCTCCAGGAGAGCTGGGATCCACATCAACACCACAAACATGACCTCTCACACTTCATTTTTAGCTTGGGTATGACTTTTCACCCTCCGTTATTATTGAAAGTCATGGATGACAGGTTTTTCAGACTTTCTGACCTGATACAAATCAGGAGTGATTTCACATATACAACCTGTTGCCACATAAACTACAGCATCTGCCATGTTGGGGCTCACTAGGTTCAAAGGCTCCTGAGAAGCAAGTTGTCTCAGTTCCAGCCCCTTTTCTCTAGCAAGATAATAAGCTATTGGCCAAGATTCAACCTCCCGTGGCTGTACTGCTCTTGCTTCCCACTAGAACCAGGGCCATGAAATTGTTATAGTGTTGACCTGCCATTTCAGGGTCAGGTTCATAGAGTTATTTTGTACACTTTCCTGGAAATGTGGTTCAGCATATCCATTCCCTGGAGTGATTTTTACAAGAGATCTAGTTAGCTCTAATCCAGTAGACTCTGTGTCCAGTGATATAACCAACAAATAATTAAAACAGACTTTGTAAAGAATAAGAATAGCTCTTAGCTGTTAGCTAAGTCAGTTTAAAATGATTTTTATTTTAGCTTCATATATTATTATATATTTTGAATCATACCAAGTCTGCCTCTCTCATATTAAATAGAACCCTAAACAAAAACTTAACCTCATTGAAACTTAGAACTGAAAGGGAATTTTGAGATTAGCTATTCTAACCTCCTTTTTTCCAAACGAGGAGCTATATCTCAGAAAGGCTAAGAAATTTGTCCAAGATCCCTAACCTAATTAAGAGAATTAGAACTGCCAACACATATCTCCTAATTTCTTGTTCAGTACTATTTCTATCATGCCATACTTTTCTGTAGCAGCAAAGACTTACATTATCACATTGTATGGAAATCGTATGGAAATCTTTTCTCCTCCTGAGGGAGGAAGCTCAGACTCCAGTTCTGAAAAGGTACAATTTAACAATAGCTAATGTATATATATGGTGCTAACTATAGGGTAAGCACTGTCCTGAGCACCATGGATATATCATCCTATTTAGTCCTCATGACAACGCTATGAGATTCTATTAGTATTTCCATTTTACAGACGTGTGAGCTGAGTCACAGTGAGGTTAAGTAACTTGCCTGAGAGTAAACAGCCAATATATGACAGAATCCCCATTCAAAGTCAGGAAAGTTCCAGACTCCATGCTCTAACCATACTGCTGTACTGCCCACAAGGCTCATATCTGTAGCCATCAAGCAGCATGAGTAAATGCATGCAGCTAAGGCTGGAAAAACTTCTGTGTGCATAGAGTACTCGGTTCTAAGGCAATTTTTAAATAACATTTTCTGGTTAGCATTTATGAAAACTAAAGCTTTCACTTCCATTGAAGCATTCATTATTGAAGATGGAGGTTTTTTGTTTTAGTTTGTTTTTAACTAAAACCTTTTCAGTGATCTTAATGAGTCCAGCAACCAAGCAGGCAGAGCAGTAAAACCTGCTACTTCGGTGGCAATATTGAGCAGTCATTTCTCACTGGGAACAGCATCACTGACAGACTAATGCGGTTCTCTGCTCTCTGGGGTGCAGCCTTTCAGAACAGAGACAAGCCACATAATCAGTAGGGATTTCCATCTGAAACGAGCTGGGGTTGTTAGTCTGGAAATTACTATTCCTGCTTTCTGTGTGTAAGTGTTGATATCGCAATGAAAAAGGAAAAAAAATATTCTGATCCTCACTTATTTTAATGTAAACATGATGGTTTATACATGGGGTAAGTCCCTGGGCCTGTCACAAAATAAATTTTTGAGCTAGAGGTTAAGGAAAGGTGATTTCCAGAATAAGCCCTCACCCAGTATGGGGTACGTCATGTTTGTAAGAGTGATGCCATGAGTGCTTGACATTGAATTAAATAAATATAAAATATGGAAAGGACAGTCCGTCAAGATTGTGAGCTCCCTGTCAGTGAGGACATGTGTCATGTTTCTTTGTTTTCTGCCTGGAACCCAACACATCCCAGACTTAGGTAGGTAAGAGGGACACATAATTGAGTAAATGGGGGAGGAGCCAGGGACGAAGGCCCTGTGAGGAGGAGGCATAGGAATGCTCCTTCCTTGCTACATTTTGGCTACTGGTGCAGAAGGAAGCTTTGACACATATTCCCATTGCTGATTAGCTCTCCAGTCTTTAGCTAGATGTTAATTTCTGTGAATCACAGTGCTCTTATTTAAAATGCCTATCCCAAATGGATAGTGGTAAAGACAAAATTAGAAAATATTTGTAAAATTCTTTTTAAATTTAAAGCTAGATATAGGTATAAGTTATTTTAAATCCTTTCAAAATCATATTGTGAGTGGTAAACAAAACTGATTTGGTTAAGAAAAACAAATCTAACTTTTTAACCCGCATTGTGGCTTTCATGTTGCTAAGCAACTCCTATAATTATAGCCAAAGTTCCTTTCTCCTTACACCTGCATTCCCTCTGTCTACTCTATTCTCCAAATCTACAACTTATAGTTCTCTCAAAGTTGTATATTTTTATCAAAATATCATAGAGAATAAGTTCTATACAAAGCTTCCTGTAGTGACTAAGTGTCCATTATTGGACACTTCTACTTACAGTAGCATGTATTGCCAATCAGGATATTTAACAGAGAAACTAAAGAGCCTTGGTAGCATGCATGAAAATTCACCTGAGATCTTACTAAAAGGCAGATACTGTAGATAAGTAGATCTGGGATGGAGCCTGAGTTTCTGTACTCCTCAGGTGATGTCAGTGCTGCTGGGTGTGATCTACCCTTGGCATGACCAGAGCCTAGACAGTGAATCTTAATATTTCCAAGCATGAAGCATTGTTTTGATTATAAATTTAAAAATACATAAAAGCCAAAAATCATAATCTCATCCACCTAGGACATTAACCACAACTAAGTTGGTTTATATATGACATATACAGATACTAAAATCAATGTTGGGCCCCTTCTATCCACATTATTTTAAAACTGCCATTAAATAACTTTAAAAATACTCAAGTAATACATATTAATTTTAGAAATCCATAAAATGAAAACAGGCAAAAAGAAGATAAAAATCACTTGTAATCTCATCACTTGTACAGAAGACAAACAATATTAACAGGTTAATCTATTCTCTCTCATATGCTCACACCAACCCTAACTCCATGACTACTGCCATGTACCAACATCATGATAAGATTGACAGTAAGACACAGACATAGGTAGGTTAAATGGCTTGAAGTAAAGCTTAAAAAATTATTGTTAAATAGCATAGAGTATGGAGCATGAAGGACTTTCCAAGCTTCTCAAAGTCCCCCATGGACATATAGCCATAGAGCTGAAGAGAGTAGATTCATCCATTTCCCACCCCCACCCCCTGGAATTTTGTTAAAATTAAGTGCTATAGTTTACAATATATGGTGATGTTGAACTTTCTCCTGGGAGGGGAGCATGCCCTGGGTTTCTTACTGTTTTTCCAATTCAGGGCAAGTTGATTGAGTAAATGCTACTGTGAATATTTCTGGGGACTTTTCCGAGTTCAGGTCTTACACATTTTTTTCAACACCATAGTTATAGATCAACTCCAAGATAATGAATCAGATCATAATTTTATGGAAAAAAATGAGAAAAACTTACTGGAAGTGGTATCCTATGAGCTCAGTAGTTGATTGCTAACAATCTGGCCTGCCGGAGGTCAATATGGGTTTCTTCTTTAATACCTTCCCAGAATTTCATAGTAATTGTGAAAACTAGCAATAGGTATAACAATAAGACATTCTCTCACTAATTCTAATTACTTTAAATGGAGGTGAAACAGCCACATCTCTGCAGTTTTCCAATTGAATCAGTGTCAGTCCGGAAGCAGGAGGCCAAGAGGGCAAATTTTCCTGAGTGCTAATAGCTGAATAACCCTCTATTTCTGCATGTGCTATGATTACCTTTGATGCTCATTACTGCCAAGTTGCTCTGAATTGGAAATGGGGATTTGTGCTGATGAAGGGATGTATTGATGTATAAATCAAGTTCTTACAAAGCACAAAGACAAGCATGCACACTCCCACACCAACACTTGCATGCTCACTCTTGTATACACAAAGGATAATTAGAGCCTTTTCTTGGCACCAGAAGTTTGTATGCAACATTTATGCTCCTGTAAACACCAGAGGGATACATTGAGGTAGAACAAAAAGGTCCTTAACTTAGGACTCCAATAACCGAAGTTTTAGTTTCTTTTTTTCCATTTAGTATTGTCACCATAATTCTTCAAAATTTCTAGCCAGTATACTTCTAGGTCTCGAAGATTACAATCAAAAGTGTTGTCTGGGGCTGCAGTCTCATGTGAGGCTTGACTGGGGAAGTACCCACTTCCAAGCTAACATGGTTGTTTGGAAGCACTCATCCTTGTGGATTAGCAGGCTGAGGGCCCCAGTTTCTTGTTGGCTGTCTGTCAGAGGTTGCAGTCAGTTCTTCGCCATCATGGCCATTTGCTCCCTCAAAGCCAGCAAGAGAGAGACTCTCAGCAAGACAGGTACTGCAGTCTTATGTGATGTGATTATGTACATATAATGACATATATCTCATCACTTCTGTGGGTTACAACCAGGTGTCAGACTCTGACCACACTCAAGGGGACAGGATCACACAAAGGCAATAATACTATATCTACTTATACATAAAAAGGGATTTAATTTTGAATGTACAAAAATATATATAGGAAAACACCAAAAAATGAAATTTATTTTAAAGAATTGGCTCATACAGTTCTTGAGACTGGCAAGTGAGAAACCTGTAGGGCAAGGTATGCCAGCAGGCTGGCAACTCAGGCAGGAGTGAGGTGCAGTTTTGAGGCAGAATTTCTTCTTTGGGAAACTTCAGTTTGTGCTTTCAAGGCCTTCAACTGATTGGATGAGATTCACTCATGTCATCAAAGGAAGTCCCCTTTGCTTCAAGCTAACCACATCTACAAAATACATCCACAACTATGCCTAGATTAGTGTTTGATTAAATAACTGCTACTATAGCCCAGCCAAATTGACTGTATTAGTTTCCTAAGGCTGCTGTAATAAAGTACCACAAACTAGATGGCTTAAAACAAGTGAAATTTATTCTCTGACAGCCCCGGAGGCTATAAGACTGTAATCAAGGCGCTGGCCATATTCCATCCAAAGCCTTTAGGGAAGTAATCTTCCTTGCCCCTTCCAGCTTCTAGTAGCCCCAGGCATTCTTTGGTTTATGGTAACATAACTTGAATCCTGCTTCTGTCTTCACATGGCCAGTTTTCCTCTGTGTCTGTGTCCAGATTTTCCTCTTCTTATAAGGACGCCAGTCATGTCAGATTAGAGTACCCGGATGCAGTATGACTTCATCTTAACCTGATTACATCTGCAAAGACCCTACTTCCAACAAAGGTCACATTCACAGGTACCAGGGGTTAAGACTTCAGCATAGCTTCTTGAGGGACACAATTCAGTCATAACACTGACCATCCCCAGTGTTAATACATCATCTCATGGTTTGTGCTGATTAAGGGCTGCTCACAGAGCTGTTAATGCTCTGGCAATCCAACCTGCTGGGTGAGTGGGCCAAGCACACCAAGGCCAGACAAAACCCTCAGGCAGGCCTTGCTGTGAAAAGCCATTAGCTTGTGTGAAAACAGTGAGTGCTAAGGGGATAGGGATGGGGCATGGACACCATTCCCTGCACATGGAAAATGCCAACCGGTGGCTTCCAAAGGTGACTTTTACCTAAGAATTTACACCGTATCTACAGTTGTTCATTAACCTCAAAGATGTTAAACCCAGGGTACAGGGTACCTTACACCTTGAAACCCAAATGACTAGAGAGAAGACAAGCTATTGTTTAACCTCTCTTTTCTAAAGTAACAAGCAGAATTCAATCTTGGGAAGAAAACTTTAATTTTGAGTGAATGCTTCATAGGCTTTTTTGGTTATATAATGGTAAAACCAGAGGTTATTCTGTAACAAAGTTTGCGACAACTTTTCTCATTATGATCAGAATTGCATCTCAGTAGAACTCATTTTGATCTTGACTATGAAACCTTATACTAGGTATAGAGAAAGAATATTTTCTTTCTTTTAATCTGCCGATTTGGATGCAGGACAGTTCATTGTGGAGTCTAGACAGTAGGTAAGGAGAGCCCAGCATTCCTGCTAGAAGGTTGCAGGTTTATTTATAGATATTCAGGTTTATCTGGTTTCTGCAATGTGGCAGCAGGCTGGGACCTGGTCTAGAGTTTAAAGGAATCCTAACGCTTGTATTAGTTTGCTACAGTGCCACAAAGGTACCTCAAACTAAATGGTTTGAACAAGAGAAATTTATTGTCTCACAGTTCTGGAGGCTAGAAGTTCAAGATCAAAGTGTCAGTAGGGCCATGCTCCCTCTGAAAGCACTAGGGAGAGATCTGTGGTAGGTCTTTCTGCAGCTCCTTGTAGTTTCTTGGCTTGTGACAACATAACTTTTATCTTCATGTGGCCTTCTCTCTGTGGGCGTGGCTCTGTGTCCAAATTTCTCCTTTTTATGAGGACACTGGTCATATAGGATTAGGGGCCCGCCCTACTTCAGTAAGACTTTATTTTAACTTGACTAATTATATATATGCAACAACCTTATTACCAAATAAGGTCACATTCTGAGGTACTGGGGGGCTAGGTTTTCAAAATCTCATAGCAATGCATTTGTCCAATTTTAAGAACTTTTCCTTTTTCTTTTTTTGGTTGTTACTTTTTTATAACCCCTCTTCTTTAGGGAAGTGAACTGGGTTTGTTCTCAAGCCTGCATCAGGCCTGTAGTGATGCTGTAAGGAAAAACTTCCACGGAAGGGTGGTAACACTGCAAGGACATGCAAAGAGCAACTGGCAAGGAAGCCTGCTGGTAGGGAGGAAGAAGGCAGAGATGAAAAACAGGACAGGTTTCAGGACTTGTGAGTATTCCTAAGAAACCAAGAAATACTCTGGGGGGAAAGACAGGGCTCCCTACTAATTAAGTAGGATGGAGACTGAGACTATTGTTATTTGCACCTTGAAAGGAAGAACAAACCCAAACCTGGAATCCTAGGGGATGTGTGGTTTAAACCTTATCTTACCAGAACCCTTAGAAAAGATTCATCCCCCAGGGGCAGATTCACATTAATAAAGTTCATTGAGATGAGTATATTTCAACTACAATGTCAATTAATTAATTTTGAATGAGAAATACAATTACTAAGTCGAACAGAATACTTAAGTTGGCCAAATGGTGCATATACTCCCTGAGGCCTATTCGTTAGGGAAGCTCATCGGAATGCAGATTTCCTTATTTCCAATAAAATAATATATAACCATAGGCAAATTGGGCAGTGATGTCGGTCTTTCCAATGTAGCCTCCCCTGTGCCTCCGCAGAAGGCCTAAGGATGCCTGCTAAGGGCAGAATCGGAAGAAAGCAAGTGCAGAGTACCGATTGGCACCCTCAAGGGCATCAAGCTCTAGAGGTCTGATCTCCCCACTACAACGGAGAGAAATGCCTCTCACCACCCTCCTAGACTGAGAACTAAATAGGTCAGCAAACCTACAGATCTCTGTGGTCTTCCCTTTTCTATTTTCCAGGGTGACTGCATCCTCTGTTCACAGCACCCTTCTCCCAACAAAAGGACAGCACACATCTTTAGATTTCAACACACACACAGGCATCTTCACATGCCATTTCTGTGCTCTGAGTAGTGAGTGTTCCCCAGCCCTTCTGTCACAGAGTCACATCCACTCTCCTGGTGACCACAACCAGCCAGTGTGTGCAGATTTTGCTACTTCATCTATCAGACAGCATCATGTCCCTCCCCTCCGAGGTCTACGGAGGGGGTGGGCACCTCCCTGTGCCTCCCACATTCTCACAAGACCCTGGACACTGGATTTCTCTGACATGTGCTGATTTAAAACGATCTTGTACAGACTGAAAATGAGGCTGTGATGTCACTGAGTCCTCATTTTAGAAATAATTACTTGGAAATGTCTGTGAGACACTCAGATACACAAAGGTAGTCACAGGGCTGAAGCAGCACCAGCCTCTCCGACTCTCAGTCCAGGCAGCCTCCCTCTGTCCCAGGCTGCTGCTCGCTGCTGGTTTTTCCAGGTTTCAATTAGTTCAGCCATATGCCTGAGAGCGCTCACTGATAATGATCTGTCCTTTCCCTCGTCTGCTTTCTTTAACCCCTTACGCAGGATTGTATGTCACAGAACCAAATCACTGAAATGTAAAAACATTTAGAGGGTTTGGGGCGGGGAGATTGTTTTGTTTTTTTGTTTTGTTTTGTTTTGTTTTTGTTTTATTTCATTTCTTGTCAGTGGAAGAACATGCCTCTTTATCATCAAGACAAAGTAGATTCTTTAAGAGGATTGTTTTCAACAAGGCTGCTCTGTAGTGGATATTGGCCGTGACCTGCTAGAAAATGAATTGAGCCATTCAAACATGTTAGAAGTCTAGTACTGAAAATTTATTTTCTCATTCTAATGAAAGATGATGGCTTCTTCAATCATAAACTTAGTCCAGTTTTATTTAAATATTGTAAATGTCATCAGCATAAGATCTATTGTGCTGGGCTTCAGAAGAGAGAAGCGAATGCTGAGCTTGGCTGGGCCTGATGTGGCCTGAGGAGCAGGATAATTTACTCTTGCTTTAAGTCCCGTTCGGGAGACTCACTCCCCAGCACAGCATAGGTTTCGATGGCCTAGGTTTATATGTATTACAAAGAAGATGTCTTTTGGAAGGAAAATTTCCTTTTAGATGGTCCATTCCACAGTTCGTGTCAGGAAAACAATTTTTCTTAGAAAATGGACTGTTACTGATAAATACCGGCAGTCAGTTTCTATCTCTGAGTTAATCACAGAAACTACAAGGCTGAATGCTCACCCATCTTTTACTGTTCCACAGGCATAAAATGTGAAAGGAAAATGCAGTATAGCCGAGAGAGGGAGAGACCAGGCTCTGGGCCACACCAGCTGAGCTGGAATTTCACCTTCCTCGCTTCTTGGCTATGTGACTTGAGCAGGTACTCGATCTCTCTGTATCTCAGTCTCCTCATCTGGAAAATGGGAATGATGACGGATAGTATCCACTTCGAGAGGCAGCATAAGAACTGAATATTTTAATACCTGTAACACGTAAGAAGAGTGCCTGCTGCCAACAAAACTAAATAAATATTAGCTAATATAATTGTCACATGTCATGTTTTTAACAGATAATATTCAGTTTAGAGTCTAAAGTCTGATATCATTCAGGATGGCCAGATATGAATCATATATCTACCTTTAACATTATTACAATAACTTTTAAAATTAGCTTCAGATTTTTAGTTATATCAACTATTGATTTACATTCATGTAATAAAAAATGAGTCTTGAAGTCATACTATTCAAGAGTTAAATTCTCAGTCTTTAATTTGCAACCTCAGTAAACAAAGGGTTAGCATTGTTGTGTTTTACATTCCTATCTACAGAATGGAATAATTATAATTACCTATAACTAGCATTTATTGAGCACTTGCTATGTATCAGGCACTGATTTAAGCACTTGAGATATAAGAATGCATTCTATCTTAACATCTACCCTATGAGAAAATAAGTACCTTGTCCCAGCTCAAACAATTAATAAATAGTCAAACTGGGATTGAAGACCATGCAGCTTGATTCCAGGGCTCAAGCTCTTCATCACTGTATGTATAATGCATCCATTCATTCCACACGTATTTATTTCATGCCTCACATGTGTCTAGGTGGTTTGAATACAGCAACATATGACCTAGAGAAAATAAACAAATGTCTTCTGACAAATTTAACTCTCCACAGTGACATGTGAGTTAATATATAGAAGAGAATGGTCCATTTGAAATATAACATGAGACTCAAATGCAAACCACATGTGTAATTTTAAATTTTCTAGCAGCCACATTATGAATTAATTAATTAATTAATTAATATATTTTATTTAATCCATATATCCAAAATGTTATCACTTGAACATGTAGCCCATATAAAAAATTAATGAGGTCATTTTTCATCTACACTAAATTTTCAAAATCCAATGTGTATTTAACATAGCACAACTTAATTCACACCAGCCACATTTTAAGTGTTCAGTAGCACAGGAGGCCAGTGGCTACCCTGCTGCACAGAGCAAATTTACAGGATAATCACAAGCCCATTAGAAGAGCTCAATGCGGATGCTCTGAATGGATAAAGGACTTTGTATTCCAAAGGAGCTAAGAGGGAGGGTGGTCAAGATAAGGTTTGTCAAGGAGGGAGAGGCCAGGCTATATAGCACCTTGTAGGTCATGATCTAAGCGAGTCACCTGGGGAAAAGTAGGGATTTCCTTTCCCCATTACTTTAAAGCACAGCTTCCTTTATCTTTCAAAGTCTGAGTCCTAAATCCAATGAGTATATAATGAGTAACTAAGTCACCTCCAAATCTTGTTAGTAAATATTGTTTGTGTTAGTGATCTTTTCATCTTGGCTTGTTTACTTTATCAGAGCAAACTAATGCTTCATGTCATCTGAGATATAAGTGGCTGTAATACTAGCTCTCAACACAGCTTTCAGTGGGAGCCAATCGAATTTCGCCTTTGCAAATAGCACACATACATAAACAGCTTTGAGATTTGATGTGAAATGAAGCATTTTCATCCAGGGCTGGTTTAGTTCATTAAAGCTGGCTTTGATTTAAATTCCAAGTGATGCTTTTAGAGTACACAACAGTTAAAATGGAATGAAATTATCTGATTACAAATCTTCATCCCTTCCCTTCAGTAACCTTAGAATCCAGTAGGAGTGTGGCATTGGGTCATAAATAGTGTGTTTTTCAGTACAAGAATGGCATGATTATTTTTCTTTCAAATTAATACAGCACATTTAAGTTCAAGGGTGACTTTGAAATTTTATAAGCTGAAGAACCTGGAAGTGTTAGAGTCCATAGAAGCTTTTAACTCTAACACTAAGCCTTAACTAATTGCTAGACACAATTATCTCTCCATAGATAGGCCGGAAGCATTTTATAAGCTGCATAAATTTTAAAAGATACTTACATCTCTCTTGTTAAAACTTTGTGTCCTTAACAGCCTACTACCAAGATATCTGACTTTACAAATTTAGAAATAATTCAACATGGAAATATTATTTTTATCTTGGTAGAGAAGTTTAATGATGTTGAATTATATACCAATACCCAAAGGCCTACTCTCTTTTCTTAAAATGCTGATTTCTGGACTTCCCTGCTTTAACAGAAGCCTACCTACTTGTTCCACTTCTATTACAGAGACCAGAAGTCTGTTTGCAACCATCAGAAGACCGAGTTCAGGTCTGCAGTGAGTAAGTGAAATTATTTGGAAATGAAATTCTTGCTAATTGAAAAGGTTCTGTGTTTCTCATGGTCCTTGCACTCTCCATGGTTCATTCATTCATTTGTTCATTCATTTGACATACACCTGTTGAATTTTTTTGTTTAAGACATTAAGCTAGGTGCTGTGGAGTGCATTGTTTAGTATAAGTAGTTCCTCATTGAACATGTTACAGATGTTGTCATAACACAATTTAGAATGTGCTAAATGTCTCAAAAGATATATACAAATTAATATGGGGATTTAGAGGAAGGAGGAACTCCTGGTGAGATTCAGAGATGTAGATGTTGAGATTGGTTTCCAAAAACATGTAGAATTCCAATAGGAAGATCTTTGAGGGGGTAGCCATTTGAGAGAGAGCCTATTTGAAGGAGTGATTATTTTATTCTGTTTTTAAGTTGAAGTCTCCAAAAAAAAGGCAGAGGGCAAGAATGGAAGACTAAGCAGGCTGGAGTCTGGTTCAAGAAAGCCTTGAGTGGCAGGCTGAGTATAAACGTTATTCTGTGGAAAATAGAAAGACTTTGAAATTTTTTCAGCAGAGAAACTAATTCTTTAGACTACTTTTTCTGGCAAAACATTTAGGATAAGTTGTAAGGGAATGGACAGGAAATAGGGAGACCAATTGCAAAGTAATTGTAACTATTCCATGTTAAAGTAATAGGGATTGAAGTTACTGAGTTTAGTGACATTTTGGAATTTTAATCTCAAGGCTCAGATCTTGGAGACAAACAATGGAAAATATTGATAATGACACTGAAGTTTCTAATCTGGCCACTGCAATGAACTAGGAGGGTGAGTGAGCAGCTGGTTTCTGGGGAGGATGATGTGTTTTGGACAAATTAAATCTGGCAATCTGTCCATTACCCTCTCTAGATCGCTGAACTAAAAGCCAAGCTGAAGTGAAAAAAGGGACCAGGAGAGAAGGGTAAAGATGTGCCATTCTAGAGAGAAGATGCAAAGACCCACGACATTCAAATTCTTTCTCTCTAGATAAGACTAGACCTGTTCTAACAAAATTCCTTAGGCCAATTTCAGATTGTAGCTATTGGTTTTCTACTCTTCTGTAATATTGTGATTTATAGTAAGAAATATATATATTTGATCTTCATCTTATGTGTTAAAAGTGATAAAAGTGTCTTTTGTTATGTTAATGAGGAGACATTTGGAAAGTGTCTAAGGATGGAAGCTCTTTGCCAATGGAACCAACCATGTGACTAGAGGGTTAGAACTTTCTGTCCCATCCCTGACCATCAGGGAGAAGAGAGGGGCTGGATGTGGAGCTTAACCACTAATGGTCAATGACTTAATCAATCATGCCTATGTCATGAAGCCTTCATAAAAACCCAAAAGCACAGGGTTCAGAGAGCTTCTGGGTTGGTGAACATTTGGAGACTGGGGAAAGTGGTGTGCCTGGAGAGAGCCTGAAGCTCCTTGCCCTTTCTCCATACCTTTTCCTGTGCATCTCTTCCATCTGGCTGTTTATTATCCTTTTATAATAAACTGGTAATCTAGTCAGTAAAATGTTTCTCTGAGTTCTGTGAATCACTCTAGCAATTAACCAAATCTTATGAGGGGGGTGTGGCAATCTGACTTATAACCAGTAGATCAGAAGTATAGGTAACAACCTGAACTTGCAGCTGATGTCTGAAGTCCAGGGATGGGGTGGTTGAAGCCCACAGTCTATACCTGGTAGGCCAGAAGCACAGGTGATAGTCTGGCTTTTCTGTGGTGTCTGAAGTGTGGCATGGGAGGGGGGCGATCTTGTAGGACAGAACCCTTAACCTGTGGAATCCAATGCTATCTCCAGATAGATGATGTCAGAACTGAGTTGAATTCTTCTTGGACACCCTGCTGATGTCAGAGAATTGCTTGCTATTTCTTCCGGGGGAGCGGGGGGGAAGTCCCATTCCCCGCACACATAGGATGACAGTCTTAGAACATGAAAAGACTTCCCTTATTAAAAAATGAAATCATAGTTTTATTACTTCATAAAAAATTAAATGTACAAACTGTTATTTGTGGAATATCAGGACATTGAAATGTCCTTCTTTAAGACAAGAGAGGTTTCTTTTGTGACTAGAAAGGCACTCTCTGTGTTTGTCCAGAGAAGGGATCGTGCACCTGCTCTAGAAGAATGAGAGAGCCTAGATTTTTTGGAAGACATTTTAAGATTGTCCCACTATTTCATCTCCTCAGATCAACAAATTACTTCCCCCCCACTTTTTCTCTTCCTCTCCAAAATCTATCAGTTCTTCCTGACTCTGAAGTTATTAATACGCCATGCAGAGGCTTGCCAGTGTTACACTAGACATACTTCTAAGAAGATAAGCAGATATGGTAAATCAGATTTGTTTGTTTTTCCCCCCCAAGGATAAGAATAGTTTCTGTCCTTAAATTCTCCCCAGCAATAAAATGATTATTTTCCCTTGTCGTTGCCTGGCTCATACATCAGCATTAGGTGCATTATTTTATCTGAAGAATAAAAGAGATTAAAGCATATATTTCTTCTTCAACTACTTTTATCTCCCCTGCAGTGGAGTTAGGGTCTTTTTGTTTCTTACTGTAATTTTGAGATTAAGTATCTCTTTTTCAAGAGAATCTCAAAGAACTAGAAAAAGATCTTTTTTAAAAAAAAATAAACCAAAACAATATCTCTTAAAAATGACCTTTCTTTCCTGCTCACGTGCTGTTTAACTATGCATTCCAAGGTGCTACAGACAACACTAAATGTAATAGGATGGCTGGGGAAAAAAATGCATCAATGTGCTGCCACACAGAGTGAAGGACAATATTATTGGGTTAATGACACTAAGAGATGCCTACAATTTAACATTTGAGAGAGATTCATTATTGGTTATAAAATTATAAGGCCTTTGATTTTCTTTTTGGTCCATTGTACATGAGTACTATTATCTGTATTTTTCCTGCAACTGCTATTGGATAGCTTCACACTGGATGGAAATCATTGTATTTTCTCTCTCTCCATATATATAATATATACAGAGTAGTTTTGCTCCTGTTTCAGTCTGTATCTTCAGTAATTCATTTGCCAGCTTCAAATAGCTTATCCAAGTCTTTTTTTATATGAAAAGGAAAGTACAATTTCATATGTAAGAGAAACTTTGGTACTAATTGTTATGATGTCTTCCCAGCTACTCCTCTGATGATTTTGCTTCCCTGCTTTAAAAACCTTGGCATTTTCCTGTTACCTCCAGGATAAGTATCTTGATCAACATTCATGCGGTATTAAAGACACTTTTAAATTTGTACCTTACCTGTTTTTTATAGTGTGACCTTCATTATTCAAACTAAGTAAAAAATAAAAATAAGTGAGGAAAAACTTTAAAAACCACTCATAATATCCACCACACAAAAATAAGCCATGTTATTCTTTCAATATCTATCCTTACAACTGCATCATATGTATATAGCTACATGTATTTTATTTTCTAAAAATTTAAACTCACTTTATATACTTTATTGTAACCTATTTTTAAGAAATAATAAATTGTTTTCTAATATCAATAAATATTCATCTAGAATATCATTTTTTCTTAATGGCTGAAATGAATGTTGATCAAGATACTCAGTATTAATTTTATCAATCTATGTAACTAAATATGTAGACTTTTCCCCATTTTTTGAATCTATAAGCAAGAATGCTATGAAATTCCTTGTAGTCAAATCACTGCATACCTCCTTATAATTTTTAGTATAAATTTATAAATGTGGGATTAGTTGATTAGCATATGGCTATAAAAATTGTGTTTTGTCAAACCCTGGATAAGGCCTTATGTTATCAAATTGTAAATATTTATAAATTTTTTTGGTGAAAATTATATCTGGTGGCTGTCCCCAGTGTTGCATAACTTCTTCATGGCACCTAGCACATATGGGTATTTATTCATACATATTTAAATAGTTCATTTTAAGCTGATGAAATATGGTTTTCTTTTTTTAAAGATTTTTAATTGATTTTTATAGAGAGAGGGAGAGAGAAACATTGATGTGTGACTGAAACATTGATCAGTTGCCTCCTACATGCCCCCTACCAGGGATTGAGCCCACAACCCAGGCATGTGCCCTGACCAGAAATCAAACCAGCAACCTTTAGGTGCATGAAATGATGCTCAACCAACTGAGCCACACTAGCCAGAGGTGTTTTATTTATATATAACATTTAAATACAATGATTATACTCTTGAGAAAACAACTTATAGTTGACCATAACTAAATACAGATATCAGAAAGTAAAAACTGACTTTTGTGAAAAAGTCTGTCTTTGTGACAATTTCAGAAGCAATTAGAATTCTTATGTGTGTGTGTGTGACATGAAGCTAAAAATAGAGGAATTTTTTTCATGTTACACTTTCTTTTTATGCTGAGAAATGCATAAGATTCCCATTAACAGTCACAGTCAAAGGTCTCTGGTCATTGCCATTAATTATGAATTAAGAGTGGGTGATGGTAGAATAATCATTAGATGCTGGTGCATTCATTGCCTGGAGTTATAACTTGGAAATAATATTCTATTGATCTTTGGAGAACCAGTGTTTTGTAAGATAGAAGCACATCATGTAGCTAGATAGAAGAAAGCCCAAGCAAAGTCTGGGGACATGACAGACAAAATTTAACAATTATATGTGTGGTGGATATAAGTTCCTGAGAACTGAGGTTCTATGATATTTCTAGATAGCTATAATGTAATGTATTTCTTCAGTCCCTTTTAATTTTTACAAAGGGTTTTCTGGAGGAAAATTACTTCTACCTTTCTCAAAAAAGGGTTGTGTTTTCAACTAATAGTTGTATTGCCTTAAACCTTATAAGTTGTTTTCACATAATCTTTGCAGAGGTCTTTTGAGTAGGTACACTGACTATTACTATTCCCATTTTGCATTAATGAAAAAGGCTGCTTATAGAGATTAAGTTGTTTGTCAAAAGTCACATATGTAGCCCTGGCCAGTTTTGCTCAGTGGTTAGAGTGTCAGCCCTCAGACTGAAGGGTCCTTGTTCAACTCCTAGTCAAGGGCACATACCTAGGTTGCAGGCTCAATCCCTGACCCTGGTTGGGATGCGTGCGGGAGGCAACCAATTGATATGCCTCTCTCACATCGATGTTTCTTTCTCTCTTTTTCTCCTCCACCCTTCCACTCTCTCTAGAAGATCAATGGAAAAAATATACTCAGCTGAGGATTAACAACAACAAAAAAGACACATATGTAGTAATTGATATAAATATAATTTGAACCCAGGTCTTCTGCCTTCTCCAGAGCTGTCAACCACTACTGAGATGAGAGAGGAAAAACACAACCTCCTTTAAAGACGCTAATGAGGCCTGGCCAGCGTAGCTCAGCAGTTGAGCCTTGACCTGTGATCCAGGAGATCCCAGTTCGATTCTTGGTCAGGGCACAGGCCCGGGTTGAGGGCTCGATCCCCAGTGGGGGCGTGCAGGAGGCAGCCGATCAATGACTCTCTCATCATTGATGTTTCTCTCTCTCTCTCTCCTTCTCCCTCTCCCTTCCTCTCTCTGAAATCAATAAAGATATATTTAAAAAAAAAAAAAAAAAGTCATACAAATCTTCTTTTGCAGAAGGGCTCTGACAAGCGCTTCATAATTTATAGTTGAGAATGAGTTTAAGTGGTATGATCAAGAGCAATGGACAACAAAAAGCAAGATCCAGTTAAGAATACAGGACTCCGGTATCTGTGTTGCTATTTGCCCTACACTGTCTGACTGCTTTTCTTGGGAAGGAACTACTATAATGATGCTTTTATGTTCCTCGCCAGGAAATGTTTATAAATCATAATGTACCATTTGCAAGTGATGTTACCTTATGAATATTAAAAGATTAGGAAATGACATTGGCTTTTGTTGAAAACCTTGAATGACCCTGTAAGCAGACACAATAAATGATTGCTTTTATTGCACTGCCCTCTAAATATTATTAAAACTCTTTATAGTGGGCAATAAATAATGGCAAACGGATGCTTGATTTATAGCAATTACAGTACAGATGAGTGGAATTCGTGTGCCACACTGTAATGAAGATAATCGCTCAAAACGCAGGAGGAACAGGCGCTTGGTGAAATATGAGCTGATTTGCATGATCCATGTCTCTTGAGTAACCTGTAATTGGCTATTATGAAATGGACTAAGAATTATTTGGTCTGCAAATAAGAGAAGTGGTACCAAATTACCATATAATCTGTATGGATATTGTTTAATTTCAACACCAAACAGTTTTTGTGGCATGTGGGATCTATGCTCCCACATCTAACATGAGTGAGCATTCAACAGCTAAGGACCATTCTCCTCTAACTCCTTTGAAAATGTTTTCTTGGAAAATGGGTATCACTTTGACTATATTCACAGGAAACATTATACAAGGTTGTTTTCTTTTTGCTTCAGGATGTATGGTATTCTTTCATTAGTGTAACACTTTTAAGAATAAATTTGGGGGATGAAGCTGCACCAACATCGTGAAATTTCCAAACCAACAGATTAAAAATATACATGTGACTTAGTTTATCTAAGTTTCCCATTGACTCCTCCCGATAGAAAACCACACCCAAACAATAATAATTCACATGAAACTTTTTGGGGGGACAAGGGATAGAATAAGCTGACATATTTGAAAGACAGTAAAGGGAGCTGTGCCAAAACAGTATTTCATGCTTGGACCGTCTGTCATGCTCCTGAAGTTTCGTTCTCATTACCATACAAATAACCCAAGGGATGGAGCTAGTCCCACTGGCAAGGGAGATCACCAATGTTTATCCTAAGCTGCTGGTACAGTGGCCATAATGGGAAAAGGTATACCATAATTAAGAGCTATATCCAACTAATTAAGTCAAATTACATCTAATTATAAATCCAATAATCTATTCCAAAACTAGTTGTTGATAGCTAAGGGAAAAATAATACAGTTTTAATTAACCTCCATTATAGATTGCTGTTTGAAGGTATGTTTTTTATTCAAAGTATTTTTTCATGTAAAAACTGCATCCTTCTTCTAGCTAATAGTTTGGTTTAGGAATAGAGAAATTTAAAAATATCAAAAATTATTTTAGCAAAAAATTACCTTTACATTTATAAATTAATTATGTTACTTAGTATTTCTAGAAAACTTGAAAGGAAATTATAAGATAATACTGGTGCTGGATAATTATTTAATGCACCATCAAAAAATATTCCTAAAACAAATTAAGAAGGATATGTGAAACTGGAAGGGTCAACAGTGGACTTATTAAATAATAATAAGATGGAAAATAATTTGCACATAATGAGACAATTCAAAGCTATGTAATTTCCATGTAGGTTAACTAGGGACAAGTTAACAACTGTCTTCAAATAATTGAAAAGTGGAAATAAGGAAATGAGGAAAGTGCTGACAAGCAGTTTTGAATATTCACCATGGATTTGAGCAAGATTACCTTTACATTAAAAACATTAGCTTATGATAAGAAGTTTACTAATCATCAAGGCAGTTAGTGTTACATAGTCTCCTAGGTATTTTTTTAAATCGTGTGTGTGTTTGTTTGTGTGACCTTTGACAAATATACATATATATGCAGTATTCAATCCAGAATATCTAGACACCTCAAACATGAATAATAGCTCTAAATATCTCTTTCCCTTCAAACATTGCTTGATAATTTAAAGATAATAAAAATCTAAGTTTGGCTTGTCATGTACTTATTTAGGGATACATTGATTTTGAAATACAAGTGCACAAGTCTACCTTCTTCTAGGTAAGAAATGTGATAGGCTGTATATAACGTAACCACAGAAATCCAAAAGAATGTGAGATTTCTCAAAAGTTTGTGCTTAGCCCATACCTGTGACTTTTATTAACATCCACATAGCATATAAATTTGTTTCTCCAACTTAGAACTCTTTCCAGAGTTCCAGGCCATATTTTAGCTTCCTACTTAATATCTCATGCACCAAACTGAAACTATCTAAAATAAAATTTGTAATCTTTCCCCCAAACCTGGCCTTGCCCATGTATTTCCCATCTCAATAGATGGCACCAATATCCATCTAGTTATGCAAATCTGAAACCTAGGAATCATCTAGACTGCCTACCTCTCATTGCATGACATAAGAAATTTCCCATTCAATTTCAGTAACCCAACATTACTGTTGAAAAACTCTTAAATGTATCCAATTTTCCTCACAATACTCTTACACTTATTACCATTTTCTTTCATATAGGCCATTGTAATACGTTATCTCCCTGCACTGATGTTTGTCTCCTCCCAATTCATTCCCTATATTGCATCTGGAATGATTTTTGTGAACTGAATCTTATCATGTAACTTCCTTGCATAAACCTTCCAGAAGCCATCAGAATTAAGACCACATTTCTAAACAAGTGTCCAAAGTCTTTCACGATCTGACCCCTGTCTAATTCTCCAACCTGATCTCAAAGAGGACTCTCCTCGTTGTCTTGAGTGAAGCCTTCCTGCAGGTTTTCAAATGTTCCATTCTCTGCCCTGCTTTCAGATTCTCTGCATATGAGTCTCCCTGGCCTGCATGCTTTCTACCACATCCACTGCCTTACTTTCAATTGATTTAGCTTCCACTCATTTATGAGATCTCAGCTCAAATATCGCTCCATTAAAAAAACTGTTCACCACCACCACGGGTATTTTTCCTTTGTTATTTTTTTACCTGCTCACATGTAATTCAATGGTGACAAATAAAGTTAAATTACATGCAGATTAATTTTTGATTTAACATGGTGTAAAGTATATACATTTATCTATTCTCCAGCCCCCAACCTCTCATTCAAAATGTATAAACACGCAGGAACATGAATCCATAGTAGACCAGAGAGTTAAACCAATGGATAGGGGATTGAAAGTTAATCGAATGTACAGAATATGTCTTAGCAGAGGAGGGATTACTATCACCTTAAAAATCTTTGATAAGAATACCAAAGAAATATAGGCTAATTTGTACCTACAGAAATCCAGAAAGTGTCAGGAATTGAAGCCACCAAATACCATGGAAGCAGGGTGAGATGAGGGGCTGAAAACAGAATTGTGTGAAAATCTGTATAAAAAGTTGTTGGATAACCCAAACACCACTCCTCTAACCCATGCACGTTGAGCTACCAAATCATGGAGACTCTCTCTATCTTCAGATGAAACCAGAAAGATATCAGCTAGAGAAACTGAACCAGTAAGTCTCTAGACTTGGAAACACCAGACACAGCAGGGATCAGGAATGGGGCGCTGCACTGAGAACAGGAAGAATACATAAGAATCTACCTATGTAAAAATGGAATTTTGAGACCCCTCTGCCTGTTTGTTACACTCAGCTCCCAGAGTGCAGGCAGAAGCGGATAGAACAGAACACTCACCAGGCAAGGGAGGGGAGGACTCCACCCTAGAGGAACTCATCAGCTCCAGATAAATCGCCTACCCATACTGACATTTGTGGATTCCTAAATAAAAGAGCTTTGTCTACACAGCCCTGCTGCTGAAAGCTCACCAGCCAGCCAGTCACATCCATGTATACATAGTTCCTAATCAGCTTTTGGATGCCTTAGTCTTGAATTTGGTCTATAATCAAGAATAGACGAATAATTGAGGAATGTCTATAACATGAAAGGCTAAGAACAAATAAACACAGGCATAGGCAGGAAACAGAAACAAAGTAGGCAATAGAAGAAAGTGTTTTAGAAAGTACTCTAATTAATTACTTCAAAGATAGAATATGATGTTCTACACAGGGAACAAGAAAAGAATTCAAGGAGCAATTTAGGAATAGCAAGGCACTGGGGAATGAAAAACGTGACATCCAAACTGAAGTATTCAATAGAAGGTTTGGAAAATAAAGTCAAAGAATTTCCCAAACCTTAGATTAAAAACACTCACACACACACACACACACACATACATCAACTTGTGAACATGAGAAAAGATTAAACTAAAGAATTAATCCAGAAGGAGTAACATCTGGCTAAGAGGAGTTTAAGATAGAGAGAATATAGAAATTGGAAGGGCAGAAATTATCAAAGAAATAATACAGGACTATACAACTCTCTTCCAGAATTAAAGAACATGAGCTTCCAATCTGACATAGTCCAACAAATTTTTGCAGGAGTATGGTAGGGGGAAGCTTTAAGATAAAGTACTTTGTAATTCCAGAATGCTGGAAATAAGTGAAGGTCCTAACAGCCAGATCACAAAGAATTGATCCAACTTTAGAGATTGGGAAGAATAATGCTTCGTGATTTAAGGTTACCCTCACTTTACTTCTTGAACTAACCAATAAATAAGCAGTGCAAAAAAATATACACGGCAAGGATACAACTAAGCAAATATGAATTCCTTAGCTCTTCTCAGATGTACACTTGAAGTTTTTTGGCCAAGGCAGCCCATGAGGGAGTAAGGAATTACTAGATAAACGGAGCTCAGAAGTACAGGCTCATTGATGTTTCAACACTGGGCCAGGATAGGGCCATGTTAGCACTCAAGGGTCCATAATTAATAACCACAGGATGGAGGTCTTGCTATGCCACAGTCCCACACTTCTGTGTTCTGTTTCTTATTTCTCATTAAACCAACATCTGGTCTGGTCATGGCCTTCCAAACTAATGAAGGCATAGGAGATAAAATAGCACCAGACATCTCAAAAACAAGAAAAAAGAATTGAAGCAAAACCTTCAAAATTCTCAGGGAAATAGATTCCTGACCCAGACTATCTAACAATGTGACAGGAAATAAAGTGTGAGGGTAGAATAAAGACATTTTCAGACAATGAAGTCCTCAAAAATTTTGCCTACATGAACCCATTTTTATGAAGCTGAAAGATATACTTTTCCAAGAAAGAACAAGTTTCAAGATATAGGTAACAGAGGATCGTCCTACACATCAAAGATCCAAAGGGATTTTTCAGAAAATGGCAGGAAAAAAATCTCAAGACAAAAGCTATGCACAGATTCAAGAATGAGAACAGAAAGATTCAGCAATAAAACAGAATTGATTGATTACCTAACTCATTTGGTCTTAATAGAAAACAATATTACTGAAAATATTAAAGAGGCATTATTACTTTCAGAAAAAGTAAAACAAAGTACAACAAAGGAAATATAATCATGTTATTTTGCTAAGCAACCACCATTATTGATATTGTCATAATATTATGAACATTAGGATAATATGCAAGAGGATGTAAAGTGTAAGAAGGCCAGTCCTTGTCTTCTAAAATATGCATGTATCCTTTGACCCTGCAATATCATTTCTAGGAATCTGTCTCAAAAAATATATTATAAAAGTTTTTAAATGACTTATGCTCAAGGTTACTTAATTTTGACATTAATTATAATAGCAAAAAATGGATTTGATTTGTTTTCAATAGAGAACTCACTCAATAAACCATGACACATTCTCACAATGAAATATTACGCAGCTATAGAAAAGGAATAAGGAAGACCTCCTAGACATATTGTTGAATGGAAAAAAAATCAATGTAGAGACGTTACCTTTTTAGAACAAATAATTGAATCATCATTTTTTAACTCCTCAAGAAATAAACAATTGAAGCCAAAATTATCATTGTATGAAATCATTAGAAGAAGGTTTAATATTGAATTTTACAGTAGAGAGATTAGGAGTCACCCCCTGCATCTAAGTTTCAAGCACAGCATCTGCTAAGCCTGGGAGGACCAGATCTTACCCAGACATGCTATGCCTCTAGAGGTCTGAGGAGAAAACTTAAGCCACCATCTCAAAGTCAATTTTTTTTCAATTAAGTTTACATTCAATATTATTTTGTATTGGTTTCAGGTGTGCAGCCTAGTGGTTAAATCATGTACTTTATAAAGTGGTCCCCCCAATATTTCAAGTACCCACCTGGCACCATACATAGTTATTAGAATATCATTTACTGCACTCCCTATGCTTACTTTACATTCCCTGGACTATTTTGTAACTACCAATTTGTACTTTTTAATCCCCTCAACTTTTTCACCCAGCTCCCTAGCCCCCTCCCCTCTGGCAACTGTCAGCCTGTTCTCTGTGTCTATGAGTCTGTATCTATTTTGTTTATTCATTTATTAAATTCAATTTTTAAACTCCTTTTAATTTTTCTTAAACTTTTCACATTAACTAGGACATCCTGCTTCATAATACATGCCCTTGTTTTGATAGAGCACTATTAGTGTTTTAATATATGCCACTGAGCAAAATTGATGCTTCAGAAATATGCACCTTATCTCTTCTGTAGTTTGGCATACTTTCTGACTTTCTAGATTAATTTTTTTAACCTGCTTAGTGCACATAAACTTGCATGAGAGAGACAGAGAGAAAGAGAGAGAGAGGGGGGAATCAGCCAATGTAGGCAACATTTTCTAAAAGTTTGGTGGTTAAAAAAAAAGTTGAGAAGAATGTCTAGGATGATACGAGGAATGTCTTTTCTTATTTATTTGGTTTAATTTTAAGATGAAGATGTGACTAGGATTATTGTTAGCAAGTAAGAAAAGGTAAGTGGAGGAGCAGGGTTGGAAGCGAGAATGTGTAATGTGGGCTACAACAGAGAGGAGAAAACCAGAAAAGAACACAGAAGAGGTTGCTGAAAATATAATAGCTCAGTAAACTGACTGTGGAATACAAATATTCAATCAAGTTATCTTCAAATAAAAATTGGTGGACACAGTTCTGTATCCAGCTCTTGAATTCTAATCTTTCCACCTGAAAGTCGATCTACCTTTCTAGATTGTCTCAGCCCTTTTTAATTTATTCACCTGTCCAAAAATGATAGTAGCCAATATTTATTTAGTGCTTACTGTATACCAGTGACTGTGCAAATGCGAAGAATGTATTAGGTTAAGCCACTCCTTGAGAAATGTTGAGTAGCATTTGCATCTCCATTTCATAGATCAGGTAACTGAGACAGAAAAGTTAAGTAATTCACACAAGTCAGACATCTAATAAATTGTAGAACCAAAATTCAAGCACAGGCATTCTAATTCCAGAATCTGCATGCTTAATCAACCCTAATATGAGCAGTAAGTTTTGATACCTTATGAATTATTGTTGTTAAGTCTTTAGAATATTCTTCTGTTTTCTGACTTCTAACATCTTTAAAACAACAGCAAACTGAAGCAACTTACGTAGAATGAATGTAGAATGAGTATAACAAAACCTTTTTTTAAAAGAAAACAGTTGGAAAGAACTTGTGTTCTTAGAGTAGAATGGGTCATTCCTAAGAGAAAAAGAATATTCTTGTGTGGTAATTTACCAATATATATCTAACTGGTTAATCTCAGAATTATGCAAGATGTCTGGTCAAGGACCTAAATGATCCATGAAAAATTAGTTCACATATAAATTCAATTGTGTTAATAATGGTCATTAATCAATGTCAGTAATGGCAATTAAAGTAAAATGGGTGACTTGTATTAATAAGTAAACAATACTGGTATTTTCTATTACTGAACAAAAATTATATTAAACATTAAATTGCAAAAAAACTATTTTAGTCATAATGTGTATAGATTTCATCTAATTGGCCATGATATATAATGATAATAGGGCTGATATTTATAACTTAATTGCTGGATATAGTAAATATTCTGCTATAAAACTTTATGGCACTTATAGCTATGGACATTATCATGAGAAATTATTTAATTGCATTTTAGGCACTTTTCTATTTGCAGAAAAATATCTTATTTTTCCCTTCCTTTTTTTCCCTTAGTGTATGTACTAAACCGTAAATTAATCAACTGGTTGAAGAAAACTCTCAGGAGCTTTTGGTTTTCTTTTAAATAGAATAAAATGTTTATATGTCCTATAATGGTGCTATCAACTAAATCTCTTAAGAACAATATACTTGAACTGACATTTAACTTGGCAATTAAGTAAATTATCTTAGTTTCTTGTCCAATTTACATTGAGAAGTTGATGTTTGTAGGTTAACTGAGAGTTGATATTTTAAATGGTGGCAAATTTTCAAAGTTGAATGGATTCACTCATGGAAGACTTCTGTTTGAAGATGGAAAAGACTAGCTTAGGGCAGACAATACATCTACTAAAAATTACAAGAATATCCAGACTTATATGTCTAAATATACATATATATATTTGAGACATCACAGGGCTGCAGGGCAACCAAGACTTGAAAAACTAAGATCCCAGAGGGAAGAGAACACAGAAAGGTGAACCAACATTCTGTGAGTCACATCTTGCCCATAAGCATCTGTATATCCTGGCTCTGATTCAGAGATTCTGAACTCAGGCAGAAAGCCATGGTGAAGAGGTAGAGCCTCCAGCAGAGCACAATTTCACAAGACTAGAGACACAGATGGGGAAGGTCAGGGCCCTGTGATTAGAGGGGTGGAGATCCAGGTGAGATGGGAGGCACAGAGCAACCACTCCAGTTCTCGGTGGCTTTCCCCTCTAGACATTTGCCCTAGTCTTAAGTTTCTCAGAGAAAGTGGTTAAGAAAGCTGAGCATAAAAGCACTTAAAAGCAGAATGGAATTAGAAATAATTAATAAAATTAACAAACTAACTGCACCCAAAGTTTATCAATGAATTCCTGCGTTGAAGGAATTGTGGGCTGAATTGTGTCCCCCGCCTCAAATTCATATGTTGAACTCCTAACTCGCAGTAGCTCAGAATGTGACTGTATTTGGAGGTGGAGTCTTTAAAAGAGGTAATTAAGTTAAATGAAGTCATTGGGGTGAGTCTTAATCCAATATGAAGTGTGTCCATTAGCACAGAGAGACACACAGAGGGAAGAACATGTGAATCATAGTGAGAAGCCAACCATCTACAAGCCAAGGAGAGAGGCCTCAGAGGAAACCAACCCTGCAATACCTTGATCTCATACTTCTAGCCTCCAGAACTGTGAAAAAATATTTTTTTTTGTTTTTTAAGCCACCCAGTCTGTATAACTTCACTAGAGAAGCCCTAACAAACTAATGCATTCTATATACCAACAATGAGTAAAAATTGAAAACTTTAAAACAGTAACATTTTAATAACAATAAAACTTATTAAAACCTAGGAATAAAAATAACCAAACCATTCTTTCCTGTGTGTGAAATATATCCTATTAGCCAAAAAATACCCCCTTGAATTCTGCTCTTGGGAGGCTTTCATGATTTCTGAGTCACAGAAAAAGGAAGTTGTTCCTACAATGGCCAGAGTTTCCAGCTTCTTTTTCTCAAACAGTAATGACCATAAAACTCTCCAATGTTACTCAATGTACATTGATTCAATGTACAGTGAAGCATGAAAAACAAAAATGATAAAAGTATTAAAAGAAAATACAGAAAAACATGTTCACAATTTTCATATACAGGCCATCTTCCTAAATGAAATATGAAACACCATTATGGAAAATATTGCCAGATTTTACATCATGAATATTAACATTTTCTGTATAGTGAGAAACACCTTGAACAAATTTAAAAAACAACTAAAAGATTGGGAGAAGATATTTGCAGTGTGTACAGAGAGTTCCAGTAAATTAATAAGGAGACTCTCTACCATCTTTCTCAAACCAGATTATGAGACAAGGTGTTACTGTTCACAGAAGTAATGTGTTAAGCCCTAGGGATGAGGCAGAATTGTCATCATCTGGAGGCCCATCATCCAACGGGAATGTTTGGATAAGCGAACAGCTAAAGTGAGCTATTATAATGAGTTGTGAACAGATTTTTATGGGTACATGGGAATGGGAGAGCCCAGTGTTCACTGGGGTCAATGAGATGTGATGCGGAGATGAAAGCAAAAGGTGAGGGATGACGTTACACAGAAAACATAGCAGCGGCTTCCCGAAGGCAGAGGAAGAAGCAAGGCAGGTGAGAAGGAAGGAGCCTGGGTCAAGGCAGCGATGTGTGGGGTAAGGAAAGGCTTTCCAGACATAGGGATAACTTGTAAATTGATGAGAATTCATTTCTGATTTGACTCCATGTTCATTAGGTTGTTGCTTCGAATGCCACATTTCTTTTTCCCTCGGGTGCTGACCCATTTCTTCTCTCTTTCTCAATCACTATGCCGTTTACCATATGCCCACAAGCTATGTCCCTGGCAGAGTAGGTAATTCTTTCAGACAATCCACAGCAATTTCTAGAATGTTTACTTAAATTTTGTCTATAAACAAAAGAGGAATGGCAATTAAAGTTTTTCTTCATTTTGTTTTAAAGTGACTCATTCTATCTGACAAGCGGACCTCAGGAAAGCAGATTGAGTCATTGCTTACTATCCAGTGGCGTCTATTAAACTATCACCTTTCCCGCCTCCTCCTATCACTCTCTGTCGGCACAATGTTTTATGAAGTTAAATTTCATCATAATTGGCTTTCAAACAATTACTTTGTGATAGCTAATCATAAGCACCTAACCAATAGATTAACACCTATGCAAGGCCTCCTTAAACATAGCTAAACTGTGGCTTTTTCCAAATTTTTATTGGATTAAATTACCTAGGATAGTTCCTAAATTTTACTCTCTACATTCTATGGTGTTATAACTCCCCAAAATTACCACACATAGAAATAAGAATTAGAAGATCATCATAAAACTCTAATAATGATCTGAATTATTAGTGAAAATATAAAACCCTAAAATTGATTTAGTCAACAAATATTTGTTAATGATCTTCAATTCAATTTTCATTGGAAAATAAATATCCCAGAAGAAACATTTCTTTGAAGTATAATAAACATAGTTATATACATTTCTCTTTTCTAAAAAAACAGTTTCTTAATATTATATCTGTAAAGAATTCAAATTAGCTAATTTGAAAATGTAAAAATTAACTATAATAAAAGAAAATTGGTCATAATATGGTTATATTTTTCAATATTTCATTTGATGTATAATCAAAGTATTGCGTGTGCTAAAGCATGTATCTTCTACAAAGAATATACTACACAAATAATAAAAATACAAATTGACCAAATGTTACATTATCCTATCTTTATTTTGTAAACAGAGCCGAATATTGACAAATTACCAGATTTAAAAGTAAAAGGTGGCATGCTAATTTAGCTGATTACCACCTGTCATAAAATGAATAATAAATATTGATTTTAAAGCACCCTCACTTGTTTGCATGATACTGTGTTTAGTTTCTCTGTTTGCTCTACCCTGTGATTTTATGACCATTAGAGCTATAAAGTTTGTTAAATGTCTATATAGGGGTTTAATAGTAATTTAATCTTTAACATATCAGTTTTCCAAATCACATTAACCCCAACATATTGGAATACCTACATTTAAAGAGTCGTCATATTGACAAGAACAAAAACATTGTGTTGCTTCCAATTCATATATGTTGTTAGCATCAGTGAATTTAAACTCACATAAACATATGGTCAAATAAAAATATAATTTACCAAATATCACAAAGATAAAAACATATATCTATATCAATGTACTATAAATAAATTCTTTAAGAGGATTTTGAGCATTCAAATTCATTTTGAAATTGAATGAGTTATCATTTTTGCCCAGGGAAATGTGCTTAGTCTCCAGGGAAATATAGGCAAAAAAGTCTATTCTGTTCGTGACTAGCATAAATGGCAGAGCGGGTATTTTCTAATTCATTGTGTTCCTGTAGCCGTGAAGCAAACATTTTTAAGATTGACCCATCCTCACCCTTACAAAACAGAGCAGATGTATTTTTCTGTAAATTAATAATGACCAATCTCAAATGGAGCATCAGTACTATTCAGTTACTCTAATGTCTCCAGTCAACTTTTTCCCTTTTTATAACAACTATTTAAACCCATTGCCCTTTCCTCAAACACCCAACCCCTCTCTTTGCCTTACTTTTCTTTATTATCTTAGCAGATAATTTCACCACCTATTTTACTAAGAAAATATTGAGCTGCTTGAAGGGCATTCCCTCATTTTCAAACATACAATCCCACCTATATTAACACCTATTCTATTTTCTCTCCTCTTGTTGCAGTTTAGGCCACTTCCCTCCAGCTACCTAAGGCCAATGCCTCTACTTCTGCTTTTCTCTTCCACTCCTGCTGTTTTAAGAATCCACACTATTGGTTCTCTCCTCTCTCTATGAAACGTTCAACTCCACACCCAACTTGCTTGTTTCCTTCAAGCTTTTAGATACTCTCCTATTAGAAAACAAAACTAAGCAAAACCAAAACCTTTTCTGGGCCACACATTTCCTTTGCCCATCACAGCCAACCTTTCTAGAAGAATTATCTACGCTCAAGTCACTTTCTCCATTTCCTCAAACCCCGAACCCCAAGCCCTCCTCAGCCACTCTAATTTGACTCTCTTGTCCCTCCATCAATAGAGTAATCTCTAAATTTATTGATAACCTTTACACAATTTAATCCAAATGAAAATTTTTAATCTGCATCTTTCTTTATTGAACATTTGATAGTTATTTATTAAGCACCTACTATGTTCTAAGAACATTCTAATCTCTTAAGACATAACACAGAATAAAACAAAGACCCCTGCCCTTGTAGTTTAGATTCTTAGACGAGTCTCATGAATGCTCTTGACCACTCACCCCTACTTGAATCACTTTCTTCCCTTTGTTTCCTTGAAACAGCAATCAGCTGGTTTTCCTTCTATTCTGTTGGCCAATTCCCCCCACACACACGTTTATCTTATTTTAACATAAATTAAATTATGGAGTTCATCAAATTTCAATCCTAGGATCTCTTCTCACTCTCACGATAGTCTCTTCTCTGAAATCTGGAACCATATATCTAACTGTTTACTTGGCATCTCTTCTTGGACTATCACAATTACCCCATATTCAACAAATCTCAAATTAAACTTATGAGATTTCCTCCCAAATTAGTGCTTGTTAGCTCAGAGAATGGCACTACCACCTACTTATATAATCTTATCTTCCTTTCCCACTCAATATTAAGTTTTATCAATTTTTAAATTGTATTCTTAAATGATTAAGTGCCAGATGTTTAAATAAAGCTGAAATATTTTAATTTTAAGTTAATTCAATAATTTATAAAAATTTACAACTTACAATTCTAATAGTCAATGTCTATCTAATTACCAACATAAAAATCTATATTGTACTTTTGTATATCTAGACCTACTTCTATGCAAAATAAGAACAATATGAATTTTTAACATTGCAAATGTTTTTAGCCACCATTTGCTCCTTTTGCAAATATAATGCTAATTCATAAACCATAAATTGGAACACAAAGAGAAACCAAAAAAAATGGATGCTGTGCACTACTGGGAAATGATACTTCATTATGCAAGAATGTATTACATTCATGCTGAGAGGAAGGATTTGACAAGTTAATTAATTTTACTTTTCTCTTACCTAAGTGCTCAAATTCTCCCCACGTTTCCTAGCCATTTTCATCTTTAATGGAAGGAGCAGCACAACACACAAACCTTTAAGGTATGAATGAAACCTTTCATTTCAGGAACATAGGGCAAAATATGTGGAGGAGCATTTCCTGCTACTTAACTGGTGTCAGTTAATCGGACCTGATATTTCCGATTATAGGTGGTACTAGCGCTATACTAATGCTGATGCGGGCCAGACTCTTGAGTGAACAGAAGGGCCTGGCAGTTTAATAAGTGTATGTGTGTGCGCGCGTGTGTGTGTGATGTAAAGGGCTCTCTCAAGAACGAGGCCAGGGCAAGGGCAACTCTTGTTTGTGTCTGGAGGTAGGAAAATCAGTGAAGGAGTATGAAACCTTCCCTTAGCAGAGTAAACTTAGACAGATATGTGACGATTAACTAGGAATAAATTATGCAGGGAGGTGGGTGAGGTGAAGAACAACTATCTAAACCGAGGGAACATCCAATTCTGTTGCCCGAGAGCTCACGGTGTGTTCTAAGAGCTGAAAGGCCAGTGGCCGCTGCACAGAGAAAGGGGAGCACGGTGAGATGGCAGCTAAGGGTAACAAAGGTGCTAATGTCACATCAGGCTTCAGTTATCTTTCTCAGCCTAGTGTTTATAAAGCAGAACTGAGCAAATCTCTAGGTTCTCAGACATGAGGAAGGCAAGGTCTCAAAGGAGAGACACTAGATTTCCTTCTAATAAAGATGTAGGGCTTAGGGTTATCGATTTGAAATGTCAAAGACATTTGGCCATAATTGTGTCCTGAGTTAATGAAATGGTTCATGATGAGTCTAGAAATTTATTTTAAAGATGGTTCTGACAAATCCAAAAATGTTAGCATATATGGATATCCAACACAGTGTTGTGTGTTATATTGATCAACCTGGAAACCACCTGGTCCTGCCGGGGGACCGTGTTGGTGATGTCTCCCCGGCTCAGGCAGCTTCAGAGGCCTCTCCCACAGGGAACCAGCTCATCTCCTTGTGCCAATGCTCTGCTTTCTGCATTTGGAAACTTTCATTTACATTTCTTTTGGTTACCCATACACGGTCACTCTCATGGGCACCAGCTGGCTTCAGGAGCACTAAGTAGGGAATTCTAGTGTCCCCAGCTCATGAACCTCAAACCATTTTTCTCTCTTTCCTTGGAGTTTACTTAGGACAAATATCCTTCAAAATCCTCAAGACCCTTAGGCTCTAGTGATAACCCTCCCTCTTCCCCCATTCAATTCCCAATAAAGTAAGTGAGTTTCAGTAAGTCATTACTTCTGGGAGCCAGCCCTCCTGTAAACCCTCTGAAAGGGTATTTTCAATGCATCTGAGGTGTTTTGCCTTCTTAGTGAAAGTCCCCAATACATTTTAAGATCTCTAGAACTACCCCTCTAGGGAAAAATATGGCAGATACTTGCATTTGTTCTAAAGTGCCTCTGTTGCTGGAGAGGAAAAAAAAATACATACTTAATTACTAGCAGGGCATTTTTATAAAAGTATTTCAGAAATCATGAAAATAAAATTGTATATTTTGGGGTAAAAAGCATTTCATTTAACTTGTTTTTCATTAGCCTCACAGGTGCTCTTATGAAAAGTACATGTACTAATGGAACTTGGTGCTGCTTTGATTTAAGTCTTGTTCAGTCCGTCCCTGGCAAAGCTGAAGGTCCTGCCTGCCTTGACCACTGATGGAAACGTCTTTAATCCAAAATTGCTGGAACTCCCAAATCAAGAGAGTTTAGTACCAAGATTTCAGCAAGAAATCCAAGAATATAGTAATATGATCATGTGTCTCAAACTGAGATTTCAGGGCGGGGAAAAATCAAGGAGGAAGAAGGGGCAGGTAGCAAGAGCTGGAGGCAGGAGCTGTGGAGACGAGCAGAAAGAGGACTGCGAGAAGCGTTCAGGGCTCCATCTGCTGATTGGGTTTTAAATCCTTAGCATGTGCAGAGCGGTGGATGCCTGGCCTCATCGATCACCATCAGGCTGAAAATGGTAAGTTATGACTGTGACTCTTTCTTAGAAAATAAAACAGGGACACTTTGAAAGTCTGAAGATCAAGATATGCCAACTCCCAAAGGTAACCAGTCTTTTCACCTACCTCCTAGTATTAAACCAAACTGGGAAAAGATGCTTGTGAATATTCAGAAAACCCCTGGAAAAGCCTGTGGAAGTGGCATCTCCAGATAATTAGTGCAGCCATGTGACTACCACACCAGGGTGTTGTTTTGTTTGTTGTTTATGGTGGTGACCCTTCTTAGTGCCAGATTAGTACCCTGTGACCTAATTCTGAGCAGCAAGCTGCAGGGTCCTCAGTAAAAAGATTTATCGTCCAAAAAGTCTCATGTAAGCAGCTGTTTTGTGTGAGGCCAGATGCTGACAGGGAAAACACACACCCAGGGACAGAGAAAAAGATTTGGAAAAAATAAAATCTCTTTCTCTGACTTCCAGAGGTAAAGATTTGTTTGTGTGTTTTAAAACAATTGCTTTTCTTTCTAAATTAGAGAACCCTCTCCTCCAGTCACCTCCTTTTAAGCTTCATGAGGCGGTAGGTTGCCTCTTTAACGTGGATCCTTTCATGTGATTTTTCTGTTCAGATTTAGAATGTTTCTCAGTAAGTTCAAGATTGCCGGTATGGCCGTGTGTCTTTTAAAGAGCTCAGGCCCCTGTCCTTCTGCTCGGCCCACAGGCTTTCTGGATCGTTTAGCCGCGTTACTCTGTGGACGCCGGCTGCTGGCAGGGGACTCAGCTGCTGGGTGACTAATGCTGAGCTTACTCTCCTGTTCAGGCTGCTGGCGCCGATGCCGGTGATGACCTCTGTCCTTCCTCCTCGGCACACACTCCACAGCACGCACACTCCACAGCAGGACTGCCAGGCGCGCTCTCTCTCTCCCTCTGTGTGTGTGTGTGTGTGTGTGTGTGTGTGTGTGTGTGTGAACAGATACCTGAGTTTCCCTCTCAATTCACCAATCCAAACATAAAAATTCCTTTCATTGCCCATCAATTCTCAGTTTTGTTGTGATATGGTGCTCTTATACATAGGTATCACCTTGCTTTCAAAGCAGTGGATTCCCTTGTCTGCTCAAACAAATTATTCTGCTCCACTTGACTGACTCATGAGGCAAAAAAGTAAGTTTTCATGCCAAAGTGTGGGCAGACCCAATTAACTCTATCGAACGAAGGGAGCGGGGGTGGAGGGTGGAAGAGAAACACACACAGGAAATGGCATGTATCACTGTGTTTTCTAAAGTGTTTCTTTACTCATTTTTCTTGGCAATGTATATAGACCTAATTGGCATTCTGTTTAAAGCATGTGCACTGGAGTGTACAATGTTGTAAAGGACAAGTGATGTCAGCCCCAATTACACAACCCATAAGAGATACTCCAGGCAGGACATAGCAAAAGCGGGGAGGAGAGAAACATTAGACAATTGTAATTATCATTGTCTATGGTATCATTTTACTCTCCCTCTGCAGTATCTTATGCGGTATCTTTATTTTT
The DNA here is from genome assembly GCF_964146895.1 of Miniopterus schreibersii. Classification (NCBI taxonomy): domain Eukaryota; kingdom Metazoa; phylum Chordata; class Mammalia; order Chiroptera; family Miniopteridae; genus Miniopterus; species Miniopterus schreibersii. The sequence goes on along the minus strand of NC_138108.1, from coordinate 36,117,438 downwards.
AAAGTATTACAGATGTGCCCCTTTTTTTTCCCATTGACCCCCTCCCCCCCACTCCCACCTTCCCCCGAAAGCCTTCACCACACTATTGTCTGTGTCCGTAAGTTATGCATATATGCATATAAGTTCTTTGGTTAAGCTCTTCCTACCCCCACCCCCTTCCCTCTGAGATCCCTCGGTCTGCTCCATGCTTCCATGCCTCTGGATCGTCAGTGTTCATCAATTTATTTTGTTCATTAGATTCCACATATGAGTGAGATCATGTGATACTTGCGTTTCTCTGACTGGCTTCCTTCGCTTGGCATAATACTCTCCAGGTCCCTTCAGGCTGTCTTAAGTATACTACATTATAATTGTCTTGAAACTTGCCTACCTTCCTTCAAGAGGTAGGGATAACGGTCTTTTATCTCTCTATATTAACACAGTGCCTGGATATTATTATTATAAAGTCTCAATATATAGTGTCACATGACTAAATGAATGATTGAATGAAAAAGTGAATGAATGAATGTGTGACAGTTCTACCTGCCAATCCAAATACTGAGCGTTCAAAATGCTATGTAAATTTGGAGGTTTTGGTTTAAAGTATGAAAGAATGTGATTGTTCACATTATTTTTCTTGAAGAGAGTTTTAAGCAAAGTTGGAGATTTTAAAAAGAAATAAAATAACCATGAATGAGCTTTAGATACATGTTAGCAATATAAAGCGTGTGGATTAAGAGTGTATATGTGTCACTGAAACAAATCAAGCAAGGCAATTTAACCGTCCACTGAGTTGTCTGTCATCTTTCCCTGGTTACGTCCCCTTTGTGGTGTCATTTCATTACCTTTACCTGGTCACTCTTCAATCAATTGTCACAGAGTGCCAGGCCTCTATGGAGTAAATATAAAGCTATCAAACTGACCCTGGAGTCTGATCCCATCCAAGTAGACCCCTTTTTAACACTGCTGTATGACCCAAAGCAACAAGCCTTTGAAAATGGGGATTTGAAGACGACAGGGGAAGGCCAGAGGCACTACTTCAAAGATTACATAGAGAGAAGTCTCCCTGTAAAGTCAGTGGGTTATCGTAGGAGCAGTTTCATGATAAATGAAGCATTGTTTTAGGTTGTTTCTTGAGTTGAAAGGGCACGACACTTGAAAGAACACCTAGTGGAAATTCTTTCTATCATGAACTATATACTACTGCATAGATATGTGACCGTGGGTGAACAATTCTGATGTTAAACAGCCCCCAAAACTGTTTTTAATATTAATATAATATTATTTAAAATTTTAAGCCAATTCTATTTAAAATGTCACTATAGCCATGACTTTTATCCCATCCGAACATACCAGACATTTGACGTCTATTTATTTCCTTTTGCTGCTCACTAGGACTTCAGCTCTGCTATTTTGTTCGTTGCCTAAGAGTAGCATTGCTCAGTAAACAGTTGTTGAGTGAATGGTAATTTTTAAATAACACTCATTAACCTCATCTTTGTCATCATTTCACTTTCTCCCATCCCTCTGTATTTCTTCCATTGCTTTCCTTGTGTTCAATTTTCAGTTCTATTAACTTCCAAATTTTTTAGTCTTGCCAATCAGAAACATGTATCTAAGCATGAGGGGTTTTTTTACTTAATATCCCAAAAAAGGTCTAAATATAAAGCACACACATATATTGTGTGTCTTCAATGTCATACAACCAGCACATTTCACAGATATTAGATGGGTTACGTGGTGTATGTAGGGAAATTCTGTAACCACATAAGCACCCCTATGCATGCAATGCCTACTCCCTTCCAATTATTTTCCTTTTCCTTTTTTTAAAGTAAATTGTGTTGGTATTATGTAAATATTAACTCATTTTATTAACATTGAGAATTTGGTTTCCTAGCTAAAGAAATCATTGGGGCTCCTCGGCCTTTATCCAGTTAAGTCTTCTTTCAATAAAATATTAACATTGTACTTTAATATGCAGAAATTATAGCAATGATGGCCTCTTGGATTCTTACTATCATCTAAATTCAAACAGTACAGGCAAGGTAGGCACTAGTCCTGAGGACATACTGGGTCCATAGGCACTTGAAACATATAACACTTGAAGATTTGACAGGGTGTTTAAACAGTTGGCACAAGCTGATATGAGAACTGCTTAACTTGCAAAGTATCTAGTGGAAGTTGAAGTCTGCTGAATTGGATATCAGAAATCCAGAGAGCCAGGAATCCTATTTTAGTTCTGGTTCATGCCGTGAAAAAGCTGCATAGCCCTAGGCAGCTAGGTACCTTTCTTCACCAATAGCAGAAATGATGCCCACTGATCTCAGATGTGTGGTGAGAATTAACATATTGAAAATATCTTGAGGTCCAGACATTTACAATACTTTCCTGCAAAATATTTTTTCATATATTTATCAATCTATGGGGTTTTTAGTCAGAAATCTTTAAATTTAAAAAATTCTCTTTTTGAACTTTCCTCTCCTTCTCTTGCATTGCTTCCTCTTATTACTGATTTGCAAAGAAACTAATTTCCCTTTTATTTCCAAAAACCTTTATGTACTGATAGACTGGTTAACTCTTTTTTTTTTTTTTTTAGTGGGGAAAGGGGAGGGCTGTCCAGAAAATTCCTGAAAGACATTTTAATGAACTTCAGAAGCAACTGGCCAACATATCCTAATCCTAGTTTACTACAGTTACTTTTTGTCTTTCCAAAAGGCCTTAAAATAATTAAAAATTGACCTGGGATGAGGTAGTGCTTATTCAGTGGATAAGCATTTTATTTGTACAAAGAAGAGTTTTTTGGAGAGGGAGATACCCATCAGCTTTTACACACTGAAGGGTCCTTGGGGACTAGAAATGTTTGGGTCATTTTTGTATACTACTTGAGACTTAGCATAGAGTTTTGCCCTAGGACATGCTTAAAATATTTGAATTCACTTGATGTAAATAAATGCACACAATTTACTTTGCTTTCCTTGATAATGCAATAAATTTTTAAAAATATGGTTTTGAGACTTTTTAATATCTTAGCACAGATTATGAATGAGTCTGTTTGTGTATATACAATGTACATGATTATTCTACCACTGGAACTGATTTATGGCTCTTTTATGCCTTTTAAACAATTATAATATGAGTTGGAAATTGTATATTCTGCTCTTTGGGTATTGATTTGGAAATAAGACTATTTCTATGTCCCGTGAATTTCTCAGAGAAACAAGTAGGTCTCTTTTAACATGGGTTTAATAAAATGACAGCTGTACACTAGAGGGAGATGATACTGATTTAGGAATTCAAAGATAAAGATTGGAATTAAAGTTAGCAGAAATGTAGCATTTTTTTAAACCAAGTTGAATTTGGATTAAATTCAGTCCAGGAAATTACTATTGAAGATTCTTATGGACACTTTAATTTTGTTCTACATCCATCAGTCGCCCATGAGGATAAAACTCTATTGTATGACAGCCACATCAGCTCAATATACAGCACGCAAAAACTGCAAAATATGGTCCATTTTACCAAGTTATGTTTTTCTCCAAAAAGCTGTGCTGATATGTCACAATCAGTTAATTATTTATCTTTCTTCTAGACTTAAAATAAATTTTTTAAAATATTATCTTTAAAAATCTACATAAAAAAGGTTTTGTACATTTGCCTTGTGAATTTTTAACATAATTAACTTTTTAAAATATTAATAACTAGAATTAATATATTTGTCCTAAATCTTCAAAAAAATCTCCAGGTACATTAAGTTTGACTGGATAACCCAGACTCTGTGATTTGGGAAATACTGCCCTGTAGGAAGTTGGCTGGGGTATGCAGTTGGAATCCATTAAATTGTGCATGGAAAGACCTGTTACGCATTGGCATGCATTCAGAAGTTCTCTTCACTGGCTTGTAACCAGGTAGAACTCTTCCTTATTTCTCTACCCCTCAGGCCACAAATCGAGCTATACCAAACAACCTTCAGTCCACAGACATGCTAGCCTCTGTCCCAACCCTGAACATTCACAAGGCTTTTCCATTTACTTAGAATTCTTTCTATAGCTTCTCACATTTGTTCTTTCAAGGGCATTGGGCATAACCCCCTCAGAGACTCCTTCCCTGATTCACCTGTTGTGGATTAGATACCTTTCTTATCCCAATGCTCAACACTTAATACCCTGTGTTGTAAAGATTTATTTTCTTGTCTCCTTCAGAGCAGGGACTGTGTCATTTATCTTGCCTTTCATGGCACATAGTGATTAATCAGTAAATGTTATTGAATGTCTCTCTGAATGAATGGATACCTTTTCATTTTAAGGCTGCCCTTGACATCTGTTTTATCCAGAATTGATATTATCCACATGAATGGTATAAATAGTTATAGTTACTCCTACCTTTTCACAGCTGGAACAGTCACTGGGGACATGGACAAATGGTTATAGGCTCTTGTCTCTTGTCCATTTAATGTTAACCACTTACTTCATGTGACCATGACAATGCTTATTTCACAAACAAGCACTGAGTCTCTGCTATTAGCCTGGCTCTAAGGAAACAAATATAAAGATGTCTTTGTTCTCACGGAATTTAGAGCTGAGTTGAGTTGAACATTAAAGCAAATGATCGGTGTTTCAATGGAAGTGTGTTCACTGGGGATATGTAACGAAAGAACAGAAGAGGGAGCATTGTTTGCTACCTTAGCGAGGGTCAGGAGAAACTTCACCCAGAAGGTAACATTTAAGCTGGGTTCTTCAAGCATAAAAAGGTGGTATTTTCAGGCAAATAAAACAGCATATGCAAAGGCATGAAGGCTCATGGCTTGACTAAGATTCAACCTTTTTTTTCAACTCAAATACCTTATGAAGTTAGAATAATAGTTTCCTTCTTACAGAAGTGCTCTTCCATGGGGCTATTATTTATTATTAGAGTAAATTGGAGTTAGCAAAGATTTAATATTTCAATATTATGGCTTGGAAATCTGTCTCCACTGCATTCAAAGGCAAAATCTGTTTGTGATGAGGAACTATTCTATGTATTCATTGAAGCCTCTTGTTTACCTCCAATGAGGAAGCTGGTGTTGACATCTCATCTAAGAGCTGGATATAGTTGTTATAGGTCACTGGAAGTCGTAACAGGGTCCTCACCATCCCTATTGAGTTGTGCCAATAGTGAGGTGTAAATGAGGAAGGCAACATGGTTGGTAGCAGCAACTAGGTTCTGCACCCTCCATCTCCACACCAATTCTCACCCATTTTATGCCAAAACTTGAAATGGCTTGAGGTCCATGAAAAAGGACTTGTAGATCTTCCTGACTATACTATCAGTAAAATAGAGCCTTTAAACAAAATTGAGTGTTTTTAGACATTAAGGAGGTTGCAAACAATAAAACAAGGTGCCTTGATGTAGTGAGAAATGAAATAATACTAGAAGTGCACAGTTATCTTGATAAATAATTGTCAAGACAAGCTCTGATATATCTTTGGATCATCATTTCCCAGAAAGCACCTGTAGCATCATGGGCAGTAAATAATATTTTGTTAAGAAAACATATCAATGGGTTCTGGGATGGAGGGAATTCGAAGGTGAAATTAGTTCAAGATGAAGTTTTTGCTTAATAAGAAGTAACTCAGTTATAGCTTGAAACCAGAAGGGAAGTAGAAAGAGGTACTACAAGTGATTCAGTATCATCACAGCACTACTTTGTGATCTGTCTAGCAGTGATGAGAATACCTCATAGGACTCAGTGAACTCCCTTGGGTGAGGGGGAGCAGCATGTGTGCGCTTTCCTATGTTGGGGAGAAGTGTGTTAAATAGTACATTGTGAGAGGGCTTCAGCATGCCATATGCATACCTTTTTTGGTTTTTGAGGTAACCATGACAAATTTTAGGGACAAAACATGATTCCATGATTGCCCGTTAAATGATAATCGCAAACATTTCAGAGATGTTTCTCTCCTCCCTGGGTTCTTGCTTCCCTTACTTTCATGCCAGCGTTACTCTGGTCAATCATACTAGTTCCATATGGAACAGTGAAAGCAAAAAGTCGCCATATTGTCCTTGATTTGAGAACATGAACAAACTTTCCCCTTGATTTATAAATTCCGGAGGTTGGATTTGGGAAAATGGCTGTCTGAGATTAAATTTGAAACATCAGATTGTCACTTTTATCATTGCTTTTCTAGCCATAAACACATTAATTCATGTGATGACAGGGTGCATGTTGACAGGCTGCCAAAAATGGTCCAAGTTGGTGTTGGTGGAAGAAGAACAGTGAGAGATAGGTGTTATGTGTTTGAGAACAGTGTTCTTCATGTGTTGGTCCTGAATTCTTCCACATATCCTTTTGGGTAGAAGAATGCAGGGATTCAAATTTGTACAAAGGACAAGAATGAGAGAGTTTGGGGTTTCTTTTTAAAGGATCTGGCCATGCTACCTGACATGGTTCAGTCATTCTGATAGTTCAGCTTTCTGGGCCTGCTGTTGCCCTACTGAATATTTTCTTTTGCATCTTTTGCTTTATATTTATTTAAATCCTCTCCCATTACTCAAATATGATTGATTTCTCATTGCCTAGCATAAGTCTATGAAGCTCTCTCTGGTTATTCCAGTTTACACTGATTATTGTCTTCTTTAAGTAGCTATTGTACTTAATGCTTATAGTACATAGTATTTAATTTGTAGTATGTTCTTAATTAGTTTAAGTATTTTAAGGTCATCTTTTATACGTGAGAAACACTGCATTATACAAGTATTTTAATCATCCATAGTATCGTATAAGGTCCTGTTAATTTCTACACATTGAATTTAATAAAATAATTTTAGACATCAAAAATATTATCTCATGTTTGTAAATACTTTTTATATTTCAAAACATTTTCACATATACTATTTCATTTGATTCTTAAAGCAGTCTTGTGATGTATGCAAGCCAAATAATTTCATTTCCACATACAAAATACACACAGAAGCTAATAGTGATCAGATGAGTTGACAAAAGTTCCAAATATTAGTATGTGGTAGAGCCTGAGCTAAATGATAGGTCTTCTGACATGTAATATTCAGGGAGATATATATCCAGCCCCAATTGGTGGAGTGGCTTATCGAACTAATGTTAGAATGCTACTATTAAGCTTGACTTTGGCACATTTAAAGGGACATTTCTTGACAATGAAAAATGGGTAAGAAAGTTTTATGTAGCTCTAAAAAGCAAATGCTTATAGAAGTTCTTGCTTGGTTCACCTAACTGGAGAAACTTAAAAGCGAATTTGAACCTAGTCCCAGTCTGTTACATTATTCTTTTTTCCCAAGAAATTAAGGAAGAAACTGTATGTAATTGCCAGGTCAAAGTAGTGCCTGATGTGTGTGACCTAAAACAGCAAATTGTGGCAAGAGCTTTCCAAGTGCTACACATTAGGAAATATGTTTTATTAAATCCATTTTACGCAAGACAGATCAGACATACAAGGCTCGCACCAAAGCTTTTCTTAAGGAGGAGACAACTGGGAAACAAAAATATTACTTTTTCATAGGACATTAACTGGGGAATGGTATTTAAAACAGAAATCTGTGTTAATTTTAATTAATATTTTAAAAATCATTTTAATATTATGAGGTTATGTGAACTCTAAGTATATTGTGGAGGTTTTTCTATATAAAATTCAACACGATTATTGACAATAGTGCTCACTAAAGAAAACGTAGACTAGCAGACTAATTCTCCATCCCAAATGTTGTAGGGTGTGTGTGTGTGTGCGTGCACTCGCTAGGGTGTGTTTTGTTTTTACATAGAACATATTTCTTTAAGCTAAGAGGATGCCTTTTGTTGGATTATGTCATAGCTTAAAGAGGCTGAGGAGTACAATAGCTTTAATCTTCCTCCTGGCAATAAGTAGCAAAATTGCCTAATGCAGATTTTATGGCTTCCATTTCCCATAGTATCCTTCAAATGGAAGGAGTAATTAGCAATTATATTAACAGCAAAGAGAGAGGGGACAGCAGTGGGTCCTGGAGAAACCACAAACAATATACTCAAAATTTTAAATATTTTAGTTAGACCTATTCAATCATACAATATATAGCTGGAAAACTCGCTGAACATCAGTGAGTTTAAACCTCATTTTCAGATAAGGAGACAAAGAGGTTAAGAGCCTTCCTCAAAGACAACCTTTTGAACATTGTTTGATTCTCAGCTGTAAACTTAACTCATTTTTAAACCAGCACTTCACACACACCCTCAAAAAAATGCTTCCCTGGAAAATGATTAGTGATCAAATTATGTTTGTAAATAATATGTACCTTAGCCTCCTTTAGATATCCACAATTACAAACCCTCTTGCATTTCTCACATTCTCAAGTTTGCATTCATTTACATCATCATCAGCCAGATGTTGGTCTCCCTTTAATGGGCTGAAAGCTACATGAGGACAAGGAGTATTTCTATCCTTGCCCACCACTGGATTCCCGGCAAGTAATACATTATATATTGACACATACTAATAAAGGGCCTTGTATTTGTTGTACATATCAAAAGCTATGAAAAGTTGTGCTAAGGAAAAAAATTGTTTAACTCAAAACTCCCCCAAAGCTGTTTGACCAAATAGCCACTTATTTTTTAAATTTAACACCTATCAATATCTTGATTTGATCACAAATGAACTCAATACTTTGAGTCATATGGAAAAACAGAGAACTTTACAATGCACTTTAATGCATTTTTCCTCTTTCCCTACTCTGATTCACACACATTCTTCTTATACAAAAGCAAGTGAAGTTTAAAAAAGAAGTAGAACCTCTTTTAAAAATGAGTCTGGGGAAGTCATTAACAATCAAATTCTTGGTTAATTTGGTTAAAACTTTTTGTGTACATTTGATGTAGTTACATAATTGATAAATGCTAAATCTTATGCATGTTGTAAAATATTGGCCAATGTCGTTTTGAGATTTGATTGCAATGTAAAGTTTATATATCAAAGCATACTCACACCCTGGGTTACCTAGAAAGTAGGCTAAGTGCTGTTACTTTTTTAGAGAGTGCAAATCCAGAGAACGGAAGCGAGATACACGGTGGTGAAACAGGAAGGAGGTAGACCCAGTAGGGGGATGTCTAACCAAGCTGCCAGGTCACCTGAAACAGGAGACTTAGACCCCACAGAACCTTCCCTATTGGTCCGGAAGGACTTTCCCTATGGGTTGCAGAGGGAGGCAGGTGAATAATTTTCCAATAACACCCATTTCCCACTTCTGAGTTGTGCAGGCTTGGGTACCAAGAATGGTTCTTTGGGGTCTCTTCCATCCACAGCAATACGGAAGCCCTGGGGGCAGTAAAGAGAGAGGTAGGACATTCGGGTAGACCGTACAGCGCGGTCAGCAGATTTCACCTGTGTGAGGTTGGCTGGCACCCATGCAGAGCTGGGCCCTGCTGTGGTGATCAGAACGATAGACAGCTGTGGCTGAGAGGATTGGAAAGGTATATAGCAGGTCAGATGTCTGACACAGCTGCAGATAGTGATACAGTCAGAGCTTAATATGTAAAATGTCTTATCTAGTATTTGTGGATTTTTTATGGCTCATCTTTATTACAGAGCTGGACTTTTGATCCAGATATAGTTAGCAAGGACACTTGAAATGTCCTGTCAAGATGTTAGCCCGTAATATTCAATAATAAGCAATAAGTATTCTTGATTCCCTTGCTTATTTCTGACTCTGTACTATCACATGGCTCAGTATTGAGGAGAGGAGGAAGGGGAGCTCATGGAGAAAGAAGGTGTGATGTTCAGAAAGAAACGAAAAATAGGGGGTCAGGTACACTGTTGCAGGTGTCACTTGCTTCATCTTTTTAGCTATGAAGGCAGTTAAAATGCCGCTGTTCACACATGTGGTCATCTTTTTTAACAGCTGAGGATTCTGTTTCTTAACCAGCTATGCCTTTCCACAAGTCTTTTTTTCTTATCTGAAAACTATGGTATTTGGATCTCATCAGATAATTTTTAAGCTCCAACTATAGAACAACATAGCTATAGCTAAGATTAATTGAGAATTTCTGTTCAAGCACAAACTCATTCAACGATGCTTGTGGTTTAGACTCACTCAGTGATGCTGACAGAGCAGGCAGTGCTTGGCGCGCAGCCCTACTGCCCCCCAACTGTGCCTTGAACTGGGGCCAGAAGCATGAACAGTCCCCTGCAGTGGCGGAATACAGCTCAGCTGCAATCTGAGAAGCTGGGCCCCGGGGACTGTCACAGCTTGTTATCTGAGGTCTTGAGTTTCAATTTTTGTTTTGCTCTAGAAACCTACTAGGAGAGGCCTTTGGCTCCAGTCCTTAAAGCTTCCTTTAACAAAGTTCTTTTTGGAACGAAGAATTTTACCTTTTTCCCTCCTTAATGTTGTTTGGAAGAAGAAAAGTCACAACAGAAAGTACGTGAGAACTAAGAAAAGGGTGATCAACTAAACCCTTCCTCAGGCTTTGGTTTTGTCTTTTTCTCGTTGGAGAAATTTGACATGGATGTGATGCTGTAGGTTTAATGTGTGCATCTCACACACTCACTCTACGTTCCACACAGTGTGAAACTACACGTAACCCTCCAGCAGTCATCTCAGTCAGAATAAACTTTCCAAGTTAGAATTAATACATACTTACCTGTAACTAAACCATGTGAGAGAATAACTTAAGCAGTGCCAAGTGAAGCTGTAGCAATGGCAAATCATACAGCGATATAACAATTGTTAAAAGTTTGTAACAAACTGCAAATGAGTAATGTGCCTATAAAATAGAGCTAATCAGATAAAAATGTCAGAACTAATCATGAGTATTTTTCTGCATAATGTTATCACCTTAATATTTGGGAGATTCTGTCTTGGATTTCCTTCATGTGTAGCATAGTGAAAACTGTTGCATAGAAAATGGAGATATTCTCAAACTAGTAGATGCTTCAAAATCCAATTAAATGATAAATTCAACAGAGAGAAAGCCCCAGCTGCATGTACTAGGATGAAAGGAGTTTGATTTCCCATATGGGAGTAGTAATAGCTCCTCGATTTTTCTCAAACTCTTTCCTGGTCAATGGCACACGTTTGCTAGGCAGCTGGCTGGCAGCCAGGGTGTGGTCTGTGACCAGAGAATGGTTTTTTTCTGTTATGTGGAAATCAGGCCTGCAGCCTTGGCTGCTTGAGCACTCTTCTCTACCAAAAGTAACTGGGTGGCCCGTCTGGGTGTGGCTCAAAGGTTGAGCATCGACCTAGGATCCAGGAGATCAAGGTTTGATTCACGGTCAGGGCACATACCCGGGTTGTGGGCTCAGTTCCCAGCAGGGGTCGTGCAGAAGGCAGCCAGCTGATCAATGATTCTCTCATCATTGATGTTTCTATCTCTCTCCCCCTCTCCCTTTCTCTCTCTGAAATCAATAAAGATATATATATTTTTAATAATAATAACTGGGTGAGCTAGAGTCCAGTAGGAATTCCTGAGATATGTCCTGATCTCTTTTATTACAAAATGCAAATATGTCCTTCAGGGGACTCCCTCTACCCCTGCATAAAGAGAATGGATTGATTTGTATGTCTCTGTTCCAAATGAATAAACTTAGTATTTATTTGGCAGTATACTGTGGAAGTTGCACTGCAAACAAGTTTTTCAAGTATGGAAAAAAGTACCTAATCCAATATTTTAGACCACAGCCTTGAAAGCAGCTGGAACTCTAGTACAGTTATGTTAAAAAATCACCTCAATTTAAATCTTACTAAGAAAAGCAGATCTCCTGTTTGGATTTCTCCTGGAAGCTGTACTCCATGGTGCCTGATTTAATCTATGGCCTTATTCCCTGTGTTTTGTATATGGCCATATATACATGTTTTTAAACTTCTAAGTAACTGCTTGGGTCAAGGAAGCAACATTCCCAAAGCAGTATCATTTTGTGCCCTCCCTATTTTGAGATGGTGCCTGTGAAATAACTTTTAAAAGTGCCATATGAACATATGGGAACATTATCATTACAAAGCTATCTGTTCATATTTTTAACTGAGAGAAGATTCTGAAATTTCCACCTAAGAAGTTGGGAAATGGATATAACGTGCAAGCTAAAAATGTTGTATCTATTGTGCGAGGCAGTAGATCTTTAAATTCTTTATGGAAGCAGCTGCAAGATTGCTTGGGGATTCTTATTGAAATGTTGACTCCTGAGCTTTGTACCTTAGGACCATCTGAATCAGAACCTCTCAGGCTTGAATACCTGTGTTCTACATGACCCCTGGGTCCCTGTGTGAGCCAAAGCCAGAGAATCATTGTTCAGAGAGGAGTCACTCAAAGGCTGGAAGTGCTGCTCCAGTGTTAGTCACATCCCAGGACATTGTGTTGGGCAGGATGATGGAGTTCTCTGCAGTGCTGTAAGCTAGTGGAGGTAAATATTTTTAAAACTTTTTCCTCTGATGAGAGTAGCAAGAAGGGTCAGGCTGCTGCCTCAGGAGATTTTATCTATCCCTCTAGCTCTCTTGTGAGTCCTCTCAAGCAGGGACAATGGCAAGAGCCCCTGGGGTTTGCAGCCAGAGCTCTGGCTGGTAATGCTGTTTGCCCCTCTTTTCCTTGCATTGTTCCTGGTGCCAACATTTCTCTATTTGGGATCAGAAGAGATAAGATGACACTAAATGGCAGCATTGAAGCTCCTGTATGTACTGAAGCTCCTGTATTGAACTCCTGTGTGGAAAGGATCATTAGTGAGTAGGACAGTGGTTCTTAAATATCAGAATCATCGGCAGGGCCTGGTAAAACACAGATTGTGGGACTCCAACCCCACAGCTTCTGATTCAGTAAGTCTGGGCTGAGCCCGGACATCTGTGCTTCTAACAAGCTTTCAGGTGATGCTGCTGGTGTGCAGACTATACAATTAAAACCCCTGGTTTAGAGAAAGCCTCCAACTGCCAGCACAGTTAAGACTGATATTCCAGTTAAAGTACAAGAAAGTAATCTCTTGTCAACAGTAGTGTGTTTGACCATCTAGGTTTGTATAAATGCACTATGATTGCACAACAATGAAATCACCCAAAAACGCATTTCTCAGAACATATCCCCATCTTTAGGCGGTTCACGACTGTACATACAATGGAGTATTATTCAGCCTAAAAAAGGAAGGAAAGTTCCCTGCTAACCATGTGAAGCCCTCCACAAAGCAAGCATAGCCATATTATGCAAGTTTTAGTTCTGTTCAGCTTTGTTTTTGCAATTCTAGTGTCAAGCACCAGAATTGACTACCTGGTTGGTTGCCCTAGATTCTGTCGTCCTGTACCTGCTCTGGGAGGTTTTACCATTTTGGTTAGAAGCAACCATGCCAGGTGTACCTCTGGGGGCTCCCTTGGATTTCCTTAAGCCAGCCTCAATAATTCCAACCATGTGCTCCCAATTTATTCATTATACAAAGCACGGTCTTCAGAAGGTTGTGTGTAGGAGAGTTGAAGTAAAACCAAAACGTAAGATGAAACACACACATGCACACACATACACACATACAACACAGCATCTTCTGTAACCTTCTTTCTCATCAGGGCCCTCAGAGATCATAAGCTAAAGCCTTTATTATATTTGTGGATTTCAGAAGCCTAGAGTGTGGCAGAGTTAAATGTTGAACAAACATAGAAGGTTAGGGCCCTTATTATACTGAGTAGGAGTCATCAACCTGGGTGGAATAGAGATAGAACTCTGTGGACCTGCCTCGTACTCAAAGATTTAGTAGGAAATAGAAAGATCCGTTGTCTGGAACACTGGCTTCAAGAATCAGCTTTGCTCAGCAGCAGAGGGAGCATCCCAGTGAAGGGTGGAAAGCCTTCTGGATTTGTCATCTGAACTGACAAATATTGTTGAGGCTTTGAAAGAAAAATTCAGAAACTCAGTGAAGAAGGAAATCAATTTAAAATCCAGTTTTTGATCTTTTAGTTAGAGTGGAACTCTGGGGGAAAGTAAAGCTGAGGAGCAAAAAGAGCACCGTTCTAACCCTACGTATAGTAGAAAAGAAGCCAACCTCAGAAGTAGGCTGAGTTTAAAACACTCAGCTGGGTGAAGGGAGCGAGGGCAATGCTGGCGGAAGCAGGAAGGGAACATCGGACAGCAAGCCCTCCTCCCGGGGAACTTTCCGCATCAGCCCGAGGCGCCGTCCCCCAGCTAGAGGAGGCTGAAGGTAATTCTTTCTTCTCTCCAGGGATAGTGATAACGCTGGCATCATCTTCCTCTCTCTCTTCTCCATGATCAACAATCCTTGACTTTGTTTTTTTTACATCAAAATGGTCAGACCTTAAATAGGACTTTGGAATGGGAGCACGTAAAGCAATGCTGTTTGGGCTCCGGGTCACTTGCAATGACTACACTTGGGCAAAGCCCTCACCTGTTCACATACACATGCATACACGCACCCGCATGGTTCGGACCAGCACCCTGGCATTCCACATTGTGGTTCAGAGTTTGGGGGCCATTTCTCAACTAATATTATTAGTTCCTTTGCTTTGTCTTATTTTCTAATTAAATGTTTTATTTAGAGGCCTTGCAGGGATGAGTGGTTGATCAAAAACAAAGTTTGGGTGTTAGGATATCTATTGGCATCACATTTGAACATCCCTAAATCTTCTTTGTTTGGATGCAGTAGGGTTGGGAAACTCTAGAATAGGAAGAACTAAAACAAAAATTGTCATTTTGCTCCACACAGAAAGTTTCATTTTTAATATGATTATGTTAATCACCTAAGTCCATCACTTACTTGCTAAAGCCCAGTGCTATTAAGAAAATAATAGGATTTTTTATTTAGAAGAAAAAAAAAATGCCAGGACATTTTCTTCCATTAGGAAAAATGCTGGGCTATTTCCTTCCATCTACCAGAACTCAAAGATAAATCTCTCCCTACACTTCAGCACATACAAATAAAGGATTCCCAGTTAAATCTGAACTTCAAAACCCAGTCATCATTTCTTAGTATAAATATGTCCCATATAATATGTAGGATATACCTATACTAAACAATGAAAGATTATTCATTGCTTATCAGAAATTCAAATTTAACCAAGCATCATGTTATTTGGCCACTCTTAGTGTGAGGTTTCCACAATCTACATCTGTGGTTCTCAGCTCTGACTGCACATTAGATTTACCTGAGACACCTTTAAATAAAACTCATGCTCAGAGCCTACCCCAGGCAAATTAAATCAGAAACTTTAGAGGTGGAGTGTAGGCAAGGCCATTTGTATCAAGACCCTCAGTTAATTCTGTTGTGCAGCCAGAATTGAGAACTACTGGTCTATACACTTTTACCCATATTTGCTTCCAAATATCTGTTCTGGTTGTCTATAGTTTTACATGTCTTCCTACATCTTTGGTAACTTTTTGACTCTTTGAGCACTCAGAACCTGGATTGTTGGTTGAGATAAAGACCATAATTCTAATTCTTACAACAGCAAGAAACTGTGGGGGTGGAGGGACAGGTTGAGTGGAACCTGGAACAGGGACCAAACCCATGTGCTGTTTGATGACAGTTACAATGCAGCATTTTTGTGCAACAGGATAGCATACTTTCATCTGTACTAACAGCATAGACAGTCCAATGCCAACATTCATGGGAGAAAGTATGCATGCACAGTTGAATATTTAGTAGAGAATGACTCCATTTTTTAAGATTGGGTTTAAAGTTCTACTTGGAAATATAATAACATACTAACTGTAGCTGGGGCCTCCTTAGTTTATGAATTATCCTGTCCAATAAAAGATCACCAGTTTGAATTTTACACGTTTCACAGGAATTTTTAGGTTCAGTCCATATTTTCACGTGACAGTTATCAATATATAAGGATATAAGACAATTATCCTTTGCAATAGGACTGTAGATAGGAGCCTAATTTGAAAGGATATGCTAATAATTCCTTTCTAATTATGGCCATTAGCTGCCTATAATCTTTAAATATTCATAATCGAGTCCTCGTATTTTTTCACCTAACCAGCAGCCTTTGCACTTGTATGAGAGAACTTTAGAACCGAGAATTAGTGGTACCTTAGTTGGAACCCTGCCTCTCTTCATAGAGAAAGCTTTCCTTAATTGTGAATGCTCTTGGTACTCCAAGCCAGGGCAGCACCCAGAACTGGAGTAAGTTGTCTGGAAAAGAAGGGATTTAACAGATTGGAGATGTTAGGTCCCATCTAGGTCAGACAAGACAAAAGCTCTTTAACCTTAGCTGTGTTGTGTGAAAAGACATGCGTGTATCACAGAAATTTGTTTTGGTTCCTGAGTTTATTTAAGTGAATTATAAAATTTTGTAACATTCCGGCCTTTTTGTTTATGTTGTTAGATTGCATTCCTAAATAAACTTATTAGATATATACTGTTTCAGATATTTTTATCTCAGATAAAATCTTACCTTTACCTGGAGTTTAGAGAGTTCTATTTAATTTTTAAAGTCTTCTTAATATGGTAGTGTTTTATAATGCACACAAACTAGAAAAAAATTAACATACAATATTTCTTAATCAGACACGAGTAGAAGGATGGGGTATTTTCAGACATAAAACCTTCATTCCTCTAAATTATGATACCTGTACTTTAAGCTGCTCTGAAAAGAGGACTGTCTTCTGGGGAAGATAGTTCATAGGAGGGAAACAGGATCTATCAGAAAAGCTGTTTACAATAAAACATTTTGACAGCTCGAATAATTAAACGGGTTTCCCAGGTGCAACGCAGTATCTTAAATGCCCCTCTGGCTATAATAGTACACAGATTTATCCTTTAGAAAATGTAGTCTACTGTGAAAACAAGTTAATGAAAGGAAAGGAAAGCTAACCAAAGTGATTTTCTAAAGATATTAGCAATTTAGTTATTAAGACACTTGTAAATAGAATAAACTACTATTGTGCTTACCTTAACGCTGAAAATTTTAGTGCCTGTTCCTTTTTAAGCATGTGGGGGAAAAGAGATGTCAATTTAAGCCATAGATTTCCTGCTAAGGGCACATATACTTCCTATGTGAAGCGATGAATTAGTAGGGAGTGGCACAAAAAATATGGGGACCTTCCCATTCTCTAGAATCTGATTATGCATATTTTAAAAAATAATCTGCCAACTCTTTTGTGTTTTCTACATAACTGAATTTAGTATACTGACCATGGCACCTACACTAAAGGTAAGGGTTTCAAAGGGAAAAAAGGGAAATTCAAATACAAATAGACAATTGAATTGATCGGTTAGAATTCCATTGCTTTTAGCCAAAGGCTGTTGTGTACTTTATCTGGTAAAGGATTTGTTGCTGGTTGTACGATAGGCATTCAATAATAGTTTAATGAATGAAGGAACAGGGTAAAAAGATGTTAGGGATTCCCAAGGAACTGCAGTTTCGTATATATTCTCATGTTTCTCTGTTTTATTAATAGGGGATTTGTGAAAATAATCCCTTTATTTAGGAGTGTCATGTTTGAGAGGCATGCTTTTGTGTTTTTAAAATACATTGTGCGTGACAGAAGTTACTCCTTCAACAAATATTTATTAAATACCTCTAATGTATGCCTTTAAACAGTGTGCACGGTAATCCCTTTGTCAGTCATGTCCTCTATGTGCGTGTGTGCACCCGCACAGAAAGAATGAGGAGTCAGCCTATTGTATTTTCTTTCACAGTTAACCATAGACAGCATTTATTGAGCATCCGTAGGAAGTCAGGCACCATAGTAAGTATTTAAAAAGCATTGCCTCATCTAATCCTCCAGGAAAATGCTATAAAATAATTTGAATTATTGTCCCCATTTTAGGATGAAAAAACTGAGGCTTAGCGAGAGAAAGCAAGTTGCCCAAGGTCACAGGATGCTGGAACTGGGATTTGTAAGCAGACATCCTAACTCCAGAGACCAGGGTCTCCATCACCCTGAAATAACGCTTCACGAGGGGGGTTACTTAATGATAACAATGGCAAATGTAAATTCGTTTGTATCATAATTAAGATAGTTTTATAGAAGAACTGAGGACTCATAAAAGAGAAAAGGGAAGCTGGAGAGCACAATAAAGCTCTAAGATGACTACGCTGGTGCTTGATTTTTGCACAGCACCGTAACAACTGCTACAGAAAACAACCTGCTAGTGGACAGAGCACAGGATTTTCAAAGCAGATAATTGACCCAAATCGTAAAGTGCAGATATGTGTTTGTCAGTAGACTAGGGCAGTTTCTGCATTTCAGTCAGAGCAAACTATGCAACTGAAAGTCCCCTGAGCTGTTCCGACGACATAAATCAGACATAAATCAGAGATGAGGAGGGAGAGGAAATCATGAAGGGGCTACAATGGTATCTTAAGATTTCTGGACTCCATTCTAGCCAAACAATAAATGAGATGATGGATGCAAAGGATGTGAGAGATAAGAGCCCAATAAATAGAGCTATTGTTATCATTAATATTGTTATTATGGTTAATACTAAGCACCTGGAAAAAACTGAAAGGCTTTTAGAGGAAGTAACTAAAGGCAATAACGTGATCAATATAAAATTGTCCAAAAAAATTATCAAAACAGTACTAGATGTGCATATTTTTAAGGTTCAGTCAGCAAATAAATACAGGGTGGGGCAAAAGTAAGTTTACAGCTGCCCGTGTGGAAAATAATACAATAATTAATAAATGACAATACAAGAATAAACTCTGTGTTTCATGTACTCACAATATAAACCTACTTTGCCCCACCCGGTATATGCTGAGTGCCTATGTGCCGTACCTTGTTCAAGCTGCTTTACATGAATGAGCTATTTCAGTTCTTTCAAGAACCTTAAGAGCATGATACTATTATTATTTCCATTTTACAGATGGGGAAACAGAGATACAGGATTCACACAGCTAAAATGTGAGAGAACCAATATTTGATCTCAGGTAGCCTCTCTAGCTAGCCCTTCATGTTTAAGGATTCCCAGTTGCTACCTCTCAAGTACCTCTATCTCTTTGAAGGAATAAAATGATTAAGTGACACAGTGAAGAGAGCTTAAGTTTCAGACGTCACTATTTAAAGTGTCTTCTATTTTATTTTTTTTATTTTTTATTTTTTAAAAACATATCTTTATTTATTTCAGAGAGATGAAAGAAGAGGGAGAGAGAGAGATAGAAACATCAATGACGAGAGAGCCATTGATCAGCTGCCTAACCTGCAACCCTGGCATGTGCCCTGACCGGGAATGGAACTCCGATCGCCTGGATCCTAAGTTGATGCTCAGCCACTGAACCACATCTGCCCCGGGCTAAAGTGTCTTCTATTTTGAAAGAATGCCCCAAAACTTAGCACACTCATGAAGTTCATGTGTCTGATTTTTCTACTGTATACTAGTATTTTTCCTTGGCCTCTTATGTCTTTGTCACTGTTATATTATTTTAGCCAAAGAAGTAAGAAGTATTCTAAGGAGGCATTTCAATATTAGAGCCTCTTCTTCATCTTTTAAGATATGTATTTAAATAAAAATCAAGTGGAGACATAAAAATGCCTAATTCTTAAATTGCACGTACTTTCTACTGACAAGGTAGACAAATCCTTTGGGTTATCAGGAATATTCACTGTAAACCACTCCGACCCTGGCCTTATGGTAAAGTTCCTAAACTCTCTTGACAGTTAAGGCTCAAATATTGGTCATCAAATTCCCTCTAGATCCTTTCAGCTGCTTATTTGATTGCCCAGCTGACCCAAAGTTCAACATTTTAATTTCAAGTCTGTTTTTACCCAAGGGCATAGAGAGGGACTGCTTTAATTTATTTTGCTTCCTGCTACTGCATCCCCATAATATTCTCTCCTAGCTACACATGGTCATTTTATCTTCTCATTGAAAGTCAAGGGGGCTGCAAAGCCATTTAGCTTACCAGGAGCAGGTGGTCCCAGGCGTTAGCATACAAGACTCCATTACTTTGGGAGAAGATACAAATCACCCAGGAAGTGTTCTTGGGTCCACAGAGCAGCTGGGCTAATAGGGATAGAAATCTCAGCAATTTTTTGTTTTCAGAAAGAATAATCTTTCTCACATACATAGATTTCTCAAGGTATTGGTTTATGTTTTTCTTTTTTTAAAAATATCATAAAGAGGCTGGAGTTCTGACACTTGCTATGTACTGAACATAGTTTTTAAAAAATGGTCTTTGAGTCAAGTTTAATATTTCTTGACCCAAGTAATAAATATAAGTTGCAAATACCACGAAGCTCACTATCTAAATTAAAGTCCATACTTCTATCTCTGATACATTTCAAGGAAGGGCAGTGGCTCCTGATCAAATGAAAGGGCACATAAGTCCCCAGGAGCAGGTCTGGCACATAGAAGACACTAAATGAATCGGGAATATTAATTTTAATAATAGCTGCTAATGAAGTACCCGTTGGGAGCCGGTGATGTACACAGGTGTGTTTTCTATAAAGCCCCTGACGCACACTTTACATCCCTATTTACAGATGATTAGACTGCGTTTCAGAGAAATTAACTGACAACCAGATAAGTCTAAGCCAGGTCATTTTGATTCCTGTGGTCTTGGCTACGCGTTGGTTGCACAGTACAGCAGAAATTCCCCTAAGGTCTGCAGTAATACGTAGCATTCACTGGTCAGCCTGTTCAGATGGAATAGAAGATTTTTTTTTTCTTTAATGGGAGAGTTTTAGACCCTTAAATCCCACTTTGGAGGAGAAATCTGGATTCCTTCCTATGACACAGAAAACCCCCCACATTAATGCTTAACATGATACCTGTTGATAATCCCTTGCTAGCAAAGCAAAATTAAAAAGAAACAAACACACAGATGTGGAGGAGGGGAGGTCATTTTGACCTCCTAGTATTTACGAGGCGCTGGGCTAGATGCAGGGACAGAAGAGGACATCTGGGACAAGGCGGTGTACCTTTCCCTGCCTACCTGTAGATTAAAGGAGGCAGAGAGGTGACATGTTGTTATCTATGAAAGTGATTGGAGATAAGCAATATAATAGTGGTACACGTGAGGTTCTATAGGAGATAGGAAGAAAGAAAACACTAGATTCTGAGACCGGATTAGGGAAAACTTGCAAAGGAAATGATGTCTGAGTTGAAATTTAAAGGATAAATAGGATTTGACAGGTTAGAGAAGGTGAAGGATCAGGTCTCACACATTCAACACATATGTAGGCACTAGAGATACAAAGACGGCTAAAGACACGGTGTTAAGTTGGTGGTAGGCATTCAGATGATATGGTGTCTCTTGTGGTCTAGTGGGAGAAGGATATTTAGTTTGCCTGGTGCGTATCCAGATGTTAAAAAGGAATTCTTTCTACGACAATTTCCTCTAAGGCCCAAAGGCCAAGACCAAGTACCTCCACATCTTAAAGTGAAGTACTGGACCATTCACACAGGAAATGATGAGAGTCTGTCAGCACAATGATCCGTCACCTTCCAGACCTTAAAACTTGCATTTTTAAGGGCGAGGAAGAGGGGGGAAAGGGAAGAAACTTTCATTTGAATGAAGTTTGAAGTTTTGATTATTAGTATGGGTTGAAATGTTTATTCTGAAAATAAGGTACTTTGCATGAAACAAATGGTCAGGAAGAGAAATAGTTCCCAGGGCTTTAATAAAAAACAAAATTTAGGCTACCTAGTGTCTAGAGTCATGTTTATAGAACCTTGACTCATGAAATGACCTTGGGAGCTTTGACAAAGTCCAAATGCCCTCCAATGAATGAACTGCAATTTTCCATAATTTTTCCCTAAATGTTTTTCCTAGCAACTGAATTTTGATCCAGAATGTGGAGCAGTAAACTCGAGTCCACTTAGGAGAGAGAACAGCATATCTGTTCTCTCTGTGGTGTCCTGAGAGAGTGCTGCAGGTTGCACTAGTCTTTAATGTGCACAAGAATAGTCTGAGAATCTCGCTACCCTGCAGATTCTGATTCAGTGGGTATGGGGTGGGGCCCAATGATCTGCATTTTTTAAATGCTCCCAGGTGAAGTCAAAGATGAAAGGTTTAGATCTCAGATTTTGAGAGCCACACAGTTGGAGCTGGATCAAAAGTTCAGCTCTGCTCTTTATTAGGTCTGTGTCCTTGGGCAATTTACTTAACCTCTCGGTGCCTTAGTTTCCTATTCTGTACAATAGGTTTGGTAATAGAATATACATCATAGAGTTCTTTTAAAGATTAAATTAACTAATGTACACAATTCAAGAAGAAAACCTTGTGCATTTGCTATTTCTTTATGGCCAAAATGTGTTTGCTATTTTTTTATGGCTAAAACTAGTTCCTCCCTTATGAGGTTTACTTTTTTTTTTGGTTTTCATTTTATTTTTGTTTGTTGTGATAGTTAATACAGTCACACATTTCAAGATTCAAAGTACCCTAAAGTAAAGTCCTCTTGTCACTCTTTTATTCTATGTCCCAGTTCTCCTCTTAACAATTAACATTACCAGTTTAAAAGGAATTTTTAAACAGGCTCAATTATTGGCTTATATTTAAAAATATTCTAATTTGCTGTCTCTTTTTGTGTAGATTTTCAGAACCTAAGGACTGTAAGAGCCTAACTTCCCCACCTACTAACTCCACTTCATTAAAAAAAAAAGTTGATTTTGGCCTCTCTTTCTAACCCGAAAAACATCTAAGTACACAGGGCAACAACTGAAGCTGGGATTTTCCATCTCTCCAAAAGAAAGTTGAAGCTATTAAAATCATTGAATTGACTTGCAGGACTGAGGCCATGATGTTGATTAAAAACTTCCATAGAATTCTCCCTGAACTTGAACCTGAGGAACTTTCCCCAATCCAACTACACTCACTTTCCACCTAGCAAAAATAGCATTGCCTTTGATCATGGAGCTAAAGGAGCCGTAGTCCAAACTCACTTCCCCTAGGAGGGTCCACAGTTATTCTTATTTCACTAATTTATTATTGCTCCACTTCCTTGCAGGAAGCCAGGTGCTGGATGCCAGCAGACTCCCCTGCTCCTAGGAAGTGGCTGGGCATTCCTTACTTGGTGATGGTTGAAGTGATTGGGGATTCAAGACAAGCTATGCAACCCAACCGCAATCAAGGCTTTACACATATGCCAAGGAGACACACACACACACAATTCTTTGGCTATATTGTTTTATTTCTATATAACTGGGAAGCTCCTCTAGAATAAAGTGGGTTGAGATAAGCTAAGATTCAATGTGTTGGGTAAATGAGCCTTTTTAATACATCTGAAAGAGATTTGCATTCGGAAATACATTTCCCTATGTTCAACATTACTGACTAATGTTTGTTATTACTGAGGCCCTAACAAGACATTTCGACTGAAAAACGGGTGACTGGGTCACACTTTCCTGTCAATCTAAGGGGAACCTGCGTCCAATTCCGCAGCTCATAACAGAAATCTGTTTCCTCTGGTTGGAATTCAGGTCCTTGCTCAACTGGATGTGATTTACCTTAACATGCCCATAACCTGCTGTCAAAATGCATGCTACCTGTTTGGATGTCCGGTCACATTTTGAAGATCTTTTAACCTTTATTTGTTCTGTCAAGTTAGTTACTTCTGGGGAGCTAAATGCTAAGATTGGCAACAGTTCTGGTAGGACATGACCTGGAGCCAGGGAGAAGTAGAAGAATCGCTTTCCTCCGGGGATGCAGGGCAAGGATGGGAGCTGGAGGAAACTTGTATGCATTTCCAACAGGGAAGCCAACGCCGCTGATTGAATAATCGTCCGCCCTGCTGCCTTAGGTGGGCTACTCGGAAGCTGGTGAGAAATAATCCCTTTCGTCATACTTTAGCCTTTAGCATAGACTTTCTGGAACCATTTTCTACCCCTAGCTCCCTTCTGACATTAAGGATATGAAAGAAAACAAGGGGAAGGGAAAAGCTTTCAAGTCTTATTAAGGGCCTTTTGTTATCCAAGGATATTTTGTCATGTTCTGCTCTACACAGGTTTACTTCGGTCAGGGAATTCTGTGTGAACATTTTTTAATGTAAAAAGCACGTTTTTATAAAATTTGTTGCTAATATTTATTTTTAAAGGGTTCCTGATGCTATAGATTTAAAAATGAAAAGTCACCTAGTAAAGTTTGTTCATTTGGGGTTTTGTTTTGTTTTCTCTCGTTTGTTTTCGCCTCAAATGAATTATTACACAGAACTCTAATATATAACTTCCCTGGTAGAAAGGGGAGTGTGGGAGAGACTCGGCACCATCCAGTGTGCTCGTTCTTGCCTTCCCACCCCCAGGGCAACCTCCCCCAAAGGCTCTGTGGAACACAGTTCAAAAGCCACTGCCCTGCTACATGGATCAAATGATTCTGTTTACCAAACTCATTTTTGCATAGGCTTACAGGAACACTTCTCTTGGTGAAGTTAGATGAATTTGTATTGCCACATGTGAGTTGCAATAACTCAGTGCACAAAAGGTGGTTCCAGAGTGTGTCATTTTTAAATTTTGTCAGTTTATGCATTTGGCACATTGCAAGATAATGAAAATTGCCCATACTATGGGAGAAATAATCAATGAGGAATGTTTATTACAATGACACAATGTAACGAAACACATTAAGGTAAGCTATTTCTCACATTTCCATTCTTTCAAAATGCATTGCTTGATCATGCTTTATTCTTGTTTCTACAGAAACTGATTTGTACTTGCAAAATAATAAATATTCATCTCATATGGATTTTTAAAGGTGACTGATTTGTAAAAATCAATAACTGTCTTTTGCCAGCTCGTGGACTGACATGATTGCCTTCATTTTCAAACATAAAACTACTGCATTAAAATAACATTAAGAGAGAAACATCGGCTGACACAGGAAGAGAAATTCTTAAATGAAAACTGCTCCAGCCAGCTTTAATCAGTTCCTATCATGCTTTTTATTATAGTGCAAATGGGCTCTATTAAAAGGAAAGCCAATTCTAGATGGTGATGCAAATAATTATAGCTGCCTTTCGTCTCTAGTTAGTGTTATTAACTAATAGTTTCAAAATATGAGATTTATTTTAGAAAGAACATTTCCTTTTAACAAAGAAACAGAAAACTGGACTTTATCTAATGTCAAATATGCAGATAAAAACTGGAAAAAAATAGTCTATTTTTTAGATATTTAAAAAAATTAGAGCAATTGACTACATTCCTTCATATGGATACATTTAAAGTTCATTAGTTGGGCACGTCCCAAACCAGTTTTGGTTCTATGTTCCATTAGGTGTGAGAAACTCTGCAGACAGGAGCTCACAGTTATCTGTGGGGATGCTTTCCAAGAGCTCCAGCATACACCTGAAACCATGGAGAGGACCTTATATATACATACTATGATAAAGTTTAATTAGGCAAAGTAAGAGATTAACAATGGTAACTAATAAAATAGAACAAGTATAAAAATCTGCTGTAATGAAAGTGATGTGAATGGATTTGGGGCGATACCACAACAGCGAATCTGCTGACTGAGTCAGCTGCTAAGTGACTAAGAGGCAGGCCGTGCCCAGAGCGGGGATGCGCAGGACCAAGGAACCGCGCGCGGCCCGGGCGGGACAGAGCGCGATGACATGAGGTGCTGTCAGGCTACTCAGAACGGGTCGCAATCGAAAGCTTATGAGCTGTTTATTTTAGAATTTTCCATTTAATGTTTTTGGGCCACGGTTGACCATGGGTAACTGAAACCGTGGAAAGTTAAACTATAGATAAGGGAGACTGCTGTTCTCTATTTACCAAACCCCTTTCACTATTTGAAATTATAATGTATATTTGCATATCAAAAGACCTGAGAAATTTTACAGGAAAGGTCTATGTCTATCTTGTTCATCCCCTGTCTTTACTTAATTCATTTAAGTATGGAAACATTTTTAAAATATTTAGGGTAATATTCTGTGTTACAGCAGCCTAAGGAATTCTATTTTGAGAAATTCTGAATGAATTTATAATCTAAGAGTCTGTATTTTAACAAATAGCAATGTATTCCATCAAACATCCAGCCACTCATAAAATTGCAATTATGGATTCAGAAGTTTTAACTAAGGTTTAAAACAATTTAAAAATCAAAATTATTACCCCTAAAAAGTTTTGGTCATTGAAACATATCTCTTGAAATACTTGGTTTTTCACTCTTCTAAGTATTCTAATGAGATTCAAACTGATTTGTTCCTAATGCTACATTTCTCAGTGTTGATATAGTACATTGATTTAACTCAATGTATTTATATATACTTTTGTCCTTTCATATGTCACAGAAATTGCACTTCTTTTGCCTTTATCTCCCAATGGAAGCTATGGAAGTGCTACTAAGTTGTTCCTTCAAGAAAAAGCTTGTTTAGCTGTGAGGAGCGTGGTGAGCTGACAGCCACCAGCTGTTACACCTTCAGGGTCTGCCTAGCTATCAAGCCAAAGCCATGCTTTTCCTGGGCAGCACCCAGTGCTCTAGCTCTGCAGGGTTGCTGGGCCTTGGTCATTTCTGCCCAATGCAGGCCTCCTCCAACAGGCAGTGTTTGCTCAGGAGCTCCCAAGTGTGTTAACTAAGATTTCATCAGATCTGCATCATGACTTGAAAGCTCTCCCTGCCCAGTCCTGCTTCCTCCTCCTGTTATTACCCACAGGAATTACTTCTAATAAACCTTTCGCATTCCTGCCTCAGCATCTGTTTCCAAAAAGATCCTACCTACATGACACTCCCGCATTAGTCTCCAAGATACTTTAGAGACAAGGCCATGTCTTCACCATTGCATCTTAAGTATCTATTATACACATTTAATAATAAACATTTAATAATCAGGTGAATTTTCAGGATAATTTGGGTCAAAAAGGAAGCATAGATATAGGTTCAGACTCTGCTGGACATGCCACATGAGTCATTTTTGCTATGTAAGTGAACATATGTGCTGTGTAGAAATTAGTAGTATGTTTGCATGACTGAGTTAAATTTCTTAAGGTTCAAGGTAACCTTTACCCTTATTTCTTGAAGGATTTCTAGTCTGGATGACCCCAATGGAGAAAACTTCGTTCCAACACCATCGATAAAGTCAGGTTATTAGAATAGTATATCCCATGTGCACAACTGGAAATCATTTTAGGTACTTTAATTCAGGAAACAGATTTTGAAAAAAGTATCTTAGGAAGATTAATTCAACATTTGTGTGCATAACAGATAACAGGAGGAATACTAAAAGCTGAATCACTGTAGGAAACAGAGCAATCACGATTTTGGATCATCATCAAAGAGATACTAGCTGATGCCTACAATATGTCAAACATTTACATACATGTACATATTTAATCTTCAGACAAAGCCTGAATTATAGGTGTTTAGATTGAGGGAAGAAAGTTTCAGAGAGAAACTTCATCCAAGTTATTTCTGGTAGAAAATTGTAAGTAATGATTTGAGCCTAGTTCTATCTGACTCCAACACTGCAGTCTCATGGATGGCAAACTGCCGACTGTGTGAAAATACAGATTTCCTGGACACTAACATTGTTTTCAATAACTTCGTCTAGTCAAAAAAATGGGGGGCCCTGACCACGTGGCTCAGTTGGTTGGAGCATCATCCCATACACCTAAAATGTTGCTGGTTTGATCCCCAGTCAGGGCATGTATAGGAGGTAACCAATCTATGTCTCTCTCTCTCTCTCCTACTCCCCCTTCCTCTCTCTCTAAAAATCAATAAAAACATATCCTCAGGTGAGGATTTTTTTAAAAAGTGGGGGTGGGTAGGAGGGGGGTGGGGGATAACTACTCAGGGGCTTAGGCTCCAGAACAGATAGGTAAAGAAAGATAAAGCATGCTCTGATGGGTAACGTGAGTACAGGTGAGCAAGAGGTCATTGCTAAGAAATCTAGAAACATGGAAAATGAAAGTTCATATAGAGAGCTAAATCATGGTAGTTGGAGTAGGCAATATATGGGTAAAAAATACCATAATAAATAAACAGTTCAGAGAAACCAAAGCAAGAATATAATGAGAAGTAAAGTACATAGATCAAGTTCAGATCTGAGAGCCGTCTTCTAGAACAGGGCTGGGCAAATCGTGACCATAAGCCAAATCTGATCTCCTGTCTGTTTTTGCAAATAAAATTTTATTGGAACACAGCCGCACTTATTCATTTACTTTTGTCTATGGCTGCTTCCATATTTTAACTGTAAAGTAGAGTAGTTGCAACAAAGACCATATGGCCCAGAACGCCTAAAATATTTACTCTCTGGCTTTTTAAAGAAAAAGTTTGTTGACATCTGTTCTGGAAGGCTCTTATAATGGGGCTTGTGATCATGGGCCTAAAGCAGGAGCCAGCTAAACATTTTCTGTAAAGGACCAGCTAGTAAAGATCTTAGACTTTGGAGCCATGCATGGTCTCTGCTGCATAATCTTTTTTGTTTTCAATCATTTAAAAATATAAAACTATTCTTAGCTCACCAGCAGTACCAAAAGGGCTGCAGGCCAGATTTGTTCTGAAAGTCGTAGTTTGCTGATTCCTGATCTAAAAGTAGAACATTTCTATCCTCTGTCTTTATCTCATGCTCCATATTAAACATAGGAAAGAAAGAGGTGAGTGCCTTCAATCAGAGAGAGGCTGAATTCAGCTAGAACTTGCAGTTTCAGATTGCAGCTGAGGCGGCAGACTAAGCCACTTGGGAAAGCTAATTTGCCATTACAAACCAAATTCGGCTTTTATTTTACTGGTCTCGTGAATTTATAAAATGGCTTTCCTCTCAACTGAATTAATTTGCGTCTTACACTGACTTGAAGAAATTAGATATAAGAAGAGAGACTGTCCCATAAAGTGTATCCATTCAAAGGTTATTATTACACCTGTTTCATCTTCGAGGCTATAATATTGCTTCAGCAGTATGGGTTTCCAGAATGCAGGACCCTCAAAGTGGGATGTGGCTTTGCATCTGTTAGGGCTGATCAAGACCAGCGTGGCTTTTGACTCACACCCCACCCTTTACTCTCCTTGCAGGTGTAAGACGAAGTTAAGGGTCCACCCTGATGTCCTCTACCCTGCTCCTTGAAGCTGCTGGGGGCACTTATTTTATCAAACAATCACCTTTTCTGGACTGAAATCCCGTTATGTAATAATTAAGGAAGCAGAAAGGAGAAGTCTTACTTCCCTGTCAATATCTACTCAGTCTGCTCTTTATGAGTATAATATTGTAAAATATGTGTTTGCTGTTGTGTATTAATACATTAATACATGTGTTTTGAATTAGTACATTCATCCTATAATAATGTAATAAACAGCTAAAGTGTATTGAATGCTATTTTCCAGCTACCTTCCTCTGTAACTTTATTATCTCATTGACTGAAAAGACATCTCCTATTAAATAATCACTGTTTTTTCCACTTTACATATGAGTAAGGTTTAGAGAGATAAAACAACTAACAAGTGGCAATGCTTGGATTTGGGCCCAAGTCTGTAAGACCCCAGAGGCAATTTATTTCTCACTCTACCACTCTGCATTTGTAATGAAGTCTGATAGTGCCCTTGGTCACTCTGAGGCCTTTCCTGAAGGAGTTTATGACATTTTATAATGACTTTCAAATATCATGAAAAAAGAGATATTAAGAATTAGGCACAAAAAAAAAATCTGGAATGTTTTGATAGTTTTGAAAACATAAATTTATTAATTATCTTCCTTCTACTACATTGCTAGGAATCTCTAGAGGTTAATTGGTTAATTATATTTAAGCAATTAGAGACATGTTTAAAGCATAAAATATAGAAATGAATTCCTGTTGGATTAAAATGTCCCTTATTATATCATTAATAGCATTTCTCAGATCCTTTTAATTCTGATAAAACTGTATGTTTTCATGCCGTAGTTCTACTTCTTTATACATCACCTTCACAAAAGATAACAAAAATCTCAGAGACCAAGTTTTTGGGAAGAATTCTGATTGATATTTAAAAAATGAGAATAGTTTGAATTAAATGTGATGGAATTCAGTAAGAACAAATGTAAGGTTGTGCACTTAGAACTGATTAATTCTCCTCACAAATATAAAATGAGGATGTGTTCTGAATAACAGAGTAGGGGAAACGACTTAAGAGGGACATCAAACCATGTACTGAATCATAATGTATTGAATGTAACAATATACTCTTCCAACGAGAATACATTGATAAAAGTTTGCAGAAATATTTTCACATTATTTCATTTTAGGTGCTAACTCCAAGGAAGAAATTCAGTAATGAGTTGATACCCATGACTGTAAAGCATAAATATACCCTTACAATATATGAGACATTTTGTTCAGACTAATAAACATTTTCTCATTTGATTATCACAAAACCCTATATTATCCTCATACTTGGAGGCAAGTAAATGAAAGCTTAGAGAAATAGATAAATATTTTGGCTAAAATATGACTATCTAAAAGAACTGCATTGAAACCATGATGATCTAGTCTTCTTTAGCGATGCCAGTATTAATTTATAAAAGTTAAGATAGGACTGTATTAAAAGATAAACTGAGGCTTATAGAAAATTTTAAGTGTTTATTTGAGCAAAAATCAGTGTGAATCGGGCATCACCAAAACAGAACCGGTTAGAAGGGCTTTCCCGACAAGAGCTGGAAGAAAGGCTTCTACAGAGAAGGGGCAGAGGCAAAGCAAGGGCGTCGCTGGACTGCCGGTGGCTCCAGCTGCTTTGTTTGGGAAGCCTGCTCTGCCCTCTGCCACTGGTTAGCCTTTGGTTTCTGTTTCTGCACCGTGAGGCATTTGAGGCTTAGATTCTG
Organism: Miniopterus schreibersii; assembly: GCF_964146895.1. Classification (NCBI taxonomy): domain Eukaryota; kingdom Metazoa; phylum Chordata; class Mammalia; order Chiroptera; family Miniopteridae; genus Miniopterus; species Miniopterus schreibersii. Next base: position 36,086,828 of record NC_138108.1, on the reverse strand, counting down.
GTTTGATCGTGCAGGTTACTAAAGCCTGATGGCCTCCTTGTTTAATTCATTTAACAGTTGTTACACAAATATAGGATGAGCACACCAAAGATTTATTAATTTATTAATAAGATGGTAAAGCAGTTTAAGAAACTGGGTTTTTAAAAGTTATATATATATATATTTAGAAGATATTTTAAAGGGAATATTAATCAAGACTTCTGGGATAGATAGAAAACTAGATAATGTCCTATATGGCAAGGAAAAATTATTTAAATATCTTTGGAGTTATCTTTTCTATCAATTTACTTGCATCTCTACCAGAGATTAACAAATCAACATGTAACTTCACAATGTCTGAGCCCTTAAATAATAGTAAATAACAAAATCAAACAAAGCCACATGCCCTAGGTGCTTAAATAAACTTTGGGTGTACATGTGACCACCTGTTCTGGTTTTCTCAGAACTGAGGGGGCTCCCAGACATGGAACTTTCACAGCTAAAATCAAGAAAGTCCTGGGCAACCCAGGACATTGAGTCCTACTAACAATGTCCCAGGGTGACATTGAAAGGACATGCTGCATCCTCTTGACCTTATACCAAGATAGCTTTTCTTAATAGTGAGGTTACAATAATGGTATTGTCTTGTTAGTGACTTCAAACCTTGAAAATGCCTAAAATAGACATGTTTGGGATTTACCTTGATTTGCATTACACTCAAAAAAAATAAAATTTTCTTTTTAGTTATTTATTGAAATGCTACTGTAAGATTTTTTTCAGTAGTTCCCCCGTTTAAAGTAAAATTTCCTTCTCAGATCTTAGGACTAGTCACAAGCTTGCCCTTTCTTAACCTTGGAGAGAGTGTTCTCAATACATACGAGTCCTCTGGGCTTCCCGAACGTTTTCTTTCAGTCTAGAAAAGCATGAGAAATGAGTATAGGGAAGGGTTGGGCTTAGGACCCTGGGACAATTGAAATGGCTATGTCAGGAGTGGTTGGGAAGGCAGCGTAAAGCACCATGGGAGCAGGGCTTCCTAGGGATACTTGTGCTTTGGTCTACTTTTTCCATTTTGCTCACATATATAAGTGGTCTGTATAATTTTAATTTCCTTTGAAGTTTATTTCTAAATAAAACAATATACTTATGTCCAAAAACAATATGGGAACTTGAATAAGTAGGGTTAAAAACTCATCCAAATTAACTAATGATAATTTTCAGTATAAGAGTTCTTATACGTAACCAGCCCCCAAATACACACACACACTCATTCACACACACACACACTCATACACAAACACACACACACACACATCCTTTTAACATTACAATTTTATTTCTCTGAGTAATACTAAAAAGAACACTCAGAGCATTGTTGCAACATATTAATTTTTATTTTCAGGTTCCTAACCAATAGCAATTTGCACCGCATGAAAAAGAGTTATAGATGATGAAAAAATTAAGTAGATGGATATAAGATTGATTTTATTACAAACAACAATTTTAATCCTCTAATGAAAAGGGTTTTTTGGTTTTTGTCAAACATCTCACTGAGCTCTATTTATTTTATGGGTTTTTTGGCTGAAGCATATTGTCCTACCATTGAATGCTGGCAAGTCATAGTTACAGATATTTCAAACCAGCCTGCCATTTTTTCTTCCTTCTCTAACTGACCCCCAAATTATGTCAAGTCTACCTCAGAGACGATTCCAGAATAATGGCCACCTGTCTAGAGACAGACCAAAAGAATGACTATAAATCATCAATAACTTCTCAGAGAATGGCACTACCTCACCTTCAGCTTGTGAAAAGGGGTCTCAACGTTTTTCATATACATGATGATTATGGCCTAGAAATTTTTCAAACAAGAATAATTAATAGCTCAAGAGAACATAAAATTGTCCTAAAATCCCCTCCATTGGTAGCATCATAATTAGGATATAATGTATTTTGGGTTAAATATTGTGCTGTATTTAGAGGTCTTTCTGGTAATAAGTTCTATTCTGAACAACTACTTATAACACCCAATTTATGGAGATAGAAGATACATTCTCACACCCAGTGGTGGGGACTGCAAAAGATGGTTTTGTCTTTCAGTTGCCTGAGAATGACATAGGAAGGTTCAGAGCACACGGGTGTGAAGGGACATGTAACTTAATGACAAAATATGAATTGTGTGGTACAGGTATCTTTGTGGTTGTGCATAACTAACTGAACAATAGATAGAACATCGACTCATGTGGGGCTGCAGTTGAGAAAGTTGGGAAAGGGGATATTGGGATTCAGTCAACATTAAAGTTACATTCAACACTTTGTATTTGATGACAAAATGTAATTGAAGATTGTTTATTATGATACCAAATATAACCTCCAGGTTTTCTTTTGCCTTTATGAATGAAATTTAACTTGGTAAGAAAATGCATCTCCTTTCTTCCCTCCTTCCTTTCTAAGTATATATAAAGGGCATTCTGGCCATGAGTCCATGAGTTTGTGAAAGTACATTGTTCCTGGATCACTGATTGTTTACAGGGGCCTACAAAGCTTGTACATTTTCAGCTTTAATCATCAAGCCCTTGGGAAATTATGCAACATACATTATTTTCTCCATCGCTTCGTGGGTACATATGTGTCTGTATAATTTATGAAAACGATAAATTGCTTCTGCGTTTCAAATCATCAGATGTAATGCTTTAGGTATTTTACATAATATTTCAAAACCTAAACCTATAACGAAGGAATGTATTCCTTGTTATGATGCTAGTGCTTAACAGTAAGCCACGAATAGTCTCTCTGAAGCTCTGGTACTAGGACTAAGTCAGATCACCTGAGCTATTGGATTTCAGCCCCTGTTTCTGACCCTAAGAGGGGCCAAAGACATTGCTTGGATCATTTAGGGTCCTCAAGGTGGGTTCCCCTCAACTGTGCGAGAGCATAAATCAGTCCCAGGAGCGCCTGGTATCAAGCTGGTTGGACTCGTCTCTTCTGCGGGAACCCCATGCTAGCTGTGCGGCCCAGCTCCTGGGGAGGCGAAGTGACGCCCCTAGAGGGAAGCGGAGGGTCTTCCTTCTCCAGCACTGCTGCTCCTTGACTCCTAGCACAGGGTTCTGCGTTCAGTAAGGGACTGTCAAACGCATCTGTAAGGATAACTGCCTTAGCTTTTCTTAAGATAGTTACCAGGACTATGTGACCTGTGCCTTTTTGTACGTCTTTTCTCCCCAAGCCATATTCACTAATGAAATCATTACCTAGTAAAAGTCTAAATAGAAGCCCAGAGAAAAGGGCAATCTGTGTAGCTGCTGGTGAGAATCTCTCTCGAGGCACATCAGCCTTGGGAAGGCACCACCTCATGGCTATTTTGTTGTTCTTATTTGACTTGTGACATGAAGAATTTTATCTTACGTCCATTTGTCAACGTTGGTAGTATTTCTCTTGCATACTGTAAATTCATATGAACAAGTGTTATCAAGCTGATTTTATATTTTACCACAGAATATTCTCAAAGCAGAATAACCGTTTAATAATAGCAGCACTCTGTGCTCTAAGACTGTCAAATATTCTATAATATATTTGTATTAGGTTGAAGAGGAAAGAATTTGGAGAGTCAGAAAAACAAGGGAAAGGGTGGCTGAAGTTTCAGCAGCGGCCACCCAGGATGGTGAGTTCATTGCACTGGGAGCTGTTCCTCACAATCTGTGTAACCGCTGAGGAAGATGCTAAAAGCATGAGTTTGGGAATCAGAAGCTCTCTGTCCGTCTCAGTGAGCAATGCAATTTTGAGAAATTACAGGACTCCTCTATGCCTCCGTGTTCTCCTTTTAAAATATTTTTTTAAAGCTTTCTTAGTTCTAACACAACCATTTTTCTGAGTACATTTTTCTTTTCAGAAAGCACTAAAGTAGTTAAGCTATCCTCTCTGCAAGTCTCAGAACAAGAGAGTTCTGTTAACAGAGTAATCTATAATTTCTTGTGTTCATCTATAGCAGCGATCTTCAACCTTTTTCATCACATGGCACACATAAACTAATTACTAAAATTCTGTGGCACACCAAAAAACATATATTTTTTGCCTATTTGACAAAAATGGGTATAATTCTGATTGATTTACAAAATAATAATAATAATAGTAATTACCTACCCCTTTTGCTCCAAAGTGACCTTTTAAAAAATCAGATGCCTATACTTATATATAAGGATTTCTGCTACCAAGAAGTAACCAATCAGATGCAACTTTATTATACAACGTGACCAATAAAATGTAACTCCATTGTATAACCTACATATTTATGGTTCAAGACAGGACATTCACACCAGACAGCTATTGTTGTGTTGGCTGTTGTCATTTTTTTAATTTGACAATCTAAGGGAAAAGAAGCCAGTGCCTCTGACTAAATAGTCAGGTATTGCATGTTTTAAAAATTCTTGCAGCACACCAATTGAAAATCGCCTATCTATAGGATTACACATCTCAGAAACCTCAAAGGCAGAAAGCAGAAAAATATAACTGAGAAATGAACAGCTTATTTAGTCTAGCTCATAGCAAATGCGACAAGCCAAGGCTGCCCATTGTAAGGCTTGTAGAATTTGTCAATTCATGTGAGCATTAAGGCTCTTTATTTTATTTTTAAAATGAAACTTTTTATTTCAAGCTGCCAAGTAGAAGTATTTGCATCCTACACGAATAAACGAGCACTAAGTGGCCTCTTCATTGGCAGCTAAGCTGTGGTGTAGAGATGAGAAGCTTACTCCATGGATATTGTATCTGCTGCTGTGATCACCTACCTCACTCTGGGGATGATGAGACATGACATGACTGATCATAAAAATATTATCTGGCTAATCTCCTATATTTTGTTGAGCTACATGAAAAGATAGATATTTTCCCCATTTGTTCAAGTTTTTTTCCTTTGAAAACTACAACAAATAATCTTTTTATGCAAAGTCAGATCTTAAAAGGTCAGTCATTGTTGACCATTCACATAGAAGAACATCTCAGATTGCTCTCAAGGTGGAAAATAATTTAACTCTCTCGTCTTACAAATAAAAATAATAATCACTGGCCTTAGAAGAGATATAAACAATTTCTGCTAAATTTTTTACAGAAAAAAGTGTGCAATATAAAATTATTAGGGTAATAGTGATAACATGTGCTTGAAACTTTAGAAATAAGTTAAATTCATCAAACATTTTAAATTTTCTTTTTCTAAATTTATTGTAAGAAACATTTTGAGCTAGATACAGTAATTTTTTTTTTCTTCAAATTTCGGGCTGCTTATCTTTTGGGTTTTTCTTTCAAAATTTTATTGCCTTAAAAGATGTCTACATTCAGAAGCTGTCAAGATTAAAGTTTGTGGCTTTTTAACATATACAATGTGGGCATTATTCTTTGTTCACTGAACATCCATAGCTCTCCTCGTGACAGGCTGTCAAGAAACATGTCTCTGAAAAGCGGGGCTAGCTCCTCCGAGACAGTCAGTGATGCAATTCTCGGTGATGTGCTACACCCGCCAGAGTGCCCCGCACCATTCCTGTGTGCAGTGATGTGATGCCTGAACTATTTGTTTGCTCTGCCATAAGATAGCATTAGCAGATGTAATGGGGACAGATCACTCATTTGCAGAAATATTTATGGTAGTGCTTTCAAAGGAACATTCAATTCACAGATGCAGCTGATGAAGCATGTAGCAAGGACTGTTTCTAAAACTACGTGGGCTAAAATGTCATCCTACAAGGCACTAAAATGTGTTAACTTAATATGTGATGACCATCGATTAGAAAACACTGGCTGTCATATTTGAGCAGATTCAGTGCACGTGCACTTTCAGTAAAATAGGCATAATTATGTTATGTTGAAAGGACCAGGTTAAATTGCCTTAATTTAAGAGGAAAGCTTCCCTATCACATATTCTATGCTGCTCACCAAGGAACCTCTTCATATCCAAAATGCACCTTCATTTACCTGACAAAGCTTTTTTTTTTTTTAAACATTATAGACATTGTTTTCTGAGTAGTACTTAAAATCACACTTCACAGCGCTTGATTGCAACACATTTCAATGTGAAACTAAACCAGTCTTACTCTTTTAGGCTGCTGATAAATTTTCTATCAAAATGAGAAAAAGCTATAGAAGATGAATTATTTGCACATAAGTGTGATGTTGGCCACAAACAATAGCTTTCATCCCTCTTAGGTGGCATTGCATTCTTTTGCTAAGCACCTCACTGTGCTCTAATTATTGAATGTCTTTTAGTCCCAAACCTCCTTAGAAGCAGGTCATAAAATATTATGCCCAGCCAAAAGATGCTGGCAAATTTTTTTCAAAAGTTTGCCAAAGGTACTGAGAAATCCCTGAAAGGACAGGCAGAGAAGGCTAAATGCATTCAGCTAAAAGCCCAGGAATACCACTGGGATGTAACTTTTGGACACTTTTTAATACTCTCATTACTTTGGGCTACTTAGTGCCATGATAATTTACTAAATAGGAGCAATTTACTAAAGAGACTCCAGAAACGTAAAAGAATTATTGAACCTCTGAAAAAAGTACACAGCGTTTGCTCTGAAAAGATGAGACCCAGCATTTCCAATAAAGTTGATTTACTACTTAATGCACATCTGAACCAGCTTGGTGTGGTTCAGAGAGCAGTTTGTAGCAATTTGATTTACACTAATCAAACGAAATGGTGCATTTTCCTGACACATAAATGAAGTACACATTTTAAAAAATTACTTAAGAAAATAGCTATTCGAAATATTTAGTCATCGTGATGGAAGCTAGTGGACTTTTCACATTAAGTTGATGAAGTTTAGTTGTCTCTAAAGATACATCTTTGTAATCATCCATCTTGTAGGTTTTCTTTAAGGAATAAAAATTTCATTCTTCTAATGTTATTTAACTTTGTATCAAAAATACATGAGAAATGTATTTTTAAAATACATGAGAAATGGAGGGTAGAGTGAGTAAGTCTAGATAAACAGGAGTTTGAAAAAAGAAAATATGATATAAGAAATGATGCCTTTAAATGTTTTTCTTAAACGATGGATTGGGTGTTTTTGTGAGGACAGAAAATTTATAAGGTTCACATTCCACACACAGGTCCTGAGCACCTGCCAGGCATGACGCTAGGTGCTTAAAATGCGAAAGTGTATACAACTTATTTCTTTTATTTAACAAACGTAAATTTATTGTTGAAGATAACTTGATGCTACAGAACCACCTAAAAGGATATCCAAAGCAGATCTGACAGGTTTGGGAGAGCTAAGCTGAAAGAACAAATATTTAGTCATTTTTCAGGTTAATAGTAAGTTGTGTCTGTTTGGGGTCAAGGAGCAGTGGGGTGGGAGATTATTATGGGCAGAAAATGTGGCCTGGACAAAAGCATGGATATGTGAGCATGTCCCCAGATAAGACAGGGCCTTGTGTGGTGGGAGAGTGCAGAGCAGATGGGAAGAAAAAAAGAGAGCAGGGTGGAGGTGGTAAGCAGATGTCACATCATGTAGAATTCATAGGCTTTGCCAAAAACCCAGGACTAATCTTGAGGGTCCCTAGGAACCGGTGATATGATTATACTTGTCTTTTAGGAAGAGAAGTGAAGAAGAATTTACATGGATAAAACAGTAGAGGCAGTGAGATACATTAGAAAGCTATTGTAGTAAAGGTGAAGACCAAAGCTAAGTCATTCACAGTAGGAGAGATTTGACAGATATGAAAGTGGTAGAATTTAATTCAACTCAAGCAAGACAAATTCTCTGTGGGAGAAGAATGACAGGGAGGACTCAAGTGCAAAATCCAGTTTGGGGTTGGTTGTTTTTTTAAAGATAACTGGAGGCTAACATTGACTCCAACCAAAATATAAGAAAAAGAAGAGCAGGGGCAAGTTCGGGGGAACATGACATTACATTGTGTTTAATGCAGGTCTGGAGATTATCAGACATCTGGGCTAGAAAATAGATTTTGAGGTCACTGAAGGGTGTTTTTATTTTTAAGAAAAGAGAGTTTTGAATGTTTCTATTTTCAGGATGAAAATGGAATGAAATGGAATGAAATGAAAACATGACAAAGAGGTTGAAAATGGAACCAAAAGAGAAGCTGGGGCCGGCTCCGTCCCTGAGCAGGCAAAGCTACCCAGGGAAGGGAGAGGCAGAGACAGCACTGAGAGGAGCAAAGGAGGAAGAGACGGATGCAGAGAAGCCTGAGGCTGAGAAGATCAAGGCATCAAGTGAGCGTGGGGTGGGCGCATACGCAGAAGTGAGTCGATTGGCACCATTACAAAGGCAGGCTCCCTAACTCCTTAGATCGCAGCACTGTCTGAAAATCCGTTTATGTGTATCTACCCAGGCGCCTTAGCCCCTGAGTGGGATAACTTTAAGGATAATTCTATACTGGCTCTTCTCCATTTTACCCAGTTTTTTTTTCATTTTATCCAGATTTTACCTACAATGCTAACTTGTTTGATAATGCCCACTTTACTGGGTGTGTTCCCCTTCCTGTGTCTCTTCCCCACTACCCACTAATGTTCCCTGGAACCGCTTCTCAAATAAACAATTTTTATTCTAATCCCTTTTTCAGGTTTGGCTTATGAGGAAACTCAAACTAAAACAAATAAAATACATAAAACAATGGCTGGCATGTAGAGAACTCAATAACTGTTTTTATATGTACATAATAAGGGGTAATAATATGAATAAATGATGTTATTGACATACAGTATTTAGTTCAGTGCCTGGCACAGAATGTGCTCCATGAATATCCATATTATTGTTAGGAGCTGGGAAAAGCCAGTTAGTTTCTAGGATCGGTGCCACATAGGGCTTAGGAGAACCAACGGCCTCTACTCTGGGATGAGTTGCGAGAAGCATGAGCCTCCAGGCAGAGGTGGAAGCAGCATCCTTCGAGTGGGTTGAGGAGTGAAGGGCAGCTCTACATGAGATAAGGCTTCCTTAGGATGCTGTGGGCAAGCTTGTGAGGTCAGTTACGGTAAGAGCAGAGGATGTACATGTGAGCAGGGAAAGACATAGATGATCAGAAGTTTTCATTTTGGGTGGGTGACCAAGGGTGACTGAAATGTGAGGCAGAGTAGGATGAGCTGACCCCATGGTACCATATAAAGCCGCTTCACTTTATCCCAGGCTGAGATTACAAAACCATTGGAGCTAGAGGTTGACAGGAGCTGGAGTTCAGAAGCAAAGCCCACAGGTCAGACCTAGCAATATACATTGGCAGATGGTGTTGTCAACCCGAAGGTGCTGGCGTCAATTCAACACCAACAGAAATCCCCAACTTGGGGTGCAGTGAAAAAGAAAACTTTATTCAGTGCAAACAAGTCAATTGTGATACAGCAGAGCTGTGAAAATAGCATGGCTATTAGGAGGCCTGAGGGCCAGGCCCCTCTCAGGCTAGACAGCTCTGCTCCGCTCTGCAATGTGCTGGGCTGCCCTGCCCTGCCCTGGTCTGCTCTGGCAGGACATCTTCAGCGTTTCAGCTCCAGCCTTCAGTGGAAAGGGGACATGCACTCCCAGAGCCAGAGTGGAGCTGACTTACATAGCCGAAGTCCCCACCCTTGGGCCCTGATTGGTCCATCCTCATGCAAATGAGGACTCCAAGTTTTTGCAGCTTGATTGGTCCAAAAGGCACTGTCCTGATTGGTCAGAATGGAGCTGACCTGATTGGTTGGTGAAGAAGCTGACAGGGATCTAGCTGTGTAGCTCCAATTGGATGGGGAAAGCCTTAGTCCTATTGGTTGAAATAGGATTCCAGGGTCCACACCGTCTTTAGGTTAAACCAGGACTGGCAGTGATAACATAAAGGGATTAAAACAGAGTTTGGTCATTAACTTGCCTTCTGTTGGTTCTATCATGCAGCGTCATCATATCTAGGTTTATGTAGCATCCTGTCCCTTGAGAGTAATGGTCTGTAATTACAAGTAAATATGGACCAAGTTCCTATTGCAAAACCAAGTGTGTGCAGGGATTCCTCAAGTATTCCATTAGAGGAATTTGGAAACAATTTGGACACATTTGGGTACAGGGTAGAATTTATTCCATACCTTTAGACCATAAGTCCAGGCCCACGAAATAAGCCCATTTGCTGCCTCAGAGAGCTGCAGTGAAATGATAACTCAGCAAGCATTTATTTTGCACCTACTACCTGCTAAGCCCTGGGAGCTTCATTTACATCGTTGCATTTATAAAATGCCTTAGGTAGGAAACATAGCAGCAGCTTTAGCTACAGTTTTGTAGCCAGGATTGCTTTTGGTTGTGCAGCATTTCAGCAGCTGGAGAGGGAGGGTAAAGCCTCACTGCTTCCACAAGGCAGTGAGAATGAGACAATATTGCTCCCTCCCTCTGTCCAGCTGTGACAGCTCCCCCTCCCCAGTCCTCTGAACCTCCCACCACAGGTTGTATTCCTCTGAGGTGATGAATTGCAGAAATAAGAGAAGACAGAAGGAGGAAGGCTTAAATAAGATTTTAAAGAGAGGAAAAAAAAAGTGAGACAAGAAAAGAAAAAGTAAAATAAAAATGGAGACCCAGGAATGACAAAAAAAGGAATATATATTAAGAAAAAGGCAATGTTTGAAAATGAGCCTTTTGCTTATGTCAGGATACTTATTTCTGCACCTAAAATGCATATTTGACCTAGATGACAAAATAGCATGTAATGTAGTCACATGGAGGAAAGGAAGTTGCAGATATTTTCCCAAGGCCATTATGGAAAATGTGTCCAGCAGAGACCTGCCATTTCTACTCCTGTCCCGGGTAACCTTTCAAGTCAGAGAAAGTGGAAGCAATGTTTAGTTTACTAAAACTATGTGTGTGAGGAGAACTAGATTCTGAGTTCAGAGCCCAAATCACAAGCTCTTTGTATTTAATTGTGACAAAAATGGAAGGTTTTTATTAGGTAGATGTTTGTAAAGAAAACTTCAGGTAGGGATTAAAGGATTTTAAACCCCTAATGAGGTAGTTACTTGTTGCGTTATTTAGGCCACTTGGACTCAAACCACTGCCCTTTTGTGTGCCAAGCTGCCACTGACTAATATATGGGCCTCAAAATCTCTCCCTTAGGAGGTATAATCAATGAAAATCCTTTACCAGGACTAGTCCCCGGGGTGTGGCCTCCCACACTAGACATCTAAGGGATGATTTTTTTACAAATCATATTAACTCGCTAGCATAATAACAGCAACGTTCATTGGAACTTGATGACTTCTGCAAATTAATGAATGGCAAGATGATGGCATAGGTCGGTGATACATATGCTTAATTTTGATTGTTTGATCTGCATGATATGGCTCTGCCTGTCTCACTAAAAAGATGATGAGCGTACAGGCACCAAACATTATTAGAGCTCCATGATTATATTACATTTTTGCATAAAACGGAATGAAACTTTCTGATGTTTTATAATTACTACAGTATTAGTGAAATTTTATTACTCAATTAAAACATTAGCTACAACAAATACAAATATGTTCATGTGTTCTTAATTAGAGTACTTTCATAATCACTGTTCACTTGTGTATAAGTAGTTTACACGCAACCAGAGGCACTTTATATGAATTAAATTAATGTAAAAATGGGATTTCAAAATTTTGACTCTGCTTTTTCTATGAATGGGAATTATTATATGGTTGAAATGTACAGTCAAAGGGATAAAACTGACACTGAACTGCAGTATGAGCTGGTGGCTGTAAGTCCTGGGTTCAAATTCTTGCTCTGCCACGTTAACCATGACACCTGGAAGAAGTTTTTTCACTTCTCTGTGCCTAGTTTTAGTATTAGTAAAATAGAGATGCCAGTTATCATTAAAACACTTCCTAGGCTTGTTGAGAATATTAAACGCATTGATATATCACAGCATTTACAATGGCACGTGACACATAATAAGCACTGCGTGAATGATGGTGATTAATATTGTTATTGCTTGATTGTCAGAGGAGCTGTTAAGCTAATTTATCAAGATTGGGGTCTTTCATAAGCTTTCCCAATATATCTCAGAGAACCTCTAGGCAGGCAAAGCAAGTAATCAACAGAAAAATTTATTTTTCTCTTAGAGATGTAAATTAGAAACCTGTGAATCAATTATTTTAGGTCAATGCTAAAGGCTTCAGACTTCCATGCAGATGACATGAAACAATAACAGGAGTAGAAACAGCAGGAGGAGTTTGCCAAAGTGGGAAAACTCCTCCTTCCTCTCCTCCCTAAGGAAGCCCCCCTTCCTCACCCCTCCTCTGAACGGTAATCTCATGGGTTAGAGTTGGGGACCCTAGGAGGCCGTCTTTGTCAGTGGGGAATGGCGAATGGGCCACCATGCACTGGGTTCCTCTTGTAGCACAAGGAAGGGGCTAACCCAGAGCCTGTTTTCTTGAAGCAAAACCATCACTTGCACCCCCTTCTTTAGTCCTTGCAGCCTGCCGGAGTGTGGTGAAATCCTACTTGGGGGTTTCAGGCACAGGGAGAAAAAAAGACTCAGGCCACATGCTCCAGTTCAGGTTACCAGAACATTCCTTAGAACTCTGTCAAGAGCTCAGCTAGCAGTAAGGTGATAATCAGCTTCCTTGGGCTCTCATTCCCTGCTTGTGTCCCTTGTTCCCAGTTGGCTATGGTCTGGGGTAGGATTTGGACATTCCTAAATCTTTTCACCAAATCCCATCTAAAGAGATCCCAGCACAGTCCCTATTATCATCTAATGGGGAAAGTAATGCCCATGGAGAAAAAGTAACCTGCCCTAAGTGTCACATAGTTAGTGGGGACACTGTGGCTTGAAGTTAAGTTTCCTGACTTGTAGGTTAGTATTCACAAATTTAGAATGATAGTTACAATATAATGGGCAAAATTACAGAAGCCTCCCAACACTTTGAAATATAATTTTTAGAGTGCACAAGCATGCAATCTGCTTTTGTGTAGAACTGAAGTCTTAGCTATGCTTTATTCTTTCTTTCCAAGGTCCTTCTCAGAAAAGCCTAGTTTTCTTAGCCAGAGTCCCACTTAGGCAATTACATCCTGCTCATATAAACTCTCTTTATATCCCAATTGGACAGAGCACACCTCCACCTAATTTGTCTTGCTCCCCTAATAGGCTTTGCAGAATTGCTAGGTGAGCTTCAAATTGCTCCGCTTCTTCTCTGCTCTCCATGATGTCCTTAGGGAGCCATCGAACGAATTACTTGTTTCAGTGTGCTAAATGCTACCCTAGTGCCCTGAAAGAGTTAATTCACTTCAGAGAGGTGAGCAGTTATTCACCCAAGAACCAGGACTGTTACTGACCCATGGGGGGCTGTAACACTCTGGGCATACAGCCAATTAGCCACACTGCTTCAGGTGACATTCGGTAGGTAGGTGCCTAACCTTTGTTCGTGTCCCATTGGAAGTGACTCAATCATGGGGAACATGTGACTTGTTCAACTGAATCCCAGGCCACCCTAGGAGGAGAGGTTAGAGGTAGTTCTGCCTCAGAAGACCTATTTAAATTTAAACCTGACTTCTGGAGGTGGGGTCTGTTTTGTCCACAGCTGGGCCTAGGAACCCTGAGTAGAAGAGCTGGTTCTGCAGTGGCCCTTCCCAAATAAGACATCATATTCCCTAAAGGAGCATCTCAAAGGCTCCAACTGAAGGGGAAAACAAGCATAATAATAGGGTATTATTCCATCCTTTAGGACTGTTCAATAGAAATAAGTGAATCACATATATAATTTTAAATTTTCTAGTGGCCATATTATAAAACCAAATAGGTATAATTAATTTTAATCACATAGTTTATTTATCCCAATATATCCAAAATATTGTCATTTCAACATGTAATAAATATTAAAATATTATTAATGAGATATTTTACATTCTTTGTGTTTGTACAACGTCATTGAAGTATGGTGTGTATTTTGCAGTTAAAGCACATCTCACTCGGTACCAGCCACATTTTAAGTGGTCAGAAACCACACGTGGCTGGTGGCTACTGTATTGGACAGTATAGCTCCACAGCTGGTCTGAGTGGGCCTAGCCTTGGAGAGGACCACACCTTCCTCTCCCCTCTACTGTTTGCTTGCTTGCTTTATTTTTTGTTTGTTTATTTTCCAGGCAAATCCAAATCTTCTGAGTTTGCTCAATCATTTGTAAGTTTGGGCCTGCATCTTCAGAATGTTCTACAGACTTGGCAAGTTTTTCACAGACATTTGTATTATAGGACTCTTGTATGCTTTTTATACCCAGAATCTCAATTCCTGAAATAAAAGGCAGGCTAGAAAATGATAGAAATAGAAAATTTCTAGAAATATAACATTTCTAGAAATGTGGAAACTATAAGAGGTAGAGAATCTGCTTTTCTATTTTTTTCCTCAAGGGGAGGTCAGTAATATTGAGAAAATTAACTAAAATGCAGTACAACAGTTTCACAAAACATTAAGTATCTATTATAAGCCAGGCCTTTATGGTGCAAAGTTAGCAAGCCATAATTGAGACACTTGTAGTTTAGCAGAGACTGTCCAAGAATGTTTTGATATGATATAGAAGTAATCAATAAGAGGTAAGCACAGACTCTATTGAGCAAACTGTGTCGTATTTCACATAACCTGGGATACAAAGATACCTTCCTGGAGGGAAAAGAAATAACAAAAATAAAAGCTGGATGCCCCCAGTGAGAATAACTGGAAATAGAGCACCACCTGAGACCTGAAGTTTCTAAGTCATGCTGTGAGCTCAGATTTTTTTCTATAAGTGATGGGAAGCCATCGGGAGTTTCTGAGAGAGTCACCCAATTAAGTTTGTGTTTTAGATGGATTATTCTGACTATTTTAAGGAAGATGAATAGAAGAGGTGAGAGGGGGCCATGGTGCAGAGCACTAAAATAGAAGAAAGGAGACAAAGTAGGGGGCTGACACAAAAGTTTGGGTGACTGACCAAGGGACCTACCAAGGCGGAGGGGCAAACAAGACAATGGTAGATATATATGAAGTAAAATCAGTAGGTCTGGATGATTGGTTAGATCCAGGAGATAAAATTCAAAGAAATTAGGCAGAGTGTTCAGAGAGAAAATCAATGTAGAGGTAAATGCAGTGAGTTCTATTTTTGAAGATTCTGAATGTGCTGTGTGCCGGCAACATCCTGGTGGACTTTGCCAGCAGGCAGTTACATACAGGTCTGATGCTTTCGTATGTAGATAGTAAACGATACCTACTATTTACAGATCACTTAGTGAGATCAGGGACTCTACATTTGTAACTTCATCTAATGACCAGAATGACCTTATGAAGCATAAATTATTATGATCAATTTTACAGATATAGAAGATCAGGTGTAAGTGTCACAGTTAGTAAGTTAATTGGGTCACACAGTTAGGAGTCAGGATTCAAACTCCAGGCAATCTGAGACCATAGCCTCTAATTGTACTAAAAATTTTATGCTGTGTCATCTAATTATAATACCATAGAGTAAAATTCATGAGTGGAGGTAATATCATCCAAGATAAGGGTGAAAAGAAATTAGTGCTTTAAGAACTAAACATTTTATCACTTACAATAAATCTAAAAGTTCATCGCTTTTCACAAACATTTAAATACAGGGTGTCCCAAAAAATGTATACACACTTTAACAGCTGATAGCTGTTAAATGAAAATAAAATGTATTTTAATAAACACTGCCTTTATAATTATTCAAAATGTGTGTGTACATTTTTTGGGACACCCTATATATGATGAATAACTTATTTGCTTACAAATTTACTATGCTTGGTTAGGAAACTTGAAAGTATAAATTGTTCTTAAATTATAATTATATTAATTCAATACATTTCCCTTTTAATAATTTTTAGCCATGAAGTTAGGTATAATTAATTGTGATCATTTAATTTTGAACATTTTACATTCTTTTGTACAATCGTTGAATATTTACAATATCTAGAATCTCTTTGTTTTTGCCAATTAATGAAGAAAACTAATCTTAAGAACAAAGGAAACTAATAGTACTCAATGAAAAAAGTAAAACTTATGACAGTTCTAAGACTTGATAACTTTTATGGTGTTAAGTAATCTCGGTAGACTATCACTGTTAAGAAAGAAATCTCTTCCACCACTGTCTGCCAGCAACCCCACTGCCCCACCACACCTCCCACCATTCTTGTCTTTAGCAGTAAGGAAGTAAATGATTATTATCTATGTCTACTTGTTTTCATTTCTGATTGTCACTATCAGGGCTTTTTGCTTGGTGCCCCACTTGAACTTGGGTTCTGAATCCCGGTGCTTTCCAGGGTCCAAGGTCCTCACTCTACCTTCTTGGCCTCCACTTTTATTCTCTGTACTAGGAATCTGTTTCAGTAATGTTAGATAGTTGCTGTTATATACAAAATGAGACACCTCTTAGGACCCTGACACTGTCGGCCTCCTGCCTGACCATTATCACCCACTTACACTGATGCTACCACCACCCACTTTTGACGGCCTGGCTAAAGCCCATTTAACATGATCTCTGGATGTTATAACTGCATGACTCTTATAGCATAATTAGGCCTCTGAGGAATATACTCACATATTTCTAGGTTCCCTCTTTCAGCATCAGCCTGCCATGGAGTTGGCTCTTGGCAAAAGATGTTCATATTTTTATTGTCATTGCTCTTACTGTGCAAGGACTATGATCACACAGTAGTGTGTCTGTTATAGAAACTCTTTCTATTGACAGGCATTTCAGGAAGCATTTTGAAGAAGTGAATTCCAGGTGGCCAGATCATTGAATCTTTTTCATTTGCTTAAAATTCATAAAGCAAAATTTTCTTTCTTTTTTTTTTTTGGTAAAAAAAAGAAAAAAGAAAGAAATGGCCTTAATAATTCACAGCTAGGCTCTCTTCTTTCCTAAAATTCAACTAAGTTATAATTAAGTTGCTACAGTACTGATAACTACAAATAGAGTGTTAATCAGCAAAACTTTACTTAATACAACTCTCAACGTTCAGTTGGCTCCTTCTCTCTTCCTCTCAGTTGTGCCCATTAGACCCCTCAATAACTCATACTTAATCTTAAGCAGATTTAGAGGCTGTCTACTAATGTTGCTCAAGTAGCTGCTCAAATTACATTTTCTGAAGGAGCCCAGATCTAACTAAAATCATCTCCTATACCAGCCTTCCAATGTATCTATAATCACCATTAAGTAGTGTTGGGAACAAAAACCTATGACTTGGTGAGCTAATAGAGCTATGATTCATTTACATGAGTAACCACATTTATTTACCCCAATTACAACCTGTATCACTATAGCAAGAAGTACAGTCTTTCACTTATTTTTAAAATAAACAAATATTTATTGAATGATTATTGCTCATACTCTAAGCACTGTGTAGGCACTAATGATACATAAGAGAACATTACAACATAGATAAAATCTCTGTCCTCAATGAGTCTATGTTTTCATGTATACTAATGAGGAGAGAGAAGTAGTAGATGGTGTATTAGTCAGAGTATAGGCTAGGTTTTGTTACAGAATAATATATCCCATAAACTTACTGGCTTTTGAAAACAACGCTTCCTCTCACTTTCACTTCATGCCCTTTGAAGGCGAGAGTGAGGGCTCTGCTCCACATCTTTTCATCTGAGATTCAGGCTAATAGAGTAGCTACCATCTCATATATTACTGATCACTACAGCCCAGAGTGAAAAATCACCCTGGAAGGTCTTGCACGAGTAATTCAATGCCTTGGCCTAAAAGAGATACTTTTTACTCTCAACTCAATCACCAGAACTAGTCATGTGAACTTCCTCAACCACAAGGAGGTGGATATGCCTGGGAGACAGAGAACTGAAAGTATCTGAAGTTTTAATGACTTCCAGAGACATGCAAGTTCTGAGGTTGAGGAGGAGATGGGAAGAAGCCTTCAGTGTGCAGAGCTTCCTAGGTCCGCAGAACAACACCCTTGGAGCTTTGGGCATCCAAGATGGAATCTAAAAGCACAAAGCACTAGGAAAGGGGGTAAAGGAGCAGAGGTAGAGGGAGTTACTGTTATTGATTATCTACTCTGGTTCAGTTACTCTAAATTCATTAGATTGTTTAAACATTTAAATTTAAGGGATTGAGGAGGAAAACAAAATTTTTAACAGTGAACAAGAAGCTAGAGGCAATATTTAAAGGTAAACTAAGTTTAGAGCAATCTCATTTAGCAACAGAGTACCAGATATAACACAGTACATGCAAACTGATAGCTGTGACTGCTAACTTATCAAATGCATTCTCCAAGGTTTACCTGAATATTCTACCAGAGATCTAAGGAGAAACTATAAAAATGTAGCTCATGGAAATACCTGAAAGAACAAAGTTCACTCTGCCTCCACACACACAGCTTTAACTCAGAAACATATTAGGGCTTCTTATGACTCCGTGTGACTTGCCTCCAGCCTTCCTTTAAATGTCAATATTCTATAAAAGTGTTGAGAAGAGAGGCATTCAACTTGGAGTGAGGCCAGAAGAGCTGTAGGTTTTCTTTCACTTTCTTTTTTTCTCTTTTTACTCGCTTTTGTCCCACACTTGGATTCCTACATTGCTTCTTCCTATGCCTTTCTGACATCTCCTTCCATTTACTCTTCTGGTATTGAAACGATAAAGCACTCCTTGGATTTCAGCTTGTAGTACTAGATTTCTTTGTTTTTTCTTTTCATAAACTTTTTAACATGCATTGCCTTGTTCTGTCTTAGATTTATTTATTTATCTATTTATTTATTTATTTTTAATATATCTTTATTGATTTCAGAGAGAGGAAAGGAGAGGGAGAGAGAGAGATAGAAACATCAATGATGAGAGTCATTGATCGAGCCCGCAACCCGGGCATGTCCCCTCACCGGGAATCGAACCCCAATCACCTGGATCCTAGGTCGATGCTCAACCGCTGAGCCACACCTGGCCTGGCCTGTCTTAGATTTAAAGAGCACAGTAAAAAGTTAAAAGATACAGATGATGTTACCAAGTAAACACATTTGGAGTAAAGAATGAATAAACTGATTGGTATACTAATGCTCAGCTAGCTCTAAGCACTTAAAAACCACTCCCTAAGTTAAGGCATTAATTTCAGCCCTGGTTTGGTTGTGTGTGGTTTTTGGAATTATTAAAAATCAGCCTTGTAAATTGGACAATTTTACACTGTCACAGGAACACTGTATTGAAAAGGAATAGAACGATGTCACAGGATCCCTGAAACGGAATGAATCTTTTGGAAGATAAACAGAATTGGTCAGCATGCTGTGAAATTACGTTTTCAGGGAAATCTGGAGGAAAATATATAATTACAGTCGGTAATTGTCAGAGATAATTTTGGAGGGTGAGTGGAAATGAACTAGGTTACAGATAACCCCAAACCACACATCGTTCAAATAAAATCAGTCAACTCTTACCTCAAAGTAGATAAGCCAGTTTGCAGATCAAACTTTGGATAAACCACAGCTGGGACTGGAGAAGATCTCATGTCCCAGTGAGGCTGAACAATTAGGTAATTATGAGATTGGAATTTAAGGACAGCTCTTCAAGGGGCAGGAGCTGAAGAGACAAACTTTGGGTAGGACTGTTAGTAGAGTAGGTCAAGTGTGCAAGATTGCATGACTGCAAACCTGGAGTCCTGTTCCCTAACCACAGGGGAGCTGATAACCGGGGCAAATGCCCCAGGGCTCAACTACATGCCCCCATAGGGGAAGTGACCTCATCCTAACTACACTGAACCCTAACCACCTCCATCTGAAAACAGGCCAATCCACAAACCCTTCACTCCATAAACCAGTTAATCCACCTTCAGATAATCAGGAATTAATTGTATGTGCACCTATGTGTGTCCAGTTTAATACTTAGTAATTAGAAGCAAAAGGAGCAGTTTTCATACTTGAAGGCCTAGAAATTCTATTTAGGATACAAGAGAAACATTTCTTGATCCTCATATTAATCCAAATGTGAAAATACAAATTGTATCGAAAAACATCACTACTGCTTTCTATACTCCCAAAGTTGAAAACTTTAAAGCCTTCTTAATTCCAAGTATTTAGGACACTTGTAGACATGAGAAATGTCCAGACCTATAGAGAATTTATGTACGATTTTATTTGAGCCAAACTGTTGCCAATGCCAGGAAGCAAGATCTCTAATGCTCAGGAGTGTGACAGATTTGCAGTTTCTTTTATACATTTGGAATTAATGAGGTAACGTAAGGACAATTAAATGAAGGTGGGAGAAAGCAAGGTGGGGATTGGATTACAGGATAGTAAACAAGATTATTTGCTCCCTGGAGGGTGGTTATGCCTTCAAAGGGTCTGAAAAAGAGGATTACTCTGATCTTTCAAAGGTTGGTTAACCTAGATGCATAAGAACAATGAACAGGGTTTGCTAAAGGCAAAAATAAACCATTTACTAAAGAAGTTATATGCTTGGGGCATGACTAGCAACCATGACCTGCTCAGTTAGGAATTTATGATCAGATCACACTGTGAGATTACTTTCAGTTAGATTTATTACAGTGCCCCTTTTCCCTTCCACAGTTATAACCCAAACTGACAAGTGCAACAGAAAATCATGTACTGAGCATATAGAATAAAAACTCTAAAGGAGTAATGAATCAAAGCTTTAGTTTCTAGAGCAAAGAACATGTCTTAAAAACAGATTTCATAATAAAGGGCAATTTGGTTGACATGCCAAAATTTCAGTCTTATTGCGAGTTTTTTCATTTGTGATAGGACAGTGAACTAGTTAGTATCAGCCAGTACTTTTCAGTTTCCTTTGCAGAAACCTTCTCTCCTTCTCTTACCTAACTCAAGATATCCCCCTGGGATATTTTAATCTACAACATAGGTTGTGAGCCAAATCCATGCCTCAAACTAAGAATAGTTTTTACAGTTTTACAATATTGTCAAGAATAAATGCTGTACAATAGAAATTGTATGTGAATCACAAGGTCTAAAGTATTTACTAACCAGCCCATTATAGAAAAAAATTCACTGACCTCTCTACTCTCAAATATTCTTAAGCTCCTCCCTCTTTTTCACCCCTCAAATCCAAATTAGTATCTGCCTCCTAATATCTCTGCCACAAGTCCTCTTTTCTCCTTTCCCTCTAAACCCCTTGCTAACCATCCTAGTTTATGGCGCCATTACCTCTTGCGTAATGGGATTCTCTGTCCAATCTCACCCTTCTCCAACTATCCACTATAATGTCACCAGAATAACCTTTTAAAGAGCAAAAGTCACCGTGTCCTTGTCAGTAAATCTTCTCTTAACATCCCAAGACCCCTGCACCATGTGTGCTTGCTTCTCCTAGTCCCTGCTCTTGTGTGGGTATCTGTTCAACACACTTCACATAAAGGGTTTATTTGCAGATCAGCTTTCCCACTAACCTGTGAGCTCCCTTGAGGATGGATGCAACATAAGGCCTGCCACACAGAAGATGAGTGTCAGAAACTCACTGAATGAAGGAGTTTAATTCAGTGTTTTCTGAGGGCAGATTTTAATAGGATAGAAAAAGTTCCTGGGACCCTGAATAGGTATGTGCTACCAAGAGAATGTTTGCCAAAGAGCAGTAGGACTAGGAGAGCTGAAAAACTGACTTCTCATCTGCGTTTCATGCTAATCTCTCTCTCATGAATGCATTTGAATACATAAAAATTTTTAAATGTTTAAATTATGCACAAGACTTAGCTGTGTACTTCACATGTTTTCCCACTTACTTCATTTTATAAAGTTGGCATATGTGCGAATATAGAACTGAAAATTGACAGAATTGGTGCATAGAATAAGAATTAAAGGAAAGCAGGAGGACAGAAGGAAGATAGAATAGTTTACCACTAGCTGCTACCCTGCTTCTAATTGCTTTTCTGTCACTCCAGAGGCAAGGCAAGCTTGGTTTTTTTTCAGCATATCTTTTTATTAGGATACACTTAGCTATGCTGCAATAAAAATTCACTCTGAAATCCCATGACCTTCCCTCGTGTTCCATGTTCATTTTTGGTCAGCACCCTGTTATCTAGTCAAGAAAATAGCAGACATTTACTCCTAAAATAGGTACCTTCTCTGGTTATCTAAGCAATAACTCTAACAATTCCCCATTTCTCCCGATTTCCCTGGAAGTACAACAATAGACCACAAATTAGAAATTAGAGCAATAGTTCAGGACCCTGAATACTTTTCTGTATTTGACAAAAACTAAGATAAGAGAGAGGGTGGGGATGGACTATTGGTAGCTGGGGAACCATAAGCTATATCTCTATACTTCCTTATGAGTGTGGACACAAAGAGGGGACCAGCACTTCACATTGAAAAGGTTTTATGTTCACCTTCTTAGAGCCTTTTTCTTTTCTGTTTTTTACGCCTGCCTTGGATATTTATCTTAGCATGCTCCCACCTACAAATATTGAGAAGGAGAAAGCCATATGTTGTCAATCATGGGCCTCTCAATCTTATTAAAGGACTCAATTAGAAAGACAAGTTTTTAATTTGTGTCAATGATCCTCTGTGCCCTGCCCTGCAAATGTAACAGTGGAATATGCTGGGTAAGGGGAAATGACCACAGTTTAGAAGAGCCCGTGTTGAAAGCATATATAAACATATTTGCTCTTATGGACTCTTAAATTATTGTTTCTCCTTAAAATTGTAAGGTTAATTCAGTACTTGCCTAGAGCCAGACTTCTGGCTAATCTTGCCTTCTGGAGAGAAAGGAACCAGAAGACCCTAGAAAACGGGTGAGTAGAGACTGTTAGCAACATAACCTAATTTCTGGAAAAAGGGTTTCCTTCCCCCAGAGAGGAAGAAGATCTTATACGAGAAAAGAGCATAATGTATTCCCGAGAAGCCCAAGTGCCGACCACCCGTCTGGTCTGTGGATGGAGTGAAGACACTTCCCTGCATGTTGTCATGTCTGGTTATGGAACTTTCGCCTTTATTCTCTGCCTGTGTCCATGGAGGGTAATCTTCCTGGGTAATCTCCTGCTGGTGAAAGTCTCCCCAGGAACTCTCCTCTGCCACTTCCTGGAGGTCTACCAAGGAGATTATAGGGTGCCTCATGTGTATCTGTAGTTTGGCCCTCAGGGCGTTGGCTTGCACAGTATGTTTCAAAATGTTGAGTTATTTGTTAGTGTTCAAAATTCGGGAGATTTCATATAAAATTCATGATGCTTAACTACGCTGGTAATATTGGGACTGCATTCTCCTTTGGCAACTTTTGGCTGGATCTGAGTACCAGCGCCTTCCTTTAAAGAAGACAAGAGCTCCCAAACCCCCCAGTCTCTTTACTCCCATTGTCTTGTCAACAATGAGGATGGGCATTTAATGTCAGATTTGCTTTGATGTTTTCCTTGGACTTCCAGCCTGTTTTACTAATTTATTTCCTGCTTAACCCCTTTTGATATTTGACTGGGTGCTTCTGTAGAACCAAGTTTTAATCAAAGCATCAGAATTAAGTAGGGTATTTTTGTATGTATTTTGCATAAAAGATCAGGGTATCAGTTTATAGGAGAGAAATCTGGAAAGCCGCTTGTCTTGTCTCAAGCCTAAACAAAAAGCATCCTGAAGGTCTACATGTGGTCCAATGTGGAGGTCTACATGTGGAGTTAAGACCCAGCTAGTGTTCATTTGACAAAAAAATTTCCAAATGTGTTATCTGATTTATTATGGCCTTTGGTGGCTTGTAACAAAAATAAACATAATCTAAGATGACCTAACAAAAAAGGGAATTCTGTTGGCTCTATAACTGAAAAGTATAAGAGTCAGTCCATCTTTAGGTGTAGCTAGACCAGAGGCTCAAATGACACCATTAGATAAGACTTCTGTCTCCATCTTTTAGCTCTACTTTTAGTTCTACTCTCAGACAGCCACCCTGCCAGTCTCTGTGGCCAGGGCAATACCAGTCAGGCACCAGGCACAGGTCAGATGCTCCACCAGAAGTAAACGTGGAGTGTGTGGGGGGGTGTAATTCCCCAGATGGAAATCAAGATACTGTTGCCAGGAGAGGAGTGAATTAATGATGGATAACATCAGTAGCTTATTTCCACTATATATGGCCAACTAGTTAGAAAGCAAATTCCCACTGCCCAGATATTCTGATTCATGAGGTGTGGAGCGAGGCCCAGGAACCTTCTTACTTAATAAGATCCCCAGGGATTCTGATGCAAGAAGTTATTCATCCAAACTTTGTGAAACACTTTGAGAATGCAGTGTCTTAATACAACTAAAAATAAATTCATAATTATATGTCAGGGACTGTAGTAAGTGTTTTACAGGCATTATTTCAAATAATCCTTAAGCAGCTCTATGAAGTAGGTACCATCATTTTCCTCATTTTAGATGAGCAAGGGAAGCTTCAGAAGTTCCCAGTGACACATAAATAGTCAGTGGGAGAGCCAGATTCAAACCCACAACTGTCTGACTCCAAAGTTAATGTTGTCACTACTCTGTTATAATTCCTGTATCCCTTCAGGTTTCTGGGCTTGCTGTAAAGGATGATTCATGAAGAAGAGTTTGATCTTGCCATTCTTTGACATGAAGAACACACAGCTCACTGATATATTTACCAGTGTGTGCCACTGTGTTAGGCAAAGTTGTATCAAATATCAGTGTGTTGTTCCTACCCTGTTGTATGCTGCATGTGTCCTTCAGCGAGTTACACCAGCTTTCTGAACCTCAGTTTTCCTTTCTATAAAGGATTATCGATTGCAATTTATAAGGTTGACATATAGGAATTAAATGAATAAATTAAAGTGCCAAGACCATTTCTCCCCTCAGTAAACACTGGGCATTTTCTTTCTTTCATCTGTGTGTTGAGTCATGAATGATCAGGTAACGATTTATTTTCCTTTATCACTTTGTTGCTGCTGTTGAGAAGTTTCACTGTGGGCCTCTCATGACCCTCAGCATGGGTTCCAACAATTCTGGCCAACCTGTAATCTTCGGAACATTTGTGATGCCTAGGACAGCTGGTATATCAGATTGAGAGATTTTCTGGGGATTGGAAAGAAAGGAAAAGATAAGTCTTTATTAAGTGCCTATTATGTACCAGGCATATTTTAGAAGATACTTTGCTATGTTTTAACAAGGCTACGTTGTGTAAATGAGGACTCTAAAGCTTGAAGAAGTTATCTGATCAAGGTCACTTTACCAGGCAAGTAAGGGATCCAGAATCTGAGTCCATGCCTCATCCTAGTGACTCCACAACCTGTGGGCTTCTCCACATGTGCTACCTCCTTGTGAAAGTGAAGCCCTCATCATGGATGTCAACTGTTCACCTGGTTGAATAGTTTACCTACTCTATCTGAATAGAGATTATTAGTGAAAACCTCAGTATTCTGGCATATTAATGCTCACCACCAGAATAGAAAGAAATCATCAAGTGTGAAGAAGGAACACTGGAAATTTTACTGATGAGCCTTGCAATACTGGAGAAGTATTGATTAAGACAATGGTGAACACATCTCCTTTTAAATGCAGTCCTAGCTGACCTTTTTTGGCCCTAGAGTAAAAATTAGGAGTTCAAACTAATCAAATGCTAATGTAATAAATTCTCTACTAAGGAGAGCATCCCATGGCCTTGAATACATATAAAGTTTTTCTCTTTCTTTTTTCTGAAAAGAAAAAATCTGAAATCCTCAGCAGGGTTAGACCAGGTTCTTATTAGAGAAACATAATAAATTTATGATGAAGATAGAACTTTTCAAAGTTGCCTTTCTCATTTGCTTTGCATTCAATTCCTTTAGAGGAATGGTGGAAAAAATCAATTGACTAAGAAGAAAAAAATCACTGCAGTTCCAGGACCTGATCAATTATCTAACAATATTAAGAAACTGAATATATTTTCTTATGCAATCCATATTATCTTTCCAAGTCAGTTATCATTGTTCTTTCTGAGGCTCAGGAAGAGGATTATTTGGATTCTTCTAAAAGTTCTTAGAATTCAGATATTCTACTCCTTCTCTTCATTGCCCATCAATATTCTGAAAGTGGCAATAATTCTATTTTCAGCCTATAGAAGCCATTCTCACTGTGCACCCGGAAGAAATACCAACATCCTTTTCAAATAATGAGTTTCAAATATTGATTCAAAAAATATTGCCATTCTTGTGAAATGCTAAAAGCTAGGAGTAAGTTATACATTCTCAAAACAACTAGAAATGAGCAAAGCTGTTATAGGATGGCAGAGACATCATGAGCACTAAGCTCTTTCTTTGCAGGCAGAGCTCATATTAAAAATATATATGTATTATTCATTAAAAATTATATATGTATCTTCCCAAAATTCTCCTGAAAAACAAGATTGTTTTCCCCTGGAAATGGAATTGTAAATGGCAATCCCCAGTGTGTAAATGCTGGAAGCTGGAAAGGAGGGAAAAGAAGTAAAAAAATGATCCCTTCTTAGGAACAAATCTACCTTTATACAAAGTTGTTATTTAGGCAAAGCTTTTCTTTGACATTACTATTTCTTTTGTTCATCTCCTCAACCACATCCCAGTTCCCCTCTGTCCAGACAGCTAGAGACTCTGTGCCCACATTCTACTAATATGGGATCTTGCTCAGACTTGACCTGGGCCCCAATAACTCTGGGCTTAAGAACTCACCCACTTCAAAGACATAATCTTCATTCTTCTAATAAAAGCGATCTGCGGAACAGTATTCCTTTAACCTTCCTAAAAATATTTGCACCTTAAATCCAAACCAAACTCTAATAGAGTGATTCTCCTATGTTACCATGCTTAAGAACCACTTGGTGAGACTGTGGAAAATGCAGATTCCCAAGCCCCCCCCCCCCCGGCATTCTGATTCCATAGGTCCAAAAAAGGTTCCTGAAATTCATCTTTTCAACAAAGACCACAGACGCTCTGCAAACTACACTTTGAAAAAAACTATTTTCATTAATGAAAATAAAATAAAACATTTAAATAAAATAAAGGAAGAAGCCTCTCTCCCATGCTGTCTTCCTCCTGGCCCTGCACACCTCACCCCTGCCTTGTTTCTCCTCTTTAGGACATGGCACCCCACTTCCTAGCCAAGGACCCTGCCTCCCGAATCGCTAAGCTGTCCCTGCTTTACCCAGATTGTTCTTCTTTATGTCTTTTTGAAATCAAATGTAAAGAGACATGGGATGGATTTTTCCCTCTTTGAAATCAAATCAAATTACTCCCACCACACATACATTCTACTCTTGAGGGCGATTGTACTTGGCAGTTGAAAAAAGTCGGTATTCTAGTGTTTGGAAAAAGCGATTGAGAAAGCATGAAAGACCTTGTTTAGTGAATTGTTTTTAAAAGGTATTCAAGTATTGTTTATGCCTTTGTAACAATTTTTGTAAGCTACAGCTTATTTTAGATATTTTCCCCCATCTGCCTATACTGGGTTGAATAGTGTTCCCCAAAAATTCCTGTCTACCTGAAACCTCAGACTGAAACTTTACTTGAAAGCAAGGACTTTGCCAACTTAATAAGTTAAGATGAGATTATAGGTTTTAACATATTACAGTGGGCTCTAATCCAATGACTAATGTTCTAATAAGAAGACAAAATAGAGACAGAGATGAGCTGCAGACACAAAGGGAGAAGGCCATGCAGTGATGGAGGCAGTTATTAGTGATGCATCTGCAATAAAAAAAAGCCGCCAATTGCTGACAGTCCTTGAAGAGAGGAGACACAGGACGAACTTCTCAGAGTGTCTATAAGGAGCCTACCATGCTAACACCTTGACTTTGGACTTCTGGCATCTAGAATTGCAAGAGAATAAATTTCTGGTGAGCCACTTAGTTTGTAGCCCTAGAAAACTAATATACTGCCTTTTCAGTCTTATCTCACTTTATTCTCTTACCCTTCTAATCTTCTTGGGAAGGGGCCTCCTCATCTTGCCTTCCTCTTTTCACCCTCCTGGAAGGGCCTTCCCCTTTCTTTCAGCCAGTTCAAATCCAGGTAATCCCTGAAGGTCCAGTTCAAATTTAAGACTTTTCTATAACACCTTCCCTTATCACCCCAGCTCAAACTCAGATATTCAGATGTTTCTCTGAATATCAAGCACTATTTGAATAAACTATTTATTATGTAAACATGACTTAGTATAATGACACTCCTTGTTTACTTGAACTTCTAATTGAATCGCATATTGTTTAAATGTTATACACACACAGGGGTGGACAAAAGTAAGTTTACAATTGTGAATACATGAAACACAAACTTTATTCTTGTGTCATCTACAGTCAAGGTCTACAAGTATCTTTATGTTACCAAATGCAGCAAAAGTGCCTCAGTTTTCATAATTCTCAATCTCACTGGTTACCAAGTACTTTTTCTTTAAATCATTTTTTTTCTTCTAATTTTTCTGTTACTTGCTGATCCTAATTAGTCTCTTTTGATGACACCTGTTCTTTTACCTAAACTTACTTTTGAGTGTTGGCATGACCCAGGGCTCCCTTTGGGGCCCTATTCTACTTATACTGTTCCCTTAGGTGATGTTATTCCCTTGATTTGCAAACATCTATGCACTGATGATGCCCAAATTTATAATACCAGCCCTCACTTCTTTCCTGTGCCCCAGGTTCAAAAACTCTATGCTTCCTCACTTAACCCTCTGGTCAACATCACTGTCTGGAGAAGATTTTAGACATGGAAAAGAAAGAAACTCACTCTCCTGACATTTCTGTGGTTGGAAGTGGCATCAAAGGTATTTTTGCTTTTATTGCTCTAATCATCACCTAGGATATTTGTTTGCAACTAGGGTGGATAAGAAAATTGTGAGTCCACAAAATTGTTGTTTTAATAATTAGGGAAATCTTCACATATATGCATAACATACTGAGATTTTATGCAACATTGCATAATTTAAAAATATTTCAATCCAATTCAGCTTTCTAAAAATCTATGTGATAGCTAAACAAAATAATCCAATTTTGATCTCCACTTCAGAATAAAATCCAAACCCCTTTTAAAAGCCCTCAATGTTATCAAATACAGCTCTTGCTCCCCACTCTCCCAACCCATATTCTGGCTACAGTGCCCTTTTTATTTCTTGAATGTCATCTTCTACTCAGGACATTGGCACTTGCTTTTCCCTCTAACTGGCATACACTTTTCCCCCTGATCTTGTATGACTGGCTCCTCAATGTTCAGCTCTCAACCCAAATGTAATCCCTTCATCAAGGCTTTTCCTGACCCCTACCCCAAAAGAAGCCCCAATTACTCTGTATTGCGTGACTTTTACTCACTTCCTTTACAGAATTTACCATAATCTGTATTATTTTTAATTTTCTGCTTATGTTCCACCCTCTTCTGTCACTATTACAACATGAGCTTGAGAATAATAGGTTTCTTGTCTGCCTTACTCACTACTGTATCTTAGCACTTACACCAGTGTCTGGCTCACAGCTGGTCCTCATAATTAATTTGTTCAATTAATTTGTATTACTAAGCACATATGCCAGAATTTGAACTTGAGTTGAACTTGACTCTAGAGCCCAAACTCTAAAATACTCCATTTGACTAACAAGTCATCTGAAGCGAGTGGCAGTGGATAATGAAGATGACATTTGACATAAGCCAATGAAGATTTTTTGGTAAAAATATGAATGATTTAGACATAGGCAAAACTTAAAGGAAAACATTCCAGACCAGATGAACACACAAAACTAGAAATAAGCTAGATTTATGAGGTGAATGACCAAGAAAGCTTAATTATTAGCTTGACTATAATTGTAATGGAATTGATATTAAACAGACACAATATAACACTTTGGTGAAAAAGTTGAATTTAATCCTAGTTTTTTTCTAGTTTCCACAACAAATTTAAGTTTCATTTGGAGCTGATGGATGCACTTATACATTTAAGTGTATGTATGTGTTCAGGACAAAGATACTATAGGCAAACTACATACTCAGGTTCGAATCTATTTCAGGGAGTAAGATAGTAGCTGCTGGCTGCTACCAATTAGTGCCAAAAAATTGTTTAAAACCCAGTAACTGGGAATCTTCCTCTCTATTCATGCTTGCTTTGAGTTATGCCATTATATTAAGCATGGTTGATACCTGGTAGAAAGAGCGGTGGAGACTGGAGGCAAGGTTCAAGGTCAAGGTTTGAGCAAATAAAATGTTTTATTTTTCCAATAAATTGAATTAAACATTCTCCAAAGTGTTTCAGCTTATTTGTTTCATCTTGTTTCTGACAGTATACACTTTCATTTTGAAGTCTAGTGTTGTTAAATAAGAAAGCCTAAATACTATATAAGAAAAAGTATTATTCACCTCACTCAAATGCTTACAAAAATAAACTTAGCTATACAACCCATGATTCACAAATGAAGCCAACTACAAACTATACCTCCCACTCAGAGATAATGAAGCATGAAATGGCACTTTAGAATTAAAA
The DNA here is from genome assembly GCF_964146895.1 of Miniopterus schreibersii. Lineage (NCBI taxonomy): Eukaryota > Metazoa > Chordata > Mammalia > Chiroptera > Miniopteridae > Miniopterus > Miniopterus schreibersii. Next base: position 36,056,539 of record NC_138108.1, on the reverse strand, counting down.
TTACATTGAGAGAAATTGCCTTTCTAAACTCAAGAAAGAAAATAGTATTGACATGTTGAGTAAAACTACATAGAGTAGCCCTGACCCGGTAGCTCAGTTGATTAGAGTGTTGTCCCTATACACCAAGGTTGTGGGTTCGATCCCAGTCAAGTCACATACAAGAATCAACCAATAACTGCGTAAATAAGTGGAACAACAAGTTGGTGTTTCTCTCTGCATGTCTCTCTCTGTCTCTGTCTCTCTTCTTAATCTCTCTCTAAAATCAATGTTGAAATAAAATTTTCAAAAAACTACATAGAGTACACTTTCACATGTTATTAGCCAATAATAGTATGTTGTTTGTAGGGGTTATTTATTTTCCATTTTATGCGAGTCTTTGCTTTTCCTAAAAATGTTACAATATTTCCTAATAATTTCCTATGGGAACAATTTATTGATAAATTTGATTTAAAATCATTTTCAGAAATAAATATATCTGGGTCTATAGTTTTATTACATCAAGTAGCTATTGTGGCCAAATTCTAAATGTACATTCCTTTGAGTTACCTTCATAAAAATTTCATATATCTCTGCTTCTTGAATTGTCATGTGTTTTTATGTCAACTGAGTTTATTTACTAGCCTATCAATAACCTGAAACTTCAGCTGCTCCTTAACTTTTTCCAAATATTGAAGAAATTTACTCATGATCCAATTGATAAATAATTCACATATGCAAAGCCCAAATGACTCTTCAAACTACTGTCTGATCTTAAGTGATTCAAGAAAGAAAGAATAGCATCTTTATTCAAATATTTTATTTAGCTCCTAAGTATGTCATATTATGCCTACAAACTAATTTTATTCTTATTTTTCTTGATTTTGGTGTTATAATTATATAAAAGTTACATATACCTACTCATGAATTTTGCTAATTTTTTTTAATTGCATGAGAATAATGTATTTTGTATAGCAGGATATAAAAAATTAATAGTGATTTTATTTTTCTCCCTAAATAACAGGAAATGTTTCCAATTATTTTTTAGAGCAGGACATTTGGTACAGATAATGTTGCTATAGCAACTTTAGAACAGGCTTAATTTGGGCCACAGTGAGTGCACCCACTTGTTTTAAATTCATCATTCAGTCTAATCTAGCATTTACATGAAGAGCTGCCTCTACAAACACTGCAGCAGGAGTGCCTGTTTGGAAAGTTGTTTAGGGATACTATGCCTCAAATTTCCACCTGCATTCATGGCATTTATTAACAGTTTATATCACAGTCCCAAGAGCTATAATGTTTATTGAGAAAAAATAGAGCCTTGCTCCAATTTCGTTCAAGATTAAAAGCTTTGAAAATCAAACCTTAACAGAACTCTGAAAATATTTTGACATTAAAATACACTTTACCTTCTAATGTTAAGCCTTACAAAATCTTGGAAAGGAAATATTTACTGTGCTTGCCTGAAGAAAGATATTTTAGCTTATTCTACATTAGCTTATTTCTACTGTAATGATACCATGTACCTATAAGAATCTTGAAAATGTTATACATGTTTAGGATCAAGATGGTTTCAGATGAGGATACATGGCTTCCCAATTCTAGGAAAGCATGCTACATGTGCAGTGGTGTTTAGGTTTCAATCTCACAAAGGCTAAACTCTTTTTTTAATTGAATTTACTGGGGTGGTATTGGTTAATAAAATTATATAGGTTTCAGAGGCAAAGACTAAAATCTTTAATTTATGATTCCAGGTAAGATTCACTCTGTTACAACGGAGGTATTGCTCTTGAGGCGGCAGTATCTTCACACGCTTTTACTTCTGCCTAGAATTCATTTCCTACCTCCTTATATTAGGGTCCACTCAGCCACTAGGCCCTCTACCCCGCCTTCCCTGAGTGGCACTGCAGAGCGGCCTCCTTCCCAGCACTCTGGCTCTAGGGTGGGCTCTGCCACTTCATGCACTTATTTGCGTATTTCTCACTACTAGGCAGAGTTCCATGAGGAACACCTGCTTAAACTTGGTGTCTCCTTCCCTCCAAAGCAAAACAAACTCAACAAACATTGTTTTAATGAATCAACACATAGCTATTGACCACCTACTATGAATCATAATAAGTGTTACAGACTTGCTATTTTCATTTGGGGAAGCAGGAAAACATATTATTATATATATAATATATAATATATCATGTATCATATATATAATATATTATGTATCAGGTATTTGTTGTATGCTATGTGTTGTGTGTTATATGTTATATGTTATGTGTTACATGTTATATATATCCTGAAATGACACCTGGGAGTACAAGGCAATGAATGTCGCCTGTAAAATGACTAAAATCAACAATAGGAAAAATAAGCTGTATAAGAGTTTAGGAGACAGTCAACTAGTAAGATGAGAGAAGATTTTAAGGAAACAGGAAGACTTTAGCTAAATCATAAGTACAATTGGGAATTGGGAACTAGCCAGAGAGTATGAATGTTTTTTTCAGAGAAGTGGAAGCAAAAAGCAGTGGAAACAGGATAACTAATCCAGGGACAGCAGATATACAAATGTGGCTGAGCCTGAAACTATCCAAAGGAGAGGGACTCCTTACATTCCAAGAGAATGGTTAAGATGAGGTACCTTAAAAAAATGACTGTGCAAATTATGTAGAAATATTTAAAATTATAGACTATAATGTTCTAGTGTCCAGACCTAGAATTAGTTCTGATATTTATAATTATTACTTTTCTCTCAGAGCATTTTTAGAACAACAATACATAAAAGAGTCATGACAAAGTAAAATATGAAATACTAAATTCTTTTTCAAATCTTCTATTTTCCTATAAAACTGTCTTTAATAAACACTTCACACAACACAGAAATGCAATGAAAGGGTATAATATAAGAAAGGTAAATTTAGTTGATATTTCACCTGCTCTGAACTACTAGTTCCATACTTTTAATTTCAATCTTTATTCTCTTCATTGACATGACAGAAATACCTAAAACAGAAACAGAAAAAAAAGAAGAAAAAAAAAACTACATAGAAAAACACTGAGCTAAAGATAGAGAAAAGATTTGAAAGTCATCTTCATGGTTCAAGGAATATAACCAAAGAAGGCTCTTAAACTTTGCATTATATAAGTACTACGTCCAAGACAATAAATTTTCTAGAAAAAAGAGAATAGATATTGACATTTTTATCTAAAGTAGTCATTATATATGCTCAAAAGAACTAGCAAGCAGGTAAAATGTAAAAGAAATCATTAAAAGAAAAATGTGTGGGAGACTGTAAATTTAATTTAATGAGAGGTCAAGACATGCAACTTTGCATAAAAGACTAATTCTGAGGAGAAACTTTAAATAAACACCACATGGGAGCCAACTATTACAGTAAGTGAAGACTAGATTTAGAAAACAGTAAGGAATCCAGGTGTAGACGTGACAAATGCAGCAAATATAAAACCCTAATGTTAACCTTTACATCGGTGATCGGGGCGGCTGAACCACACTATGCTGGGTATGGAAAGCATAAATAAAATAATATAAAAAACCATGCCCTGAATTACAAAATATTACGATTCAGAATCAAGACTTGCTAGTCTGTTGCCAGCAATAAGAAAAAGGTAAGAAACTTGGTTTTAATACCATGATATTAAATCAATCATGAGAAGTAGGGGCAATATAAAATGGGATGGATAATTTATACTTTTGCCTCCTAAGAGCACTGAGGATTAATGAGATGACAACCGTTTCAGCTGATACAAAAGGAAGGCGATGAAGCTTCAATGGAAAAATGTCTTTATTAATGAGGAAATATGTTTTGTTTGAACATTAAAAATGCTAAGCTTGGAGTTTCCCATACCAGATCCCTAGCAAAATAGTCTTGCTTTTATTTTAGGGGCTTACACTTCTATTTGAAAAGTTAATCACAGGTCAGGAATCTACAGAGAACAGATCCTGCCTCATCTCCCTTGTACATTATTTATTGTCTCACATCAATTAGAGTCATGAATTAGAGCCCTAGCCTCCTTATTTGATAATAAAACTAGAATGTGATATATAGAACAGATAATAATAGTAGAGCATATATTCATCACTTACCGTACTCCAGGCTCTGTGCTAAACATGTTCAATACTAGCAAATGCATGTGCAGTACTGTACCTCACGTGATCCTCAGTGTGATTGCGCTCTTCATCCATTCATTGCCTCTCAGCTCCAAATCTACCTTCATTTCCCCGTTCTGAAAAAATAGAGCTCAACCCTTTCAATATTTTTCTTTGCAAAGTTGCACAAAGTTTTGCTTTGTCTGTAGAGGGCGTTGGAGGAAGGGACGCTTCTCTTCCTGGGTGTGGCGTCCTCCCCTTGCCAGGCTTCTGCACCTGGCTCCTGCTACCTGCAGCACCTAGCAGCAGCAGAAACTTTCCCCTGCACCCTGTCGGTCAGCTTGGCAGCCCAACACCACAAGGCAAGCACCTCCTTACCGTAGCTTCCCCTGGTACCTTCTTGGGCCACTCTGCACCGAGCACATTCCCTGGTCCTTCCCTGGGTTCCCTGTCCCGGCCTTCAGGCAGTGCTGTTCCTTATTAACTGCTGCTGTTGCATTCGGTAGAGTTCTCTTTACTTATGAGCCAGCCCTCCGTTACCTCCAACCTCCTGTTCAAGCTAGTAATTGTTTTTATTAAACTTACTCTGTTCAAGTCACTGTGAGGTTTCTGTCTCCTGCTTGGAGCCTGACTGACATGGTATCTGTGAGATAGCAATTACTAAGTCCATCTTATTGAGAGAATGACTTTTCCAATCTCAAATAGCTAATAACTGGAAGAATTGGGATTCAAATCTTGTGTTTTCTAACTTCACAGCTCAAGTACTTAAACCATTTATGACCAGGTATAATTAAAAGTAGCGCTTCCTTTTATTCTTAAAAGTGTCCCAGTTTGATGAATTACATGGCCACTCTAATTAGACCATTTCTCATTCTGTTTAAACCAGCCCTGCTCAACCCTTTTACCTGGTGATGCAGATGAGAATAAGTCCCATGCGTGTCGAACTCTGTCCTGTTCCTCTAATCCCTTTCTCTCACTCTAGAAAGCACATGCCGAGAGAAAACCAAGAAATGTTATTATGGAGATAACCTTCATAATAACCCTCTAATTTATTATAAAGGCAACTCTTCCACGTATTTTGGTACTTTGTCTACTATCAGTTATTAATTACTTATGATACCTTACAGCTGATTGAGACACTGTAGGTGTTAAAAAACTGGTTATTCTACCCCATTCACAAAGGAAATATCTTCATATGTGAGCTAAAGCTTCTCAATGGCTTATACAATATACAATTATTATGTATAATATACAAATTATTAACATCTGATGCATGTTTTATTAATATGCAAAGCATATTACTTTATCAATATACTTTTTAAAAGAGCTGATTATTCCAAAGGTGCCAGGGGATGTCTCATTCAGGATAATTGCTTTGATGCTTTATCATTATCCTGAATAGTAACGTTTTACATGTAAACAGCTCAGAGTAGGGTCTCTGGATAGCAAAGACACACACAAAACTGTACATCTCACTGAGAACATCCTACAAAAAGTTTTTTTTTTAAATGTGACATGACCTTGCCTTTACATCTTCAGATAAACTACTAAATAATTTCCCCAATAAATCAGGAATAAAGATTCCTTATTAATATGCTAAGAATTTCCATAGTTTTCCAAGGGTTATAAAATGCAGTTTTTGCTAGCTTTGTATCTGATGACAAGGACTTGAACACCATTGAAGTTGTAGTTCTCCCCAAAGTTTAGAAACCAGAAGATTCAGAAGAGAGATCGAATGTATGGTAATTTGGGAATGAGAAGGTGGCACATCTTAGATGCTCAATAACTCAATAGCAAATAAATGCATTGAGTGGATAGATCAATACTGTTTCTTCATACAAGCATCTGCAGTTACCCAATATGCTAATGAGATATGGTGATTTATAATATCTATTTGGTCTCAGTCTGATTTCTGGCACAGAGCTTCTAAAACCCTTGGAATGTCCTAAGTGATGAGAGAAAAAAAAGTGTCTCTTGAAATGTTAATGACCTAAGGATGGGAGTTGGTTGCCAAAAGATCTAATCCTGTGATAAGAGGATTGGAACTAACTCCCTCCTAAAAGGGAGAGAGCCTGGAGATTACATCAGTTGCCATTGGCCAGTGACTCAATCTTGACTGTACAGTGAAGCCTCCATGAAAACCCAAAAGGACAGGGCTTGGAGAGCTTCCAAGCTGTTGAGCACTTGGAGATTCAAGGAGGGTGGTTCACCTAGAGAGGGCATGGGAGCTTCTGACCCTTTCCCCATCCCTTTTCCTATGCATTTTTTCAGCTGCCTGATCCTGAGTTATATCTTTTTATAATAAACTGGTGATCTAGTAAATAACACGTTTCTCTGAATGTGTGAACTGCTCTAACAAACTAACTGAACCCAAGTAGAGGCATTATGGGAAGCTCTGATTTATAGCTAGTTGGTCAGAATTGCAGGTAACAACCTGGATTTGCAACTGGCATCTGTAACGAGTTGCCAAGGAGGAGGTCCTTAGAACCTACAACCTATAGCTGGTGGATCAGAAGCACAGGTCAGAAGTCTGTGCTTGCGATTGACACCTGCAGTGGGGGCAGGCAGTCTGCATGACTGACCCTTACTCTGTGGAATCCAATGCTATCTGCAGGTAGATAGTGTCCAAGAATTGCTTGCTGGTGGGGAAGCTCCTGTTCCCTCCATGTTGAAAATGAGTCTCAGAACACTAACAATAGCTTACCTCAATATCGTGTAGCCTAAGCATCTAAAATGTGCCAGGCGTTGACAATTTCAGATTCCCACTTAAAGTTGGGAGAAACACTGTAAGAATCCAACCTTGTCATCTTAAGGGTTATGTGGCCCATGTGTTTGAGTGGGTATAAAAGACTGACACTGGCCCTGCTTCACCAAGAGCCTCCGTCGGGCGAGCAGCTGTGACCCATCACTCTTCGAGGCTTTGCCTACAGGCTTCTCAACAGAGCCTGGACTTATGTGAGCCTCCACATCTGCTTGCTGCATTCCAGGGAGATCTGCCTCCCTTAAGATAGTTATTATCTATCACAGAGGCAGCAAATGCCCAACAGCCACAGAATACTAATGAATGCTGTAGACAGAGGTTCAGGAAAGATTGCGGAGATTGTTTAAACTGCTCGAGTGGGTTTCCGTTGATTGCTTCTAGAAATAAAATGTTGTTCTTGTGATTATTTAGAATCATTTGGCAATTTGGATTCTCTCCAGATATTCCAGATATTCTCTACTCTTTCCTAGAGTCACAAAACCATTGATAGGATCGACTATTACTTGAATGCTTAGCACTGTGTCTAGAGTTGGCAAGCTCCAGTTCTCAGCTAGAATATTCATTTGAAAAATACTTTGCACATCTCTCCACGGTGAATATTCATGCTGATTACAATGTGAGAGTTTTCTTCTATGGTTATGCAACCTCATTTTAGTAATATGTGTTTTTGAACACAGCCATAATATACTCATAATAAAAACAAATATACACGCAGTGACAATATTTATATGCACCTTTTAGAGATAGTTGTTTCTGGTGGAGTGTTTGTTCATATAGATCTTTGCATATTTAAAGCCATTATTTCTGAAAATTACAATCAACAGCTTTTTAAAAGAAAATTGGAAATCCATGCTATAGACTGTTTAGAGAGTAATACATTTAGCTTCTTAACAAGAGCTACTGGCTTTATACAGGCACTTGAAAGGTGTTAAAATGAAACCTTAGCTGGATTGGATTTTTCGGGAAAAAAGCTATCTACCTTTTATTTCTCTGTAAATTAATGGATACTTTTTGATGATAGAAGAAATAAGACTAGGGAGACTGGTGTATGCACTTCCCTTCTGTCACACTTTTACCACAGTGACCAGAGAGTAACCTGCAGCCCATCTTTGACCCTCAGCCTGACATTCAGGCAGTACCAGTTTCTGTTTGTTCAGTTATTTCAGTGTCAAAGCCATGCCTGGATGCTTTAAGCCTTTCAGCTGGTATTAAGGTGCAGGGAAGGGATAAAGGAAAAATTTTAAAATGTATAATATCAATAACACTGGTATGGTGTTGGGGGCTCTAAGGTGTGAATACTTAAGCTGTTAAAGAAACTGAAAAAAGCAGCAAGCAATTGTTAAATAATAAAAACTTTCAGTAATTACTAGCCCCACTGTAGCAGGCAAAATACTCTGCATGTCATTATATCTCCTGTGATCCATCCATCTCCCATGCAACAGAGATTAATACTGCAATACCACAGAAGGAAAATGTGATTACACCAGATTTTATTGTAATACCATTATAGATTTGTTGCCATAATAATGTAGGATGCACATTGCTTTACTTCAGTAAGTTTTTATTTTTCTACAGTTCCCCCTAGAGATTTGAGAGCCTATATGTCTATAAAATTGCAACCCTGAGTCTCCAATTGGAAAGCCTATCTATTGTTCTAAAGTTACCTTTAATTTGACTATATAGGTAGGCATAAACTATCACAGTAATAGAGCATATATCCTTTGTACTATAAATTTTCCATCATTGGGCTCCTGTCTTAAGTGTACCTTAATATTTAAGGTATATCTATACACACAGTTTTTTTCCTCCATTTTAGTCATTTTTATTCGTGGGATAAAATGGATCCTGCAGTGTTATAGTTTTCAAATTTAAACGACCAAAATGCAATGATGCCAGCCTTCCTCACACTATTCTCTTTAAAATAGAAAACATGTTTTGGCCAGTCTTATTAAAAGAAAACAAAAAAGCTTCTACTTTTTAAATAGAGCTTTCCACCTTCCCATTGTTGACTGCTATTTAAAAGATACATTTAACTCCCATATGTTTGCCTGTTCCTTTGTCAGTACTAATATTTTAATACCATCAGATTTCACTGTAAATTGTTCCTTATGATGTGGAGTCAGATGTCTCCCAAATATTACATTTTGTGCAATAAAAACCTTTTGTAAAACAAATAGTATGACGATATTATGCTCTTGTGTTCAAAACACACTTTGCTAGCACCCCTCTCTCCCTCGGCCACTTCCCCAGCTGCCGTGGCCTTGTATACTGCCTACATGGAACCAGTTTCCAAGTTCATATCTCTAGCTCAAATCTCTTCTCTGAGTTCAGACTCTTCTAGTCAACTGTCTAAATAATATATCTCAAAGGCATCTCAAATTTCACACGTTCAAACTGAAGCTCTAGGTTTCCCTTCAACCGTGCTCCTCTTTCGCATCTCAATAAACACCACGGCTATGCACCCAGCAGCTTACACCAGGATGCGAGGGGGTGCCCTGCCCTCCGTACCCACTCCCAGGCCGCCAACACCTTCTGATGCCTCTGGCCCCCAAGCACGGGGGTGGGCAAAGGAAGTTTACAGTTGGTCGTATGAAAAAACATAAAATGCAAGAATAAATAATAATACAAGAATAAGCTCTGGGTTTGGGGTACTCACAACTGTAAACCTACTTTTGTCCCACACTGTATATTCCAAATTCATCCGCCCCCCTCCTCACCACTCCTACTGCCCTGCCTTGGCCACCACCTAACTGCTCTCCCAGTGTCCATTTTTCGTGTCCTCTTATCCATCCCCCACATACAAAACAAAATATCCTTTTAAAATATAATTTAGATTATATCCTTTTATATTAAAGTGAAAAACCCTTGATGTTATATTTAAAGTCAAATCTAAACTTTGTATTCTGGTTTACAAAGCCTGACCCCTGCCCACCTGGGCATCATTACCTCCTGTTGTCTTTCCTCTGCTGGCTGGGCACCAGACACACCTACACTCCCTGCTCAGGGGCTGTGACTTATATAATGCAGCATCACCTCTGAAGTCATCCGATAATGCATTTGTATCTAATAATTAATACATAGGAAATACAGGAGACACCACAGGAATGCAATGAGCACAACCCAGGCAGTGGGAAATTCTATAAGAGAAGTACTTGGGGTTTTTTGAACAAACAAATATAAGAAAAGAGAGAGAGAGAGATGGAATCTATAGACTTAAAGAGACTAACTATACCTGATGAAAAATTGTAATGTATGAAATTATTTTTATCTTGATTCAAACAAACAAAATGCATAGAGCAAAAAATGTAGTCACATGAGATGATAACCAGAGAAATGTGAACACTAACTGGGTATTTTATCATTGAATTATTGTTCATTTTTTATATTTGTGATAATGATATTTTGGTTACTTTTTTTGTTTTATTCTGATTTGGTTTGGTTTCTTTAAAGAACCCTGCACATTTTTCATTGCCAAAAAAATGCAAGTACTCTAAATAACTTCCCTCCTGTGGCTAGCTAATGAAATGGCTACTTTTCTTAAATTGCTGTATAGGAACACTGGTTTAGAAAACTTTTTCCAACTATCGCCATCACTTTGAACATTTAGCACAATCTGATCTTCATAATAAACTTCATAGTTACAACATATAACTGTGGTTCATGTTCTTCGCAAAACAAACAACCAACCAACCTCAGATACTGTAGGAAATTCCTAGGAGTCAAAAGAAGCATTTTTTTTTCTTCTATGGAACCCACACCTCTTGGCCTTGCCCTGTTTTCACCTCCTGCAGTAACTCATCTCCACTGTCAGACCCAGAAGGGCTAACACCAAAACACAAAGATTTAATGCTGAGATGACTATGAGCAGTGGATGGTTGTGGTGTCACCTTGCAAATAATGAGCAGAGAAAAATCCATAATATCTGAGGGTAGACCAAATTGCCCATTGGAATATAAGAAAATCAGTGTACATACTGAAATAGGGTGTTTATAAACAGGAAGGAAGTTAGAACAGGTGTTGAGAAACTTAGTTTAGCTGAGTAATAAGAAAGGAAGCCAGGTTAAAGAAGAGAGAAACAGATGAGTAGGAGTCAAGAGAAACAGATGGGGCAGGAGTTGAGCAGTAAGCAATGTTGAATAACCAGAACAGGAACAGTGTCAGAACTAGAATCAAGAAAATTACAGGAACCAGTTCACTGAAAAAGCAATGGACATAAGAGTCTAACAGGCTTGTTACGAAACACACACACACACACACACACACACACACACACACACACCCCTCTTCCCTGGAGGCACAGGGCACTTTTTTAAGTATTAGCCAGAGGCTTCACTTGCCTTAAAAGACCTTCATTTTTGGGTAGCCATTATACATTTTTTGCTACACACACAATTATGCACCATTCATTATACCTGTTGGCTGTGGGAAAACTTACTAGCACCATATTATAGAGTTTAGGTAAGGATTAAATACAATTAAGCACTCAAAGCACTTGGCACAGTGCTCCTTAAAAGTTAGTTTCAAGATAATAACTTAACTGATGTTGAAGGCAGGTCGTGTATGTAAATTATATCTTATTGAAGGAGGTCACTAAATCGTTTTCCATTCCTAAATCATTTCTACTCCATTAAGGTCTTTACACTTATTTCTCCTTGACATCTCTGCTGACACGGCCTTAGTTTAAGTCAGTGGTTCTCAAAGTGTAATTCAGGGATCCCTGGGGGGTCTCCAAGGCTCTTTCAAGGAGACTGTGAGGTCAAGACAATTTCATAATAATATTAAGATATTATTTGCCTATTTCACTCTCACCTTATCCCAAATTTCTGCACACTTTTCCATAAACTACGTGATATGTGGTGACATCATTACTCTGATGACTGATAGAATATGTGTTTGTATGTTCTTGTGCTTTAACATTTTCTCATTTTTTGTTTCTAATATGGTATATATTGGTATGTATAGCCCATATAACCATAAGCTCTTTGAGATCCTCAATAATTTCAAAAAGCAAAAAGAGATCCCAAAACCAAAGAGATTGAGAACTGCTGCTTTAAGCCATCACCTATTGCCTCAACTTTTACAGCTGCCTCCTAATATATCTCTATCTTTTTCTAATTTCTCCCAAGTGCTCAATCAAAAATGAAAATCTGATTATATTGCATCTCTGTTTAAAGTTTATATATCTCTAATAACCTATAAGATAGGAAACTGGCATAGCTTTTGATTTCACCTAGGACTGAATTTAAATTCAATAATGTCTGACTCTGCTAATTGTTTTCCAATAACCGTTTCTCTTTTCTTTATTTTGGTAATATAACCCCTGAGTTTTAGCTTAGCACATGGCGTTGCCACTAGAAATTACTTGTCTTGAAGATGAGTGTGGTCCTATGATGGGCATTGGGAGATGAGCAGAAGTGATATATATGCAATTTCTGGGTCAAATTGTCTAAAAAAAGAAGCTGGCTGACTTCCACTTCTTTCTGCTTTCCTGCAAGCTTCAAAGGGAGCCAGAGGGTGCTGAGCCAGCCAGCTTTAGCCGTATGGATGAAGACCATACTTACCTACTTGAGAGTGTCTGCCTAAGTCTGTATTGTTTCACGGAAAAAAATTAGCTTCTATCTTGAGTTCATTTTGACCAAGCAGGCAAAGACTTGGGCTTAACCTCAACTAAGTGCCTACCTGACCTAAACCTCTGAGGCAAACTTGTATAAAAGGCTCTTTCTAGATATTTTTAGGTTCCTACATTGAGTTCTCATTAATCTAGGCCTGCTCTGAGCAATCTTTCATTTTTTATTTATTCTTTCTGTTAATATTAATGAAGTATGCCAGGCACTGTGCACAATCGTATAACATATTTAGCCCCCAGCCAATGCATCCGTCAACCCCATGGGATCTAGAATGAAGAAAACTGTGTCCTGATAGTTAAGCAAAGTGACACTTGTTGAGGTCCTGCTGCTTGTGGACAGACCCAGAAACCATGTGACTGGGCTAGTGGCTGTTGATCCTCAATAAGCCACAGAGTTTCAGATTTATTAGAGGGGGACAATGACGAAAAAAGTCAGCACTGGTCCCTGGCTCAGTATTTGAAGTACAGAGTGGTGTCTGTGCAAAGAGGATGTGTGTGTGACTAAAAATATTTTCCATCAAGCCTGGGCTATTCTAGAACCCAGAGCAAGACTGGATGTGCCAGTAGAAGACGAATGAGCCAAGCTCATCAAGAGCTGGTGAGGCCAAATAAGGAGCAATGCTTGTGTAATAACAGAGGATATATATGGAATGCTGGGATTATATCTTTCATAGATATACTTTTCTATGTGAAAAAAGCACATACTTTCCCATCCCCCCCCCCTTTTTTTTTTAAGATTGAATTTTGGCTGTTTTGGGGGCTTGACGGTTATTATTATACTTTTACTGAAAAATAATTTTTAATTTTATATTGTTTTTAGGTCAAATCATATGAAATTTCTTCTGTGTGGATCAAACACGGAGTTAAAGGCTTACACAACCAGACTGAAAGTCAGGAAGGTCTCTCTTCGGAAATTTCAATATGCAAGAATTGTAGATAAGTTGCCGCCAAAGTTCTCAGATAGTTGCAGCATCAAAGTGGCTGAAACTCAGGATTAGTCAAAATGCCAAAGGTAAAGCCTCACCCCTACATCTACCTAAGGTCTGTCTAGACACAGCTTTTCTTCTCTTCCTCCTCACGGATCTCATGCAAGGGCCTCTCAATGGTAGGTTCGAGCTAGAATCCTGCTGGTAAGGGAATCTGTGGACTTTAGTTTCTAGGTTTCATACCCTGTGGTGCAGTGGGGGAACCTAGAAGAGCTTTAGCCTGTGTTAATATTATTTTTATTAGACTATGGGTAGAGTTTCTGGAGTAGAACAAATAAGAGTTCAAAGCAGAAAGAGAAGGTAGAGGAGGAGAGTGTAGATTCAGACATCAGGCTCTTACCCTCAAGTGGCCCTTTCCCTTTGCTCTCTCTGCCTCTCAGCTCCCCCTGTACTGTGGATAAACAGGGATGCTAAAACTGATATCCCAGGGGTGTGTGTGTGTGTATACTTCCTGTAGGATCTACAAAAGAAAGACCTTTAGAGTTAGTTTCCTGTTAATCTCTATACTTTTCTTCATTCAAAGAATAAAAGTCACATCTATAATTTTTAAATTGGGAGAGTTAGAATTGTTTGAAAATATATTGCACTTTAACAAGGAATGAGAGATATCTGGAACTCTATGCTATGACATTAAATATATGCTTTATTCATTAATGCTCACTCAAAGTATAAATTGATGTGCTATTGTTAATGAATTTGTAATTTTTGTTTGGTTAAGATGCCCCAAGACTCACTATTTCTGCTTTTCAGATTGATTTTTTTTTAAGAAACCAGTGGCATATCTAAGCCATGGGGCTTTCACTGTAATTACATCTGATTCCCAGACATTAAATTAATGCTGAACTATTAGTATAGTAATGGCCACTGATGTACTTTTCATTTGTATTTTCATAATAGCATCTATCTATGGAAGGCACCTAATTTGTCATAATGGAAAGTTGGTGTTTTTAAGATATATTTTAAAAGGGTAATTCTTTATGACTTGACCACAGTAGTTCATGTTGGGAGATTCTATCACTTTTTTCAATATGTCAATGTTAATTCATTTTTTAATCTGTTTAAACTTGGTTTGGTGGTCAGTCGGTAAAGCTGTAATCATCCAATGCCTCACACATTGTCCTTCAGACATAAATTTGGGGGAAATTATCTGTGAAAATAGGTTAGTGTTTCTTGGAATGATAGAATTGTTTATTTTGAATAACTTTTAAGATTTGGATAAACAAAAGAGATGAGTAAAACTACTTAGGAGAAATACCAATATATATCTCTCTTCAAATTACTTACTTTTACTTTTTTCCTGGATTTAAATATTCAGACCAATTGTAGAAAATATATTTTAAAATGAAAATTTAAACCACATACAATTCTACTACCTAGAAATACCACCATTTAAAAATATATCTTTTCTCCCTAGTCAGCTGGCTCAGTTGGTTGGCACATGGTCCTGTACACCAAAAGGTTGTGGTTCAATCCCCAGTCCGGGCACATACAGGAGGCAACCAATCGATGTTTCAATCTCACATGGATGTTTCTCTCTCTCTTTCGCTTCCCTTCTCTCTAAAATCAATGAAAACATGTTTTCAGGTGAGGACTGAAAAAATATATATAAATATATACATATATATTCTTTCTTCTTACATCTGTGTGTTAGATATGTGTGTTAGGGTGTGCACACATGAATAAGGATGTATGTTTTCTGTAAGAATTAAAATTAAGAGCATGCTATCTTTTATTTACTATTTAAATAGGAAACTTCATCAGCATTTAAGGTTGGGAAGTAAAATTTGAGGGTAGATTGATATTTACTGCTTTGTAGGTAACCTGAAAGTTTTATAGATCTAGAATTTAGTTGATATGGGTGGATTACCTCAATAGATTTTCAAATATTAAACCAGTCTTTCATCCTTGGGAAAAAATCAGCTTGGTCATGATGCATAATACTTTTTAGATATTTCAGAAATTCTATTTGCTAATATTCTGTTAGAGATTTTTTAATGTCTATATTTATGAGGGACATTGGTCTGTAGTTTTGCTTTGTTCAGTTTTTGTACTGTGTTAATCTGATTTGTTATGAGGTTGATACTGGCTTCATAAAACAAGCTGGAAATGTTCCTTACTATTCTGTGTTCTGAAAGAGGTTTGTGTAGAATTCCTGTTAATTTTTCTTTAAATGCTTAATAGAATTCTCCAGTGAAACCATTTTGTCCCAGAGACAAATTTTTCAGGAGCTTTCAAATTATGAATTCAATTTCTTTAATGGTTATATGGCTATTCAGATTATTTCATCTTGGTTGAATTTTGGCAGTTTATGGTTTTCATGGAATTGGTCCATTTCTTCTAGATTGTTGAATTAAGGAGCATAAAATTGCTCATAGTATTCCATTATTATCTTCTTAATAGCTGCAGGAGTCTGTAGTGATTTTTCTTTAAATCGGGTTAATTTTACAAAATTAAAATGCACAGACCTGAACAGCATAGTTTGATGAGTTCTGACAATATATACACTCATATAGCCATTGTTCAAATCAAAATGAAGACTATTTCCACCACTCTGAAGAGTCCCCTGCCCTCCTTGTGAGTCAA
The DNA here is from genome assembly GCF_964146895.1 of Miniopterus schreibersii. Taxonomy (NCBI): domain Eukaryota; kingdom Metazoa; phylum Chordata; class Mammalia; order Chiroptera; family Miniopteridae; genus Miniopterus; species Miniopterus schreibersii. The sequence continues at coordinate 36,040,505 of NC_138108.1, read as the reverse complement.
TAAGCCGCCCTCCTGAGGAAACCGTTGCTAGGATTCCTACCCTTCTAGAACAGGGGTTGGCAAACTACAGTTCAGACAAGTCCAATCTAGTTTGTTTGTGTAAAACAAGGTTTTATTGGAGTGAAGTCACACTCATTTTTTAATGTACCTGCCCTGCTTGCTCCTCTCCTGCCACAAGGGCCAAGTTGAGTGGCTGAGACTGAGACATGACCCTGCAACTGGGGAAGGTCAGTCTCTTCTGGATTTTCTGCAGCGCTCTTGCAGAGACCCAGCCTCCTGAGCAATGGAAATTGATGTGCCATAAAGACAGAGAATGCTTCCTTTTGTCCCACAGAAACATTTACTCTTCACATTTGAAGGGTATATATTTACATTTCAAAGAAAGATGAAACTGGGAGCCATTTGTTTTCATTTCAAAAGACTGTAAAAATAGGAACCTTCCTATTTTCCTTCCAGTGAAGATTTATTTACATTAGCGAGGTAAGATTTATGTCTCTCTCTCAAGAGGAGTGAAGGACAGCTATATAGCAGTTCCCATATAAACTCCCAGATTCATAATTCGGGGTTTCTCCTATGGTACAAAAACTTCCTTTTTGTATTTCAGACCTAAACTTCTGCTTTTCATTACATTAGCCTGAAGGGAGAAAACAGGGAGTGAGGACCTAAGCAGCAATTGCATAAGTAGTAATAGTCTGCCTTTGATCCAGAAACTTCTTGCTAGCTTTCAAGACAAAATAAATGAATATAGATGCTAAAAACTTATTACTACAAAAACTAAAATATTTATTATCTAGCCCTTTACAGAAAATATTTGCCAACACTGGTCTAGAGTAGTATTACTGATCTTGAACTGAAATACATGGAGTCATAAGTGAATATTCTGGTTTCTTTTGGTCAACACAATGCTTTATAGATAGAGCCATATTGTGTGCATCAATAGTTCTTTTAATCTGTAAGAAAATTCTATTATGTGACTATTTTACAATTTGGTTATTCATTTTCTCTTGATGAACATTTGAGCTGTTTTCAATTTTTATTTATTGGAAACCAAGTTATTATGAACATTATAGTAAAATTCTTTGTAGATATATGCTTTCATTTTCCTTGGGTATAGTTTCTGAGTCAGAAGAAAGATATATGTTTAACTTTACTTAAAAAAACACCTCATTTGCCAAAAGCAGTTGCATTATTACACACTGTCACTGTCAATGTATTAGAGTTCTAGCTGATCCAAACCATTATGAATACTTTATGATCAATCTTTTTAATTTAACCCATTCTTTCTATGAGAAGTGTTTTTAATTACATTTTTCTAATTACTAATGATGTTGGTCTCCTTTTGATATGCTTATTATCAACCAAATGTCTTTTGTGAAGTGTATGTCAAATATCTATTGTTTGTTTCTGTAATTTTGTTTTTAGCAGTTCACTTTATATTTTGGATAAAAGTCACTCATCAGATATATGTATTGTGCATATTTTACCCCAATGTGTGACTTGCCTTTTCATTTTCTTAAGAATATTTTTTGATGAGAGGTTTTTAATTTTGATAATCCTATTTATCAATTTATTCTTTTGTTGTTAATGATTTCTGTGCCTTAAGAAATCTTTGCCTACTCTGTAGTCAGGAAGATACCTTCTTATATTTTCTTCCAGAGGCTATATTTTTTTAGATTTTACATTTAGGCTTATGGGCTGCTTTGAATTAACTTTTATGTATGGTGTTAGGAAGGGTGTCAAGCTTGTGTTTTTTTGTGTGTTTTTTTCTATAGAATACTGTTTTTCCAGCAATGTTTTTTGAAAATATTTTTCTTTTCTGCTTCATTTCTTTGGTACCTTTATTGAAACTCATTTTGCAATATGTGGATGAATCTGTCTCTGACCTCTCTATTATGTCTGCTTATTTATCTATTCTTATGTTGATAAGACCCTGATCTGATGTTTGGCTTATGTTATATCTCAAAATTAAGTTGTCTTCTAATTATTTTTCTTCAAGATTTTCTTGACTATTCTAGTTATTTTGCATTTCCATGTAAATTTTAGAATCAGCTTGTCTACTTCTGCAAAATAGTCTGCAGGGATTTTAATTGAATTTATAGATAAATTTGGGAGTAATTAACATCTAAAAATACTGAGCTTCTTAAAATTTATGAACATGTGGGTGTGTAAAAAAATAATTTTCCTCCCACCTTCTAAGTTCTTCTCGCTGGGCTAATAATCAAATTAACAGAGACAAATGAACAGGAGAAAATTAAGTTTTAATACTTGCACACGAGAATTCACAAAGCATGAAAATTCCCAAGACTGTGAGGCAAAATGAGGCATATATGTCATTTTGGCAGAAGGAAAAAATAGGGGAGAAAGGGTCTGGGATTTTAAAGAGCAAATAGCAATTCACAAGTAGCCAAGAAAGTGGCAAATAAATTCTTGCTAGGCAACTCAGAGACAATGGGACAGAAGGAAATCTAATGAACAGGTGCTTACATGGAACCTTCCTGTCCACCATTCCTAGTTCATACGTGCTAATGTGAATATGCTGAGGTGATTATCCTAAGGTTCCCATCCCAAAGCAGGTTTTACTGTCTGAAGCTCTTTAAGAAGGAAACGGGAAGGTAAAAACAAAACACAAAACTCTTCCTGAGTTTGTTGGGATTTAATTCTTTTTAGCTTGAAATAATCTGCATATCGGGGTGGTACATCCCAGGGAGACTCATCTGTGACCCCCGCAAATGTATCTATTTATTTAGAGCTTCTTTAATTTTTCTAAGTAACATTTAATAATTATCAGTGTACCTGTCTTGTAAACTTCCATTAAATTTATTCCTAAAAGCTTGATGGGGATGTTTTTGAATGCTGTTGTGTTTTTCTTTTATTTCCAATTGGTCAATGCTAGAACTTAAAAATACTACTTATTTTTGTAAATGGACCTCGACTCACACAACCTTACGAAACTCACTTAGTAGTTCTAATACTGTAGTTTGCTTATTGATTCACCTGTACTTTCTTGGTACATTATCATATCTTCTACAAATAAAGATAGTTTTATTTCATCCTTTCCAAACAAGACACATAGGTAGACTGGATTCAGCTAACAGGCTCCCAAGCTGACATGGAGTCTAACCCCTTCAATGTGCAAGTAAAAAATCTGAGGTCCAAGAAATGACATGTGTGATTAGTACTTACCTGAGCTTAGAACATGGTTTCTGAGTCATAGGCCAGGAGTCTCTCTGTGATCAAACTACCATTTATGTGAGTATAGGAGAGCTCCCAGATAAATGTCCCACTTCTATATTCCTGGCAAGTTAAATTGAGCTGTCTTTCCAAAACAGCTTCAGTCCTAAGAATGCCCCTCAGCAATGTCTGCTCCCTCTGTGCAGAAAAGTTATAAAAAGGATACCTTTCCTAAAGTCTCATAAGTATTTTTCGTTATTCTTGGAATTGGAAGAAAATCCTGGGATATCTGTAGGTATGAGTCTCTTGATTTTGCCTCAAACTAACAGGCAGCTTTCAATCCACATCCGTGCATCTTATTTAAGCCCAAGCACTTTTATTGCTTTTTCATTTTTATCAATGTTCTTCTAATTATTGGATCTCAGTTCTTACTAGTTATTTCTATTCATTCATTCAAAAATCTTCAGTCTGCATATTCTGGGCATTGTAGTAGGTCCTGGATTAGAAAGTGTCCAAAAAAACAAGTCCATTTCCTGCCCTATGATACTTAAAATTGAGTTAGGGGACTGCTGTTTGGTTTTGTGCATGGTTCAAATTCTTAGTTTCTAAGATACAGGTCAGAGAATAGGAAATAAATATAATACCTCCCCCTCTCCCATCACTTCTTTTCAGAGTAGGTGACTCTGTTTGGTTACACAAGGCAAAATATAGGCTGGCCATTAATCTCATGCTTAGTGGATCTTATCCCCAAATTCCATTAATAGCATGTCAGACAGAATTGGTTTTCAGTATTATTGAAAGTTTCCATCTCTTTTTAGTGGGAAATCAGGAACATATGTGTCAAAACCTATAAGGCAAACATTATTTTAAGACAAAATGTGAAATGGCTTTTAATGTAATCAATTTATTTTCCTAAATATTTTCCTAATTTCTAATGTTGTCTAATATATTTTATTAGATTTTATTTTAAGTTGCCTGGAAATGAGCATCTTATTGTTCAAACCAGTTATCTTTTCTGAATGATTTTGGGATATATTGCCTTTTAAAAAAATAGTCCACTCTTCTATAACTATTACTATCATTATTTCTAAAATAGATTCCATGTTTTGAACTTAAAACACAAAAAACCCATGACTCTATAGAGGAAAATAACCCAAACTAAGAAATTATTTGCAGAAGAGATTAGTTACCAAAGTCAGGAGAAAAATTCTTTATGCAGTCCCTCAGCACCTGATTTTCTTCCAATTCTCTTTAGTAGAGTACTCATTTCCTGTGGATAAGTTTTATACTAATCTTTTTTAAAAATCACAAAATAATTGCTGTTTCTATAGGTAACTTTGAACTGTAAGTGAAATTGTTTTTTGCATAAATTTTAAGTCTTTTGGGGGGCAGTCTTTTCTTCATTTTGTAATAAAATGGATATGTTATTTGCAGAAGAATTATATGCAAATTATTGTATGTAGTATCATTTATTCTTTTTCAAATTATACATTTCTCCCTTGTTCCTGGAATCATTTACATTATAAAAGATACGTACATGAAGGAACAATTAATTTGCTTTTATTCTAAGCACCAGAACCCTAAAGGCTGTCAGTGCTTTATCAGTGTCTGACCTTCACCTCATCAGCAGGGATGATAAGATGATGGGAATTTCTTGTCAGAGAAGCCTAACCTACCGTACTGGAAGATCACTGAGTAGCAGTACAGCATGACTTTAAATTTTAGTTAGCAGGAGAAAAACATAAGAGAGAATGATTTGATGTAGTGTGATCCTAAAGATTACTGTGTCTGAGAATTTGCTTTCAGTGGAAGAACAGACTATCTATTTTAGCATTTAAAGAAAGAATATAGCAATTACATGCCTCTCTTCCCTCCACAACAAACTCATGGTGTTTTGGGTTTCTCTGTTTACTATTTTTTCCTGCTAACTGGTTTCTGATTTGCCTGAGAAAAGAAGCACAATCTAATGCGCTGTTCCTTAACCAATGAGTTTGGATGCTTGTATATGTTTAGAAAGAATTGCTGTCTCAAAATACTCATGGTTTTTCATTTCTCCTTGATGGCTTACTTTAGGAACACAAATTTATGGACCTATCAGGAACAAGCAGGTAATAAAAAGTCATGACTTTAGCTTGGTATATGAAACACTAGAGATTGGCAGATCTTAGAGATTATGAGACCACTAAAGTCCCTCAAATCCTAATTTTTAAACTTTGTTTTATCCAACCAAAACTTTGGAGGGAGTGTGAAGGGGGATATGCAAACTTCAGTCATGAAGACACCAGTTTCTTTCTGTGACACTAGGTGTCTGACTCTAAATATTTTTTCCTCTTTAATTCCATCAAAGCCCTGAGAGGGAAGTATCATCCCCATTTTATCAATGAACACAGAGACCAAGATTGTGTGCATGCATTTATAAATATATGTAAATAAATGGGCCTATATGTACTTGTATAAATTATTATATATGTAGGAGAGGTAGAGTTACATAGCACAAGTAACATCAAATCTAGAGACAAAGTGGACTTTAGTTTCAGCACTGCCACCAATTCCATATACAATAGAGCAAAGTCAGCCCCTCTTCGCTTCATTTTTCATCTGTAGGATGGAGATTGGTCACACTTAAGAACTGAGAGGTAATATGTGTGAAAATACTTCATAAATATAAAAAAGCAAGGATAAACCAAGCTACGAATTAGCATTCACATAGTATGAACACCCATGACTGTATAGAGCCAACATAGAGTTGGCTGGGCAGAATAAAGGTCATCCTCGTCCGCAGAACCTACCTATGAACAGACTATGATACATGGCAGAGTGGGATTAAGGTGGCAGATGGAATCAGGGTTGCTAATCAGCTGTCCTTCCGATAAGATTATCCTGGATTTTCTGGTTAAACCCTGTAATCGCAGGGGTGTTTAAAGGAGAGACAGAAGCCTAGTCAGACTCCAGAGAGGAGACATGAGGACAGAAGAGGAGGCTGGGGCATGCGATGTGAGAAGGGCCCGGCCTGACACGCTGACCGCCTCAGCTGCCAGTAACTCCGGCAGCCCGGAGAGGCTGGGAAAGACCAGGGCGTGGACTGTCCCCTAGGGCCTCCAGAAAGGCATCCGCCCTCGAGCACCTTGATTCCAGTCCGTGCAACTCATTTCAGAACTTTGACCTCCAGAACTGTGAGAGAATAAATCTGTGCTGCTGAAGCCACCAAGGTGTGGCCCTTTGTTACAGCAGCAATGGGAAACTAATACAAGAGCTGACTGAGGGGGCTGCATGGTGCTTTCTGCCCAGTGTCTCAATCACTCCCAGCAACTCGAAGGAACGTCAGAGACTGAGTACAATCGGATGAAGCTTTTCCTTTGTATTTGGTGTCTCTCTGGCTACTTTGCTTGGGCTACTTCACTGCTCATAGAGATGCTCGTTGAGATGAGAGAGAATTCTCTGGAACTCATGAAATGAAATTTTTGAGGGAGATAAATATGGCACTCTCTTAATTGTACTGATGGTTTCATGGATGTTTACGTATGTCAAAACTTATCAAATTCTCCACTTTAAATATTTTTAGTTGATTTTACATCAGCTAACTACAATAAAGCAGCTTTAAAAAAAATAAATATGGCCATTTCAAGTGTCTCTCGCTACACTAAGTGCAGCAGCGAGCTCAAAAGATTCAGTGGTGCTGACCTGTGATGTCCACTGTGACTTTCACGTGATTCTCAGCTTGCTTCCCAGCATGGGCCCTGAACTGCAGCTTCTCGGAGGCTGAGAAAGTGAGATCTGGGGTTTCAGTTGGCACCTCATTTTCTTAATGTAGCAGTAGCTAACTCTCCCTTTTCCCTTCACAGCTTTCATGTGGCATGAAGAAGCAGGAAAACATCCGTGGGCCTCCTGAGTTTCATTGTCCTATACTGTCATCACCGGGATGCAAAGACCGTCTTTCAGGAGGAGCGTGCGGGAAACAAATTAACTTCCGAGTTAATCCAACTTGTTTGCTGGGTTAATTCCACTCATTAACTGTCAGTCCTACTGGGCTCTGCTTCATTTCCGGAATTTATAGTTCAAGATATACACAGGGACTACCTTGTTGCACGGCAGTGCTGTGACACTGGAAGGAACTGTCTCCCTGTGTTCCCTTTTTCTGCCTCTAGCCCCCAAAGACACATCACTGGCTTATTTTCCAGCTTCCAGGCTCTACAGGTACAGTAGTTGAGCTTTGGGCTAATCAAGTCACAAAATTTACTTTATCAACCTGTGTTCATTTTAGGTCCTTTCTACAAACTTGAGCAAATTAGTTTCAAGTCTCTTGTCTATTAAATGGGAATGATACTTCACGGCTGCTCCCTCCTTCATACTAATAAACACGATTAATAACGGAGGCTGAAAATATTCACACAGTTATGAGTTCCTCAGAGATGTGGCTAAATAAAAATTATGTGATACATATAAGTGTTTATTGTAAACATGCCCAATTAGAAAAAAAAAAAAAAGCTAAATGGACAAAGAGAGTGCTGTGGACCTCAGGGAGAGTTATTACAAACTCCACAAGGCTCTTTTTAAAGCTGAGATTAAACTTGGGTCTCATCAGTAAAAGTGCCTAATCCACTAGATCACATAATTCTGGGAGAGTCTGAGAGCCTCTTCTGGTTTATTTTGCTTCCTCTGGACACACCCAAATTTCTTTTGGGATTTTCACAAAAGTAGTTGTATGTAACCCAATGTTTTTCTCTTTCCATCATTTTTTCCTTGAAAATAAACTTAATTAATTTAAATAGTCTTGCATCAGTACTTATGGAATCACTGTGATATTTCAAAATTATATTTTGTATTAGTATTATGAAAATTAATAAACAAACCTAATTTAAAATGGATTTAGGGGAGTCTAGAAAAGAGAAATCTGATACACTTGCCATTCAGCCCCCACTCCTGACTCCAACAGGAAGAGACAGACCCTGCATCTCTGACAGGAAGTGATGCTAATTTACCTCAGCTGGAGGAAGTCAAGATTCCTCCTTGCCCAGTAACGGCTTAGTCAATGGGAGGCTGCCACAGCTCAGCCAATGAAAAGTCACTACTGGAACTTTGAGTTTCCTCCCATGGACTCATTGTGTTCAACAGCCCTTCCCAAGTCCATAGAAGAGTGTTCCTCTCCTTTGTGTCTCAGGACTTGTGTGGTGATTAGCAATTGGACCACTTAAGCTGAATTATAATTCTTGGTTGATCCTGAATAAACCCATTTTGCTGGAGAAATATCAGGCTGTCTATTTGTTTAAGGCCAACAGTAATATACATATATATATATATATATAAATATATAATGTATGTATTTTATATATATCTTTATTGACTTCAGAGAGGAAGAGAGAGAGAGAGAGAAACACCCGTGATGAGAGAGTCATTAATCGGCTGCCTCCTGCACGCCCCTAACCAGGGATAAAGCCTGCAGCCCGGGCATGTGCCCTGACAGGGAATCGAACCACAATCTCCTGGATCCTAGATCAATGCTCAACCACTGAGCCACGCCCAGCCAGGCAAGGTCAACAGTATATTACAAAATTGTGTTTCTAGTCTCCTTGTAGAGACAAGAAGAAGAGTAACATTTAAAACAAGGCTGTGAGGAAAACTTTTTTTCTGTCTGTCTCTCTCTGATAGACACACAGGACACGCCCACACGAACACCCCACCCCCAGTATTATGTAGCTATATATTGAACTTGAGGAAAACCTCAGCTAGCACTGTCTTTGAAATCTTTTGTATTTGCTTATGCTTTTAGACTTCAGAGTTGTTTTTATCTATTCTCCTTCCAGATAATGAAAGAGATGCACACAACATTCTGTATATTAATGTCAGAAACACCTGCCTCTGGCAAAGCCTTAATGTGTGAACAAAAAAGGAATTGTTCACACAGCAAAACATACAATGAGAAATGACTATCAGTGGCGGAATTTCAGATCATTTCAATGTTTACATTTGCAACTCAAGCATATTGACAGAGCAATGCAAATAGATGTACACTAGGAATTGCAGGAAGAAAATTATTTGCACAGATACTGCAAAGATTTTCTAGCTGTGTGAGAAATGAAAATGCATTTTTGCCATATTTGGTAAACTGAATGTTACTTAGAGGACAAACCTCATGTAAAAGGGAGATAAGCAGAAATTGATTTGAATATTATTGCAGGGCAAAGTAAATAATCATGATGTTCAACCTTTATAAATGTGCAAAACCAGATTAATTTTCCCAATTACAAATCTTAATAATATTAAATGACTTTTAAACATAAAATAAGATAAGAGATTGATGGTAATGATAATCCACAAATGTATTCTAAGGGATGTTAATAAATGTTTGGTTAAACAAAGGGGGCAGGGGATGGGGAACAGAGGGAGAATGCTGTGTTAAAGAGATACCCTCAAGACTTCTCAAATCTTTAAAGGCTAATACACATTCTGAATCTCTAAATAGAAATAGAGTGTGTGATGTTTCCAAACTTTTTAAACCGGTAGATTCTTTCACAGAGCACTTTAAGGGACTATGAGTTCTGAAGAACATATAAGCAACTGGATGTCTTCCCAAATGATTTAAACTTAACTGCACATTCTATTCTAGTCCCTGCTACGATGGCCAGCGTTAATTTCTGATTTTCTACAAATGAATAGAGGGTTTATACATATGCAAGCAGAGACATTATTGTTTTACAGCTCAGATCCTGAAACAGGTCTCTATTGCTGAGAGTTATAGAGGTTATGCCAGAGAAATGCTGACCGGATAGCCACAAAGGAACATTACAGATAGACTCACGATATGTCGGTGAAGTCGCCATTATCCAGGCCAAGAAACTTGACTTTGTCATGACCAACATCATAATACCAACCCCAAAGGCATAGGCTCAATTTAGTTTTTAAAATTTTACTTACATATAATGAAAAGCAAAGTGGTCAAGGCAACCAGGCATCCATATCCTCTGCCTGGTACCTTTTCTCTTTGTAATCCAATCCAACTGGGAAGCCAAATTAAAATCATAAGGTTATTTAGTGACCATGGATCAGAGCAAGAGGAGCTAGCAATGAGACCTACATCATTAATGGCAGGAGTTCTAGCCTCAGTAGTGGTAGAGCATCATGGGAACACTAACAACCGCTTTCCCTTTCATCAGAAGGTTTAGACATGATCTTACAGGCAGAATTCACCTAAAGCATTACCCAAATAAATAGACTGGAAGAACCTATTATTGCTCACTATGATTTTCCATGATATCATTTTCATAGTCACCTTATCCCCACATTCTGAAAATATCTTTACTTGGGTTAGTGGCAAGAACCTGGTAAATTCGGAATTCCCCCATTGAACTACCACTTGTCTAGAGGTATTAATCAATCAATTGCTTTATATAAATTAATCAGAAATTATGATTATTAAAACCACAGAGAAAGATTTGCTTCTAGATTCCAGAAGCTAGAATATGCAAGATTATTTGCACATTTTTGCACTGGAAATTTAGCTTTAGGCTAATTTTAGGCTTACAATGTTTTAAAAATAACTTCTCATTTAGGTCAGGATGGAATGTGTGTAGTGCTATTTTATTTTATGTTTTAAACTTAAATATACAAATTGGAATATGTATTGCAATGGTTCCTAGCATAAGAAGGAACACAGTAAACTCAGGTTTTGACTTAAAGTATTGCTAATTTGATTGAACCACTAATATTTTTTTTTTGGAATGCAAGGAGCTAGATGCTGGGGATAGCATAGTTGGTTAAGATTTTAAGATAGATCTTTACCTCTTTGGCATGATAGTTAAGGATAGTTTGGGCTAATTTATAGGATATAATGGCCTTTATAATAAAAAAAAGTATCAGAATTGTCAAAAGGCCAATAAAATCTTTAAACTTTATTTGGCCCTGAATTCCTTTGCATAAATTAATCAGAGATAACCAGATTTTATTATTTTTTTAATTTTTTTTTTTTGTTTTTTAATATGTTTTTATTGTTTTTAGAGAGAGGAAGGGAGAGGGAGAGAGAAAGAGAAACATCAATGATGAGAGAGTCATTGACCAGCTGCCTCCTGCAAGCCCCTTGCTGGGGATCAAGCCAGCAACCCAGGCATGTGCCCTGACTGGGAATCAAATTATGATGTCCAGGTTCATAGGTCAATGCTCTGGCTGGGCATATTTTATTATTTTTAAAATATACATTTATTTTAAAATGAAGAAGGATTATGCTTTCCGGTTTTCTTGTCAGCTTCTTTAAAAGAAAAAACACTTCATAATGTTTAAGAAGTTATAAGCACAGCAAGGAGCTACTCAACTAACAGAACTCATCTTATGAAAGGCATTGTCTCTGATCATGGAAGACTGTGGATTTTATTTTGTTTCAGTCTTTCCAGCAAATAAAAGATCAGCTTCGAAGTTGATGTTTTTCCACAGCCTGTAAGTAGAAAATGAATAAGTAAAAGAAGAACCAAAGCCAGCATCCAAGGGACCTAAGAGAGAATTTTTGTGACCAGATTCCAAACAAAGAAGCTCACTGTTGGGCCAGTCTGACACCTGATGGCCTGTCCAGTGGCCTCAGTGGTGTTTACTCTCTACTGTGTTGCTCTTCAGGATGGCTTTCTGGATCCCAGTTATGTTGCGCTTACCTTCGCTTCTTTCAGCAAGTACCTGTTTGTTCATCCTACTTTGTTTTCTCAAACGTTCCAAGTTCTTATCCTATATTTCAACATCTCTTAGCAAAATAAGAGAACAGCTATGTGTTCCGAGACTTTTTAATGTATTAGATGTAAATTATAGAACTACTTTCTGGATAGTTCTGGACACAGGAAGCAGATGCTTGCCAAATGGATTCTGAAAGCAATTACTCAAGAATGTAAAGCAATAATTATTCTGATATTCTTCATTTTGTTTCACATAATTGTGAGACTCCCCAGTGGCCTTTCCTCATTGCTTAGGATATATGGAAACATCTCATGGAAGAACTGAGGAACAAATTTACATGCCTGGGCTCTCATAAAGCCTATATTAAATGATAGTTTTTTTTATACAGAATCATTTTTGTTAACATGTGTTTCTGTCTCAGACTGTTTCTTGGAAATTACTCACACACTTATCCTGCTAACTTAAGCTTCTCGGGACCCTGTGATATTCTAAATTTGGTCTTCATGTGATTTCAGAGTTACATTTATATTTTCTTTAGCCCCTGAGGGTTTAAATACCTGGACGCTGTCAAATGAGGCTAGATGATAATAGCAGGTTACATTTTATTGAGGACTTATTATTTGCAGATGCTGTGCTAAGTGCTTAATCTTCTCAGTAACCCTATGAGATAGGTCTTTATTAATTAACTACACTTTACAAAATACATTTTATGAAAACTAAGGCCTAGATTATAAGAATCATGCTCAAGGTTATACAGCTAACCCCTTGTAGAACTAGAATTCAAACTCATACTGACCAGAAAGCTCTAAATAAGAAATTTTATCTGACTTCTCAGTTCCTCTTGAACAAAATATTTCAAAGAATACACTTGGAAAATATTAATCAACTGGAAATAAATGACCAGCTGTCATTATCCTCTCATAGCTCACACATTGCACCCTTCTACCATATAAATACACATCAACAACAAACATTTGGATACACTCCAATGTCAATTAAAAGAAAATGCAGAATAGAGAACTCTACTTGAGCATTTCATATTCAAAATCATAGTCCATTATTGCCCCTACAAATGTCCTTCTCTCCTCCAAACCAGGATCAACTAGGGCTTACCTGTTCACGTTTTTTGTGTGTTTTTTTTAACTACATTTCAGGTCATGTTTGTCAAATATTCTTGCTTGCCTCAGATGTTACTGAAATGATCAAATGAGTCAGTTGCCCTCCACTGGCATGCTGGGGCATATGGGGATGTACCACAAATGTTTCCTGAATGTGCTGCCAAATTTTGAGCAATGTGTAAAATGTATTTTGGTTACAGCTAAAGATACATATGGTCATTGGGATGTCTGTCAGATGGGATGTGGAACAAAAGAGGTCCTGTGATTTGCTCTGGAGCAGGTTATGACTCGCTGAAAGGAAGAAGTAAAAGCTGGTTCGTTTTTCAAGCTGACTTCAAAGTAACAGGGAGGATTTCTTAGTAAAGTCCAGGTCTTTGCCACTTGCGTTTTTAAGAAAGCGTTTATCTGCAGTAATCAGTTATTCCCGAGCAGAGACCCAGTGCTAAAGGCCAACCGCTTGAATCCTGCGGTGCCTACGGCTGCTTTTATAGGTTGGTGAAAGTGTTATGCTGTGCATGTGATCACATGCTAGTCACCATAGGTGTCGAAGCAATTCCAGAAAGTTCAAGGACCCCTGACATAGACTGAATTTTGAATTTTGTATAGTACTGACTTTGGAAAAAATTACCTTCTTCCTTTTGCTTCCAGTGTTTCTTACAGTCCTTACATATCAGCTAAATCCATCCGGTCCAGTGCTCCACCTCCCTCCACTTCACCCCTTCAGCCCAGAAATATCTGTGGTCCCACTATTTTACCACACTCAAGTCTGACCTTCTGAATAATAATCTTTGTTGTCATACTAGCTTCTGGTTATATCTCAACAGCCCAAACCAACTTAAGTATTTGGAATAATTGACTCCCTGGTAGTCTGTTAGCATTACTAGCCTAGATATCTGAACAATATGGGTTTCATAACCAATTCTAATTTTTTTATTACAGCTTTAATTTCATTGGTTGTAATTGATCTGTTCAGATGTTCTGTTTCTTGTTGATTCAGTCTTGAAAGGTTGTATGTTTCTAGGAATTTATTCCAGAGAGTCCCATTTGTTAGCATATGGTTGTTCATAATATTTTCTTATTAATCCTTTGTATTTCTGTGGTGTCAGTTGTTACTTCTCTTTCATTTTTGATTTTATTTATTTGGGTCCTCTCTCTTTTTTTTCTTTTATCATCATTATTATTATTATTTTTTTAATCATGACCCAAGGGTATTTTTTCCAGAAAGAGTGGGAGGGAGGTGGGGAGAAGGAGAGGGAGGAGAGAGAGAAACATCAATGTGAGAGGGGCACATGGACTGGTTGCCTCCCACACACACCCTATGGGGGCCAGGGATTGAACCTGCAACCCAGGTATGTGCCTTTGACTAGGAATCAAACCAGCGACCGACCTTTGGTGTGTGGGCTGACGCTCTGAACACTGAGCCTTGCGGACCAATGCTGTCCCTTCAGCCTTCTCCCCGGAGCTACACTACCCAGCCTCTCCCTCTGTGACTCCAATCCATTCTGAGCTGCCTTCCCTCCACTGCAGCCCAGGGCGGGTTGGCCCTTTCAGAGGACACCTGGGTTTCTAATAGACTCCTTCTCTTCCTGAGGGACAGAATTCCCACTGATTTTCACAGCTAGATGTTATGTGGGCTTCTCTTCTTGGCCCTAGCTCTTTGGGCTGGGGAGCCCAGCATGGGGTTGAGACCCCTCCTTCCTAAGAGCAGACCTTTGCAGCTGAGATATCTCTTCAGATTTTCAACCGCCGCACATAGGTGCAGGGCCAGCCCTTTTTGCACGCTTACACTTTCTACCAGTCTCAATGTGGCTTCTTCTGTAAGTATTTGCTTATAAGACTTTTTCAGCTAGTCTTCAGTTGGTTATTCAGGTTGGTTGTTCTATAATTTAGCTGTAATTCCAGTTTTTCCCTGGGTGGGGGTGAGTGTATCTTTCACTTACTCTATCACTATCTTGGATCTTTTCTTTTACCTAAATTATTAAATGTTGAAAGATTGAATAATATTTTCTCAAATATTACAAAAGAACATGAACACCATTTGAATTATCAAAAAAGATCATAAAGCATATGCACCTATCTTTTTTCTAGAATTTCACATTTTTATTACCAGGACTCCAGTGTTTGAATTTATCTGCCATCCTGTACTGGCCCAAAGAAATACATAAGCAAGAGTTGCAGTATAGACAGAAAATAGTTTAATATTGAATTGGCCAATCTGGAGCAGAGACCTAAGGCCTTAAAGACATGACTCCAGGACGGCATGTAAGTTACAGATATAGTGCAAAATCCTAAGACACTGTGGGGTTCAGGGCATGCTGGGAGCTGGTTGTTTGGAGGTGAGGTAAGGGTAATAAATAATTTCTTTGGGTATTGAGAACAGTTCTCAGGTATGTTCTGGAGTCCCTCTGTCTGGTTCTACCTTTAGGACTAAGGAGCTGAAACATAACTTAGGATAAGATGTTATCTTTAGCCGGCAAGATATTCAGACCTCAGACCTTGTGACCATTAGTCAGGTGTGAGCTATTGTCTCTGCTGCCTCCAGGGTTGTTTATTATTGAGTATGTATACATGTATATATACACTCAAGAGGGGGGGGGTGGGGGAGATGATTTTTAGAATTAGAATTTAAAACTAAATTTAATCAAAGTCCTAAGACCCTTGGTTTCATTTTGACAACCTATATGCCTACCTTCTACTTATTTTCATAGAAGCTTTCACTTTCATATTCTGTCAAGTACAAAAAGTGCTCTACAAATGTGATCCCATATTTGCCTATAAATGTAACTGTGTTCTAGCCAAAAACACAAATTTATTTTTGTATGGCTCATCTCCAGATCCTACTAGTTGCCCTCAGTGAATGAGTTGATTGCATTTCTTAGCTATCCATTTTCTTATCTTAGCTTTTGTGGTTTTATGCACATTTTACTAGATGTTACACTTTCTTGTGTTTAGGTTTTATTTGCATGACACCAAGTATGAGTCAGTTGGCTCATTACATTTTGCATAGATTGTACATAATGATTTAAAAAATGAAGATTATCTTCTCAGTGAGCAAAACTGAAAACATGTGTTTCTCTGCCAGATCTGCTTTGACGAAAAACAGAAAAACCTAAAATGTTGGGCAGTATATGGTAATCTTTCTACAATCCATTCTCCTTAGCCATGGGAGGCTTTGTTCTTTGCTTTATTTTGTTATACATACCTCAATATTCTTTAATTTCAAAAAGTTAGATCAATGAAAAGCCTACTTAAATTCTTCAATTGAATAAAAGCACACATATTTGTGTATGCATGTTTGTGTATATATGTATATATGGTTGCCATATGATTTTGCACTTTGATAAAATATGCTGTATATGCTGTGCTATAATAAAGATTTATTCTTAAAAGTACAGAAAAGAAAAATAATCATAAAGGAAGAAAATTAAAATAATTCCAAATCCTAATAGCATTAGCACAGTTTTTTTTTAAACACCGTTTTTCTTATGCTGAATTTTTGTCAGCAACAGGCCTTCTGTCTGTTATTGCTTCAGTGTCTTGATTTCACTATTTTAAGTTTACATATGTTTTAATATCTGACATTGCAAACACCTCCCTTGTTACTTTAAATGGGACTGCACTGCATCTCTGGGATAATCTGGGAGAGAACTTCGTGCCATCATCTAATACAGGGAAAAATTCTACCTGGAGGTTTTCTGTTGCTCCAACTTCCCCCCCCTTGGGAAAGAAACCAAGTGTTTCTCTGCCAGATCTGCTTTGACGAAAAACAGAAAAACCTAAAATGTTGGGCAGTATATGGTAATCTTTCTACAATCCACCTTTCCATCTCTATGCTGGTTTGCTTGTTGGGCCCTGACCTCACCAAATTATGGGCTGTTTGGGTTTCCTGAAATTATTTGTCAGGCATCCCACACTTTCACAGGAAAGAAAACATGAGCCTCTTTAATCTGGGTCCCACTTCATGGTCCTAGAAGGAATGTCCTGAGCTCGGAGTCTGTAGATAGTAACTTTCAGGCTTCACAGCATGGATGGAGGTCACGGCAGGCACTGTGATAGCCCCCCAAAGGTGCCCAAGGACAGTCATGCGCTCTCTAACGTCGGACTGCATGCACAAGCGTGGTCCCGTAAGATTATAATGGAGCTGGCACATTTCCATCACCTCGTGACATTGTAGCATCATAACACAACGCATTGCTCCCATGTTTGTGGTGATGCTTGCGTGAGCAAACCTACTGTGCTGCCAGTCATCTGAATATATAGTGCATACAATTGTGTCCACTACAAAGTGCTTTATAATGATAATAAACAGCCATGTTACTGGTTCGTGCTTTTACTGTACTATTTATCATTACTTTAAAATGTGCTCTTTCTACCTACAACGAAAAAGTTTGCGGGAAAGCAGTAAGCCGAGTTACTCCAGCAGCGGCCTGCGCCGCGTGCGCTCGCCCCACCTCCTGCCCGCACCAGCATCGTGCCCCTGGGCTGGGCTGGCTGCGGTGGGCCGAGGAGCACCGGGGTAACCGCACGGCCCGCGTGAAGGCTGTACCATCCGGGTTTGCACAGTGCAGTCGGTGACGTTCCCGCAGTGACAAAATCGCCTAAAAATGCATTTCTCAGAATTTATCCCTGTACTTGAACGGTGCATGACTGTCCCAGGAACCTGTGACTATATGACCTTGCATGGTGAGAGATACTTTGAAGATGTGATTAAGTTAAGAACCTTGAGATGGGGAAATAATCCTGGATTATCCAGGGGGATCCAGTCTAATCTCAGGGGTCCTTAGAAGTGAAGAAGCTTTCACACCTGTGGTCAAAAGGGAGATGTGGCTCAAGCGATGCTTTGAAGACAGAGGAAGGGGCCATAAGCCGAGGGACGCGGGAGACCTCTGGAAGCTGGAAAGGACAAGCAGACAAATTCTCTGAGTCTCCAGGAAGGTATGAAGCCTTGCAGACACCTTGATTTTAGTCCGGTGAGGCCTGGGTTTCTGATTTACAGAACTTTAGAGAACAGGTTGGTGGTGTGTTTAGCCACTTAAGTGCATGTTAATTTGTTGCAGCAACAATGGAAAACTATTACACAGGTTTTTGCCAGTTTTTTAAAGTTCTGTTGGACATTTCCCTGAGTTTGTTGATTAGAAAAGGAGGTGCAAGGGATTTAGATATCTGTGCTCATTGGTCATTGTATCAAAAGGTTCTGTAGTGAGAGTATTCAGGAAGGGAGGGAAGAAGGACGGAAGGAGGGAGGGAGAGAGGGAGAGAGGGACAGAGGAAGGAAGGGAGGGAGGGAGGGAGGGAGGGAGGGAGGGAGGGAGGGAGGAAGGAAGGAAGGAAGGAAGGAAGGAAGGAAGGAAGGAAGGAAGGAAGGAAGGAAGGAAGGGAGGAAGGAAAGGGAGGGAGATTCTTCAAATATTGTGGTTACACTCCAGTTTTAAGTTTTGTTCCCAAGAAATAGAAATTTGCCAAATAATCTTTTTAGTTGGTGGAGAGTTTTAGTCTGACACATGGCACAGTGGTCTCTACAGTGATAATTATGTCATTGGCAGAAAATTGGATCATGTTCTACACTGTCATGCACAGAATTGACTGCTAGTTTTAGTAACACTTATAATTGAGAAGGTTCTTGAATTCTTTCTGTTACTATTACTGAAATATACAAAATTCTTTTTTCCAAGATTATCAACATTGGTAAGAACTCTCATAAATTACAAAATACAATGATCTCCCAAGAGCTTCCAAAGAAATAATCTATGACTTTTTATTATAATGAGTTCCACTTTTAAAGTATTATCCTGATTTAAAAATTCTAAAGTGTAATACTTCCTTCCAATTAAAAAAAAATATATCCAAAACTTGAGAATAAAAAAAAAGAATGGCAGCTTCGTGTCTGTTTTCCTCGGTGACCTGAAAGAGACTTTGCTGTACTAGCTGGGCTTAGGACAAATGTGGGGAATTAAAGGGAGACCTGGTTCCCTTTAGTGTTGGGTGCCGTCTGCCCCCCGAGAGCCGGGGCCTCTGAAGTGGAAACAGCCCCATACCTGAGAGAACTTTCTGGCAATAGGTGATGGCCTATTGCCATCACCTTGAGATGGCCTTCCCTCTATCTTTCTGGAAGGTTGTCTGACAGACACATCCAAGGACTATTTAATTCTGTAGGGGATGTGCTTTTGCTGCAATTTACTATTTGCTATTGAAAAGGGTTCAACTCTGAAGGTTACATGTGAAATTATAAGTTTTTGTCCAGTAGAGATGCAAATTACTTCCTTACAGTAGAAAAGATAACCACAAAGATTATCTTTTATTGCCCTATAGGACTTTTATCAGTTTTGTCTCTAACATAGCCAGTTTATTTCAGCATTCCTTTCTTGACTGATAATACAAACTGCTGTTTATAAAATTTCCCCTTAATCAGTTTACCATCCTGTTGGTTTACTCTTTGATGCTTTCAAAAATCCTGACATGCGTTCATTTTATATTCATATAAGGGTCATGTTTTTAAATTTTTGAAAATTATACTTTGGCATTACACAATATTTTAGCTGTGTGAGAGAGAGAGAAAGAGAGAGAGAACTAATGGTGTCATTTAAGTAATATTAATAAAAGAATTTGTCTTAATTATATATGTATATATATGTATATACATATATATGTTGGAAATATTAGAAAATATCAGAGAAAGCCTAGACAATATTTAATGTCTGAAAATCACTGTCAAAAAACTACTAAACATAATAAATTATGTACTCCTCTACTGTTCCTTATTCTAGAAGTAAAATATTTATAAAAATATTATTTGAAAAAGCAAAATGTAGAATCTAACTTTTGAGTTGGGGCCTCATAAAATTATTTCTTGTTCTCTTTTACTTTCCATATAGAGTATATCCAACAGTTTTTAATTTGGAATTTAAATACTATGCAAGAAGAGATTTCAATAAAAAATTTATAACTGTAGTCATTTGCAGTGTAAAAATGTGGTTTCTTATTATTTCAAGCTTTTAAAATGTTAATGTAGTACATAGCTGTGTAATTTTACAGGACAGTTTAATTTCCCTTGAAAATATGGACCTCAGTAAAGAGCCCAAATTAAAAAGAAATTAATATGTTTTTGCCCTGGCTGGTGTGGCTCAGTTGGTTGGACCATGGTCCTGTGCACCAGAAGGTCGCAGGTTCCATTTCCTGTGCAGGGCACCTTCCTAGGCTGCAGATTCAAATCCTCTGATAGGGAGCATGTAGGAGGCAACCAATCGATGTATCTCTCACATCAATGTTTCTTTTTCTCTCTCTCTCTCTCCCTCTCTAAAATCAATTAAAAATCTTTTTTAAAAAGAAATTAATATGTTTTAAATAGTAAGTTATTTTTCTGGTCCTCTGAGTTTTATAATATCTAGGCCTGGTGAAAAATTTTACTTAAGGAAGGTATCCGACAAGCAGTCGCAGTTAGGAATTTTTCACAATATCAGAAAATAAAGCTGCTTTTAAGAATGAGTGCTCTATATTTGTTTCATTATATTAATTACCATCAAATATCACAATAATTAAATTTTTGTTGACATGGAAACTACTAGAAACATAGCCATCAAACACACTGGCTCTCCCTACATGGAATAAAATTCTTCATCATTTGCTCTGCTCAGAATCTTTCTAGTTTGGGACCACATCCTATTTAGAAGGTTAAGTTGTTTTATATATGTGAAAATTTTACCTGATATGCTTTAATAATAGATAATATTCAGGCTTCAACTTTGATATATCCATTTTATAGAAGAATTATGTTAAAATTGTAATAACAGATTATGGCTTTAATGATAAGTTTGAAAAGCCTAATAGTATTGGCCTGCACTGTCCAATATGGTAATCACTAGTCCACATGCCATATTTGTGCATAAGATTGAATTAAAATTAAATAAAATGTAAAATTCAGTCCTTTATTGAGCACATTTCTATTGCTCAGTATCCTCATATCGTAGCGGGCTTTTGTGTTGGACAGTGCAGACGCAGGACATTTCCCTCGTTGCTACTGGACAATGCTATTTTAGACTTCTGCCATGCTGATCATGCTTTTCTCTTTTCAAAAGTTAAAGACAGATTTTCCCTTATCTAAAACTTAAGCAATATGAGAGTGGACAGATATCATACAAGGCAGCAAGCTCAAAATCCTTAATTTATTTAAGAGGGAATCTCAATGCGTTTCACATTTACCTACCTATGGTTTAAGTACATAAAACACTCTCTACTTAGTCTTCAGATTAAAGCGCATAGAATGTGTTTCATTCATTCTTAAGCTTTCTTAAAATTGTTTTGGTTTTGAGTGAGAATCATTTATAATATTAATTAAAATTCATAAATACCCAATAAAAAATCAGAGAAAGAGACATTCATAGAATATAAATAGTATTTTGTCAATTCAAATTCACTACCCTTGGGCCAAAGCTCAATAAAAACCAGAATTTGGATAACTTATCTCATGATAACTTGACTTCCAGACTGTAAAAATATTTACTAATTTTCTTTAA
Source organism: Miniopterus schreibersii (assembly GCF_964146895.1). NCBI lineage: Eukaryota > Metazoa > Chordata > Mammalia > Chiroptera > Miniopteridae > Miniopterus > Miniopterus schreibersii. The sequence goes on along the minus strand of NC_138108.1, from coordinate 36,019,057 downwards.
TACATCTATGATTTCTCTTTCTTGGGCCAAATTCAGTAGTCATTACTCTATAACTCAGCAGGAATGAAAGTCTAAATCAGTGGTTGTTCCAGGCTTCTTGTTTCCTGTCCATTCTAATCATAGTCAGGTGACTCATTCTGATGGCGGTAATGATTGCTTTAAAATGATGTAATTGAAACAATTCCTCATATAAAATAAAAGTAAAATGGAACATCTTCTTTTTCATACCAAGGGGTTTTACATGACATTTATCACTTCTTAATATTAACTCTATGTTTTAATCTTTTTTGTAGATCAAGTTATGTTTTTATTCCTCTTAATGGAAAGAAAGCAGAAACCCTGTAAAATTCCTGAAGAACCCCTCCTTTAATGAAAATTTATAAACATTATTTATAATTTTAATAATAGATTTACACTAAAATTAATACAACTCAAGAAGCTCTGGAAATAATGTTTATATGTTTTCAGTTTTCAAGCAGTCAAGCCAACCCCTCTGACATTTTACTGAGAAAAACATGAGACAAGAGAGGTATTACTGATATCCTATCCCTCCCAGGATCAATATAACCCAACATTATGTGGAAAGAAAATGTTAATTTGAGTCTTGAACTAAAGATTCTGATTATTTAAATGTTATTTAAGAGACAAGATACATGGTAAAATGACAATTACATTTAAATATCTCATATGTGTGTATGTTTAATGTAATCTCTCATGTAAAGAGAGCCTAATTGAATACTTTTAAAACCAAATATTAGCAATAGGGAAAAAATTGAACTTAAACTAAAATTAAAGTATGTTTTTCATTAAATTATATTGATTTACATAAAACCACTTTTATTCAAATCACTGATGTAACAGCGAAAGATTCATAATCTTACCTAATTATGGCAATCAAAAAGTGAAGTTCTGAGTCTGAGAAAATGGTTATATCTCTTGTAGAATATATCACATGCACATAATCTTGAGTTAAAAGCACTCTCATTTCCAACCATGTATTTAAAAGAAAACAAAGTGCTGGTATGAAAGGATGGTTAACTACCAGAAGATTTATCAATGTAATTTAACTACATTAACAGGTTGAAAATAAAATTCATGTTATCGTTTCATAAGATGCAAAAGAAAGTATTTGATATAATAGGCATTCAACTATGATTTTTAAAATAAAATTTTATTAACAAGAAATAGAAAGAAATGTCTTAACCTTATAAAGTATATTTAGCAAAACCTATGGTAAACTCCATAGCAAACAGTAAAATTTTAGGAACTATCCTATCAAAATCAAGAAGGCAATCATGATTGTTATGTCTGGTACAATAAACATTATACTGCAGCTCCTTGCAATAAGACAAGAAAAAATGTGTAAAACAAATAAAAGGCAAAATTTTTGTGTTCAAGCAATATATATGAATGTAGAGAAAAATCAAAAGACGTTCATAAACAAACTTTTATTAGTAAGAGAGGACTGCAACTTTCTTGGATGCAAGACTGACATTCAAAAATTAATAGCTTTGCAGTACACAAGTGGAAACTAATTAGGAAATATAATAGTGAAAGCAATGAGAAAATATAATAGTAACAACAATCAAAAGGGACCTAGCAGAAGATGAGACAGACTTTTATTGAGAATATTGCAACCATCATTGAAGGTCATAAAAGAAGACCTGAGGAATTGTCAAGATGTACTGGGTTCACTAATGAGGTGACGCAATATGGTGATTAAGTTAATTCTCCATTAACTCATATGGAAATTGAATGCAATTCAAATGAAAGTCCCATAGGATTCTATATGCAACCAGACAAACTGAGTCTAAAACTTATATGAATGAATAAAGTTCCAAGAATTATCCAGACAATCTTGTAGAAAATGAAGAGATAACTTGTTTTGTCTCATATAAGATCTATAATAAAAATAGAATAAAACAGCATATATTATTTATTTAGGTGAGGATAACCAAATATAGCAATCTAATCAGCAAAATAGAAAACCCAGAAAGGGCCATACACATGCAGAAGCTTGACACATGACTGAATTAATAATTGACTATCATATAGGAGGAAAAAACTAGGTATCCACCTCATATAATAACAAAAATTAATTACCAGTACATTAAAAACCAAAATGTGAAAACTGAAACTTTTAAAAGGCATTAAGATAACCATAACAGAAAATGTTAATACATTTATCCATATTAAAAGTTTAATAAAAATAAGCCACATTATGGGAGTACATTAAAAGACAAACTACAGTGTATGAGAAGATATCATAATACATACATTTGATAAAGTATGAGAACCTGAAATCCATAAGAACTTTTTCCAAATCAATAAGTAAACAATGAATGAATGAATGTTGTAAACATACAAAAAGATGCTCAGCTTCACTAATAATCAGCAGAATGCACGTTAATACAGTGGGTTACCATTTTATAATCATGAGACTGGCAACATTTAAAAAGTTTTACAACACTAAGTTTTGCCAAAGATTAAGGAAAAGAGTGAATTCTCATTTACTGCTATTGGAAATGTAAATTAGTTTAAGCCACTTTGGAGAATGATTTAAAAACATCTAATAAGTGTGAAGGTGTATGTACATTATAATCCAATAATTCTACTTCTAGGGATTTAGAGCTCTTTCAGTATGCAGAAATTCTCACTCATACACATGAAGACAACTATGTAAGGATAACCATTAAGGTATTATTTGTAATATTTAAAAATTAGAAACAACTTCAACATCCATCAACAAGGAAATAAATAAGCATGTAATTGTCTGTTTATATAAAAGAATACTATTTGACAAGGAAGTTAATTAACCGGAAATAAATGCCTGGGCATGACTACATCTCAGGAACATGATTTTTAAGTAAAATTTTTCAAAATTTCAAGCTTCTTCAAGGAAGTTTTCAGACACTTTAACAAAAATGAAAGAAAATTCTTGCATTCCTCCCATGCAGTAGGAAACAGAAGATTCCCTTTTAGAGAGAGCATCTGCTCTCACATCCACTTTGGTCTCCATCCCACCCTTCTGTATCTCCAAAATGAAGGCCAAATGTCACTTCCTATTTCGTATTATTTTGGTAGAGTTATTCTTATTCTTTTGTTTTATCCGTGCCCCCATCAAAAATATATAAAATCCTTTTATATAAAGATTTAGAACACAAATAATAACACAACACATTCTTTGTAAACATTTATACAAATTAATGTTACAAATTGCAAAATTGTGAAAACATGGATGCATATCTTAAGAAAATTGTTTACTTCTGAAGACAGGAGTGAATTTGATTAATGAAACAAAACTTTACCTGAATGTTTGATTAAAGGTAAAAGGTCAGCAAATATGGCAAAACATTAACTTTAGTTCAACCTAGATGATGGAGTTACAGTTATTCACTACATTTTTCTTGTTTGTACTTTTGAATTATTGTGAAATGGCAAAAATAATTTTAAAAGCATCCTCTGCAAGCAGAAAAATAGAAAAAAATCAATGAAATAGAGTAGTTTAAAAAAAAAAATCAATAAAATGGACAAACCTCTAGCAAGGCTCCCAAAAGAGACAGAGAGAAGAATGAAATTACCAACATCTGGAATGTAATAAGGAATATCACTATGGCCACCCCACATATGGCACCAAGAGATAAGACACTTCCATGTGTGGTGTGTGTGTGTGTTTGATGTGTGAAAGTAGAAGGGGTGCTGATTTTTGTCCATTTTTTACATTTTAGCAGATTTACCTGCATAGAGTGAGGGAGCAACAAATATTTATTAAATTAAATAGAATTTTAAAAATAAATTGTTTATTGCATGACTCTGCTTACTGGATCATAGTTTCTAACAGAGGACTAGCAATTTCTTGGACTTTTTAAAGAAACTTAAAATACTGTGTTGCCATCATATGGAAATGCCACAGAGTAAAAATAGAAGCTTGCTCAACACAACTGTAATGAACATAGCAAAAGGAGGTACACAGCTTTATCATTTTTTGTGTCATCTGAAATGTTTTCATAGAATTAAAACACTTAAGAAGTACTTGATGGCATACTTGGAATGCTTATCCTCAGTAATGTTAAGTATAATTTTTCTTGTGTACTGTGAAGGAAAATACAGATAATTTGCTGTGACCACTAACAAAAATGTGCTGTGTAAAAGGAAGTGAATCAGCATATGTTATCTGTGTTATCTTTCTACTAACATCCTTTTATCTGTTTCTTGGCTCTGTTTATCTTGCTTCTCTGTAAAGTAGATCAGTCAGTTGTCATTTTATTGGGACATGCATTGTCTGTAGGTACCTTGCTCATCATATAGCATAAGGTTAATTAGATTTAAAATACCCCGCTGGCGTGGCTCAGCGGTTGAGCACCGACCGATGATCTAGGAGATCGAGGTTCAATTCCCGGTCAGGGCACTTGCCCAGGTTGCAGGCTCCGTGCAGGAGGCAGCCGATCAATGACTCTCTCATCACTGATGTTTCTATCTCATTCTCTCCCTTCCTCTCTCTGAAATCAATAAAGATATTTTTTTAAAAAAAAAAAATTAAGATTTAAAATAAAAAGATTTCTTTTTATAGGTAGTCCAATTATAGTAACTCATTACAAGTTAGAATAATATTTAGATACAATTCAAGCATATATATTATTGAGAATAAGATATTTATCTATTACATTCAGTAATAAAATATTTTAATTACCTAGAAAGCTTACAGTCTTATTATTTTCCTAATTATTACTTTAGTTTTATAGGTTAACATAACTTAGCATACATTTTATAAACAGTATATATCCTTTTGGTCAGGAATATTATTCTATTTCTGGAGTAGAATTCTTCAGATAACATGGATGAGGCCAGAAGTATTACCGTCTTAATGGTTACTAAAAATGCATCCTCAGCTCTGGGAGTTAAATGCCTAGCAAACCCAAAATACCCCTAGTTGTCAAGATAATTGGCTTTACTTTAGTGTGCCTTTGATGTGGTATCTTAGTTACTTTCGATGATCTGTCTGAATTAAATGCTTGTTATTTTTAAAAACATACACCAGTTATGTATTTTTAAAAACATAACTTTAAGTTCTTCTGCCTTATTAACTTTAGCAGTGTGTTTCTCAGAGAAATACTGCTACTAAGAAAACTGGCATTAGGCTTGAATTTGGAGGGGAGAAGTCCCTTCCAAATGCTTTCATTCATTCATTCATTCTTTCATTCATTCATATAACAGATACTTATTTGTACCTAATCTATCCCAAGCACTGGGATATAGAAAGGTCCTAGTGTTCAAGAAATTCAAGTGGAACTGGGGAGATCTATTAACAGAAAAATTATAATACAATGTGAGATGTATAATTCATTAAACTATTCAATAAAAATTATATTGTATATTCACTATATATGCCTGGTATTATGGTATTCAAAGAACCAGAAATAACATCACAAGCAAACAAATATGACCGTTGCTTTTATGGAGTTTATAGTCTAGAGAGTTACTTAAGAAACAAAAGACAGAATTGGTATCTATCAATAGATGGGTGGTATAATGGATGAGTGGGAGTTGAAGCTGAAGAACACACGAGCAATTGCTTTCAGGGTTCTAACATGAGTGGGTTTGCTTGTTTGTTAGTTTGTGGGGTTTTTCTGGTTATTAATTTATGTTTAGCAGATATCCAGATAGAACTTACAACATGCTAGGCTCTGTTCTAGGCACTTATTAATCACTGAATCTTCTGTAACATCCCTCCCATTACTTATCCTTATCTTGTGAATGAGAGGCCATGTAACTTTTCCAAGGTCACAGAGCTGTTAAGTCATAACACTGGAACTCCCACACAGGTGATCTGGCTCATGAATTCATGTTTCTAACCACTAATCCTGGCTACCTCTCACATGTAACATGAGACAATGGGCATGTTCCATGGCCCGCTGCTGTGGAAAACACAAAGAAAGGGACAACTCTGGTGGGGAAGATGTCAAACTGAGCTACTTAGAGAACATCCCATTGGTAGGTAACTTGCTGGATGTAAGAATTTGCGAAATTTAAGAAAGAAGGCTAAGCTAAGGATATAGATTTGAGAGATGCCATTTATAGATATAATGCAAGCCTGGAGAGTAGGTAAGTTCACTAAGTGGCTTTCAAACCCTAACCCACAGACCATTTAAGGTCCATGTTGAAGTTTAGAGCAGGTCTTAGCACAGTAGTGAAATAAGGATTGTTGAAGGTTTAGTGCCTATGATGGTTATTTTTATCTGTCAACTCGACTGGGCCCAGGGATGCCTAAGTATCTGGTTAAATATAATTTCTGGTGTGTCTGTGAAGGTGTTTCTGGAAGAGTTTACCATTTGAATTGCTGAACTAAGTAAAGCAGATGGCCCTTCAATGTGGGTGGGCCTCATCCAGTCCACTGAGGGCCTGAAAAGAACCAAATGGCTAAAGAAGGGTGAATTCTCTCTGCCTCATTGTAAACTGGAGCACCAGTCTCCGCCTTTCCTCCAGACTCCTGGTTCTCAGGCCTTCACAGTGGGGCTGGAATCTACACCATCAACTCTCCAGCTCTCAGGCCCTTCCTGAGTTTCCCAACAGACAGATCATGGGATATCTCAGCTTCTATTATCACATGAGCCAATGCCTTATAACCCACTTTCTATGTGATAGATGATTGATAGATTAGATTAGATTAGATAGATGATAGATAGATGATAGATAGATATAGATAGATGATAGATAGATAGATGATAGATAGATAGATAGATTGATAGATAGATGATAGATAGATGATAGATAGATAGATAGATAGATAGATGATAGATAGATGATAGATAGATGATAGATAGATGATAGATAGATGATAGATAGATGATAGATAGATGATAGATAGAGATGATAGATAGATAGATAGATAGATAGATAGATAGATAGATAGATAGATAGATAGATGATAGATAGATAGATAGATAGATAGATAGATAGATAGATAGATAGATGATAGATAGATGATAGATAGATAGATGATAGATAGATGATAGAGATGATAGATGATAGATGATAGATGATAGATGATAGATAGATAGATAGATAGATAGATAGATAGATGATAGATAGATGATAGATAGATAGATAGATGATAGATAGATAGATGATAGATAGATAGATATAGATAGATGATAGATAGATAGATGATAGATAGATAGATAGATAGATAGATGATAGATAGATAGATAGATAGATAGATAGATAGATAGATAGATAGATGATAGATAGATAGATGATAGATAGACTACAGATGGTAGAACTTCTATTGGTCCTGTTTCTCTGTTGAACTCTAAGACAGTGCCCAAATTCTATCTTTCCCTCTTTTACCCCTTACACAATTATAGTCAATAGAGAATGCACACAAAGAACAGTCATCAGAACCTAGCTAAGATCTAAAGTCAAATAGACCCTAAAATGACCAACTCCACACTCTGTAATTGAGAACGAAGAAAGAAGAAGGAGGAGGGAAGGAGAGAGGGAGAAGAAAAAGGTAAACATTTAAAAATACTGAACTTTTACTTATCATTTTCTAATTAAGTTAGTCTGGTAATTTTTGATTTATGACCTAACTTGTATATATATTTTCTTACTCTCTTTAACCAATGGAGTTCCTGAAACACCTACATTTTTGCCACATTACTGTCATTATAGACTCCTGTTTTAACCCAAACAAGAGGTCCAGGACCTAACAGTGTCCCTAACTGCGGACATTACCCTCGCAGGCCTCAGGACTCAGAGGCTGCTCTGTGCAGGGTGCCCCAGAGAAACATTAGCTGATAGCTCAATTTTGAAAATGAAATGTATTTTAATATACACTGCCTTTATAATTATTCAAGGTGTGTGTATACATTTTGGGGGACACCCTATATATGAAGTCTGAGAACCTTGAAGCAAATATATCAACAGAGTTCCCTAAACAATTAGCTCCTGGACTAATTTAAGTGGTAGAATCTCTGAACTTTGGTTGTCTTACAATGGTTCCCTCTTATTACTAAGCAAGTCAGCAGTTTTCTAAAATATTCTTCTGTTTAAAACCTTAATTCTAAATTCCTTCACAAGACCATCTTTTGTGATTAGTGTAGAATGTTGCCAGCACTCTTAAGATAATAAACTGTGTTCAATAATCATTGCAGGTTTGTGCTTTGAATATGGAGGGGTTTTTTTTATTGCAAAATAAGGGGTGTAACTTCATGAAGGCATTTCCAGCCTCAGACAAGACCTAACGTGAGGCATTTAAAACAGGAACTAGGGGAACTCCAGAAAGCAGGGGAAGTTTCTGAAAGTGACAGTGAGCAGGCAGAGGCAGTGAGGTGAACATCTGCAAAGTTGGTAAATGCAAAGAGAAGACAGGAGAAGATAACCATTTGAAAATAATAACAAGAACAAAAATAAAATAGGGAAATGGAAAATTAGTAAAATATTTGCTTAGGAAAATGTTATGCTCATTTCATTCAGCAACATTTATTGATTGCCCATTTTGTGACTGGCTTGTGGGCACACAGCTGTGAATAAAACATTCCCTCAGAACTAAGAGTCTAGTGTGGAAGGCAGGTTAAAAAATAATGAAGATTCAATGTGTTAAGCACTGTAATAAGGTTATAAAAATACTGTGAAAAGGCAATGAAGAGTAATTAATTTTCACCACAAGGATTAAGAAAGGATTCACAGGATGGCATTTGACCTTCAATCCAAAAATGAAAAACAAAGATTATTTGAGGATAACCATTGAGTAAATAATATATTTTTATTATTTATTACTATTTTATACTTACTAAAGACTCCTCATTTTAGAATATATCTGGTTGATATGAGTAAAAATAATTTTTTAAAAAATTATTATGAGCTAACCACATTTTGTGTAAGTATTATTTAATTTTTTTTTTTTCATTTACAGTTTACATTCAATACAGCGTAGTGTTAGACAACCACATACTTTACAAAATATTCCTTCTGACATTGCCAGCACCCACCTGGCACTATACATATGTGTAATTTTTTTAATGGAAATATAATTTTAAAGAATGACTGTCTCTATATAATTTTTACCAACATGTTTGGCCAAATTTTCTCTAAATAGGCCTAAAAGTCACTCACTTCTCTTTTAAGAGTTAGAAAATCCATTCCTTTAAAAAATGATTACTTTTATTTTTAATTTAACTGCTCCTGGGTCAATACTCCAATCAATCCAGCATAATGTTAATTAATGCAACTTTAATATAACATGAATAATACCATAGTATTACCTCAGTTTGGGCTGGAAGATAAAAGAGTAAGTGATAAAAATAGTAAAAGATGAAGAAGTCATCATAGCGGTTAATTCCTAGCACAGTGTCTACAGACCACGAGTTTTTCTGTTTAAATAAATAAGTTATAATATGTCAACATGAACAATTTAATTATTGAAAATGAATTTAATAGATCAGTTTAGAATGAGATCAGTCAAACCACTTACTAAAGTGAATCACCTATCTGTCTGAGTACCTCAACTGTCTAAGCAGACCCTGTCGTCAAGACAGTTTTCCATGTGGGAGAATTGAACCTTCAGATCTTCACGCAGACAATGCGCACTGATGATAATTAACATTAATGGGGTCTCCTAGTGCAGGAATGAGAAACGCTCACGTCCTTGCTGAATAGCAGCAGTTGCTGGCTCTCTGGTCCTCATCAGTACTTTCCTGGTTTAGAAACTGTTGAATTTTTATCAGCCAACCTAAATGTAAATAGCAGCAGACAGAAAAACATGCAGGAGTTCTGCTGGACACAAAACGTACACAGAACAGAAAGTATAATAGGTAAGAACGGCGTAAGACGCTAGCACCTTCTTTGGTAAAATTCAATGCCTGTTTTCATTACAAAAGATGTGACAAATTCAGAACTCCCTTTGAAATAAAAAAGTAAATGCTTTGACCTGAACTTTAAAAATCTGTGCTCCGAGCTTCTTGTAGAGCTAGAATATTGAGTCCCAAGCTGTCATTTGTTTCCAAATTGTATTTCAGTTTCCCAGGAGATATAGTAAAAAGGAGAAAAAAATTTCCAGAAACCACAACAGTTTGAATAGTTTTATTTTGTTGTTTAAAATAAAAGGTTGTTTAAAAGTTAAAACAGGTGACTCTTGCAGGGAGGACACTGAGAATTGAAAGTCACCTGTCAGGCTATGGTCTTAATACTCCCCTCATATGAAATAGTTCCTTCAGAAGACAGAAATATGCCATAAAATATACACTTTTGGTGACAGGGACCATATTTCCTTCTGAACTTTAGTAATAGAGGTTTATTTCATCAGTGATTTCAAAACTCTTCCAATGTTTTAAAATTTTTAAATTATATTTGAAACAGATATTTGCATATTTATTTTGATCAGTCATCATATTCAAGAGTTAGAGGAGGGTGGATTTTTATTCTTTGTTCTGTCAAGAATCAGAAACATGCCCGGCGAGCATGGCTCAGAGGCTGAGCATCTACCTAGGATCCAGGAGATCCGAGTTTGATTCCCAGTCAGGGCACATGCCCTGGTTTCGGGCTCGATCCCCAGTCAGGGGCGTGCAGGAGGCAGCTGATCCATGACTCTCATCATTGATGTTTCTCCCTCTCCCTCTCCCTTCCTCTCCCTGAAATCAATAATAACATATTTAAAAAAGCAAAAAGACTCAGATACATGACCTGCACAGAGCACGTCAGTCGGATTTTCACAGTGACCTTAGGTGGCCCCACCACAGGCGCAGGTTAATGAGCGCAGGGCTCTGGTACAAGCGACAGAATCAACTGGCTGGCAGGCGTGAAGAGGAAATTCCTGGAAGAATATAGAGTCTGCAAATTGGAGGGAGGCTGTTTTGGAAAATGTGTGAGTCCCAAAGGGATTCTGGAAGTTAGGTAGCATGGACTTTCTGGCCCAGATGCTTGCACTGCACACAACACTGGACACTCGCAGCGAGGCACAGCAGGCCGTCGGTCAAGGCCTCCATCCCAGCTCTGCCTGGTAGGGCATGAACACAGAGGAATTTCCCCCCCGCCTTCCATCACAGAAGTGGGGCCCTGGGTCCCACTGACCCTGCACCCAGCGTGTAGTTCTTAAAAAAAGGCAGCTATTAGGGGCTGAACAGAAACAGGCAAGAAAGTACACACACAGAGTCTATGACATTGTTGTCCCCTCTTCTTTCCTAAGTGATAGAAAATATGAAGACAAGCGCAAGGGATCTGAAGCCTCTCCTTTAGTCTCGCCGGATTTTCTTCCAGAGCCCTCTGTCACATTCTGGGGCTAATTTAAATGACTGCAATGTGTTCAAATGTCTTAAATGAAAGACCATTTTCAAAATATTATTTCACTCAACTGGAACTGTAATAAAACCTCAAACAATGTATTTACACACATTTTATAAATGACATGACACTAAACTGCTGGATAAAATGTGAAAGAAGCAATAAGCTAACAGATGTTCTGTGAACATGGTGTCCATATATTTGAAAAAGTACAGAATGACTTTGAGTGTAATACCTTATCTTAGGAGAAAATGATGTCATTGAAGTAGATCTATGAGTTGTAGACCAAAAAAGAAAAGAAAATAAGGGGTTAATAGCACAGGCCAATATAATAAATAACATCACAGTTAAAATTGCTTTATAACAAATAACACAAAAATCTAGTACAGCTAGAGTTCTTAGGAATTACACAAAAAGGAAATCCACCCATAGAAATAATGTTCACCCTTTTTTTCCTAATGGTTCCTAAGGAGTGCTCAGATGGCTGAGTTTAAAAATCTTAGTCCAGAATATAAAATCTACATCCAAATCCCCTCTCCACACAGGCACCAAAGTGAACTTTCTAAAACACAAATCAGATCAGGATCTCTGCCTGCCTTCTTTGTTTAGAATGTTCTTGCTTCTTTCCTACCTTCCCTCCTCATGGCTAGTTACAGCGGTGCCTCGGCTGTCAAATGTGATCCGTTCCAGAGACCGTTCAAGTTCTGAAATGTTCAGAAACCGAGGGACCCACAGCCGACAGCTGGGCCTCAGGGTCTCACCCTCAGAGGGAGCCGAGGGGCAGGTTCCACTTCCGAGGCATGTTCGAAAACCGAAGCATTTACCTCCTGTTTTATGGCGTTCGTAACCCGAAATATTCATCCATGGAGACGTTCGGAAACCGAGGCACCACTGTACTTCTCAACCATCATATCTCAGCTTAAATGTATACCTCACCCCACCCCAATATTTAGCAAAAAATGTAAAATTTTTATTTATTGTCTGTCACCACCCTCCACCCTGCAAGGACTATATATATCTTGAGGTTGGTGGACAGGTGTGTTTCTCCCTACACATTTCACAGTATCTGACATGTAGTCAGTTAATATTGGTTGTACAAATTAATGTTTTAAATAAATATTTCACTTTATCATTTGCTACTTTTCAGAAAGGCTGGGCATATTTTATATGAAATAGTATTTTGTTTCATGATTCACATGAATTCTTTTTAGACAGATGAGATAAAAGTATGAATCATCAAGTTCACCAAGGCAAACTAATTGGCTGTAGTTTCAGACTAAAGAGATGTCCTATGATTAACATAGAACTTTTATATATAGCACAGTTGCTAAGAGAGGAGCCAAGGAGACAGGCTGATTGGATTGGAATCTGGGAGGAAATATGTATTAGGCATGGGAGCTTAGACAAATTACTCTTACACTCAACTTTTTTTCTGAAAAATGGGAAAAAATAATCGCTTTATTGGGTTGAGATGTGGATTAAATAAGACTCCACAAAGAAAGCATCTGAAATAACACCTGAAATACTGAGCAGTCGTTATTGTTACCTACGTGAAACCTCCAAGTTCAGTAGACTTTAATACATTGAAAATTGCAACATTTTTCATAATCATTAGAACTCGACCCTTCCTAGTTGCTTGCCCAGTCACCCTAGTGATGAAAATAATTTTAGAGTTCGTGTTATGCTATCTTTCCAACCTCATGCCAAAAAGCTCTTTCCCCCCCACTTTATTTTATATTTAGTACAGGGGAAAACTGAGGCACAGAGAGGTAAAATGACGTGTTCAGGTCACGCAGCAAGTTAGTGAGCCTCATCAGTTACCTTGGAGATCTGCCTTAACCAGTTATTCTGATCTGTTTCCAACTTTAACGTATTTTGGTTATTTGAAATGTTGGATTCAACATTTTTATGAAGAAATTGGACCTGATCTGCACCTGGCATTATTTATTACTCCAAATTATTTGAATTCCATCCAGTTTTAAACCCCCATCTGTAAAAAGTGCTGGCAAGCAGAGAAAATGTATATGAAACTATTACTCATTATAATATGCTTCCTCCTCCCTTGGGCTCTTATTGCCACGTGCCATGGCATCATTTCAAAGTTATATGGGACATAATACCGGTCTAATAATTGCATACTTGTTATCAAATAGTTTTCAGGAAAGAAAGAATAATACTTTTATAACAATAAAAGTGAAAGAAAACATATTTAAGTATGTCTTTTTTATGAAAAATAAAATGGCTCATTACCTGAACACATAGCAGATGATCCTGGTTATTAAAGTCATATATAGAACAATGTGTGCCCATTAACAGGCCTTGCAATCCTTGTCAGCCCAGGTTCTACGATTATTGCATCTTCCTTTCAACCTACAAATGCTTCAGTTGTTTCTACCGGATTTTATGAGCACTGTTACTAAACAAAACAGTTATTCAGTGCCCTTAGACTTGACAAAATCTGTAAGTAATTTTTACTTGTGTATAGAAAAAGAACATTGTAGAATCATAGAATGCAGAGTTGAAAACATTCAAGCTCCACCTCCCACCCCAAGCTGGTGACGTCTGTACAAAGCACTCACAACTCGCAACGTAACTCACTCTATTTCTTATCTTTGCTATTGGAAGTGTTTGGGTTTCATTAGGTTCAAATACACCTTCTTTTGAAACTTCTGGATATCCCCAAGAGAGCTTCACAGGATACTTTTCCTACATGACATTCCACAAAAGTGAGAAGACAATGATTCATCCCCACCCCCAAAATATTTTAGTTGGTGTTTGAAATATTGAATTTATTATCTTCAAAAAGAAGTTGGATTCAGATACCTTAAGATACCATTTCCACAGTGTAAACATTTCAGGTCCTTTTGTCGGTGGGTAGTTTATTCATAATTAAGAGTTTATTTTTGGCCTCTCACCTAAGAAATGGAGTAGAAATTAAATCTATTTGGACTAATTTTATTCTTTCTTTATTTTTAGAATTCAATAAAGTTAGAGCCTATATTGGGTTAAATGGTGGCCCCCAAAGAGATGTGTATATATCCTAAGCCCTGAAACCTGTGAATGTGACCTTCTTTGGAAAAGAGTCTTTACCAGTGTGATTAAGTTAAGGATCTGGAGTTGAGATCAGCCAGGACTTAGAATGGGCCCTAAATCTCATGACAAGTATCCTTATAAGAAATTCATGAAAGGGATACACATGGAGTGACGAGAAGACACAGAGAAGGCCATGGAAAGGCAGGGACAGAAATTTAAGTTATGTAGCCACAGCCAAGGAAAGCCTAAAGCCACTAGAAGCTGGAAGAGGCAAGGAAAAATTCTCCCCCTAGAATCTTCAGAGGGAGCATAACTTTATTTCAGACTTCTGCGCTCCAGAAATGTGAAAGAATAAATTTCTGATGTTACACACTACCCAGTGTGTGGTAAACTATCATGGCCACTCTAGGACACTGATCCTGAGCTATCACTCTGCATTCCCAAAATCTATTACACAGAGCAAGTTCCGTGCTTCTCCCCTAGCTCCTGGTGGTTTGCTGACAATATCTGGCATTCTTTGACATGAAGGAACATCATCTCAATCCCTACCTTCATCTTCACGTAGCATTCTCCTGGTGTGCTATCTCCAAGCGTCTCCTTTATATAATGATACCAATCTTACTGGATTAGAGACCCACCCTACTTAAGTAAGACCACATCTTAACTAATGACACTATCTCCAAATAAGGTCATTTTCGGAGGTACTGGGAGTTAGGACTTCAAAATATAAATTTTAAGGGGACACAATTCAACCCATAATAGCCCTCCAAATTCATTACTACTTTTAAATTATGCACTACATGTTCAGAATTGTGCTCATTGCTATATGAAGCAGGGAAAAAGTGTCAGGATTTCTACGCTCAAAAGATTTCCTTGTATAGACATGTGGAACAATGACTGAAAAAGTTAAGATTATTAAATTTGTGTGATATGGACTTTAGGTACTAAACATGTTCTGGGAAGGGACAGACAGGATTTTGCTTATTTATTTATTTAAATATATCACAGACAAAAGTTAGAAAAGTTATTTTAAATGGACATTAGAGAAAGCAGAGTCTTGAAGAGATATTTGTACACCCATGTTCACAGCAGCACTATTCACAATAGCTAAGAGGTGGAAACAATCCAAATGTCTATCAACATACAGGTGGAAAAACAAAATGTAGTCTTTAAATACAATGGAATATTATTCAAGAAGGAATAATATTAAGAAGGAAGGAAATCTTGGCAAATGATACAATGTGGATTAGCCTTGAGGACATTATGCTAAGTGAAATAAGCCAGTCACAAGAAGATAAATACTGTATAATTTCATTTATATGAAGTATCTAAGGTAGTCAAATTCATAGAAATAGAAAGAAGAATGGTGGTTACCAAGGGTTAAGGGGAGGACTGCCAGGAGTTGTTTAATGGGTACAGAGTTTCAGTTTTATAAAATGAAAGAGCTCTGGAGATATGTTTCACAACAGTGTAAATACATACACATACATTTTTGGATAGCTCAGTTGATGTTTCTTTCTTTTCAGATTTAATCCACTGCAATTAATAATTATTCAAAGTGTATATACATTTTGGGGGGCCATCCTGTATTTAACACTACTGAACGATATACACTTAAAATGGTTAAGATGATAAGTTTTATGCTGTATGTTTTTCACAACAATAAAAAAATAAAATAGCTGAAGCCAAGAACCGAGTAGGCAACTAAGAAGAAATCACTCTCACTTAAAGGTAGATCCTGGATCAGAAAAAGGATATTAGTAGAAGACTGGTGAATAAAAAAATAAACTAAATAAAATAAATTTAAAAGATAAAGTTCAGTTGAACTAGTAATATTGTCTCAAAGTTACTTTCCTGTTCTTGATATTTGACTATGGTAAAAGGAAAAGGGATAGGCTTATAAGAGCCTTCATTGAACTATTTTTACATCTTTCTGTAAGTCTAAAATGTGTTCATGGTTTTTAATAATGGACATTAGGAAAGATACTACAGCACAGGATAAACTGCTATGTTCAAATCCTAGTGTTACCACTTACTAGCTGTGTGATTTTTTTAAAGTTACTTAACCAATATGTAAATTGGGGACACTAACAGCATGTACCTTATGTGCTTTTTATGAAAATTAAATGAGTTAATATTAGCAAAGTAGCATGTAACAAGCACTATAGAGGTAATGGATAAAAAGTAAATTATTGTTTAGAAGAAAGGTTGGCTATTTCAGAATGCAATTAGAAAGTCTTGCAATTGGTTTACAAAATATTCAGTCTCTGAAGAGAAGGTAAAGAGAAAAAATCATTTAGAAGAGGCTCAGCTTTGGACAAAAAGAATACTTTTTCCATTGGCGCTAGAGGAAAGACGGTGGGGTGGATATGTAATAATGTACCTAATTGGAAATAGGAGATTGAAGGATTTTCTTACCCAAGAGATGCTTTATTTTTTTTTTTTACAAAGTAGAGAGCAGGATTCTTGACTAAATATGAGAGGGAGGAAGGAGTTAAAGCAGTTGGCTTGTCTAATTTTGTAGATGGAGATGGAGGAAACTTCTGGGGAAGGAAAAAAATCAGGTGATTCTTGTAGACATGCTGATAACTCAACTCTGTAAGTAGACTGATGATATTTGCTAGAAGGAGAGCCCTTATTTATGGTATTCTTTTAGTAGGATGTTCCTATTTTAAGAATGCTTATGATAAACAGACCTAGGCTGTATAGATTTATGGAGAATGTCTCTCTGGAAAATGTCATGCAAGCTAAGTGACCATTTGGGATACAAAATGGAGATATTTCATAGCCTAAATGTTCTCACCATATAAGGTGATAACACGAGTGAGTATTTCTGGGAGACCACACTGTGCATGTCTAATGCAGGAACGATGGACTATGAGAGCTATACAGGATCATAGATCTCTCCATGCTTCCCCTGTGCCTTTCCATTGTTTGTATTCTTGAAAGTATTAGTAAATCTTGATGCCGGAGGAGATCTGTTACTTATGTGGGCCAATGTGACAGTCCAATCCTTTGGGTTAGCTCAATGAACAGGAAACAGTGAAGCAGAAGGTTTAAGGAAATTAAGTTTGTAATAGAGAAGGGAGCTGACAAAGGCACATAGCTGGGTAGTATTGAAGACTCCACTGGGACCAGAAAAAATGAATGGGTTGTGGCACCAGTCCTTGTGGACCTGTGACTTCTCCAGTAGGACTACTAACCTGAATAGAAGAACAGAAAGTGTGGATGGTTCAGTTAAGGGAACTGGGTCTTTTTAAGGGTGGCAGACAAAAGTAGAAGATAAGGAATTGAGGGAAGGAGAGAGGAGGGAGGGGGGAGAGAGAAGGGGACTGAAGTGAGGTATTCTGTACTCAAGGTTGAATATAGAAGGAAGAAAAAACATGAGAGCTGTATGGCACAGTCTGTGGAACAACTAGACCTGAATTTGAATCACTGTCCTCCCATTTCTCTTAAGCAATTTATTTAACCTCTCTGCACCTCAATTTCCTCATGCACGAAATGGGATAATAATTCCTACCTCATAGGCTTTCTATATGCTTTAGATAAGATAATGTGTATAAAGCACTCAGGACACTATTAAGTGCACAATAAGTTACCATTTTTATTGACTAAATTAACTGAAAGAAAATGAAGAAGTCAAGAAGATCAAGGCCTTGATGAAGTCAAGACATGATTAGCAGTAATAAAGAACTGAGAGGACTGAAAGAATCGGAAGTTGGTCTGAGGATGGAAAATTAGAGTTTACAATTTCAAGGATGAAGCAGTTCCAGGAAATGAAAAGTTCCGGGATGGGGAGCCAGGGTCTCATGGGTTGCAAACATGCATGTGTGTGCTGATCATTGTCATTGATAAAATCCCACAACTGTGAGAATTCTGGGACAGATCCCAAAAGAGGCAGTGTTAACATTTTTGCTTTTCACTAATGTAAGCATCATGCAAACACAACTTACCTCTAGCTTATAACTTCTTTTCTTTTGAAACGCTAAATTTATTATATTTTAGCTTATAAGTTCTTAAATAACACTTTGAAATATATCAATTGGGTATTTATTATTTCCTACATAATGAAAATATTGGTGAAGACAACTGTGATTCTCTTATCCTGTTGACCCCAGTGGATCTGCTGTTTCCCCATGAACAACACATTAACTGAGGTCCATTAAGCAAAGAGCCAAGAAACACTATTTAATATAATGGCAGTTTTCATTTAAATTACATTATAAACAATATTCTATTTGGCTAATTTACAAGATTAAAGCATAATTATTCCAGCATAGTTTCTAAAGAACAAATTAGTTCAAATCACTAACAGATTTGTAGAAATTGGTTATGTAATATAGTATTTCAACGCAGTAAGTGATTTAAACTAACATAACTTGTTGAAGTTAATAGTAATGCACTTGAGAATAATTGGCAGAGATGTTTAATCAAAAGAAAACATGTAAAGATGAGAAATAGGCAGTTTAGAGATATGCTAATAGCAATATGAATGGCATTAACATGATTCCCCTATATTTTAATGATATAACTAGTTCAGAAAACACATAATAACTAATAAATAGAAAAATAATTAGAACATTTAGAAACTATAATATTAGCATGATCATTGCTCTTGAACATAATTATAAGAAATTATAAACTGACAGGTAAAATTATAATTCTAAGTATTATGTCCATGTGATAGCCCTGTAATTTGTTTTAAGTATTGATTAGGACTCTATTTAGAAGAATAACTTCATGCTATTGTAAATATGCTAAAATGTTATTATATTATATTGACAATTAAGATATTTTGAAAAACTATGCCTATTCTACAAAACACTAAGTATCCAAATATTTAGAAACATTGGTATATGGCTGAAGTTCTTTGGTATAGCATAACATAACATAACATAACATAACATAACATAACATAACATAACATAACATAACACAACAACAGTAAAATATAATACAGTATGGTATATATACATATATACTAACAGTAATATAATAAAAACAATATTGTAGTTTCAGGTTTTATAAAATTATAGTTGGTAGATTTTGACAAACGTTTATCAGAATAGTTTACTCTTTCAAAGTAAAAAAAAGGAGTCATTTGACAAATTTTTCTATTATTGTAGACCAATGGCCAAATCCATTCCAAAGTTATAGTGAAGATAAGGTTTCTGTTATTTAAATCCAAAAATAATATGCTATTGTATAACATTCATCCTAAAGGTCTAAAGGTCTTCATCTTCTTTTCTTGTTTCTTCTCTCACATTTGCCCCTTTAATGCAAGAATTAGCCAAGGTTTTAGCTTCTGACCTCCTCTATTTTCTCTCCCTTAAAATAAATTATTGCATCAAAGTAATGTGTGCTTAGTATAATTACTCAAATATTATAAAAAAGGATTAAAAGCAGCACTCTCCCTCTACTTTCCTCCCAATTCGATTTCTATTCCTCAGAAAAAAACCCTTAACTAACCGTTTCTGTTTTAATTACTAAATAATATGCTTTTACATCCTTCAGTTTACTGATTTAACAACTATACATGCTATTTATTGATTCAATATTATCAATATTTTAATTGAATTTATGGGGTTGACACTGATTAATAAAACTAGACAAGTTTCAAGTGTACAGCTCTGTAACACACCATCTGCCTACTGCATCATGAGCTCACAACCCAAAGTCAAGTCTCTTTCTGCCACCATTTACCCCCCCTTAACCTCTTCCACCCCCCCTTCCCTGTGGCAGTCACCATACTGTCTGTTTGTTTTTTGCTTTTTGCCTAATTCCTTCACGTTTTTCACCCAGCGCCCCAACCCCCTCCCCTCTGGCAGCTGTCAGTCTGTTCTCTGTATCTATGAGTTTGTTTCTATTTTACTTGTTTATTTTGTTCATTAGATTCCACATAAAAGGGAAATCATATGGTACTTGTCTTTCTCTGACTGGCTTACTTCACTTAGCATAATACTCGCCAGGTCCATCTATGCTGTCACAAGAGGTGAGATTTCCTTCTTTTTAATGGCCAAGTACTATTCCATTGTGTAAATGTCCCACAGCTTTTTATCCACTCCTCTACTGATGGGCACTTGGGCTGCCTCCAAATCTTGGCTACTGTGAATAACACTGCAATGACCATAAGGGTGCATGTATTCTGTCAAATTAGTGTTTTGGTTTCTTCAGATATATTCCCAGAAGTGGAATCACTGGGTCATAAGGCAGCTCCATTTTTAATTTTTTGAGGAAACTCCATACTGTTTTCCACAGTGGCTGCACCAGTCTGCATTCCTACCAACAGGGCAGAAGGTTTCCCCTTTCTCCACACCCTCGCCAACACTTGTTTGCTGATTTGTTGATGGAGCCATTCTGACAGGTGTGAGGTGATATCTCATCGTGGTTTTGATTTGCATTTTTCTGATGATGTGACAATGAGCATCTTTTCATAGGTCTATTGGCCATCTCTATGTCCACTTTGAAGAAGTGTCTATTCAGCTTCTTTGCCCACTTATTATTTGGGTTGTTTTTTTGGTGTTGAGCTGTATGAATTCTTTATACGTTTTGGAAATTAACTCCTTATCAGATGTATTATTGGCAAATATGTAGGTTGTTTTTTATTTTGTTGTTTCCTTTGCTGTGCAAAAGCTTTTTAGTTTGATGTAGTCTCATTTATTTATTTTTATTTTGTTTCCCTTACCCAAGGAGATACATCAGAAAAATTATTGCTACAAGAAAAATCTGAGTTTTCTTCTAGGATTTTTATGGTTTCACAACTTACAGTTAAGCCTTTAATCCATTTTGAGTTTATTCTTGTGTATGGTGTAAGGAGGTGATTTAGTTTCTTTTTCTTTTTTTTCATGTATCTCGACACCATTTACTGAATAGACTGTCTTCACCCCATTGTAAAGTCTTGCCTCCTTTGTGAAATATTAATTGACTATAAAGGTGTGGGTTTATTTCTGGGTTCTCTGTTTTGTTCCATTGATCTTTATGCCTGTTTTTATGCCAGTACCACACTGTTTGATTACTTTGGCCTTGTTGTATAGTTTGATGTTAGGTAGCTTGATATCTCCAACTTTGTTCTTTCTCAAAATTTCTGAGGCTATGTGGGGTCTTTCGTGATTCCATATAAATTTTTGAATTATTTGTTCTAGTTCTGGGAAACACGCCATTGGCATTTTGATAGGAATTACATTGAAACTATAGATTGCTTTGGGTAAAGTGGGCATTTTAATGATGTTAATTCTTCTTATCTATGAATATGGTATATGCTTCCACTTACTTCAACACTATCAATTTTGAGATTTAGCACATGTATACTGTTTTCCCATCTTTGTTTCTTTCTACCAATGTTTATAGTTGATCATTATATTTAACTCTCCTTTCTCATATATTTATAGTTTAAATAATATCTTTAAACTTCTGTTTCTTGTTCTCTTCATCTTAGGAAGGATACCTTGAAATTTTGTACCCCTACTATAACATATATACTTTTCCCCAAGCCTCTCTTCCAACTCAAATTGTGATCTCACCATAGCCATAAATGCATAAAACCATATGTCACATCACCTACTTTGCTCATTTAGATATAGTACACGTCTGATGATACTGATACATTGACTGCTTTAATAGGAGAATAAGTTTAATAATACATAAAAACTTAAATTTTTAAGTAAAATTTAAAAATAAGTACTAAAATTTTGGATGAACTGTATATTAAGACTGCCATCACAAAGTAGTGTTTTCTCTCCCCTCATGATACTAAGACAATTCAGTGATTCCATCTTTATTAAATGTTACAGAGCTATTCACAGTCTGACTTTGGGCAGTTTAGTGAACTTCTAAACCTCAGTTTTTGTATCACTAATACGGGGTCAATATCCACCATATTGGCATCTTATACTGTGCTTAGCACTTGTGTTCAATAAATGGTAGCTACAATTCTTATAATGACTAATAAGACACATTATCTTTAAATTTTGAAGATTTAAGGTTTATGTACACTCATTTATTCATAAGTATTTGCTTGGTCCCTACAATGGAAGAATGATCTAGACTCAGAGGATACAAGATCCATGTCTATCCTTCTGGAAGATAACCACTAAGCAGAACATTAGAAATGTGATGAGTGCTACCGGGGAGGAGGTAGGCAGAAGGAGATCACGTCGGGCAGAGTTTGCAAGGAAGTCACGGTAAGGATTTGAGAAAGCTATTATAGGGTTTTAGGAGAGTGTGATTACTCCTCCCCAGACCCTTTTTCCCTTGTCTTTTAGTTTCTACTTACCCTTTGGAACTCAGCTCTCAAATGACATTTTCTCAGGAAGCCCTCCACACTCCAGAGTCCATCTGGCTTTCCTGTTACACACCCGGTCTTTTTCCTTCAGAGTCACATGAATAGAATAGAATAGTTAATAATATTTTAAAAGCTTCCATGTAAGTAGGATTTTCAAAACAAATCATTCCATATATGTCATATTCGCCATTTAAACTAATTATGTCATTAATTTTTAAAAAAAATATATCTTTATTGATTTCAGAGAGAGGAAAGGAGAGGGAGAGAGAGAGATAGAAACATCAATGATGAGAGAGTCATTGATCAAGCCCGCAACCTGAGCATGTGCCTTGACAGGGAATCGAACCCCTATCACCTGGATCTTAGGTCGACGTTCAACCACTGAGCCACACCTGGCCGGGCCTGCCATTAATCTTTGAAACACAATCTCCTCTTAATTATATTTTTAGTTTGAAGCAAGAGACTGAAAACTGTTACTTATTTAACAGTCTACTTATGTTTCAAATATTTCCAGATTTAACATCTTTAAGAGTAAAAATAATTTACTGAATTTTCTCTTAAAATCATGGTAGTGGTGCTAAAATCTTTTTTAACTCACTTCTCTTTGTTATAACACCTAGCATCTTTCAAAGGCTGAGAGGTCCATTATGAACAACATGTTTTTTTCATATGTAAGACAAACCAATTGATTTTTTAGCAACAAAAATCAGGTCGTGGGAGAAAGAAGAAGGTGTCTGATGTATTTTTCCTAAAATGGGAAGGCTTGTGTAAATGAGAAGTAAAAGGTTATGTAAATGAAGGAGGTTAAGACCCGAAAGGTTATGACACAGTTGGATCATTCTCATTACGGAAACATTAGCATAGACAAGTACAATCTGCAGACCAGCTAAATCCAAATTGCTCAACTGTACCCAAGGGAACTGAAACGATTTCAATAGTTTCCTTAAACATAGAGCCAAACAATTTGAGTTTGAAAAGGTTGTTAAGTTATTTAGAAGAACTGTTTCATCTTTAACAGTAAAATATTAAACCAAAGATTTTTTTGATCTATTACTTATTTCTAGAGAGCAATAAATTTATTATTCACACATTCTGAATGAGCTTGCATCAATCACTTTGAGACATTCAATCAAGTTCATCTTGAAAAATGAAATGGCAAATGCATTTAAATTCAAGAAAGCCAATTTGGGGCAATTGACTATAATTAAGAATGTTCACTGAAATGAGGACTACTAGATTCATGAATATATAAGAAAGCCTTGAAAACACTAAAAGTTAAATATCAGAGTTGGGATTTTAACATCCAACTGAAAAGAATGAGACAGGAAAGAAGGTCTGTGTGAGTGACTGAGTGACTCTGTATGAGTGTCTTTACTCGTGTGTGTGTGTGTGTGTGTGTGTGTGTGTGTGTGTGTAGAACCACAGTTAAGGTTACCAAAAGGAATTGTAATTCTTCCTCCTTCCCAACCCCCAACCTCACCATAATCAGAGAGTGATATTAGAGTCATGTGTCACCTAACCACGGGAACACGTCTGAGAAATGCACCGTTAGGCGATTTCATCATTGTGCAGACACTTGGGCCCATGATGAACAAAACAACACAATATTAAATCAAGCACAGGAGAAAATGATGAGGTCAAGAGACACCAGAAGCACGAGACGTATGATGCTGCTGCCGGCATAACAGCCACACTGTTTTACAGCAATTTTTTTTATAAAGGGTACACTCTCAAATAATGATCAAAAGTGTCGTGTAGCAAATACATAACACAGTCCTTTATTCTTATTATCAAGTACTATATAGTGTACATAATTGCATGTGCTATACTTTTATATGACTAGCAGCCCAGTAGGTTTGTTTACACCACCATCACCCTTACTACGTGAGCAATGACTTGCATTGTAACATTCTGGCATCACTAGGTGATAGAAATACTTCTATTCCATTATGATCTTATGAGACCAGTCATGCATGCAGTCCGTCACTGACCAAAACCCTCATTACGCAGCTCACAACGGCATTCTTCCTCTCTACTCCCCCCAGGAAATAAACATTTGGAATCTTGTGAGTTTCAGTATAAATTAAGGGAAATTAACAGAAAAGGCTCAGAAGAATATACTTTAAGAAAGGTATGCCCCAGTGGTGTAGTAGTAGACAAATTCACTTCTGAAACCAAGCTTTCAGGGAGAAGCAAAAGGTTTCCAGCCCCCCACCCCCACCCGAGTAGATACTGTTTGAGCAGATAACACCCACAGTTATTATTCCTGCAAGCACAAGCCAGTTAATTCAGAATAAACCATGCCTGCTTATGAAACAGATATTTCACCATTAGTTTGAAGTTTAAAATAAAAAAAGATGGTGCTTCCTCACGTGCAATTAAATTTGATGCCTTGAGCTTGGTATAATGCCAATAACACCTTCAACTGGCTTTTCCCCAAGGAGCACCATATTGATGTCACTGGCAGGCACTGTCGCCAATTTAATTAATACTTTTGACTGCACAATCTTCAAAAGAGTTCTAAATTTAACTAAAGCACTTGCCATAATGCCAAAAATTAACATATTTGGTTGCCTTCACTCTTTCAACAATAGTGCTTGAAAACCTGCTAAATGCCTAGCACTCAGGTAGGTGCCTCAGGCAAAATGAGGTGAATACCAAAGGTCAGGTTTGAAGGCTACAGGTGTCCAGTGAAGGCAGAGACCACATTCTTCCTTCTCTTTCTCCCACTGCAGTGACCTGCTCCCAGGAGCTGCTCCGCCTGCCCCCACCTCTCCAGGGGTCAGTCCTTTCCTGCCCAGCAGAGACCTAGCACAGACTTCAGTTCCTCTGCCCTTTAAATTGTCTAATCTTTTTGTCTTTTAACTATTTCCATTCTACAAATTCTCAACTAGAGAATGTTCCAAACTCCCAGTGCCTCTATTCATAAATCTAGGTATTTTTTTATGAAAAACCTTTCATAATTGTACAGAAAAATAGCACCATTACAGAGTTTAGGTATCTGACCTCAAAGAGGCGTCTAGGACATCCTTTGATTTCTCTCCAAACAACTCCTCTTTTCTTTGTTTTGGCAAATACTCACCCTCCCAATAGTCTCTGTAAATCCGCTATTCAATCCCTACATCTCACTCTCAGCAAAGGTTGTCTGAAAACACAGAGAGAAAATCAAGGTTTATAAAGCATGAACTCCCTCAAGGTCTGGTTCTCATACTTGCTTTGTAAGGCTTCCCCCCACTCCCTGACTGGGAATCAAACCGAGATCTCCTGGGTCCTAGGTCGACGCTCAACCGCTGAGCCATGCCGGCTGGGTAGCTCTTTTTTGTGTTGTTCATTTCTTTTTCCCACACTGTGGCATTAACAATATTTTATAGTATTTGTCAGTTTAATGGATAAATAAATACAAGTTTACTTAAATTTGGATGGCTTTGATTATTGGAAATTTGGACATTATTTTATCTATGTTTATTCTCTTTTATGAAGTATCTGTCGGGTTTTTTTGCCCACTTTTCTACTTACTTTTGAGGCTGTTTAATTAAGAATATTAACCCTCTTCATTATGTGTTCCAAAAATTTTCCCACTTTGTTATGTGTCTTTTAATTTTTTATGATATTTTAAATTTAAATAATGAGATTTCCTTTTAGATTGATTCTGTTGGTTTTATGCACTGTAAATCACCCCTTCCTGAAAATCTACATAATTTTATTTTACACAGAGGCTTTAATTATTTACACCCCTGTAATTTATCTTAGGCTACAGTATGAGGTGAAAACCCAATTTAACTTGATATTTTTTATAAGTAACAATGATGTCAACAACATCTATGAAATCATCATTCTTGTCCCCTCTGATGACATGTGACATATGTCATCTATATCATATATTCTCTTATGCCATTCTATTGGCCCTTTCACGTCCTTCTGTGACTCTGCTCTGTATGTCAAATAGGCTGGCTTGCATAGACTTTTTCTGCATTCTCTTTTTTTTTTAAATTTTTTTATTATTGTTTAAAGTATTACAGATGCCTGTTTTTTCCCCCCATTGATCCCCTCCACCCTCACCCCCCCTCATGTCTTCCCCACACTAATGTCTGTGTCCACAGGTCATGCATATATGCATCTAAGTTCTTGATTACTCTGTCTCCCTGCCCCCCCCCCCCGCAAGCCCTACCCCCACCTTCCCTCTGAAATTCCTCTGAATGCTCCATGGTTCTCTGTCTCTGTATCTATCTTGTTCATCAGTTTATTTTGTTCATTAGATTCCATATATGAGCGAGATCATGTGGTGCTTGGCTTTCTCTGATTTAACAGGCTACCAGCGCTTGCAGTGGGAGGCACTGATGGGAAGAGGAGGTGATCCAAGATATTTCTTTCCTCATTCTGATTCGGATGGTATCTTGGGCAGAGACTGCACTTACGCACTTGCACTTTTTCCTGCTTACACAGGCATCCCATGATTGCACCTAGTTCACTAGCTGACCCAGCCCTGAGCTCTGGGAACTCCACTCCCTCCCTTTGTTCCTCCGGAATAGAGGTGTAGCACTTGCAGCTGTATTATGAGTCTTTGGGTGGCTCCTCCGTCTCCTCAATCATCTGTGTAACCCATTACTTGTATTAGGTTCCCTCTGCTTTCAGTCTAATATCAGTCTTCCTGTTTGAAATCTAACTGACGAAGTTCTCTTCCCATACATTGATGTATATGTCCTTTTTTTTCTAAACCAGGGTTACAATTTTCATGATTGTAACTTTTCTAAAACATTTTAATTTAACTCATCGTTTTAAAAAATGTTACTGTTTAATTTTGTTTTGGAAAAACTAATTTTTCCAAGTGAACTTTAAAATGATATTGCCAATTTTTTTTTTACATTTTATCCCATTGACATGTGAGTTAAACAAATATACCTATACAAAATGTTTATTAAAGAATTTTTGTACTTGTAAAGAAAACTGAAAACAACCAATGTTAAGTAAACTTATGATTTCTGTTTCAATGTGATACTTAGGTCTTTAGAAAGAATATGATATGTACACTGCTATGGGAACATAAATTGCTATAATTATTCTGGAAAACTCTTTGGCTGTATCTACTAAAACTAATTATATGAATTCCCTGTCACCTAGCTATTCCACATCTAGGTATATACCCAACATAAACATGTACATATGTTCACAAAAAGACATACAAAAATGTTTCCAGCAGCTCTAGCCACAATATTCTCAGTCGGGGAACAACCCAAACATCCACCAACAAAGGAATGTATAAATTATATTATATTCATGTAATGTGATATGGCATTGAAAAGCCAAACTACTGAATGAGTCATAAATGTATAAGAGACCAGACACAATAACAACACACCGCATGATTCCACTTATATAAAGTTCAACAATGGGTAATTCTAATCTATGCTCTAAAAAGTCACAATAGTGTTTACCTTTGGAGAACTATGATCAGAAAGGGATACAAGGAAGGATGGTTTCTGCACTTCTTCGTATGTATGATAAATTTCAGTTTTAGAAGTTTGAAAATATATAAGGTAAATCCATATGTATTGATGTAGAAAGATATCCAAGTTACGCTGCTAAGTTAAATAAAATAGTTGTTGGAGGGTACATAAAGAAAGAGTCCATATGTGTTAAAAAAGACTATCATATATATGTGTGTCTAAATATATATTCATGTCTGTATGAATACATACACACATGTACTTACACACAAGTGAAAGTAAGAGCTTGAGAAACTTGGTTTGATTTTTCCCCGTAAACATGAGCTATTTTCATAATAAAAATTATCAATAAGAAATTGAATGGAATATTTGTGTCACAGTGCATTGAAACCTAAGTTAATTTAGGAAAATAAGTCTATCTTACAATATCGTTTTCCAAGCAAGAAATGTAGTATGCCTCACCATGTGCTCATCTCTTCTTTTATACCTCCAGTCAAGATTTGTAACTTCCTTCCTATAAGCCCTGTATGATTCTTTTTTAGAAATGTATCTTTATTGTTGAAAGTATTACAGATATCCTCCTTTCTCCGCCATTGACCCCCTCCAGCCCTGCATGACAGCCCTGTATGTTATTTATCATTGCTCTAATGAATTGTTTAATAGCTAAGTTTCTCAAAAGAGAAATCTAGCCTCTTTATTTCCTTATTTCCCATTCATTTCTAACCTGCTCAGCCCTAATGAAGCTGTTCTGGCAGACTATCAGCTGCCAAGTACAACAGATGGCTTCTGTTTTTTAGCATGACACTTTTAGACAGCTATTAATTCATTGATTCAATAAATATTTGTTGATCACTTGAGATATGCTAGACCCAATGTTATACACTGTAGGTTCAAAGGTAAACACAAGCCCTGCTGTCAAATGGCTTATACCTTAATGCAGAAAACAATAAACAGGTACTTACAACACACTAGGTCCTGTGCTAAAGTACAGATGTGCCAAGATTCTGCAGACAGACATCAGAGCGGCACCTCTCCAGGCTTGGGTTATTAGAAACCACTTCCCAGAACAGATATTGAATAAACTGAAACCTAACTCTAATGAGGAAGGTAAGAATGATGAACTTTCTCGACATAGATGAGATTATTTACTAATCTGCAGAAGGTCAGAATCAAGAGAAAGAACATATTTCAGTGCATGTAAGGAAATGCCAGTAATTCAATATGACTGGGCTGCAGAATTTGAGGTAGGAAATTGTAGAAAGTTAGGCTACAACAGTAAGAAGAAGACAGGTCATAAAGTCATTCTAAGGAGTTTGGAGTTCAGTGACAAGTCACTAAAACTATTAAAGGTTGGGGCTGATTTGATAAAATGTGCACTTTAGAAAACTGAATTAAGTTGTAGGGTAAAGAACAGATTAGAAAAGTGAGGCCCCTAGAAGACTTACTTTCGTAATCTGGACAGTGGAAAGGAAAGGAAGTAATAACATTCTGTAAGTCATAAACAAGAAAAGTAAGAAAACTGTAATTAACTGGAAGGTAAGGGTTGAGAGGAGTCGAGGATGCAAATAAGGCCCTGATCTGGCAAACAGAGTGAATTGTGGCTCCATTGACTGAAATGGGCCAGACAAGAACAATTTCACAGAGGCAGGGAGTGATGCAATGGTGAGTTTAGATTGAGAAGTGTGAGTTTTACGACGCTTTTGCAATATAACTAGAGGCAGTGGGATGTTTGCGCCTGGTTTTCAGGAACCATATTTGGGAAAGAATGCTAGATTTGAGAACCATGAGCATTTGGTGAAAAAATGCAAGAGGAGGAGACCACAGAAGTTAAGAATGCAGATCAAGTGGTTAAGGGACAGGCTCTATGCAGTCAGATTTGGGTATACATCTTGCTTTTGCTACCTGCAATGCTCAGGCTCTTTAACTTCTTTGTAAGGTAAGAATAATAATAATATCTACCTCATGGGACTTTATGAAGATTAAAATATCATCTCTAAAAAGCATTTAACACAAGTAAGAATTTGGTGAATGTTGACTATCATGATCACTGTGGTTGTTTTAAGTTTGAAGATAGATCTGATGACCTGACACCTTTAAAAGGAAAACAGAGAAAAACAGCTCACAAAAGAATCTGAGAAGCAACAGCCAGAAAGTTAGGAGGAAAATCAGGAGAACGTAATGTCACATAAGCCAGAAAGAAGGCTGGGGACAAAGGAAGGAGCATTTCAAGGTTTAAAAGTAGGCAACACTTTTAAAATGCAGTGCTAGAGGCAAGTAAAATAGGATTTCTTTAGCATCAGGATTTCTTAAAGAGCACAGATTCATTGGTGTTTTAGAAACAAAAGCCAGGTTACAAATTAGGCTGAGGAATGAATAAAAGGTGAGAAGAATGAAGACCATCTTTATGGTCATTGAAAGTAAAAAGAGGGAGAAGATAGAGGAAGATGGAAGGGAAAGTTTGGCTGGTTGTTAATAAAATTAGAGACTCGACCATGTAAATGCCAACAGAAAGAAATCTTGTGATAAGTGCAGTCATATGAAGAGAAGATAGGCGATAGTAAAGGCTTAAGTATGAGGTGGGAGAAGATGGGTCCAGGACACAGGAGCACAAGGGTCCTTGCTCCAAAGGGAGGGCATCCATAACACTGTGACCTAGAGGAAGGGAGGCAAGGGAAGGTGGCAGGAGCTAGAGGTGGGCAAATGTGGTGGGAGGAGTTCGAGGAAACATCTATCTGATGCTGTCTCTTTTCTCTGTAAATTGTCTGCCCCGAGTGAAGTGTAAGACAGAGAGATCAAAGGTTTGAGGGAGGAAAATATCTGAAAGCATTGCTGAGGAAATAGAAAGAGGGAACCAATTAGGGAAACTCAGAAAGTTTTCCAGGCAGCTTTCAGGACCTGGTTATTGTTGAAGCTGTTAACTTGTCGGACCACTGGGCTGTTTTTTGGGCTAATTTTCTCCAGTAGTACTTAGTAGCCAGGAATGAGAATGGAGAAAGCGGGCTGAACAGGCTTAAATAAAATAGGCTTAAACTTTGGGTTTGCTACTGGATACAAGGGAGGGGGAAATATCAAGAATTGAGAAAAATGGCAAGAAAGGGATTCAAGTGTTAGAGGAGGGACAGGGAAGGAAGTGGAGAAAGGAGGAACTCTGGGTAAAGGTAAAGTGAGCGAGGAGCTGTGGCTCCTGGAGAGGCTGTGGAATAGAGGCTAGTGGCGGGAAGACCTGGAAGGAGAGGAGTGTGTGATGCAAGAGCAAGCTGTGACTATTTCAAACGGAGCACTATCTGATGCAGCGGGGGCTGAGGTGGAGGCATGGCAGTGCCTCTGAGATGGAATGGATGTGGAGATCACTGGTGTAGAGCAAACCAAGCTAACGAGAAGCGGGGCTGCTCTCTGAAAGGCCCAAAGATCACTGCAGTTCCTCCAGATAAGAAGAGGAAAGGGGAGGAAGAAAGATGTATCAGGTGCCAAAACATACAATGAATGAAAGGCAATGGCTGGAAAGTTCATGAGAGCAAAATAAGGTATAGAGGGTGATATTGTAAAAGTGTCATGAACCTCCAAGGAGGAGAGGGATTGAGCAACCGTTAGAGCCTGGCTGTGGCATTGAGACATTAGAGTTTTGAGCCAACCCGCCCCATCCGCAGCTTGGTGTGGGAAAATGGGTGGCACCCACTTAAGACAGAGGCTGGAGAAGCCAGGCCTCAGGGCAGGCTAGGGAGTGGGACCGGCTGTGTATGTGGCGGGTAAAGGGGCGGGACAGGTAGGTTACACAGGCCAGGCATCGCAGGGTGGCGTGGAAAGCGATGGGAGGCTGAGGAGGGAGAAGGCCTTGCAACGTGAGGCCGAGAACATGGGAAACGGCACAGTGGGAGGCTTTAAATTAGGGGTGCAACCACACCCGATAGGAATGTGAGGCCCTGTGGGGTTCATTGATTCTAACTGCAAACATTTCACGCCTAAGCTATTGTAGTCAACTCATGACCGGCCCCTTTGCTTCCAGCTTTGCTCTTATAAATTCATTTTCCACGTCGTATCTGGATAAGACGACATAAAATGTCGTTCTGATCCTGTCATTCGTATCCCTGATTTAAATCCTCCACTGTTTTCATCAAGTCTCCAGGACTTATTGCAAATTCCTAAAATTAACATTGTATACAAGTTTCTATGGTTATCTGGCTCTTGTCTGCCTTCCCAGTCTTATCTCCCAGAAGGTCCTAAAATGTCCCCCAGACACACCAAACTCCAAGAAACTTGCCCAGACTCCACAAGCTCTAAGTGGAGATAAGGGGGAAAGAATATTCCAGGTGGAATAAGCAGTTTGGAGAGAGATGTAGACTTTGAGAAATGTCAAGAGATGAAATGTAACTGGGCTCCAAAATGTAATTAGATAAAACATGAAAAATAAGAATTGCTCCTAGCTTTGAATCTTTTTTTTTAATCCACACCCAAGGATATTTTTTCCATTGCTTTTCAGAGAGAGTGGAAGGGAGAGAGAGAGAGAGGGAGAGAGAGAAAGAGAGAGAGATGGAGAGGGGGGGGGGAGAGAAACATCGATGTCATCAATTGGTTGCCTCCCACACACCCCCCATCTGGGGCCAGGGATCGAGCCTGCAACTGAAGTAGGCACCCTTGGCTGGAACTGAACCCTGGAGGTTTCCGTCTGAGCGCCGATGCTCTAACCACTGAGCCCATCCAGCTAGGGCCATAGCCCTGATTCTTGAATAAAGTGCTGCCTCTTTGAAATGTGTTAGAAGGTAGGTGCCGTTAATTTTCCTCAAGGAGTTAAATTTTATGCATCTACCAGACTAAATATTTTTTTATTAGAATAAACTTGTCCGATGTTGCTATTAGTAATCACTATATACATGACCTTTTCCTCATCTTCCCAAGTTTCATATAGTCAAATTTTTTCATGTTGAGAGACATATTGGTTAAGAGGTACACTTCACAGCATGTAACATAACCGACACCTTGCAAAAATGTGTGTGAGTTTGTGTATTTTTTCAAAGATAATGAGGACAAAGATTTAAAATCTGTTCAAACATTTCCTGGCAAAATGTATATAAATCATGCCAAAAAGGAATTGCATATTGCATGCCTTCAATCTGTTTTTGAAATATTTGTAGATACAGGCAACATCTGTTCCACTGGACCAAGACACACTGTAAGTGCTAATAACTTTGAAAAGCTTTGATTTGAAAAGTTTGTACTTGAAAATTAAATATTTTTTAAACAGATACATGCTGAAGCTCTTTAAGTGAACATAAAAAAATTGTTAAGTTACAGAAATTATAAAGAAAATATTTTACAAAATAAACCAAAGTCTAAAACTTAAGGAATTTTCTGAATGATGTAATCATGTATTTAAAAAATATGCTGACTTGCAAAATATAAGATTGCAGTTCAGGTCTGTTATGCATAGATGGGGGTTGGAGAGAGAATTAAGGAACCTGTCTACAAATACATAAAAGAAATTCCCATATTTTTTATTAGAAATACACTGATATACACAGACAACATTTCTATTTAAAGTTGACACCAACTCTATATAATTAGAGGATTACAGTAATAGGTCTTGTAGATAGATGGAAAGGAGCTATTTCATGTATATAGTTTTGGCACATGTTATTAAAGAAACTAGCTTCACTGTGAAATTATGTATCTGACATATGATCAACTTTATATTATATATTCTAATTAGAACTAAAAGTAGCTTAAGAATGGGGAAAAAAAACCCACAATTATTCAAAAAATAAATAAATAAATAAATAAAAACTCAACCTGACTGAGGATTAGTAAATACTGTAACATACCAGAGGTGACCAGATTTGTCAACTGGAGTAATTTTGTTCCAGAAAAGTATAGATCTGAATTTAAATTGATGACAGTAAGATTCACTTTATAAAAAATCAGTTTTTCGGTAAATTACATTAAATGGTAGACATTTCTCTTTATGGCGAGAGAAGGAGTGTCTTTGACAATCTGCTGGTTATTATCAGGCAGTATTTCTCTAACTTTGGGGAGCCATATATTAGTGCATTGTGAAATCCATTTGAGTAGGTCATAAAATTTTTTAAATGAAAAATAGCATATTAGGAAATATGAAATCGCACAACAGATAGCAGGGGTAAGAACTGTTTTGTTAAAACTTGGTTTCAAATGTGCATGTGTGAGAAAGATATGGCATGTATTTCTTATTATAGATCACAGTCCAAAAAAAATGGTTTGGAACCCACTGTCCAAAGGAACACTCTATGGAAAATATGATATTATCTTTTCTTTGGAGGATGACTTAGTTGCAATTTGGTCTAAAGAGCAGATGTAAATCACAAAAGATCCTGGGCCAGATAAAGTCTTGGGTATTACAGACTCCTGGGAGGGCCAGAAGTACAGAGAAGCCAAGCCAACCAGGGGAAGCTCTAAGAGAGGTGACAGAGAGTGGGGTAGGGATCCTAGTAGTGGCCCTACTTCTTTCTGCCCTTACAACTGAGGGAACTTGGACTGGGCTAGGCAGGAAGAAGGATACTCTGTCTCCTCCATGGAGCAATCACCTTATGTCTTTAGAGTACACAAGGAAACAACAGCAAGGGAATACTTAGTTGGCGTTATAATCAACAAAGGAAAGTGCACCTTATTAACTTATATTTGTGGAATCAATATTCCAGGGTCTACAGGTGTTGGTCACGCAGAAAATTATTAACAAACAAAAAGAAAGCAGATATAAAAATATCAGTGTCAGACAAAATAGAAATCAAGAGCAATATGAATAAGAAAAAGAATGATAGAGATAAAAGAAATAATATAAAATAATATATACTCTTTATATTTTAAGTTCTTAACAGCAGAAATATATAAGACAAAAATGGAGAGACATGCAAGTGACATTAATAAGTATAAAATAGTCAAAGATTTTAATATATCTTGCTTATAAATTGAAAGATCAAGCAAACTAAAAATAATTAAAGCTATTTAGAATTCAAAACCACAGACAATTATCAAAGTTGGTTTTATAAATAAAGAATACATAAGGAACTTTGTACCCGAGGGAACATTTATTAAAATTTACCATATTTTAGTCCACAATCTCAAATTCCCCTGATCTCAAAGCAGTAAAATCATAGAGCCACTCACATTTACATTTACAAAGTGTTTACTATGTGCCAGGCATTGTTTATTCTAAGCAATGGTTGTCAGATTTGACAAATAAAGATACAAGATGCCCAGTTAAATTAGAATTTAAGGTATATAGTAAATAATTTGGGGAGGATTTTGGAAATTTTATAAATTTTTAGAGAAACAGTAATAAATTTTCAAAGCTTGGGAGAAACAGAGAGAAACCTTCCCATATACTTCTAAGATAATTTTATAACCCTGTTATCTAAACTAGACAAACATGAAACCATGGGTCATGCCTACTCTTAATTACAGCTGAAAAGTTCTAAGTAAAAATTTAATAGATTAAATATAGCAATGTATTAAAAGTTGCCTGACACCAGAAATGCAAGGAAGCTTCAACACCACAGAATATTTTAATATAACCTACTTTTCTAAAATCAAAGGGGAACAACAATAAAATCATTCCAATTAATGAAAAATTCATTTTTTAAAAGTGACACCTATTTATGTGAGTTTTTTTATTTGGTAAATGTATAGAAGAAAGTTTTCTAATTTGATGAGGCATATCTATCTAAACATCAGCAATGACAAATTTGAAAGTGTAATGAATAAAAGTCCTAGTCATAGTGGAAAATGACAGCAAATTAAAGAAAATATCTAGGAATAAAACTAATGTAAATGTACAATATCTATAGTAAAAACTTTACTGTGAGGCATAAAAGAAGATATGGTTAAATAAAGAAACATACCCTATTCTAAATGGAAAGGAAATATAGTAAAGGTAGTCTCCACGCTAAGTAAATTACAGAGTAAATGCAATCTCAGATCAAAGCCTAACAAATTTTTAAAAATAAAACTTGACAGTACGGTTTTCAGAAAAGATGCAAAAATAGCCACACACCCCCCCCCCCAAAAAAAACATCAAAAGCAGGAAAAGGTGGAGAATTTATGCTATCAAATTTTAAAATATGCTATAAAAATATAGCAATTAGAATTAAATGACAATGATACATTACTGTCATATATAAATGGAGTAGAACCAAATCCACAGTGAGGAACATTCCAAACCAATGAGAATGAGAATAAACAATTGGAGGTGGGGAAAAATTGTTAGGTTCCTAATTTGGAGCCAAGATGAAGGCAACATATATTCTAGGTAGATTAAAAACACAAATGTCTAAAATAAAACTGTAAAAGCATTCAGAGGCAATATATTTGTAATCTTGGCTTACAGGGGACCTTTAAAAGACATAAAGTGCATATGCCATAAAAGAAGCTATTGATAAATTTGACATTAATATTTAAAACATGTGCATAAAAAAGAATAATATTCCTACCGATATTTTTTAATTTTTATCATTGAGCTATTTAGAATCTTCAGAAGAAATGGCTCAAAACTTAGAAAATTCAAGAGGGCAGAGAGAACAACCAAATGTTCAACACTTGCTGTGTAACTGACACAACGCGGGGGGCTTCACATGGGCCCCATTCACTCTCGGGGACCCTCATCGATCCTGAAAGGATGTATTGCTACCATCATGTTGCTGAGGAAGAAACAAAGGACAAGAAGGAAGCAGCGGACTCACTAAGAAATGATTTAGTGTAACACTGCTGGAGCCTGCACCAGGCTTCCAGGCCTGAATCTATAAAATGTTACAAAGTGCTAAATAACAGCATTTTCAGTTGGAAGAGCAAGAGCGATCATTAGAATCTGCTTCCTAAGTTTTAACCAGGCTGCTGGTGTGTTGGCGACGCTGACACTGTTAGTAAAGAGTAGTGGTAACCAGCTAAAAATGTGGCCTAAGACTGTATCTTGTGAAGTCATGTAAATTGTCACTAATCTTCATAGAGTCCTTCCATTCTGAATACTAGATGCAGTGATTTTGTGTTTTGGGAGGCTCGGGGACCACTAAGTAGAGTCAGTAGAAGGCTGCTCAGAAGGGCTCTCTGGGAGAAGTCTTCAGAGTGTCTGCTGATTTCAGAAAGACAGAATCTACTTAAAGAAGATATGCTATTATTCAAGCTGACAGATAATAATAAGATTTCTTCAGTGTGCTCTTTTTCTATTGATAGGAATAATTCTAAAGTATTTATACTATTTTAAATAGTGTCAGTCCCTGCCCTGCGTAGTTAGTCAAGTTAATGCCACCCCATCCTGCAGTCCTTCAGTCTACCACGTGTTTTCCAAGTCCCCTAGTGCTTTAAAAAATCTGGTGAGCTTTGCGGTAAATATGGTTATTCAAACGATAGCATTTGGGATGCCGAGAGTAAGGCCTTGGCCCCAAGTGCCAACTAGAATACAGAAACCCTCCCAGTGACCTCTGCCCTCTGCCTCATCTTGTGTTTGCTTTTATCCACTGAAAATGGCACCACCCATCTGGCCTGGGCCTGACAAGTATCTGACTCTTCCCAGTCTCTTAGGGGGGTTAGTTCTGCATCTGTGCCCACAAGCAGCTGTTGGATTGGCTTTAACATGAACTAATAGCCTGGAACCCAAGTACTACTAGTCCCTGACTATTTCCATGTTTGCTGAGCTCCCATGGTCAATGTGACTTAGGTTGATAGTCCACCTCTTTGAAAAGGAACATTCTTCACAGATGTGAAAATTCCCCACCAGTAAATTTGGGGGAAGTAGAAATACAAAACATTGCCTGAATTGAACAAAAAGAGAAAATTTAAATGTTGGTGCTCGGTTTTTATGGTACATAATATCACCAAACAAATAGGTAAAAATATGTAATTTGATGCATGCTTAAAATTTTTTTTTAAACTTACATTGTTTGCTACAGCCAATAGAATTCTTAGTTGTTTTCACTTTGAACATTTGAGTTAGTATGTAACATTTGTGGGTAAATATCATTTTGGCCAGAAGAAGACTGCTGCCTTGTGCAAGCTGAAACAATCAGAGTTTTCCATGGAAAAGAACTGGAAAGTAAATGTAAAGCAATGTACTTATTTATATATTTGTGAGATTAATGCCATCTAAAAAATGAGAAAAGAATGAGTCTAAGCTTTTCTCTTCCAGTAAGAAACCTATAAACTAGAGAATCCTTTGTTTTCCTTTTGGAGAATACAGTCTAATGCCTTGAGTGGTTTCTTTCTCAACACATAATTGATCTCAGAATGACATTCACTTTGAGTGTGGATAGTTGTACCTTTGGGACAGAGGCAGTTTTGACTTTTGTCATTTTGTACAACAGCTATAGTAGGAAAACTATTTTCTCCAAAAATTACCACTTCAGAGACCCAGAAAACTAAACAATGTCACTTTGTATGTTTATAAAAGACAAAACAGTCTTGCTACTATAAACCAAGTAGAGGAGAAAGGCAATTGAACTAATAGTACCTTATCACTGGAAATATACAGCAGGTAATTAAAAATAGAGGCATGTAAAATATTTAAGGACACAGTTAAAATGGTCTTGTGTTAAAACTTGAAAAGGACCTTAAAAATAGGAAAGATTTTTGCAGACTAGCAAAAAACATTAACAGAACTTTTTTATTTAAAGAGGACAGATATAAAAACTTTTTCAATGTATTTTTCTTATCTCTCTCTTTTTTGGGAAGAGATGTTGTATATAAAAATGTGCCATACATAACCAGTGCATAGAGGAAAACATAAGTTATGTATTTATGATTCAGTAACTTTTTCTCTTAGCTATAATAATAAATCACCATTGCTCTTTTACAATTTATTTTTAATTCTAATGAGCCAAAGTGGTATATTTATCAAACTATAGATAAAAATTCAATGTCATATAACTTGAGTGAACTATATAAACATGATGGCTGGAAAAAACTAAAAAACTAAAGATCAGTTAAGTATAAATATATATCCAGTGTTGCACAGGTATTTTTTTCTTTTTACTCTCCAGGGTTTGTAGGTTGATTTAGTGATTATGAAATGAACAGATAAATAATGACCTCACTCAAGTATTTTACAATGAAATACATTTATAAGCAATAGTTACTTCAATCACTGATGAGAATGTGTGCCATTTAGCTTCAAACTGACCTTCCATTAAATATAAAACTTGATAATATTGTATTTGTTAAGTAACATACAAATAGTAAATTATTATTTTATTAATTATTAATATTTACCAAATTCCTTGGTGAGAACTTTTTATCATTGCCTTCAAGTTGTAATTCTAATTTGCACACTAAAATTTATTTTAAATTGTCCCCAATTGTTTTTACTGTATCTTTATCAGTATTCCAAAATCTGAAAATCGCCCTAGCTGGTTTGGCTCAGTGGTTAGAGCACTGGCCCTCAGACTGAGGGTCACGCACCTTGGTTGCAGGCTCCATCCCTGGCCCCCATCAGGGCTCCTGTGGGAGGCAACCAATGGATATATCTATGTTTCTCTCTCTCTCTCCCCACCTTCCACTCTCTGAAAAGCAATGGAAAAAATATCTTTGGGTGAGGATTAAAACATATATATATGTATACATGTACATATACACACACACACATATATAAAATATATGTATATATACGTATAAATTACAAAATCTCAAACACTTTTAAATTTAACCTTTTTAAACTTGATATTTGTTTGCCTAAGTACCTGGAAAAAAGATCAAGAAAGATAAAAAGGAGAATATTGTGTTGGGCAATTAATCAGACTTTTTACACAACTTAAAAATATTATTTATAAAGGATTTATTTAGAATGTTGGCCTTCCTATAATTAAAAAGATACTGTCCTAAAAATTATTATAGCTTTCTTTCATTTTTTTTTCAGGGGATTGTTATATGGTTAAAAATATCTTTCTATTAGAAGTAAATGTCTTATATCTTAACCTAAAAATATAAGACATTAAGAAGTAATATCATTTGTAAAAGAATTCAATATAAACTTCCTAAAACCATTTATTCTACTGCTTTCTGATTCAAACTAAAAAAAAAAAAAAAAAAAAAAATCAATTTGCACACAATTTTTAGAAGTTCAATTATTCAATAATGTATTATAAAGATATATTTTTCTCATATGATGAACACAAAACCAGTATGGGCCATTTTATCCCTTCTTTGCAAAAGAGAAAATAAAAATCCAATGAGGTCATGCCTTTGCCTCATCATTTAGATACAAAACAGGTTCATTGTCGATGTTTCCTAGTTTACTGATATTTTCACTTCAAAGAAGCTCATGTTCACAGTTTTATACCTGAAACAACCATAGTCTAGAAAAAATATTAAATTAAAATTAAAATGAGCTTTAATATTGTTCTTATACTTCCAGTGATCACCATCATCAAATGATCATCATTTTCAGAGGGCACATGAATATTTTATAAGCTGGTGAATATTTTTTGCAGAAAGAAAACTATTTTTAACCCATAAGCAAGGTATTATGTGCTTTACTCAAAGTTTTTTGTTTGTTTGTTTTTGCTACCTCTAGATTATTTTTAATAATAAAGCTTAGAAAACTGAACTTTAGATAATATTTGACAATGTAAAAATCTCTTGATATAAGACTCAATTGGAAAGATCATACAAGCAGGCCTCATTTTATTGCACTTGGCTTTATTGCGATTTGCAGATATTACATATTTTACAAATTGAAGGTTGTTGCAACCCTGCATTGAGCAAGCCTATTGGTGCTATTTTTCAAACAATATTTGCTCATTTTTTGTCTCTGTGTCACATTTTGGTAATTTTCACAATATTTCAAATTTTTTAATTATTATGATATTTGGTATGGAGAACTATGATCAATGATTTTTGATGTTGCTATTTTAATTGTTTGGGGGCACCATGAGCCATTCCCATATAAAACAGTAAACTTAATTGACAAATGTGTGTGTTCTGACTGCACCTCCCTCTTCTTGGGTCTTCCTATTCCCTGAGACACAACAATATTGAAATTAGACCAATTAATAACCCTACAGTGGCCTCTGTGTATCCAAGTGAAAAGAAGAGCTTCATATCTCTCACTTTAAATCAAAGCTAGAAATGAGTAAGCTTAGTGAGGAAGCCACTTTGAAAGCCAAGAGAGGCCGAAAACTAGGCCTCTTGTCCTAAACAGTTAGTTGAGTTGTGAATGCAAAGGAGGAGTTCTTAAAGGAAATTAAAAGTGCTACTCCAGTGAACACAAAAATGACAAGAAAGAGAAACAGCATTATTGCTGATATAAAAAAAAAAAATTAGTGATCTGGATAGAAGAGCAAACCATCTGTAACATTCTCTTACATCAAAGCCTAATCCAGAGCAAGGCCCTAACTCTCTTCAATTCTATGAAAGCTGAGCAAGGTGAGGAAGCTGCAAAAGAAAAGTTTGAAGCTAATAGAGTTTGGTTCATGAAGTCTAAGGAAAGAAGCCATCTTTATAACATAAAACAAAAAATGACAAAAAAAAAACAAACAAAACAAAAACATAAAAGCTCAAGGTGAAATAGCAAGTACTCATGTAGAAGTTGCAGCAAATTATCCAGGAGAGCTAGCTAAAGTAATTTTAAAAAGCAGCACACTAAACAGTAGATTTTCTATGTAAATGAAACAGCTTTATATTGGAAGAAAATGCCATCCAGGACTTTGATAGCTACTGAGTCAATGACTGGCTTCAAAGTTTCAAAGGACAGGCTAAGTCTCTTGTTACAGACTAATGCAGCTGGGGACTTTAAGTTGAAGCCAATGTTCATAATACCATTCTGAAAATACTAGGGCCCTTAAGAATTATGCTAAATATACTCTGCCTGTGCTCTATAAATGGATCAACAGAGCCTGGATGACAGCACATCTGTTTAAAACACAGTTTACTACATATGGTAAGCCCATAGTTTAGATCTAATGCTCAGAAAAAAACGATTCCTTTCAAAATATTACTGCTCACTGACAATGCACCTCATCACCCAAGAGCTCTCCCTGAGATGTACAAGAAGATTAATGCTGTTTTCAAGTCTGCTAACACAACATCCATTCTGCAGCCTATGGATCAAGGAGTAATTTTGACTTTCAAGTCTTATCATTTAAGAAGTACATTTTGTAAAACTATAGTTGCCATAGATAGTCATTTCTCTAATGGATCTGGGTAAATTGAAAATCTTATGAAAAGGATTCACCATTCTAGATGCCATTAAGAACATTCGTGATTCATGGGAAAATGTCAAAATATCAACATTAATAGGCATTTGAAAGAAGTTGATTCCAACCTCCATGGATGACTTTAAGGTGAGATTTCAGTGGAGGAAGTAACTGCAGATGTGATGGGAATAGCAAGAGAACTAGAATTAGAAGTGGAACCTGAAGATATGACTGAATTGCTGCAACCTCACGTTAAAATTTTAAGAGATGAGGAGTTGCTTCTTATGAATGAGCAAAGAAAGTGATTTCTTGAAATGGAATCTACTCCTGGAAGATGCTGTCTCAATTGTTGACTTAACAATGAAGCATTTAGAATATTATGTAAGCTTAGTTGATAAAGCAGTGGCAGGGTTTGAGAAGATTTGCTCCAATTTTGAAAGATCTACTGTGGGTAAAATACTATCAAAGAGCACGGCATGCTATAGAGAAATTGTTCTTGAAAAGAAGAGTCAATTGATGTGACAAACTTCATCGTTGTCACATTTTAAGAAATTGCCACAGCTACCCTTACCTTCGGAAATCACCACTGTGAACAGTCAGCAGCCATCAGCATTGAGGCAAGACATTCCATCAGCAAAAAGATTATAACTCACTGAAGGTTCAGATGATGGCTAGCATTTTTTAGCAATAAAGTAATTTTTAATT
Organism: Miniopterus schreibersii; assembly: GCF_964146895.1. Lineage (NCBI taxonomy): Eukaryota > Metazoa > Chordata > Mammalia > Chiroptera > Miniopteridae > Miniopterus > Miniopterus schreibersii. The sequence continues at coordinate 35,976,173 of NC_138108.1, read as the reverse complement.
AGGCTATTTACATTTTTAGACATATGCTATTATACACTTAATAGACTACAGTATAATATAAACATAACTTTTGTGTGCAGTGGGAAACTAAAAAGTTTTATGACTCACTTTATTTCAGTTATCTGGAACCAAACCTGCAATATCTCAGAGGTATGTTTGTATTTGTGCAGCAAGGTGCCTCGTAAGCCAAGCTTTTCCTTTCTGAAACAAAAAAAGTCAAATTTTGAGGAAGTATATGAAAGAAAATGTTTCCTAGAGCTAAGTAGGTATGCATATGTGAATGGACTGGTTGACTGTGAGGTAACAGAGAGTAGTGAAAGACATAATAAGGAAAAATGAATGCACATAAAAGATTTCAAGCACAATAATTTCAAAATTCTGTGCTAATTTTTGACTACTCAAACTGAACATGGGTTCTCTCTAACCCTAGATTAGTTGGGATTCAGAAAACACAAGTCACCTTAGAGCATTTATTCTTTGTTTTGAGTGTCACTAGACTAGACCCCCCTAATTTACAAACTCCAATTGGGCACCGGTTACCCGTGGTGAAGAGTATAAAACGTTGTTGTTGGCTATTCAATACCTTCTTGAAATGCAGGACATCATAGGGGAGGAGGGAGAAAGTTTTCTTATCAACAGAGAAAATTACTAGAAAGAAAGGGATTTCAATCTAACTTACTCCCCGTGCTCAGGATTTGAGATAGTGTGACCAGGGTGTCACTGGTAGAAAAGAACATCAAAGACTACAAAGAGGATTAACTATGATATAAGGGAATCTCAAGAAGTTCCTTAATATATGGCCGAGACTAGAAGCCCTTCAAGCCTCTCTGCATCACCATTTAGGTACAAAATTTTACATGTGAATGTGACCAAAAAGTTATAACCTGGATGGCAAGCACAGAAATGTAGCCTAACAGAGATTTCATGACTGATTGAAAAGGGATAGTCCTTGCTCTACACAAGGAACGAATTACAATAGCAACATTCTGTGGTGGAAACAGGCAGGGGCAGCCCTGAATCAGGGATTTATAGTGAACTGATCAGCATGTCACATTGCTCACCAGCTTGTGATTGAAAGCAGCTCCAACAGCTTTGGACCTGAGTAAACCCAAGGAATCCTAGACAACTGTCTCAGTGGTGTCCTAAAGGGGGAGATTCTGGACTTCTGCCTACATGGCTAACGGTGATAGAGAAGGGGGATTGTCAAGTAATTAACTAAAGAAATAGAAAATATATTATACATACAGCTCTGGCTGGAGAAGTGGGTCTTCTGGTTACATCTAGTTCATCCAGCAATGAAAGATGTATGAATATATTTGTTCAGGTAGAGAATTTAAATTCAAATTCTTGTTTAGAGCTTGTAGTATTGTTTCCCTTTTTAAATAATTTTTTTAAACTGCCTATAATCAAAAAGTGTAGGCATTTGTCTTCAGAATATTTTAGCTATATCTGATAAATAAAATCTAGCAATAGAGGTATGAGTCTGCGTTTGCTCCACACTTACCATCTCGTTTGTGCTATTTCATTTCAGCCCCTGCACCCCTGTAAGATAGGCCGAATTACTGTTTGGGTATTCAAGACTCAGAGAATAAATGATGTTTGAAAAGTTAAACTAAACACTCAGGTCTTTTGTACCAAGTCACTTTGCATTAAATAACAGAGAACCACAAACACAAAGGACCTTAGGAAGTATAAAGGGAGTTGATATTTGTCTCCATGCCCACCCTGGCCAAGGTCCATTTCAACTACCTACCTCTTTGAATTTTTTGGAGCAGAAAAGGTGAAAGAGGAAGATGGTAATGATACTTGTCAAAAGAGGAACCAGAAAGGAGATCCCCCTTCTCCATCTTTCCCAAAATGTGGTCAAAGGGCTCTTGCATAAGAGTCACATGGGGGCTTGTCTCCTCCAGAACCTGTACCTGGGATCTCTCAGGTGATCTATGGGGATCTTCTTTTCTAAAAGCCTTATCAAGTGGTTAGTCTGCCTACTAACGTGTAAGGACCGCTGCCTTCTCCCCACAAGGACTGTGCCTTACATAGTAAAGTCCTAGCATTGAAGTTATTCGATTAGCAGTGTTTTCAATATCACATAATTTGTTTATAAAGCCCTAGTGAGTCAGTCTGTGTTTGAGTCATTATAAATTCCAGAAAATTACTCTTTGCTCTTTTCCATCTCTTTTAGTTAATTAACCAGAAATGGATCAGCTTATGAATTGGCTTTTGAAAGAAAACCATTTTGTTTTTAAATATTTCCCTTCTGTTTTCAACTAGTATAATATGTTATTGCCTGAGGAAAACATATAAAGCATGAAAAGAAAGGTCAATATTGAAATTGAAATCTTGTAAAAAAAAGTGATACGGAAAATTTGAATGTGGTTAAACTGATGCCACCAGAGCTTCAGCTACCTGCTTTCAGTGAGTCAGACAGTGACCACAGGGCCGTTTAGGCTGTCCTTGCTATTTCTTGAACCGACCATGCACATCCTTGCCTCAGAGCATCTGCTCTCACTGCTCCCTCTCCCTGTAGTGCCTTTCCCCAGATATCTGCAGGGTCACTCCCTACATTTTTTAGGGCTGCTCCAATGTCACCTCAGGAGTAAAGCCTTCCCTGAGGATTCTTTATAAAATAGCGCCCCCTCCTTTATCCCTCACACTCAACTTACTTTTTTTTTCTTCATAGCACTTTTTATCACATGACATGTTTTATATTTATATTTAAGTGTTTATTTGTGGTTGTGTCTCGGATAACTAAAATGTGAGTTCTATGAGGGCAAGGACTTTATGTGTCATTGCTGTTTTTATTTTCATTGCTTTTATCCCCTTCAGTGAACATGCCTGGACCATGGTAGATGCTCAGAAAAACTGGAGATAGCATTAAGTTAGGTACCTATGTGAAGAAACAGTGTTCATTTATTCATTCACTAAATATGTGCCTGGATCTGTGCCACATATTGTATGCCCACGCTCAGGGTTCTGGTTTCTGAGAGTGACTCCCTCTACCCTCATGGGGAGGCCATTTGCTTAGACACTTTTCCACGTCAAGCATTTCCATAAAATGCTTCTGAGCACCATTTTCAGTCAAGGCAGTCCTTTCCTGAAATCTGGCTTTGTGCTAGTATTTTAACTCTAGCTCTCTGACTACAAGGAGTCTTCAAACTGGACCCCTTTTTCATTCAGGTGCGAGACCAACAATGCTCCCGTCACTCCAGCCTCTTGCCTCACCCTCCCACTCTAGCCTGTGTTCTGTTTGGTTTGGTTTTGATACCACCTAGCATTTCACTTCAGCTACTGCTCACACTGACTTTGAGGCTCTTCTTTATTGCTGGCACATCGGACCGTCTCTCTTGGATTAATGAGTGGTTATTTATTCAAAACATTTGTTAGCTTTTAGCCAGCATATCCATGTACTGGTGACAAGGGACACAGCCTTCTGCATTGGCTAAAATCTGATCATGGGAACTGAAATTTTCTTAAATACCTGAAAAACTGTGCTGATAACTCTGGATAGTATGGGTGGTGACTAATTGTGTTGATTCATTTCTGGGGCGATGTGCTCTTAGAACTCTGGTGAAAAGTAAAATCCCTGGTTCTTTCTATATTGATTTTTCACCTCATTGTCCTTAAAAATATGTAGCAGGATACAAAATTAACACCCAGAAATCAATGGCATTTTTAGACACCAATAATGAACTCTCAGAAACAGAAACTAAAAAAAAAATCCCATTTACCATTGCAACTAAAAAAATAAGATACCTAGGAATAAACTTTAGATTTAACAATTACTCACTTGGCTTATATCTATATAATGCCAAAGTAATATATTAACTAAACATGCTCTTCCCTAAACTGAGTCACATTAATGAGTGAACCAGTTAAAATTATCTTTGGCATCCTGTATGGGCAAAAGAATTGACCGACTGGCTTGTTATAATGGAAAAATCTGAAGATTGTTTACATTATTTTTACCATCCGTATGAAAGCCACTTTAGAATATTCTCTGAGTTTCAGGAAGAAAATCATGATTGATGTGCCAATCATTTCTTCATAATATACAATAGTCATTCAAAACAAAAAGAATACCTTTGGGCATTCTCTTGTTCAAGTTAGTGAGAGGTAGAATCGAGTACTCGTGAAGAGCCCAAGCTCCAGGGCCAGGCTGCGGGGGTTCAGTCCACTTACCAGCTGTGTGACCTTGAGAAAGTAATTTCAACTGTAAAGTTTCCTTTTGATTATAATAGTATAAAGTTGTTATTGAGTGAAATAATCCTAATTACATAGAAAATGCTTAAAACGAGGGCCTGGCATGTACAAGTACATTGTAACTGTGAGTTCGCTCTCTTTTTCTCTCTTATCCACACATTGTAGTCATAAAAAATTATGTTTCCTACAACAATGCTACATACATACATATACATAGCAATGAGATCACATTTCTCTTTATTTGCAGCTCCTTAATAAGAGATATGTGTAGAATTCAGCTATATTAATCTGAGAAAAGACTCATTTGGGCCCATACTTGTCTAGTATTGCTCTTTCTAGATTAGAGTGCCAATAGTTTATCCAATCCTTATAGTAGTTATCAATTTGAGTTCATTATGTTTTAGGTGGTAAGCAGAAGATTAATAGAACTATTCAGACATATATTCTAGTTACCCAACAACTCCTTCTCACAAAATGATCTATAAAACCAAAAAAAAAAGTCTTGACAAAATAGGGAAAAAATAAATCTTGAACAGAAAGATTTCTTATAAATTTTCAAAACTTCATTCTCAACCTCTCTTTCTTCTCCCTCCAAATACACAGTATGAAATCTACATTTCTAAAAACTAGAAATGAGATTATTCCTGTTTAGTAGAATTAATTACATTAATACTGGCAACATTTGAGAAGACAAGGCTTCTTTATTAATGTAGAATTTATGACACCTATATCTTTTTTATTTTTATAGCATGAATAAAAATTATATTACATAATAGTGGAACTTATGTTTAGTGCCCAGAAATTTAAATATTCCACTCTTGGATAACAAGTAGTGTAAACATGTTAAATATTCTCTAACATATAATATCCTGAACATTTAATTTCTATTTTTTTCAAAACAACATAAAACAGTTTTCTAACTTGAGATAGATACAGTTCTAGAAATAAAATACAGTCAGAATATACTTTTAGCCCATTTAAGTTACGTTACTTCTAATCACATATACTGTATTACATAGAGCATATGGATAGATTCCATTGGAAAGTAGTCCAACTTCTATATAAACCCTCAAAATAGATTTTCTATACTTTTTATACTGCTGAAAAATTTTGTCTGTGTGAAAATATTTTTTATTAAATCCAACTCTGAAAGCAAATATTTTCTCCTACACATTTAGAAAAGTGTATTTTTTTCTTTCTTCCTGTGTAGGATACCTTCAATTTGCCCTGGTAGATAGCTTTTCCACTCTTCTCCACCTGCTCTCTATTTTGGGAGACCACCTGTGGACTATAATGGGTCCCTTACCCACTTCCTGTTGGGTTTGGTTAATGAAGAACATTGGCATGAGACCAAAAAGAAGGAAAAGAGTAAATTATGGTATTTATGCCACAGACAGACTTATTGTTCAACCAAAAGTGACAGTTCCTGACAAACAGGCCTCTTCCACGTCTCTGGTTTGCAGGTACAGTCCTATTCCCGTGTTATTCTTACTTGTTCCTTCTTGCCTGGAGTGGTAACAGTTGTTAGTAGGCCTGGTTATTGCAGTACCCCTTGTCATTTCCCCACATCTGGCCCACAATAAACACCTCTTTTATTAAACCGTTGTCAAATTACAATGTGACTACGCCATTTCATCACACTCAAGATACTCAAAGTTTCCTGCCAAGACCATGACTGATACCTTATCTAAAAGTCTTGTGATATAACTCAAAATATATGTTTTATTTTATTCTAGAAAACAGAGCTTACACTAAGCAGAATAGCTGGGTTTTGTTCATTTTTAGTGCCTCTTAATATTTCACACTGTTACCTTTCTTTCCCTTAGTTCTCCCAAGGTACTTAATGCCTGGCCCCTCCACTGCCCCACACTCTCCTGAATCAACCATCTAGTAATATTTCCCATTTAGAGCTTGTATTCTGTTTCCCCAACATCAACATTTGCATGTCTTAGTTCCAGATCCTTAAACATCTCAGAACTGTGTTAACATGATAGTTGGTTGGTTAGTATGCTTTCAGGTTGACAGATCTTTTCTGAAAGCAAAGCCTTAATTCAAAGAATCATGGTAAGTTTTTGGAAAAAATATTTTGGGATGGGCAGGCTTTGCACTGCTTCAAAATTATTTCCTAGAGGTTTGCTCTGCCTGAAAATGGAGTCAGATATGTTATATTCAGTAGATATCTGTTCTTAACAAAAATCTGAGGGTTATAAAAGTGAATGCAACAATAGTATTAATCATGTTATAATGGGAGATGAAAAGGATTTTGTCTTTACAAATAAATTAAGGCGCATGCTGTCTCAGAACACTATTCTAGTAACTGCTGAAAACCCATTGTCTATAATATATGATGAACAAATTTAGTATTCATTCTTTTCATAATTTTAAAAGATTAAAAAAGATTTAATTTTAAAGATATATAGAATTTGCAACTTACTTATATATAACTGGATTCTGTTGGTGTCCATTTTGTGAAGATACTTTTCTTAATAGGCAGTCAATTTTTAAAATATTCAATCTTATTTGCTCACATTTAAAGATATTTCAAAAATGTACTTTAGTAGCACTGTTTCCTCATAAGTAGTAGAAAATCACAAGCTATTTAGGTCACATTGAAGTAAACTACCCCTTCTTTACATAAGTTGCCTTCAATTTTTCATGATCAGAATCGTAAAATTATAGAGCCCTTATACTGGCTTAACAGATGAGCTGCATCTAAGTGTATGGCTCTAAGTCATTGTGATTCAATTTCCAGCTCTATTTATCAAGATTGATATTTAAGTGATGGTGAGTAATGACAGTCCAGATTGAGTGATGAGAAGTGGTTTTGAGAAAATGTCACAAATCCCATTATTGGTCAAAAAAATCTATATTCTTTAATAATTAAATATATATAGTAGTTGTGTGATGCCAAGATTTTGGAAATTATTTTGAAAATGTGAAGAGTGTAGTACTGAAGCCATTTTCTCTTAAAATTGATAATGATAATGTATTTCTCTCAATCATTTTCTCATCAAGCTTCAAATCATTCTAAAATCTATAGAAGCAATATCTATGACTTGATAAGTGGGAATAAATCATACTTACAATTAAAACAGTACAGAGAAATTTGGAAAAAAAAGAGGAAGCAGGTTTTAAACATGAAAAGTAATGTATAGGATACATTATTTTTATAGATCTCCAACATCTCCAATCTCTGACCTAAGTTACAGGATCCTAAGTTATAGGATCAGAAAGAGGGCAAATTTTATGTTAAAGAGCACCAGTTGGAAATATTTTTGGTTTGATTGTCTTAGGACAGATTTTGAATCACCTCTCCAACATGAGGAACCCAAACCTGAGTTCACCTGATACAGTCTAATCTAATGGATGTTCTAATTTCTGTGATCCCTGAGAAAAGAGAAACTCATGAAGTGTGGCCCACAATGAACCTGAGTCTGCCTAGGTACCAGTTCTTGATCATGACAGAGAACACTAGAGTCCAAACAGAGCATGGAATTCCTCTTGAGCTGGGGTAGAAAAGATTAGAACATGGTGTAGCTTCAATGACTAGAATTTGAGCAAGTTACTGAAGAAGAGTAGATAATGTATGGAGGAGGGCCAGAGTTGTACATGGGTCCCCTACAAGTATTTTCTGAAGGCTGGATTCCATATTGACAGTGCAAGGACTTACAAGAGAATGGCTGGTAAGAAATTTAGAACAGAACAAACATACTAGAGGTCAGAGATTGGAGATGTTGGAGATCTAGCCCAGCCAGAGCAGAGAAATTTCTTTAACACCTGCCAAGACAACAGGAACAAGCCTTAGATGTAAGAACCATGCCTTAGAATAGAGCTTACTTTAGACTTGTCTTAACAAAGCCTAAAACTATGCTCTGAAAAAAAAAAATCCCTAGGAGAAACAGTGTTTAAAATTTTTGAGTCTTACAAAGCTAAATAGCTTGGGAACTATTTGGGATTTCCACAGATTTGTCCTAAAATAGTAGAAAACAAGCCTACAGTAGTTCAAACTGACCAGCCCATGATGGAAACAACAACAGAAGCAAAAATCAACACTCCTCAAAGTAAGACAATATAATCCAAAATCTCTACAAAGTGTCACTGATGATGTCCAGTATACAATAAAAAATGATGAGGTGTGCAAAGATATCAGGAAATATAACTCATAGTCAAAAAAATTGTTTTTAAGTCAATAGAAATAGAACCTGAGATGGCACCAATTTAGATTTATCAGAGAACCATAATTTGTTCAAAGAATTGAAGGAAAACAGAAAACTAACAAAGCCAAATGTTGATTCTTTGAAGAGGTTAATAAAATTGGCATACCCTGCGCAAAACTAATCAAGAATCAGAAGGGGAAACGCACACATTAACAACATCAAGAATTATATAAGTGATATCAATGCAAATCATGTAGATATTGAAAAAATATTAATGAAATTTTACAAATAATTTTATGCCAATAATTTGGAAATTTAGATGAAATTTTAAAATTTCTTGAAAATTAAAAAAGTACGTACCAAAACTGACCCCCAAAATAAGTAGAGCCTTGGCTGGTTTTGCTCAGTGGTTAGTGTCAGCCCTCAAACCAAAGGGTCTCGGGTTTGATTCCTGGTCAAGGGCATGTACCTTGGTTCCAGGCTCTATCCTTGGCCCTGGTTTGGGGCGCATGTGGAAGGCAACCAATTAATGTGTCTTTCTCACATCAGTGTTTTTCTCTCTCTCTTTCTCTTCCATCCTCCTTCCTCTCCACTCTCTCTAAGAAAATCAACGGAAAAAATATCCTCTGGTGAGGATTAAAAAATAAATACATAAATAAATAGAATGTCTGAATACTCTGTTAAAGAAATTGAATCCATAATCAAAAACCTTCCCAAATGGAAAATGCCAGGCCCAGGTGGTTTAACTGTTAAGATTTATCAAATATTTAAGGAAGAAATAAAAATAATCTTACACAATTTTTTTCAAGAAATGGAGAGAGAACACTTCTGGACACTCATTATGAAGCAATCATAACCCTTATATAAACATCTGGCAAAGACATCACAACAAAGGAAATTTACACATCATTATTCCTCATGAGTATGAATACAAAATTATTCAATAAAATATTAGCAATTTGAATTTAGTAATATATGTAAAAGATAATATTTTATAATAAAGTGGGATTTACCTTGGGACTGTAGGGTTGCTTCAAAATTGAAAGATCAATTAATGTAATTTACCAGATTAACAGAATAAAGGAGAAAAGCCATAAAATTATTTCAAAGAGAAAAATCATTTGATAAACTCAACCCTCACTCATGCACAATGCATGAATCTCAGTAGCAACTCAATAAATATTTGCTGAAGAATGAATGTTTGATCAGATATGAAACTTTTCCACTTCTGTATAGAAGAGTATGGGTTCCCCATGCTAAACTGTATACTCTCTATACACAAAAGATTTTCTTTTTTTTTTGGACCAGAGAATAGACAGACCTACCATTCACAGGACCCTGATCCCCTGTCAGTTTCCAGGGATCTTGATGTGACAGAAATACAGAATCTTGTGCCTTAGAAAACCAATCAACTTTATCCTTATAACTTCTACAATAGGGAACTACTTTGGACATAACTCAGATTTCATCTTAGAAAAAATTATAAGGAGATTTTTAAATAAAATTATTTTGATAAGAAAACATATTTCCTGAGGATTCTAATATCCAAAAGTAAATGGTCTCCAAAGTGGTTGTGGGTACTCTTCAGACACTAAAGGAATGATATACTTGGACGCTTTGGTTACTAATGAGAAAGCCAACCAGTAAACTAAAGATGTAAATATCTGGTGAATTAAAGGGGTTGATAAAAGAAACTTTTAACAACACAAGAAATATGAAGCTGTTTAATACCAGTGCTAGTTGGTGGAAATTTAACGCGTAAGGCTGATTGCCTTGCATCATCGAAAACGGAGGTGAGATTGCACAGTTTAAGCAGATCTTCACATTGATCTGAATAGAGAGAGCACTGCAGATATATATATCCACTTAGAGGAAAAAATATAGCATGGGGTTACATACCTCTGGTTTCCCTACTGTGCCAAAGCATCTTCAAACATGAAGAGCGCTGCACCCAGGACACCTTGCTTCTTTTCCTGCAGCCTGACATTGTTTCAGTTCTTACTGGGAATGCATCCAAGGCCCAGAGCACAAGGATGTTCTGTACACGATTTTAAATAAAACGATTTTATTATAAAAATTGAAAAATGGCCGAAGGAGAGAAACTTACCCTACTCGTGGGGCACGTCTATAAATGCACAAAAGAGCGCACCGTGCTGTACTCAGTAATTATTGTTAAACATTGGTATAGAACTTTATATTTACAAAGTGCTTTGTAGCCTTTTATATTATTATTCCTCACAGCAGTCTTATGAGGGAGGTTGGTATTGTTAAATCTATTTTAGCCCACTTCAGGAGGTGCCTCTTTGAAGTACTTTGAAATAAACCTTGAAGAATCAAAACCCTTTAGTGTGTCTGGAAGAACAAGGTGGAAAAAACCCATGGCGAAAGTTGGTGTTAAAAAGGAAATCCCAGAGGGAGCCTGTGTGCTGGAGAAGGTGATCAGAGGCCAAAACAGGAGCTGGAAATTGTATCAATTTGACTTGGAAAAAATGGGCAGCCTGAATATAGTGAGATTCATGAACTAGGCTGGTGATAGGGCCTGTTTTCTTCTTGGTTTCTCTAGATAACCTGGTCTGGGGTGTTGATAAGTTGTTGTTAATGCCCTTCATCTTAATTTTCTGGTTTTTATATCATACCAAATATAATCATAAATGATGAAATGCAGTGCAATTAGTCACTGATTCTGTTATATATCCAAGCATTAACTAATCGGCACATAGGAAGAAATTTTTATTTGCATAACCTTGGAAGATAACCTTTATTTTTTCCATTTAAAAAATATTCGTACTTGTTGAGAAATTTGGAAAATAAATAAAAGATGGAAAATTTCATCCATACTCCCAAATACCCAAGACAATCAATATTATAATTTTTTATATTTCCTTCACATTTTTGTCTAAGCATATTTTACATTATTCTAATTATGTAATGCATGTAATTTTACTTAGCCCATTTTTATTTAACATTTTAATTTAGGCATTATTCTCTGTTTTGTGCAACAGACACTAAGACCTGTAGCTCTTCTGGCCTGCAGTAACTTTACTGAGTTCTAGAAATTACAGATATTTTAGCATTAGTCTCAAATAGTATTACCTTAAAAATAGCATTACTTTAAAACTAATATAATGAATTTCCCTAGTAATGGCAGAAATCTGTCACAATCTGTATGAAATGGATCGTCAGTCTCATGGCTTTAAATACTTTCTATATGCTGATAACTGCCAACTGATGTGCTCATATTTTAATTCTGAATTCCAGACTTGTATATCCAACTGCCTCTCAGCCTTTTCATTTGAATGTTTAATGGGCATCTGAAACCTAAAGACCCAAACCAAACTCTTGATATCAGTCTATCCTTATATCCCCATTAAGCCTGCCCCACTAGGGTCCTCCTGTCTGGGTTAATGGGAACTCTACACTGCTTGAAGTTGCTCAAGCCCAAACTAGGAATCAGTCATTGTTTATCTCACACCCAACACCCCACTTATTAACGAATTCTCTCAGCTAGACCTTCAAAATCTAACCTCTGCTCATAATCTCTACTGATATCACCTAGGTTCAAGTCACTGATTTCTGGATTACTGCATTAGCCTCCTATCTGGTCTCTGCTCCTTTTAACACTACTGACAATCTAGCAGCTAATTCTATCTTGTTCAAACCCACCAGAACACATCCCTCCTTTGCTGGAAACCTTGTAAGGACTTTCCATTACACTTAGAGCATAAGTCTTCCTTAGACTTAAATCCACAGGATCTGCCCCCTACACACACACACACACACACACACACACACATTCTTTATCTCTTAGACTTCACCTCATCTCCAACTACTACCCAGGGTAACCACTCGGCCCCAGCCATGTTGGACTCCTCCTATGAACATCCTCCTGCCTTGCGACTTTTTCACTTCTTGTCCCCCTAATCTGGAATGCTATCTTTTCAAATAATCACACAGCTCCCCCGCACAGCTATTACCTTGCTGGTCACTCCATCTAAATTTTGACAGCTAGTCCCACCACTAAACCATCTCTCTCCCTTCCTTCTCTACTCTCTTTCTCTTTAGTGTTTATTTTGGGTTAACATACCATGTATGTTTCTTATTTATCCTGCTTAATATATTCTTTCCCCACTAAAATGTAAACTAGAATGTAACAAGAATACAAAGCGAGGAGTTTTGTCTGTTTTGTCTCTTGCTCTATTTCTAGTACCTAAAGCAATATTCAATACACAGCGTGTGCCAAATAAATATTTGTTGGATAAGTGGATCTTTTGAGGCAGAGTATATGGAAATTTCTTTTAACAGACATAGCTAATTTTAAAATTAGGGTACAACAGAAAGTGCTAAGCAAAATATATTTAGAAACAAGGCCAAGTAGAGTAGCCTATACAATGATGAGATGCCCCTGAGGCCACTTGCCAAAGTTGGTAACAGCTCCTCATCTTAGGAAGAAGCCATGGATGATCAAGGCCAAGGTTTTTGATGTAGCCAACTCCTTTTCTAAGAATCAGGGCAGTGCTACAGGTTAGGTTCTAATGAAGCCCTTTCTGCGTTGTCAATGGTAACTTGGGAATTTGTGTAATAAATAATTTTCCACAAACCTGGTTCTCATGCCACTTTTAGGAAGAAATTAATCAAAGAAAAAGGATTTTATGTTGCTAAGATGTCATTATTGAACCAAATGAATATACATTAAATGTAAATAATCATGAACATAACAACAACACAAATGGGTTTGTGTGGCAATCCATTTGATTTCCAAAATGTTCTTATGGTGTGTAAAAGTATGATCATTTGCACCAAGTTCTATTGTAATGTTCAAAACTTGTAAGATTTCTACAAGAGTAAAATAACTAAAAACAAACAAATAAATAAAATATTTCCATTTTAATCAAGTGCCTCTTAAGAATAAGCAAATAAAATTTATTCAAAGTCCAGTGATAGGACAAATTAATGTTCCAAAGTAACAAAGAAAGAAAAGTTTAACTGAATTAGTGCAAAAGAATTAAGGTGAGGTTAACTTATCAAACTCAGTTTTCAAAACAAAGCTACTTAATAATCATTTTAATTGTGTGGGGAAAACCCTTAAAGATTTAGATCTATATATATGAGCCAAACAGCTTATTCCGGTCATTTTTTAAACCTTAAGAAATGGCCTTAAGTGTAAGCAAAAGTTTAGACTTTGTTTTTATTTACTAACATTGCTCCATGACAGGGACAATTTCTCACTTTTCTGAAGGCACTGACACAGATTTTGGTGATTATTGCTGTATGCCAGGCCATATGCTGCACAGTGTAGTAAGGCGTGTGGTGGGCTAACTTTGTAGCAATGAAACTTTAGAATTTTGAAGATATACACACATATGAAAACTATCAAGTAACTAAATTTTTACCCTAAGGAATATCTGTATATGTCACTTCAAAACCCATCCCCCTAAAAATAGACTGTATTTATTTTACAAAAAAGGATTACAATGTACAGCTTTTGAAATGTCATTTCTTATTTATCATGCAAGACCATATTCAGATTTTTCTGTGTAGGTTTTTAATTGCTAATTACTAAAGAACAAGACAATATGAAAATACTCTGCCAAAAATTGATAAAATCATGGTAAAAGATCATTATGAAAACACAACTCCCAAATATAATGCTTCCTTTCTTTAATCAATAAATTTCTCGAGTATATCTTGTATAGTTCTAATAACTGCTTAATAGTCTACCAAAGTTTCAGGATGAAATAGTAATAAGTACAAGAAAAGTAAACAAACCAAATTTTAAAAACAAAAGGAAGTTACTAAATTCAGGGGGAAAAATGTTGTTTAAGAAAGGAAAGGAATTGTAACCAAAATACATTGTGTGGTTCATCAGTAAAGATTATTATGAGAATGGCATATTAAGAATGATCTAAACAACGACTGTATTCCAAATCGGCTAGTGAGGAATATGGAAGACTCTATGAGGTTTATGTTTTAATCCTTTATAGTAGGAAGTTAGAAAATAATTACTACAATTTTAAAATCTGTCATTGTGGGATAAGCTCGCAGAGAAGCATGGGACAGAGCATTGCTGTTTCCATTATAAATATTGCAGTACTGCCCGGCCAGGTGTGGCTCAGCGGTTGAGCATCGACCTAGGATCCAGGAGATTGAGGTTTGATTCCCGGTCAGGGCACATGCCCGGGTTGCGGGCTCCATCCCCAGTGGGGGGAGTGCAGGAGGCAGCTGGTCAATGACTCTCTCAGCATTGATGTTTCTATCTCTCTCCCTCTCTTTTCCTCTCTGAAATCAATAAAGATTATATATCTCAGTACTATTTGAGTTTTTCAGCCATGTATACATATTGTTTGAATAAAAATTAAAATTGTGAAATGCTAATGTAATTATCATAATAAGTGTGAAGGAGAAGGGTTAGGAGTCATGAGAGATTACTCAGCCTTACGTTAACATAGGAATGTATTCTTTTTTCTCTATTTTAGCTTGCGTTCCCTGTGAAATGAAGAATTGTGTGGAAGAAATTTGAGGGGAGTGTCTCTGCGGGAAGAATACTCACAAGGGAGTGAGAGGAGCAGGATTGGACAAAGGGAGGAGTTAAACTGAGAAACAGTTGCAACAAATGCCTCCCAGGAAGCCATGGAGCTGGCATAGCCCTACAGAGTTGTTCCAAGTGAATCAGGGGTGCCGGGTCAGTCGCTAGGTGAAGACCAATCCCATGAGGAGATGTACCCTTTGATGTAACATTAAGTGAGGCAGTTTTCTCTGAAGGAGGGATTTGTGGAGAGAGACTCAGCTCTGAGTCATCAGCCAACACTGTCCGCAGTTAAAAATGAGAGCCTCATTAATGATTAGTGGCACACCAGAGCATCCACTAAAATCCTTCTTTTATTAACAAATCAATTTGCAGAGTTTTATATGTCAAATTGGTGGAATTTAAGAGCTTTTTCATATTTTTTAGAAATACAAAACACTTTTTGAGATGGTAGGTAACTTTCAGAGGTGGGCCACAGTTATTTATTTTCTCCATAGGGCTACTAAAGCAGACTGGAAACAGTACTTTTCTAAGTCAGTCATAACAGGGAATAACATTTCTCTTGGAAAATGCCTTCAGAGTTCTCCCTTTGGATGCATGGGCACGTCTCTTATATGGTAACTATTTGAAGCAGATGTGGGACTCCACTTCACCCGATGGATATCTTTCTGGGGATACCACTCCGAACGTGGGAAGGTAGGGAGTACAGAGGAGGAGAGAGATCATGCTGGGCATCAGCAGTACAGGGGGTTTACTCTCCTAGCTTTTCCTCTTGGCCCACTGCAAATCCTTCCACTAACTAGCATCACTCGGGTGAGCTGTGAAGTGGGGTGAGAAGACAGTGTCATCGAGGCAGCTTACCTTGTGTGTTCTGCAACTTTTAAATAGGAGAAAGCAGAAATGAGAAGCTCTACAGTTGGCAGAGAGGAAATTCTACTCAGCTGAGCCTGTTGTCTGTGAGAAGCTCTTGTTTTAGCATGCGTTTGCTGAGTGCCTAATATGTGCCTGGCATTGTGTAGGAGGACACCAGGAAGAATGTAAAGATAAATCTACATGATCCAGATATTTGAGCCAGCAGGGGAAATATTGGGGATTGCCTCTTGTGAGAAAACCTCCCTGAAGAAAGTTGAAGGATATGACTAATAATAGGTGCTGGATACACTGTCAGGGGCAACCATAGGAGGGGCTGAGAAAGAATCAGGAGGAACAGAGCCTCAGAGTAAGCTCAGTGTAACTACAGATGCAAATTGATTATCTGCTGACTGTTTACTAAACGTAGGGTGATGTGTGACAACTGCGGATTTAATTCAGTATAAATAGAGCTGAAAATCCACTACAACTTTGTAGCTACTTGCTGGTTACCTGCAAGCATTCAGAATATTTGCTTTGCTCAAAAATGAAATAAGCCAATTCTGAATTTATGAATTCGCATGTTCCTTTGGGTCTCAGTTTCTTTTGTTTCCCCTCCCAACACTGTTTATGTATAGGCAAAACTGAACAATAAGAAAAATATGTATGTGCACTACCATTCAAAATAGTCCTGTCATTCAAAGGCTTGTCATGAATGTTTAACTGGAAAATTCATTCTACAACCTTTAGAACTCCTTCAACCGCTATGATTTCATAGCAGATTCAATTTTTAGCAAAATGCCATTTACAGTGTTTTAAATTAAAAAGTAAAATGTGTTTGAACCATCTTAGAATCAAAGGGCATTTAAAAATATCCAATAAACTATATCACCTTGTCCTGAGTATGTCATTTCAACCAATTAGATAGTAAAGGTAAACATGCTTAACATGTATTTTATGTTCAATGGTCCAAAATACTCAACATCCCTAACTTCATAGCAGCTCTAGAATTAACAATATTTCATGGTAAAGTCAGGTTTCCTTCTTCCGAAGTCATAGTTTTGTCTGTTTGCATAATCTGTTACCAGTATTTTGCCCTTGCCACATTTTCTCCCACTCTTAGTAAGGTTTGTGATGGGTTATTATTGTAATTTCATTTTGGTCACAAACCAATTGATTTGTGCTATTTATAAAGTGCCACTTCAACTATTACCAAAGTTCAACTTTTGAATTCTGACAGCTCTAGTAAATAAAACACTGTCTGCAATAGAGGAATTGCTGAGCTCTATTTGGGAGGATTCTCTTTTGATCTGATTGTCCAAATCCAATCAGCGATGACTTTACAAAAACTCAAATTATAAGAAACTGCTCTTACCATGAAGACAAGTTACACGTGTTCAGACTTTTGCATTTCAGTGTGTAAGAGTACATAAGTGTTTCTATTTATTTTATGTATCTTATGTGTAACTCCAATGCTTCTGCAAATACCATGCTCCAAGACACATCTTTCTCTAAAAATGCTGAAAAAATACATGTGTAATGTGTGTTTACAGAATCATACTCATATCAGGTAGGAAAATGCATACCCATATTGGTATGAATTAGGTTATATCAAGAGGAGGCTTGTGTTTTGTTATCTAGTAAGAGGCAGGTGGTCCAGCAACCCCCTTGAACAACTGGCAGCTTAGTGGACATTCTACAGAGCAGCTGCCTCCTATTTTAACTGGCATTGCATCACAGAACACAAGCCCCTTGTGTAACTTGTAACCCACTGGCAGGAACTGACCTTACCACTACACTATGGTGTAGTATTTGAGCAGGTTACCTAGTTTGCTCACATTGAATACCACTTGGAGGTCTATCTGAATTCAAGTACTTGTCTTTACCAATAGCTTGTATTGTTAATAATCCTTTACTTTTCTGAGTGTTGTTAAAACCAGAATGAAAATTAATTGCTTGGACTGATCTCATGGTCTAAATAATTAGGTATTGTTAAAGAAAACTTGGAATTCTCTAACATGGAACTTGGAACTTTATTAAAGATACCCAAAATGTTTACTAAGAATGAATCAACTAAACACTATGTGTTAAGAATTATATTCTATTTACTCGAGAGGTAACTATAATGCAATAAGCTCAGAACCTAAACAGGATTGTCCTGATAGCGACTGATTAATTCATCCCTCTTCATCAGGATGTGGTGAAGCCTTTAGCCACCTGGGAAATGCCTAGGTCTAGAACAGGCTCTCACAGACTTACTCTTTCACGGCCTGCTTATCCTCTTTACTGACTCCCATTCCTCTCTACTCCAATAAGATCAGCTCTTTGTCATCAGAGCTTCTGACAGTAAATGAAGAAATTGTCTAATTCTCTGTCTATATCTGCTCCAAGTCCATTCTTTCAGCACAGGTTCTTTATCAATGGTCTAAGAAGACCAGAACTGTGGTAATTTATCTGGAGTTGTTTTCATAAGCAAAGCTCTGCCCTTCTGTGCATTTTAAAAAGTGCACTCTCCTCATTTATGTCTTTTTAAGTTTTGATCTACATGTATGATAAGTGAGTAAAATGGCTACTGCAGTTGCCAACTTCCTAACCCTAACCCCTCTCTGTTTACAGTTTTGTACAGTACTTTTTCTAAGATTTAATGTAGCAGCTGGAGGAGTTTTATATCTCACTCTAGCTTCTGGCAAGATGAAAACACAACAGCTTCCAGGCTTGATGTAACATAAAAAGTCTCCCTTTGGGATCCTCTGGTTTAGACTTACACATTCCCCTGCCCACGGCCATCCCGGCTCAGCTGCCTGAAGCCTGACTGTTTAACTGTTTGGTGATCACTTTCCCCAGGGCTGCCTACGCAGAAGCAGAACCATCCCAAAATTATTTAGACCATGAGATCAGTCCAAGCAATTAATTTTCATAGACACTTTAGTCATGTTGACTGCCACACATAAAAAATCCATTTGACCAAAATTTGACCATTTGGCCGAAAATTACTGTTCGATCAAAAGCAAGTTCAATTGCCAATGTTTGTTCCTTAAAGTAGCAAGGCACAAACCTATAATTTGTCTCATTGTCTCCTCTCTTCTCTTATATAAAAATCAACTGGCTGCTAATCAAGTCAAAGCTTAGAAACTTTCTAAGGAAAAATAAACATTTGCAAACTGAAATGAAACACAAATCACTTCAATAGCTTAGATTGGCTCCTTGAAAAGTGTCAAACTGAACTAATCACAGTAGGAACTGATGGAGTATTAGCTCTGGATTTCAAGTTATTGTAATGTTTCAATGTCTGCCTCACATTTTTGGCTGTCTGTCAGATATAATTACTTTGGAAATTCCATCTTCAGTGCTAGTTCTCCTTTTAAGGCCTCGGGGAACAGCTATAAAGATGAATTAGTCCCATGAAAAGAGACTACTTATGGGTGTTTTGTGCATGGTATTTGGACTATAGAATAAGCATTCTGTAACCTTGACTTGACAGGAGTGCAAGGTGGTAGAAGCACAACATTAGAGAAGGCAATGAATACAAACCCATAAAGACGATTCTGTGTGGTTCCACCCAGCCCAACCCCCACTTAGTGTCTAGAGGGACACAAGGAAAACCAATTTACTGGCTTCTTCATTTGGAGATGTTACCTTTAGTTTTAGACAATTGCCAAAAAAGTAAAACCACAATTCTCTTTCCTAATTTATTTAGTGCAGTTTTTCTGTTGTATCTACTAAAATTTCTTACCTTCTTAAGCAATGGTACCAGGAAGTAATGATTTGAATAATCCTCTGGAGGAGTAGGGCGAAGTGGTTAAGATCAATGGTTCTTTCACAAGTCTGGTGCTTTCTAGTTGTATGGTCTTGGGCAAGTTATTTAACCGCTAACCCTCAATCCTCTCATCTGTAAAATGAAAACATGATACTACTGAATTCGTACTGGGGGTTAGATGAAATAAGGGATACAACGACAAAGCACAGTTCATTAGTATTATTTTGTACAAATATAAACTATGAAATGTGCACCTTCTAGTATAAGTTGTGGGATGCACTATTTAATTCTTTAAAGATTTCATTGACCTTACAAATACTTCAAATATTTACATATGCTAGGAGGTTTTTGCATTGAGTGTATTCACATTTTGTCACTTATCCATGTAAACTGTAGAATCTGATATATATATATATCTGATATATATATGTACATATATAGTCTCATATATATATGTGACAAATTACTTAAAACAGATATCCATAGATATGTGATGATGCTCCCTTATCAAATTTCTGAGGCCACATTTTAAGAAAGACAGTAAAGATGATCATGAGCAAGAAGAGTTATGAATGCTGACAGCTAAATAGTCCCAGCTTTGTCTTGGGCTTCTAATCAAGGAAGTATCCATTTATAAATCATTAAATATAAGAATAACTAGTGTGTGTAGCACCATAGTCCTTAGAAAATACAGGCCCATGTCTAAAAAAAGCACCAATTTAAAAAAAACAAAAAAAACCATAAATAAATAAATAAATAAGAACCAATTTAGGTCAACTCATCGTATGTATATTGAATAGGTATTGTAAATATGTCAATACACCCTCAGATCTATTTCTTTATTGCATAACTGCTCTGGTACTATGCTCAGACTGGGTACATAAACAGGTATGTTGGAGGTGACAGCCCAGTGTCCAGTGGGAGATATACATAAGAAACACATATATTGTGTGTACTGTGAAGGAAATAATCAGCTGGCTGCTAAGCAAGTCAGAGCTTAGAGAATTTGTAACAGGGTAATTCCCCATCATACATGGCCTGAGAAAGGTTCTGGAGAATTAGCACTGAAGGTAAGATCTGGAGAATGGAGACTAGTAAAGTGACCAAAAGGAGAAAGGGTGCTGTGGACTGAGTATTTATACCCTCAAGAGTCATGTGTTGGAGCCTCATCCTCCAATGTGATGGTGTCGTGAGGCGGGGCCCTTGGGAGGTGACTGGGATTAGACGAGGCCTGAAGGTGGAGCCCTCAGGAGCGGTCTCAGTGCCCATGAGAGAGCTCTCCTCGCTCCCCCTCCCTCCCCACCCTCTGCCCTGTGAGGGCGCCATGAGAAGCTGGCAGCCTGCAGCCTGCAGCCTGGAACAGGGCTCTCCCCGAAACTCAGCCCTGCTGGCTCCCTGCTCCCAGACGATCAGCCTCAGGGACCGTGAGAAAGAAATGTCTGTTGAGTATAAGCCGCCCTGTCCACGGTGCTTTGCTCTAGCAGCCTGAACTGAGTAACACAGAGAGCTTTCTGCACAACCGTCGGGGATATTGGTCAGCAGCCAGACAGGAAATGGTTAACCAGCGGTGCTCCTGAGCTTCTGTTGCACAAAGGCGGCTAACGGTGCCGCACAGGACGTACACAGTGCTGTACAGTAAGCCTGAGTGTCGCTGCAGCTTCCATTCAGAAAGTGACTTTTCTCACTGGAGAGGACAACTACAAAGCGTAACCTTCCCCGGAGACCAGCAGCGAAAGCTGAGGGTGGAGCTGATCTGGTGGAAGAAGCTGCAGGGCAAACAGAGGCAGCCGCCTGCATTTTGCAGAGTGTTTCAAAGGCAAGTGAAGCCTCGGGTTCCACCAGGGGCTGTCCGTTATTTAAGTTTACAGAGCTTGGGGATGGGCTAAAACAGCAAAATGTCACTTCGGGCAGCCTGTAAGAGTAAAATATGATGGGGTGCACATAAGAGAAGCTGCAGAACTTGGACAACTAGGAAGAAAAGAAAATTCAGCCTAACCAGAACAATGAATACATGCTTGTCTGTGATAGTTATCACCAGCTTGTGAGAAGAAACTGAAAGTGAATGTCATTAATTCAGCAAATATTTATTGTGTTACATCAGGATGCAGAGGAAACTAGGAGACAACGATACGTGCCTTCAAGGAATTTCCACTGAAGGATCTGGGTGGATGAGGGGAGAAAAGATTGGTATCAAGCATTAAACACAATACATCAGTCATCGATGTAGTCTCCTAGGAAATATTAAATGCTGTGGGAAAAGAAAAAGTAGAGTAGGAAAGGAAAAACGAGTTTGGGAGAAGGGACCATTTGCAAAATATTAAATAGTAGGTCAAGCCAGGCCTCATTGAAAAGGTGAAATTTGAGCAAAGCCTTAAAAGAGGTGAAGGAATTAGCAGGTATCCGAGGAAAGAGAACTCTAGAGTATACAGTCCATGCACTGTTGTAGTACTCACACTTAAGATTTTGTGTAGTAAACTGAAGATTTCATTCACGCATATGATATTTTACATATATTTTAAGCATATATTATTTTCAGACAAACTCTTTTCCTGCCTTCAAAAACACAAAATTAAAGAACCCTTCCAGGTGTCTTTAGAGACAGATTTCATGGCTTCTTGGACCTTAAACTAACAACCACAATCAAGATTTTGGATCCCAGAGCAAGCAGGACAGAGGAAGTGGGACTCTTTTATAAAATGTTGCTTTGTAAAGGATCCTTTCTGTCACAGCATGCTTCACATTAGTTCACATAGAGGAAATAAGTATGTCATGAACCCTCCCCAAGGAGTAATTAAAAAGTAATTTAACTTGATATCAAACTTTCACTTTTGACTTTACAGTCACAGGTAAACCCTGTTTTTCCTGTTTCTAAGGCAAATGTTAAACACTTATGAGGCTGCTCAGAGGAGTGAAGAAAAGCTTTCACACCGACCCTTCCTGTTACCCTGGTGAGACAGTTGTCTTAGAGAAAAGAAAGAAGGGTTTAGTGTGTAAATTTATATTATTCTTGGAACAAGATATGTTATATATTTTTTTTCTACATAAAAGCAATTCAAAGAACCGCTGATGCTTTCAACAGAGAGATCCCTAGGTTTTTGTCATCATGGGAGCCTCTGGAGAAGGGTGGTAACCAAAGCAAAAACGTGATGCAATTGTTGAAAGAGCCCATCAATCCTAAGGCAGCATTCACGTAAATATAGTATCCAGATCCTCAAAGTGACACAGCCACTTTATTTTGCATCAGTCCTATCATATCTAACTAATAAAGGTCATTTCTGAGCATCACATTTTAAAAGAGATGTCAAGAAGGAATAGCATGATTATAGGATTATGACCTCAACAGAAACTGCCATCTGAGGAATGGTTAACTACCACAGTAAGGGACAAGCTAAGACAGAACCTTAAATGTTTGGAGAGCTGTCATAGTGGTCACCACAGAAGTTTTTAGTACATTACATATGATGAAATATGGCTTAGTGCCAGATAGTTAAAAAGATGCAGATTTTGGCACAGGATAAGAAGAAACTTTTTGAAAATTAGAACTTTCTAGATAAGAAAGTGGTGTCTCAGCTTGTGAACTAACCCTTGGTTGTTAGAAGTAGTCAAAAATAATATTTAATGGTGAACTATAGTCACAACTCCCATATATAATGGAAGCTGATTGTCTAAGCTTGGCCTCTAAAGAATTTCCCCATATTCTTTGATTTTATGTGGTTTATGAATGAGCAACAGCTAATCAAAAACCCCCTACTCTTGTGAATTATACATGTCCCATAAAACTTAGTGTAAATTTAGGAAACTTGATTTATGCTTTTGTTGATATTATTATAACCATCCAAGCTATCATGCCCCAAATTAAAAAGTGCTGGAAGGTAGATAATACTGCTTAGTGAGTTAATTTTCTTTAATGACAGTGATGAACTGGATCATTCTAATTCCTAATTTATTACCATTTATTTCCACACACATCCTTTGGGCTGCTTTGTGGTACCAGGCCTGGGCTGGGCGGCCCCCCTTTCCCCTTTGCCGGCTGGCCCAGTGCTAGGTCCTGCCCGTAGAGGGAGCTGGAGAGAGACTGCAGGCTGGAAGGGGGCGAGGGAGGGTTTTTGCTTTCAGTTGTTTTGGCTTTCCCCTGTGGTGGGAAAATTGGTGTTTCTGGGGTTCTGGAAGCCTTCGCCACAGTACTGGAAGCTCTCAAAGATCTGCAACAGCAGATAACCTCCATCCGCTTTTTCCATCAACCCCACATCAGGAAGCATGTTCCACAACCTCTCATGGGGGGTCTGACTCTCAGCCTGGTGAGAGCTCCTTTCTTCTTGAAGTGTCTTCCTTTCGCTAAGTTTCTAGAACTTAGGAAAAGTTCTCCCTACATTTGGTACCTCTGAATACCTTACCGTAGGGTTCTTTTACCTGTTTTAGTGGTTAACCATCCCATACCTAGTAGATAAGTCTTTATATTTATGTTTTCCTGTTCAAATTATTGTTTTGGTTTTTATCCCCTGACTGAACCCTGACTAACACAAGACCTGACAGCAAAAATAAAGGCAAATTTTAAAATTCAAAGTCTCTCATTATTGGTCTCTCTTTAAACTCTCATACAATAAATAAGAATGTTATTCTCTTTCCCCAGGTTTGGTTATTAGCGCTGGGGTGGTGGTTGGGTGGAAATGGTTTTAAATATGTTTCAATGGACACCTTCCCTGTTCTGACAAGTGCTTGACAAGTATCATATATATTCATATATTCTTTGCCCCAACGGACTGCTTAGAAATATTCGATGCCCTTATTTGTGGAAGGCAGAGGTTTGACATGATAATCAGTCATGTAAAGTCTCATGATAAAAAGAAATGAACACGTGTCACACTAGCTTCTTTGGTGTCAGATTTAACTGTAGCCAGTGATTATGAAAAAGATGCTAAAAACTCAGGGTTTACTTTAAGTCTACTTATCAAATAATACATTATGAATTTGGCAAAAAAATATTGTGTGCTCATGTTTGAATATAAATGTGTACAAACTACAAATATCTAATCGCCACTACAGAGCTCAGTAGACTCTAGGTACTTGTAACTGACCCAAATTATTAAAAACAAGGTAATAATCACCAGAAACAAATGACAGGATAGAAGGGATCCAAACATTAAAAGTCAAACGTTCACCTTCTCACCTCTACTCCAGCCTATGAGCGACTTTCGGTTGCTCAATGACACTTTTTTGTTACGCCCATTTACAGCTGTGGTTGCGCTGGCGGCTACAGGTAGGGATTGCTATAGAATTAAGAAGCCAAATGGTGGCTTCGCTCTGCAACAGAATGAAGCATGGATGGCAGAGAAGGAAGCAAATTGAAGCCCGTTTAGGAACAAAAAATGGGGGAAGGGGAAAAGCAGGGATTGACGTAGAAGATCCAGGAAGAATCTGGGCAACAGAGAGTTTAGAGAGGGGTTGGGGGAAACAAGATGTGTGATTACAGTAAAGGCAGGAATTTGGAGGAAAGATATGTAAAGAAAAAATGTGTTTTCCTGCATGATGGTTGTTTGGTTCTTTCCATAATGCCCTCAACAATTTTAAATAAGGTTTTTCATTTCTTTTCAAGAGTTTTTCTGCTTTAATTGGTGTGGCATATCTGGGGGGGTTTTTGGTGGTTTTTTTTTTTTTGGATATGATGGGAAAAGAGGAAAGCCTCAAGATGGCCCAGTTGTATTCAGGACCCTGTCGAAAAGGAAAGTATCCCCAGACTACAGTATGCCTTCATTTATGCTTTCATTACATATCAGTTTTCCATTAAAAAAATATATATGCAACTTGAAAAAGTAGTAAATACCTATAGTTCTTTGTAGTTATATATGCTCTTTCTATTCCAGACTTCATAACATAATTCAAATGTATTCTCTATTGTCCAGTTAAAGATGTCAAAACAATCTATACGCAATAGCTGGATCTACTTAGGATATTGTTTGGGTTATAGAGTGTACTATGAAGTATGAGTCTGTTATGAAAGTTATATTGTTTGCTGACATTATTTACATGGTTAAGATTATACTCTTTAACACAATGAATGCTAAAATTAAAAGGAAATATGCTAAATACACATTAGTTAGTATATTTCTTGATTCATAGTACCACATTTCTTTTTCAATATATGGAACAAATATTTAATACCTAAGAGTTGGGAGACTAAATATGGGCAGCTTGGGACCGGGGGGCAGCTTGAGGTGGGGGGGAGACCAAGATGAAGAGACCACAACTTTGCCATCAGTCTAATGGGTGAGAATGATTTAAACGGGGCAGGGCAGAATTGATGAGCCCTCCTAATTACAAAAAGGGTGTCTAATATCTTAGAAAATGAGATCTTTTTGTTTTGTGCATAAGAGAAACTAACAGGTCCTTTGAAAGCCTTCCACCTTTTATTATACAAAACCACTGCCTTTGAGTATTGTAAGTTCCACTTCCAGAAACAGCTCATATCAGACCAACCCCCCCACAGATAACAATGAGGAACTTTGGACAGAATTTTTTAAAATCATTAGGGCTGGGACTAAGGTGGGATGAGTGAGGCACTCATCTCAGGTGCAAAATTTAAGGGGGGACAAAGCGCATTCTAACGCAATATCTTTAAAAATCCAAAGTAATGCAAAAACTCCATGATGAACATAATAACAAATTTTTAAATAAAAATAGGACCAGTATTACCAATTTTTAAAAAATTTGCTTTTAGTTCTAATATGGCTCAGTGTGGCACTGTTACTGTTTTCTCATTGTGGATTTTTGCCTAAACTTAGTAACCAAGAATCAGAATGAAGGGGATTCTCTGGGTTCTGTGAAAGAGGCAATTGCCCAGGGAGCAACCTAGGGCAATGAAGTAAAAGATGAATGGAACCATCTTTGCCCCATCCAAACTAATCACAGTTATTCCTCCAGGGAGTATCAAAATTGTGAAGGCAAATGTTATTATTTCAACACTGTCCAATGTGTCCTGACCATGTACCAGTTTCATCATCAACTTTTTTTGTGGCATTTGGTGCTTGGCGTAGTCTGAGGTAACTCAAGTTGAAACAGTATATAACAACTTGATAATTTGAACCAAAATTGCTGCAAAGGGACTAATTATCTAGGGTGCCACTGAGGAAATTGTCCAAAAAGTAGGGGAGACAATCTTTTAGAAATGGACTCTCTATCAGGTTAGTTGAGTGCAGTTCTATGGAATTTGGTAAGAGGGATGTGTGGTAGACTCAGAAATGCTCTGCTAGAACCCTTGCAAGGACGCATTTTCTGCCCAGCCCTGGGGAACGCAGGCAGCAGGCAGCCCAGCTCTCAGCTCCTGCAGGGTGCGCCTCAGCCTTAAAGAGCCACCTCTCCTGAGGTCATGCCCTTCTCAAGGCAGCCCCCATCTGTGGGATGAGCAAGGCAAGAGTTGAGGGGCCCTCAGCATTTCATTCTAGGGCAAGAAACTATGAAGGGCAGTCTTCTCTTCATAGCTCCTGCCGGATGGCCAAAGTTTTGTTGGCCTGCCTCGGTTCGGTCTCTCCCTCCACCCACATCCCTCTACTTCTTTCCCTTCCCTCTCACATCTTGCTCTTTAAAACCATTTGCTTCCAAGAACCCAACCTGACACAGAGAGGTAAACTAGAAGACATTTTTCTTTTTCCAACAATTATTTTGAACAGCAACCAAAAAACATCTGCAAAAAAAAAAAAAAAGAAAGAAAGAAAGAAAAAAGAATAAATATACAACTGTATTTGCAACATATCTTTTTGAGCTCTCTCAATTTAGATCTGAATTATACATACTTGTAATTATTGTGTATATGTGGCTTTGGATTTCAGATTTTGTAATTACTATTATTTAGCATATAATACCTTATAGCAGACTTGTCCACATATTGGTTTTTTTCAGTGCCCTTGTGTTATTCCATAGTGGATTTCTTAACTGTCTCCAAATTTATGGCCTTAAATTGTTTCCTGTTTTTTCACTGCTTAAAATAGTGCTGTTATAAATATTGTTGCACAAATTGCTGTCTTCCTTTTTTGATTAATTCCATTGACAAATGCTCTCCTAGAGTTGGATTATAGTCCTCTGAAAACCAGCACTGGGACCAGTTAGCAGAGAAGGTGAGAATAAAGGGGGCAGAATGAGGGGTCACATGCCCGCCAGCTTTTCCTTTCTCACTGACGAAAGATGTATATTAACGGTGTGTGCATAAATCTGGAACGCCCTGAAACTTCACCACATCCTGGCTAACTTCTTTCTTCTCTCCAAATCTTCTTGAATAACCCCACTTTATAGTAATTTGTACCTTGAATATGGATATTGAATTATATTTGTTTGCAGTGCCATTATCCAAAATCCAGTTTGCAGAATAAAGGGAAAGAATAAACAAATCTATTCAAGGATAAACAAGTTTGTTCAAGGATAAACAAGTTTAGGAAACACTGCACAGTAAATAATCTTCTTGAAGATTAATAAAGGAGAGGGGTATGTTAAAGGCAGAGTTCTTACAGCAAAGAAATTGTTAAATTAATTAATGCACCCACACAGTAGAATTAATATACCATTGTTTGTGAAACAATGGTATATATGGCATCATAAAAAACTTTTTGAAAAATTATTATACATATGCATATCATATATACATATTGCTCACTAGTAGCTATCTTCCTAGAAAAGCTCATTTACGTTATTACATTAGTATCCCTTCTAGTACCTACCATCCATCCTGGCAAATTTTAGGTGCTTTACAAAGGTATATGAAATTGCATTAAACATCTGTTCAAAATCACTTCATTCATTGCTAGACATTTATATAATATAGTTTTAAAGAAAGGTAACAGTTGAGGGGAGCTACAGAAAAAAGCACAGAAATTACATCGAATTTTTTCTTATGCATATGAAGTTGCTCTGTGAGAACATCACTGAGCAGATGTACAGGCCCATTATCTTCTCACGTGGCTATATGCTCCTCCTTCCAAAAAATGTGAGCAGGTTGGGACATAAAGCAATTCACACAGACTGGAGTGCAGAGCAGAGAACATGAAAATGATTTGCAAAAAATAATAGAGCAATCTTAAGAGATGTCACATAGGTGAGCTTAAATCAGGACATTAAACACTGAGGGTCACTATTTAACAAAGCATCCAAATGTGTAATAATCCTACTAAACTCTTGGAGTAGCAGATTTAGAGCAAAACTATCCACATGCTCCTCCTACATTAAAATCCAAGGACAATGGTTTTCACGTATGTATAGTCGTTTCAGCCTTGACTCAGAAGGCTTATGGGGTCTGCTTCATGACCTACATAACCTGTGTTTTCAGAAACAGGTGTTTGTAAGTCTGCATCTGGTGATAAATATTAAAGACAGAAGACGAGAATTCTGAAGCAGTCTACTTAATTCATCCTCACTTGTCATTGCCACTACCAGCTCCACAGACTAAGAATTCCTCTCCTATCTTGAAATTTCAAATTGTGTATCTCTCAGTATTTTTAAATATTCATAAAATTTTAGAAATCATGATTAACCCCTCATTTTACAGTTGAGAAAACTAAGAGCTATAAAGTTGAAATACTTGCCTAGATTCAGATAACAAATTTTCTGTAAGTTTATACAAAAATACAGTTTCTCTTGGCTCCTAACACAATTTTGTTCACTACATTATTCTAAGAAAATTTGGAAATATATTTAGAACAATATTGCATTATGGTTAAAGAATACAAGCTCTGAAGTTAGGAAGACCAAGGTAACAAAAGGAATTTTCTTTAACTCCTCTAAGCTTAGTTTATTCATTATTAAAAAGTAATAATACTCTTTATGGCTTAGTATTGGCGTGAGTTTTAAGTGACATAGAACATGATTAAGTACCAAAAACTATTCGTTATCATTATTATGACATATGTAAATAAAATTTATTTTCATAGCCTTCAGAAACTGCGCATAGATTTTTATCAAATTTTGAGGTTAGTCTCATGTAAATTGTAAGCCAGGTGTCATATTCAAAATTCATGCTGGCTTCCAGTTCTAGGGAGACGAGTAGGGAATGGTACCTCATCCTTCCTATTCTGTCTTCTAGGAACACTAAAAATCCTGGACATTATAGATAAAACAAACAAGAAGATGTTTCTTGTTTGAAAGGTAGAAAAGAAAAGGTCAGGCAAGTCAGGGAACTCAGAACCTAAGCAACTACAAGGTCGTGAATTCCTTGCATTTTCTTCTTGCCTCATGCTTTCCAGAGTGGGTACCAAAGAAGCCTTGACACGGACCAACAACAAAAAACCCAAGAAAAGTCTGCTCTCTCTTGCCAATGGATCGGGAAAGGGGCAGCCTAACAAGACAGGAAATATTTAGACAATAACTGCAGAAAATCTTGCATCCCATCCACACAAGCAACGGCCCAGCGAAGCATTTCGACTCCACCTTTGCCAGGTGGTAAGGAGGTGCCAGGACTCCCTCCCCACCTCCAGGGTGGTATCAAAGAGGGCACGTGGGAAGCTGAGACTTTCATCTCTACCAGTTGGTAAAGAGGACCCCCTCTGTGGTGTCATGAGAGACAGTGTGGGAGGGAGGGGAGACTTGAATTTCAACCCCACACGACCCCCTTCTACCTAAACCTCAAACGTTTTACAAAAATTAACTCAAAATAAATCATAGATTTAAATATAAAATGTAAAACTGTAAGACTTTTAGAAAATAATGTAAGAGAAAATCTTCAGGAGCTAGGGCTTGGGGAAGGGTTCTTAGACATGATACCAAAGTCACAACCCATAAAAATAAAACCGATAAATTGGACCTCACCAAAATTAAAAACTTTTGCTCTGTGAAAGATCATATTAAGAGGATGAAAAGACAAGCTACAGAGTAGAAAAAATTGTTTGTAAACATATCTGACAAAGCACTTATCTAGAACTTTTAAAACTGAACAGTATAAACAAATAATCCATTTAGGTCACGGGCAAAAGACATAAAGAGACATTTTACCAAAGATGGCAAGTAAACATGTGAATAAAATGTTCAGCATCACTAGCTATTAGGGGAAATGCAAATTAAAGCCATGATGAGGTATCACTCTACACCTCTCAGCATGATAAAATAAAATACTGATGCTATTTTATATCTTGCTAGCAAATGCCAGCAAGAATACAGAGACACTTGATCTGTTATATATTGCCAATAAGAATATAAAATGGTACAGCCACTCTGGAAAACAGGTTGTCAATTTCTTAAAACAATTAAACATACACTTAGCTTATAACCCAGCAATTGTACTCCTAGGCATTTATCTCAGAGAAAAGAAACATTACTATAGCAGCTTTATTGTAATAGACCAAAACTAGAAACAACCAAAATGTAATACTTCCCAGCAATAGAAAGAAAGGAACTATTGATACACACAACAACTTGGATGGATCTCAAGGACATTATGCTAAGTGAAAGAAAGGAACACGACAATATCAAAAGGACACATATACTGTGAGTCTATTTATATAAAATTCTTGAAATGATAAAATTATAGAGAAGGGAAACAGATGAAAGGCTGCCGGGGGTTAGGGACGGTGTGGGGGAGGGAGTTGAGTGTGGCTATAACGGGGCCGCATCAGAGATCTTTATGGGGATGGAAGAGTTCTCTTTCTTGATTGCACTGATGCTTCAAGGAGCCTACCCATGAGATACAATGACATGGAATCATAACATACATGCAGCCCGAGTCAGATGCCCGTCTGAGTTGTATTACAATTACGTTAGATGGACTCCTTAGTGGAAACTGACTGAAGGGTGCATGGGTCCTCTGTGTACAACCTTTGCAAATTCCCATGAATCTTTATTTCAAAATAGAAAGTTTGTTTTGGGAGCTTTTCTGGGAAGCAACAGAGTCTTATATGACTTCTGGTCAGAAGAACCACATTCTGCCAGGGGCGTTTGAAAGCAAAGTGCGACACAGAAAAGTTGGCTACCAGTTAAGGAGAAACAGCATATGCAGAGATTGTGTGGCAGAGAAAACAATCATGCCTTTCCAATATGAGCCCCAAGTAGAGCTGATGGTTTTTAAGCCCCAACTGCAGATTAGAATGAAGTGGGAGCTCTAGAAATGTTCCTTGTCCAGCCCTACCTCCAGCCATTCTGACTCCGCTGGGTTAGAGTGATCATAATTGTCTCGACGATTCTAAAGTGCCGCCTGGACTGACACACACCACATTACACTAAGGGATGTAACAGCAGCTCAGTGTCTGAAAGCTGACGCTATTTTGAGCCCTGTAAAGGTAAAGTAAACCCAAACGTTTTTGTTATTCTAATGTTGAGGTTATGTTAAGGCCAGTTACTAAATCCTCTGAACCTCCTATATCTTAATTAATGAAGCAATATCCAGAACCCAGGGAGTTAAAAAAATAATAACATAGGTGTTTCTTAACGTGCTATGTTTAAAAAAGAAATCAGTATTTTATCCTTTGGGTATCACTGATTCAAATAACACTTTTATTTTCTCACAGCTATTAGTAAGATGCAAGAAAAAAGTGCTCTAAATTGCAGGCACTCGTCTGTGATGAACTGCTGCTGGAAGCGGCAGTCCTCTCTGGTGTGAGCCAAGGTAAATAGCACCAGGCAGGGATCCTTTCCCATGGCGCAGCATAGCAGAATGCCAAAAGTGTTCTATAGAAAAGATCTGATACAAATGAAAACATTAGAAATTATTAAGCTTTATAGTAATTGCTATAGTTATCAAAATTCTACATTCATATTTACAGTTTCTATTAAGCTTTATTTAACAGTTAATGATGCTCCCGAGCGATGCTGGTTATTGCAGTTAATGTATAACTGAGATACAGAGCAGAATCCTGGAAACGGCCTGGGAGCCGAAGGACAGGCTTCTGTTCACATCCCTGCTGTTGGACCCTGGCTGAGGTCTTTATCACGCTCCTCCTATGTAAACTGGGAATAATAATATTTTGAGGAATGAAAGAAATAATATGAGAAAACACTTTAAGCTGCAAAGTGTTAAACATTTTATCATTGTAATAATTATTACCATTTAAAAAATTCAATTATTATTTGTTACTTGCTTAGTTATAGGTCTATGAAACTATTTTTTTTAGAAGTTGTAGTTTGTATAAATAGAGTAAGTTTTTTATGATCAAAACTACTATATGGTGACTCAGTTCTCAATTGAAGGGTGATGGTTTCTAAATTGCAAATGACTTGTGCATATTTGCTGACATTGATCAATCCTGTTGACTATAACTCCTGGAAGTGACCAGCTCCCTGAGTATATAGAGCCTTGTGGCATGCAAACTTCATATGCCATTTAAAGCTTTCCTTTTAGAAATCTAACACATATTTTATTTCTCTAGTTATTCCATTAAAGGACACTTCAGCTGAGGTGCCACTACATTTTTAGGCTTTAGTTTTTGGAGCAGAAAATGCCTTATAGGTCCATCTAGCTGTCAGTATCCCATACCCTGAAGCAATGCACAGAACCACAAGAATATCAGAAAGAATCTCAAGCTGTCTGTAGCACTCAATACTAATTAGAGAGTATAAACATGATATTGAATGGTGTAAGATGAACGACTCATATAGATACTCTTTTAAACTTCACAAATATAAAATTATACAACAATACTAAATAATAAATTACAAATAAGCCCAGGTGCATAAGTTATAAGAACAACAGAATAAATAATTTTAGAACTAGCTATGAGTTAAATATTAAAAATCACAAATCATTTTTATTGGGATAATTTTACCCATAAATTAGATTACCCTTATAGTATTACCTATAAATTTTAACTTTGTAATTAACAAAAATAGATTTGATTAGATTTGATTTTTTCCATCACCATTTACCCCCTCTATGCCTTCTTCCGCATCCCCCCCCAGTCACCACACTCTTGTCCATGTCCATGAGTTCTCTCTTTTTTTTTCTTTTTTGCTCAATCCCCCTCCACCACCACCCACAACCACCACCAGAGCTGTCTGTCTGCTCTCTATGAGTCTAAACAAAAATATTTTAATATAAAAGTATGGGGGCTTACCTTCTTTTACATATTTATATGTGTAACTAATTTCATGTTTCTATTTCGAACATGCTAATTCCACATCTCTAAGAAAATTACTGTCAAAACTGATATTTAAAGTACAAATATAAATGGTGATTTCTCAATATTTACCATTTTCTATTCTGCAGAGTTTTTTTATGTTGTTGTTTCTCAAGTTGAGATATATCTATTTCAAAGAATACCTGTGGGGTTGTCCTTATATATACAAGTAAAAAGCAATGTGATTTTATTGGTTTATTCATTTGTTTATACCTCTCTTTTCGCAAACAGAATTATAAGGTACTATTATAAATAGCTATGCCATCACATAAAAAAATTAAAGAAACTGAGATATTCAAATGAGCAAAGGAAAACTAAGTTGAAGCTCAAAGTAAGGTTAGAATGCATATGGCTCAGTGTACTTGCCAGAGAAGGGCTACAAATTTAGCTCTAAGAGAAAAATATGAAAGTGTCCAGATGTTTAGGATACATGGTTAATTCTGGTGCTGAAGGAGATAAATAAATGGAAAAGGCACACATTTCTTTTATCTGGACATTCAAGATAAAAAGTCAAATGATCTAAAAAGCAGAAATGGATATTCATAAACACACATTAAGCTATCTATATACAGACTAAGATATCTAGACATAGGCTACCTGTGATACACTTGTTCCCTTGTCTGGGTCTATTTCTATTATCAGACACCTGGAGAGCAGATTGGATAGTGGAAGAAAGAAGACCTTAGGTCAGTTGACATAATCTTCTTGCCTAATTCGGTGAGCAGGCTCCAGGAGGTCTTTATGCCCTGCACTGGTAATTAGGTATTTCCTTTCAGAAAGTTACTGCCAAGAAAATCAAGATTTGAGCACTAGCCAAACAAAGTTACAAAGGAGGCTACAGGTAAATCCCAAGATTAATTCATGTCAAAACAATTAAATCAGATGCCCATAATATCCAAGAGAAATCACTGGACTTGACTCAAAATTTACAAAGTGAATGTAGGAAAATGCTCCTTGCTTTTGGCTGATTGAGAAAGGAAAGAAGTTACAGGAGGAAAAATGGGGGCCAAGAGGAGTAAGGAAAGTGGGACAAAGAAGAGGAGAGAGGTGGCTTCCTACCAGCCTGCTCAGCACGAGCCAGCTACCAATGAGCCTTTACCCTGCGTGGGCATTTGTAAGCCTCAAAGCAGTTGGGGTGCCCAGCCTTCGCAGAACAAGATGGGCAAGAAAGGCACATTTGGTGACTTGGAAAAGGAATGGGCCAACTACGCAAAGAGAACATTTTCAGTATCATTTCGAAATAGAGACCAAAACACACCTTAATATGTCGAAACACATGTTTTCCAAATTTAGAAATTCCTGAAATAATGAATAAAAGCAGATCTGGAGAGGGGGTTCCCAAACAGAAAGAGGAACTCAGAGAGAGCAAGGAGCTCAAGAGGGAGAGAACAGAACGGGGTGCAGAAGGCTATGGGGTAGGAGGGAACAAAGGGCCAGAAAGAGGAACCCCGCCAAGAACTTACCTTGCTGCGGTTTGGCTCTGGGAGCCGAGCTGGCTGGCTGAGGCCGAGTCTCTGGCGAGGCTCCCCTCTTTGACGGCTTCCCCTGAGTAGAAGTGGGGCGGAACCCCACAGGGGAAACTTAAATATGGTGGGAGTGGGGCAGGTGGATTCTATTGTCCTGCTCTAAGATTATTATTTTTAAACCTCACCTGAGGCTATGTTTTATTGATTTTAGAGAGAGAGGAAGGGTGGGGCGGGAGAGACATTGATTGGCTGCCTCCTGTATACGCCCCAACTGGGGACTCAAACCTGAAGCCCAGGAACGTGCCCTGACCAAGAATCAGACCCGAAACCTTTTGGTGCATGGGACGGTGCTCCAACCCAGCACCCGGCCAGGGCAATACTACTGATTTTAGAATAAAGTTTATTATAGGGGGATCTCATCTTGGACCCTCTTCTGGAATATTTACTTAATGAGGTACAGGAAAACCTCACCTATAGCACTCTCATTTATAAGGTACTCTCATAAGTGGAGCCTGAAGATATTACCATAATTAACTTCTAGGGTATATATGACCGCAAAATCCTGGTAAACTGGCTGTTCTTGTAGAAGTATCTTCGTAGATAAACTTGAAAATCATTACTGAATACTTTCTGTATATGGGGATATGCAAGGATGGGAGGCTACTAACAAAAATTTTTCTTTTCCTTATAGATCACAAAACTTGGTTGAAATGACAATGAAAGGAAAACCACACATAAACAAGTCCAAATGATGAGATGCTAAGAGTGCAAAAACTGAAAGAGAGGCAACGACTTACACCTGCTTCTGGTTATAGACAAGACTGAAAATACATTCAGGATTTTGTAAGTAACTTGGTAAGGGCAAGGTGAACCATTGGCCAGCATTATTCTGAACTGGCTCTTGAACTGTTGCTCTGTTGGAAAAGTGACTGACAGATACTTAATTAGAAAGGAACCCAATGAGCAAAGGTACAAAGCAAAGAATGAGAAAGACGCATATAAGGAACAATAATCCAGAGGTAATAGAAAAGATGCCGGGGGGAATGAAAAGATGACCTTGGGCAGCAAGGAAAGAAACTGTTGGGGGGAAAGAGCTTTAAAAATAAACTTCCAGGAGCCAAGAAAGTGCTATGATGAAAGCAGTATTTAATTTTTTTTTTTTCTCTTGGCTTTTCACGGGTGAAAGAGATATCTAGGATTATTGGACACAGATGGTTGCTAACAAGTGGAGAAGCAACATTTAGGAATATTTGGAGACTCCTCTACTGCGGACTTCATACTATGCAACAGCAGGCGGTAGGCAAACAGGTATCTGACCTGTGTGCGCGAGTGTGTGCTGATGTTTTTATTGCCCTCGTGGTTGTCCTTTGGAGGGAGTGTTTTACACTGATTAAGTTACCTCTGGCAAAATAAGTTAGCGCTTCTGTCACAGTAAATGTGGAATGGGATCTGTTTACTCATGACTTTTTATTGAGACTTTTATTTCATATGTAACAAGACAGAGCGTGGAGGCAAGGGATGTTGTTAAAATATTGTTTTAGATCGCTAGAGGAACACTCTAGAGCTATTGTGATAACTCCAACTGCTGATTGGTTTTATTTAATCATATGTCTAAGATCTAAAATCTGGAAAGAATATGTCAAGATAATTTACCTTGAAGTTGGATCAGAGAAAGATAGTATTGTCCTTAAATTAAGTTACAGAATATCATATAAAAGGATGAGCTTAACGTTCCATTCAACTTTTTTTTTTTAACTACCATACTATCAAAGTAATAATAATTGCATGTTTAGCATTCACAGTGTGAAAGGTGCTGAATAACATTCTTTATAAAATAGCAAATGACACTGTCCTCAGATGCAGAAATCTGTGGAAATGCTATGTAAATATTTGAGGTAAGAATTTGGTTTGAAGTGTTTAGAAAAAGGAATGAGATATTTAAATGAGACAAATGGCTTAGAGGCTTAATGGAAACAGATGGGTAGCAATTAGAGGGAAAGCTAAGCCGGGAGCAACACAGCAAATAGTTCCCGGCTGGAGAGAAGCAGCTGATGCGGGCCTGGGACCGGGAGGGCTGGGAAAGGATGCGTATGCTCCAGTTCTTTTTTAACCTGTACTTGTACATAACAAACTGTAATAAAATAAGAATTTTAAGGTAGGAAAATAGCTCCAGCAACATTACCCGATGAAAGTCATCTGTAAGTCACAGTAGCTCTGTCATTTTTCCCCTCCCTCCTCTTCCCACTTTCCTCCCTCTCCTTCTTTCTAGTTTCTTCTCACTGAAAGGCAGGATTTGTGTTTTAGCTTTGCCATTTACTTTATTTTGTCAGAAAGGCCACAGACTTCCGTACAACTCCAGTCTTGGGTCCATAGAGTAAAGGAAAGAGGGGGGAAGCACCTATTCTTAAAAGGATGGAGTGGAAGGGATTGGCTGCTAATTTTTTTTTTTTTATATATATGTCCAGGACATCTAGAAAAATTGAATAAAGCAGGAAGGGGGAGGGGCTACCATGACTTAAAGGTTTGCCAGGTACACTTTCAAGAGCAACTGGTTGTATTCCCAGCTTGGGAACATTTACTTTTAACTAGGATAAGGGGGATAGAAGTGCGGAACTGTGGTGTCCTTGGTTTATTCTGATTATATTTAATAATTTCACAGTGATATTTAGAATATACCATGCTTAAGATTTTTATTTTATATTTTCTTTTTGGAGTCTATCATCTAAATAGCCTGAGGCATTCGTATTTTGACAGGAAATGCTGGGCTTACTTGTAAGTACTAACCTTTAAAATCTTCAAACATGTATCTTGACCACTGAAACCCTAATTGAAATCATGTTATGTCAAATAAGATGAATAGTACAAGAAACAGTGTACATGAAGAATGAAAATATTTGGGAGGAAAATAAATCTTTGTAATTACTCACTGGTGTTTGGGGGAAAGCAGATGCTTGCTCTTAAGGAGCGCAGCTCACTTTAATTATGGAGATTCCTTGCTTTTATTGGTAAAGGGAAAGACTGAAGTTTTCAAATCAAGTTATAAAATAAATATGTATGTATACGGAAGTGGAATAAAGAGTTAAATCTTAATATGTTTTATTCTTGTTTATTCATTGATTTCGGAGAGAGGAAGGGAGAGGGAGAGAGAGAGATAGAAACATCAGTGATGAGAGAGTCATTGATCGGCTGCCTCCTGCACGCCCCAGACTGGGGACCGAGCCGGCAACCTGGGCATGTGCCCTGACCGGGAATCGAACCATACTTCCAGGCTCATGGGTTGATGATCAGCCACTGAGCCACACTGGCTGGGCTAAATCTTCAATATTAAAATAAATGTAACATAACAGAAGAAATAAATATGAGAAATTACCCAGACTTGGTAATTAGCACCAAGTATCTTCACAGAGAATTTAGCCAAATACATTTAAGTTTATATCATAGAGAATGAGAAGTACTCAAATACCCCCAAAACAGTGACCAAAATTCTTGAAGAAGCATGAATTTTCCATTTCAAAAAGCTTGGTGGGTTAAGATACTGTGTAGGAGTCATTATATGGCAGAAAAAAAATCTGCCTGAAATTCAGGGGCCTCGGTTTTAGAACACCCTTTTCTATCTTGTCACTACTCTAAAATAAGTTTCCCCTTGTATATAAAATGAAAGCTTTGGGCTAAATAGCTTGAGTTTCCTGTTGATCCTCACATTACTTACTGAATCTACAGAATCTTACAGAAATAAGAGAATGTATTCTCAACCCAAGATTGCTGTTCAAAATTCAATTACTTTCCAGGATTCACAATGTACACACTCTGATCTAATTTTTAAAAGAATATTTAACAAAAATATATGTATTTCCATATAAAAAATTCTAGGAGGGCATACACCAAAATCACAACACTTATTTTATTTATCAGATAGTAATTATTATGTGCCAGATACTACACTTTTCACCGTGGACACACTAGCAAATGAGAAGGACGTGGGCCTCACCCTCATGAAGCACATGGACTCATGGCTATATCTCCGGAACACAGAATTGCAGTGAGATTCTATTTTTCTCTTTAATATCTGGAGTTGCTACATGTAACACTTTTGTGATAAGAGAAAGTTACTATTAAGAAAATCCCAGTTTTCAAGAATCATATAATGCAGTTCTACTATATTTTTATAATGATCTACAAAAGAACACTCAGAAGGTGAATGTCTCCAGGATTTTTAACCAAACCAAGGCAATTGCTCAGATCTATTCTCACAAGCAAGAAGATTTCTAAACTTTATTGCTGATTTGTTATACCAGACCCTTGTGGCCAGTTGACCAGAGGAGCCAGGTCAGGAACATCATCAGACTGCTTACAATTCCAGGTCCCATCTAGAAACCTAGGGGACTCTTGTAAGTAACTGTGGTCATGAACTATCCAGAAGAAACTTTAGTTTTAAGAGTAAAACTATATGGGCAAACTTCAATAGTCACGTGTCCAATAGTAAATAGTAAAAACTTTACAGTGCTACCCCTGATGATAGATTTGTTCCTAAACGACAGTAACTCTCTGATGGGCCTTATCAGAAACCTTCCAGAGAGGTCCACAGAATGGCCCTCTTCTTGATCAGTTTTTCTCCAGTCATTGTTTATTATTGGTCCCTACTTAGTCTTTTTATTATTATTATTTTTATGTCTTTATTGATTTCAGAGAAAAAGAGAGAGGGAGAGAGAAAGAAACATCAATGACGAGAGAGTCATTGATCAGCAGCCTCCTGCACAACCCCCATTGGGGATCGAGCCTACAATCCGCACATGTGCCCTGACTAGGGACCTAACCTTGATCTCCTGGATCCTACGTCGATGCTCAGCTGCTGAGTCACACCAGCTGGGCTGATCCCTATTTAGTTCTGTATGACATACTTTTGTTGCTTTATAGTTCGCCTTGTCTAAGGACCTATTTTGGAGAAATTGGAATTTCCTTCTAACTTCTGCAATAGTCAGGGTTTCAACCAGACATTGCTTTCTCTCTCATTACACTGTTCCTCCTTTCCTTTCTAAGTTTCCTTTTCATAAGCTGCTTCTTCTAAATCATCAGTCAGCCTTTATTCCACATGAATTTCACTGATTGGCAATTTAGAAATGATTATTATTGTGCTATTATAATTATTTTTCCCAATCTGATAATATATAGCTTCCTAGATATTTTTATTATTCTTCTGATGGTTATTATTATTGTTGTGATTATTAGTAATCTGTTACTAATTAATATTTAAAAGCAGGCATATTTACATACAGTATACTAATTACAGACAAAAAAGGACATATTAATGAGTGTGATATAGAGAGTGACCTAGGTAATTATATCAGGAAAAATGTTTTTATTTTTTAATAATCTAGGTGGGAGTATAGCATTTCAATAGGCAGTCTAATGTAATATTGAATAATTTTGGAAAATTCAGGATAGTACACTAGGAAGAGCATTGGTTTATTAATCTGTAGATCTGCGTTTTAAACCTTCTTCTTCTCTTAGTGTCTATAGTCTTCTATAGTGGTCATTTATTATTTTGTACCTAAACTACATTCATCATACTACAGTTTAAGCCTGTGCCATGATATTCTTTAACCAGTGGAAATAATCTCTACTTTTATCTATAGTTTTTAAGCTATATTAGGTTAAAATTATCCCTCGTGTGTCTTATCACTAACTTTTAATTTATCTTAGCAAAAAGCTTTTACATTTTATAATACAGGGCTCTTTTACAGACAGAAAGCCAAACTAAATATTATCTCCACCCTCAGGGAAATTTCAATCTAGCTGGGGAAATTAAACAAATAATAATAACCCAAAGTTGGTTACTAACTGAACTTAATCCAAGTTCTTTAGGGTTGGTTGTACAGTGTATACTTCAAAGTTTAGTGTAAACTTCATGTTCATTTAAATACATGAATATAAAGATGATCTGCCTTCAATGCTCCAGACCCTGTTAACCACCTGTCTTGATTCAGTTGATTTGGCTGAAGCCCAACATAGAGTGAGTGTTGTGAATCTAAGTGCTTTCCTCTGAACAACAGTGATGATAGATATTATTATGTATATTTTACAAATAAAGAAATTAGGACTCAGAGGAGTTAAGTGCTTTACCCAAGTGCCACAGCTATGATTCCTCTTGAGTCTAAGTCTTAATGATCATCTTCCCAAGGTATCACTAATGTCAGAATCATTGGTCTTTTAGTAAATCCTGCAACCAACCTCCCAGATACATCCATAGGAACAGTAGGAACTGATCTGTGCAAAATTTATGGAGACTATTGCCTTTTCTACATTCATAATCAAGGCATGTCTAGATGAAATGAGAATTGATATCAACTAATAGTCACTGTCTATAATATTGTGTTGTGAAGGATTTGGAACACTTGTTTGAGATCAATAGAAAAAAGGCCATAATTAGTTGTTGATGTTACTATGAGCATAGAAAGGAGTAGTTATATCCAGTTCATGTATTTCTTCATCCCTAATCATCTGTAGAGTAGCACAGTTTATACATTTTATCTACAATATAATTTTGCTGATTTATGGTTACCTTATTTTTTCCTATAGCCCATGCTATAAACTACCATGACTCTGTTTTGCCCTCCCTTATCACACAACATACTAATTTTACTATCCTTGCTTGTAACTACTTCAAACAGTTCCTTTATAATCATTAGAAGAAGGACCTTAACCTATTTATTATCTTTATGGAGAGACCATACTTTGTCACTTTGAATAATTAGATATCATATGGACATAAAGAATCAAAGTTAACATATAGGTATGAAAAGTAATTTATAGTCACAAAGAATTGAATTATGGTTACCATAGTAACCTTAACTGTAAATGTTAAGGCTTTCTAAGGTAGAAAACTCAACCATAACAATGCAGAAACAGGGATTTTTTATGCTTAATAAGCTAGAGATATTATATATCATAATTGTGTGCAATAAATTACTTCTGCAGAGTAAAGAAACCTCTAAGATGGTAAATCAGCAATTTTTAAGGGTTGACTAAATTCTTTAAAATGTCCTGAGGGCAGAAAATAATATTCCTTCTACTGCAAAGTGTCTGTTGAAATCTGTGTAACAAGAGAAGTAAAAATAAACATTTGGACATATAATAGTCTTGAAAATAAAGACAAATTTCTAATAAAATCATAGAACCCGAGAATTGGTAAAGACCTTAGAGATCAGCCCAAAGCACAAATATGTTGTATAGATTCCCTAATAGATTGCAGCAGCCTTGGCTAAAACCTCCAATAGAGATTTTATTTTCTCACCAAAGAAAAAAAATCTGTTGTTGTACAGACTGAGGTGTTATTATAAAGTTGTTTCTGTGAGCCAACAATCTGCCTTCTTTCTGCTTTCACCCACTGATTCCTGCTCTGCTCTCTGGAATGATACAGAGTGAAAATAGTCCTTATAACAACATTTGAAAGACCTTTAGATATTAGAAGACAGCTATTAAGGTTTTTCACTAGTCTGATTCCTAAGGTTAACCTATTTCATTCAGTTCTTTCAACTCTTCCTATAGATAATTTCCCGACACTTCCAGCATCTTCTGGTCACAGATTGTAGGTGCCTTTCTTGACTTAAGGGGGAATGGGTGCTGAATTGAGCAAAATAACCTTTTCATGTATCAGTTACATTCCAGGCATTGGACTAATGTGGTCTGATTATCTGAGACTGAAGAGATCTATTCTTGCCATAATATCCTTATTAGCCATGTGGTCAACTAAACAATGTAGATTGTTTCACATGAACTGCTGCCCAACTGCTTTTCCCTACTATTTTGAACTTACATATTTGCATTTCCAAGTCTAGGTAGCAGCCCTTTAGTCCTGCTAAATGTCATCTTGTTGTTTTAGTCTGATATTTTTGCCTGGAAATATATATTTTGGCAGGATTGGGAAATAAAGCTTTGGATCTCAAAGCTATTTTTTCCAAGCTTTCTAAATCTAATAATTATGTCTCCTAGTTCCATTGATGAAAGTGTTGATCAGGATAGATTCCAGAAGGGATCCCTCTGGTCTTCCATGTTTGACCTCATTCCAGATTGAAACAGACATACTGATGATACCATTATCTTGTATTTTTATGTCTAGGGATGCTTTATAAAGCCTTTTAAAACTATGATCTTTTAAAAACTAACAGCCACCTTTAAGATTGACAACATGAGTTATATCTTTGTTTTACAGATAGGGATATTTGCAAGGCCACACAGCTACCAAATGGCAAAGCTGGGACTAGAAACAGCCTAATTCTTTCCCTTCAGTACTATTACAGCTTCCAGTGGGATCCATGCTTACCCTGAGAAGAAAACAGACTCTGTCACTACCAACACGGCTGTCATTGAGATCCAGACAGCATCAGGAAGACAGGAAGATCCTCAATATCTCTTAACCTAACATGCATTCTATCCATGATAAATAAAGCTAAACACTTAAAAGTAATACAGCCATTACTGTTAAATAAGCTTTGAATATATATGGACTATTATTCTGCCTACTTTACCAGTTTAGCTATTAGGATATTATTAGAGGTAGTTCTTTCTTCTATAATCATTATATGCCAGTCTTAACATTTCAAACCTACCAATCTAGTAACTCTGTTAAAATATGACCAATATTTAGAAATGTTTTATCCTAAAAAAAGTCATGGGAAATCTTGTATTTTTTTCTAAATATCATTTATATAATAATTTGTTCTACCATTTCACAATGGATACATTTTTACTTTTTTGAAATGTGGATATTATCTTTCAAGTTCCAGGAACCTTGGCAAGACTCTGTGATTTTCTGGGAACATTGCTAATAGGAGATCTTAGATAACTGATGAAAGCTTCTATGTCATCCTGAAATGACACTTCATCTGCTTCTGGAGACTCAAACTCAGTTGTAGTTATCAGAAGTTTCATATTACCATCTTACATATCTTGGTCTATAATTGATTTTGTAATGTATTGAGTTTCAATTTTTATTTGGAAACCATGCCGTTTTGCAGCAAATATGGAAGCAAACAGGTTTTGGATATTGTCTGTGACATCTAGAAGCCTGAAATAATTTGCCTCTGATAATGTATCCAATTCTTTCTGCTTATTATTGTTCCTGCTCTAAACATGGCTTAAAATTCATATGGGGTGTTTTTGGTAACTTTTTTCAAATGTTCTATTTATTCTGATTATTAATGTTTTTAATGTTATTTCTAGATGTTTGTGCTACTCTTTTGAATGAGTCCTATTTTTTAGTCTCCTCAATTTTAACAATTTTAACATCTCTTTAAAGAAGAGATGTTAATTAGAAAGTTTCTGCAGATGAGATGATACTGTATATAGAAAACCCTAAAGATCCCACCAAAAATCTACTAGAACTGATAAGCGAATTCAGTAAAGTAGCAGGATACAAAATACATACCCAGAAATCAGTTGCATTTTTATACACCAAAAATGAACTATCAGAAAGGGAAACTAAGAAAACAATTTTATTTACAATTGCATTAAAAAATAAAATACCTAAGAATAAATTTAATGAAGAATGTAAAAGACCTGTACTCAGAAAACTACAAGACACTGAAGAAAGAAATTGAAGAAGATACAGATAAGTGGAA
Source organism: Miniopterus schreibersii (assembly GCF_964146895.1). Taxonomy (NCBI): domain Eukaryota; kingdom Metazoa; phylum Chordata; class Mammalia; order Chiroptera; family Miniopteridae; genus Miniopterus; species Miniopterus schreibersii. Next base: position 35,931,523 of record NC_138108.1, on the reverse strand, counting down.
GCATATACCATTTTCATGGATAGGAAGAATTAACATCATTAAAATGTCCATACTTCCCAAAGCAATCTATAGATTCAATGCAATTCCTATCAAGGTACCAATGGCATATTTCACAGAACTAGAATAAATATTCCAAAACTTTATGTGGAACCACAAAAGACCCCAATAGCCACAGCAACCTTGAGAAAGAAAGAACAAAGTTGGAGGAATCAAACTACTTTATATCAAGCTACACTACTGGCATAAAAATAAGACCTGGTTGGGGGAAGGGAGTCAAATGCGGGGAGGAGGGGGTTCAGCAGGGGGAAAATAGGGGACATCTGTGATACCTTAAACAATAAAGATTTTTTTAAAAGTCAGAGAAAGACAGATACCATATGACCTCACTTATATGTGGAATGTAATGAACAAAATAAACTGCACTCGAGCTTTTTACAGCAAATATATATAAAAAAAAATAGGCATATAGATCAATGGGAAAAATAGAGAGCCCAGAAATAAACCCATACCTTCATTGTCAATTAATATTTGGTAAAAGAAAGAAGAAGGAGAAGGAGAAGGAGAAGAAGGAGAAGGAGAAGAAAGAAGAAGAAGAAGAAGAAGAAGAAGAAGAAGAAGAAGAAGAAGAAGAAGAAGAAGAAGAAGAAGAAAAGAAAGAAGGAAAGAAGGAAAGAAAGAAGGAAAGAAGGAAAGAAAGAAGGAAAGAAAGAAAGGAAGAAAGAAAGAAAGAAAGAAAGAAAGAAAGAAAGAAAGAAAGAAAGAAAGAAAGAAAGAAAGAAAGAAAGAAAGAAAGAAAGAAAGAAAGAAAGAAAGAAAGAAAGAAAGAAAGAAAGAAAGAAAGAAAGAAAGAAAGAAAGAAAGAAAGAAAGAAAGGAAAGAAAGAAAGGAAGGAAAGGAAGGAAAGGAAGGAAAGGAAGGAAGGAAGAAAGGAAGAAAGGAAGAAAGGAAGAAAGGAAGAAAGGAAGGAAGAAAGGAAGAAAGGAAGAAAGGAAGAAAGGAAGAAAGGAAGAAAGGAAGAAAGAAAGAAAGAAAGAAAGAAAGAAAGAAAGAAAGAAAGAAAGAAAGAAAGAAAGAAAGAAAGAAAGAAGAAAGAAGAGAGAGAGAGAAAGAAAGAAGAGAGAGAGAGAGAGAGAGAGAGAGAGAGAGAGAGAGAGAGAGAGAGAGAGAGAGAAAGAAAGAAAGAAAGAAAGAAAGAAAGAAAGAAAGAAAGAAAGAAAGAAAGAAAGAAAGAAAGAACATACAATGGGACAAAGATATTCCATTCAATAAATGGCATTGGGAAAATTAGACAAATATGTGCAAAAAAATGAAACTAGACCACCTTATAATACCATATACAAGAAGAAATTCAAAATGAGATAAAGACTTAAATGTAAGTAGTGAAACCATAAAAATCCTAGAAGAAACACAGGCAGTAAAACCTTGGACATTTCTCTTAGCAATATTTTTTCTAATATATCACCTTGGGCAAGGCAAACAAAAAAAGTAAACAAATGGGACTACATCAAACTATAAAGGATTTGCACAGCAAAGGAAACCATCAACAAAATGAAAAGACAACCCACTGAAGAGGAGAACATATTCACCAAGGATACACCTGATAAAGGCTTAATAATCAAAATTTATAAGAAACTTATAAAACTCAACACCAAAACCACAATCCAATTAGGAAATGGACAAAGGACTTGAATAGACATTTCTCCAAAGAGGACATACAGATGGCCAATAGACATGAAAAGATTCTCAACATCACTAATCATTACAGAAATGCAAATTAAAACCACAATAAGCTATCACCTCACACCTGTCAGAATGGCTGCCACCAATACATCAACAAGTGTTGGTGAGGGTGTGGAGCAAAGGGAACCCTTGTGCACTGTTGGTGGGAATTCAGACTGGTGCAGCCACTGTGGAAAACAGTACGGAGTTACCTCAAAAAATTCAAAATGGAGCTGCCTTATGACCCAGTGATTCCACTTCTGGGAATATCTCTGAAGAAACCCAGAACACTAATTTGAAAGAATATATTCACCTCTATATTCACTGCAGTTTTATTTACAATAGCCAAGATTTGGAAGCAGTCCAAGTGCCCATCAGTAGAGGAGTGGATAAAAACAACAACTGTGGTACAATTACACAGTGGGATACTGCTTGGCCTTAAAAAAGAAAAAATCTTACCTTTTGTGACAGCATGGGTGGACCTGGAGATTATTATGCTAAGTGAAACAAGCCAGTCAGAGAAAGACAAGTACCATATAATTTCACTTATATGTCGAATCTAGTGAACAAAATAAACTAACAAACAAAATAGAAACAGCTGTCAGAGGGGAAGGAGTGGAGGCTGGGTGAAAAAGGTGAAGAGATTAAGAAAAAAACTACAACTGGTAGACACAAACAACAGTATGGTGATTACCAGAGAGAAAGGGCGGTGAGTGGAGGTAGAAGAGGGTAAAAGGGGGATAAATGGTGATGGAAGGAGACTTGACAGGCTGGTGAACCCACAATATTATATATAGATTTATACACCTGAAGCCTAAATCATTTTATTAATCAATGTCACCCCAATAAATTCAATAAATTTTTTTTAAAAAAGAAAGCTCCTTATACAAGAATACTGATTTCTTACTAATGTCTCCTTGTTTTCTTTGTGTTTAAGATATTTCATTTTCAACGCCATTTACAAACCTCCAACCATCAAAAAATGTTTTCAAAATAAGAAAAAGAAAGCCATGACATCTCTTACCTACTATATATATATACCATATATTATTGTAAAGTCCTTATGTAAGAAGAGTACCTGTCTTTTTGCTTAAATTTTTGAAATCTGTTTTCCTATTTTGTTACTTTTATGGTCTCTGAGTTACTGGCAAGTACAAATTAGCAGTACTATTGCCAAGGAAACCTTCGTACTACAGGTAAACTGTTGTGACAAATGAGTTTGACCACATGCTTTCCTCTTTGGTTTAAGCAGAAAAATTCTGGGGAAATATTCCTCCCGATCCACACAGATGTCCTATTGATAAATCTTTGGCAGCACCAAACAAGATGGGAAAGGTCTTTGTAAAAGGAAACCGTCATTCGGTAGTTTGATTACTACTTTTTCTGGCATGCCAATACCTTAGAATTGTTATTCCACAATGTGATAGAAAATGTAAGATGTGTATGAAAATTATTAAATTCCCTAAAATTGCACACTTGATATCTTCAGGAATTGGTATTTTATATTTATTAAGGCCTAGCAGATTTGTCTTACCAGAAACCCTGACCTGCAGAAATGAGTCCGATCCTTGTGGATTAGCTACCACGGGAGCTAATCAGTAACAAGGATGCCAACTGGAGACAAGGTTGCCAACATAAAGGGCTGCTTCCATCAAAGTCGCTTGGGAACCTTGACAGTTGGTAGACAAAAAGAAACCGCAACCTTGATGAGCAAAAATATTCATTTTGTTATAGTCATACCTTTTGTGCACACAGTATAGCAATGCCAGACCTGTAGGTTAGAATATTCTCTTTCCATTTATTTCATCATCCAGGCTCTTTCCAAAAGGTGTTTTAGAATATGAAGGAAAACAACTAGAAAATGTGAAGAGAAGCAACATGGTAGGGCTTCATAAAATCTCTTTGTTATTTCCCTTATTCCAGAATTAATAACATGCCAGAATTGTATATTCCCAACTCACCTGGAGTGATAGAAAAAACTAGAACATTAGCCAAGATTTTTCCTCCAGTTGAGCCCATAAAATACCTTTACACATGCTCTCTGATTGATCCTTACAACAGCCCTGTAAGGTAGATGTGCCTGTTCCAATTGTACAGATAAGAAAGCTGAGGTTCTTAGAATGTCAATGACTTGCCTCAAGAGAAAAAGCTGGGCAGTGACAATACCAGGATATCACAGATCTCCTCCATTTCAAGTGGAGTGTTCTTTTCACTACATTACAACTGTGAGGAAATTTATGGGTTCTTTAAAAATTCTATTAGAATTCAAAGGAGAGCCAGAGGCACAGGCTAATTGCAGTATAGGCCTGGAATAGTGATGTTAGCTGAGGACAGAGCTAAACAGCAAGGCCTCAAATAGGAAGAAATGGAAAAACTGTTTGTTATACAGGGCTAGGTGATACCTATCCAACGATAAGAAGGGCAGTGGCCCCAGCCGAATGCAGAAGCATGCTGCATGGGGTCTAGGCGGTCCGCCAGTGCCCGTGAGTCTGAGCTGAAATCCAGAGAGGCCAAGAGAAAGGCAAGCCTACCCCGCAGGCGCCCACTGGGCTTCTTTGGAGAAATGTTAGCAAGTGTGTGCCCTGATAAAGGGAAATCTATTTATAGATGAAAACATGTAACTAATGAGGATACTAAATGAGACTTGAAGAAAATTGACTTACTGATTGAGGCAATTATTACAAACTAATTGACTGGTGTGTACTAATATAGCAATTTTACTAATATACAATGAGGTCGAGTTTCCCTCGCTACCCCATCAATTACCTTTATTCTTTTGTAAACCATTAACCCCCAAGCAGTTTTTGTTTTATTTTATGTTTATTGGTTTCAGATTTATATGTTTAAATAAAAATTAATACTTGATGCATAAAAAGTTGTAAGAACCTATGAAGAAATTAAGTTTTTACCTTATTTCTTATCCCACTACCAGAAATTTTAAAAAATTTTGTGATTTGGTATGTAATCTTTCATATTTTTTAAAAATTTCCTATTTGAATATACATCTACTTATGTATAATGTTTAAAATAAACCATACCAACTTTTCACTAACTTGCCTTTCTAAATATAATGTATATTAGACCCTCTTCCATAGCAGTGCAATAAAGATGCCTTATTTTTAATAGCTGTTTGTATAGTATTCCATTCCACAGATACACTTTTTTAAAAATATATATATCTTTATTGATTTCAGAGAGAGGAAGGGACAGGGAGAGAGAGAGAGAAATATCAATGATGAGAGAGTCATTGATCGAGCCTGTAACCGGGGCATGTGCCCTGACTGGGAATCAAGCCCCAATCGCCTGGATCCTAGGTCGATGCTCAACCGCTGAGCCACGCCCGGCCAGGCCACAGATACACGTTAACTGACTCCCCTGGTAAATGCTAAATTATTTTTAATTTTTTTATTATTTAAAATGTTGCTCAAAAAGCAAAGAAAACCATGCTCTACAATTCTAACGTGCAGATGTGTGTCTCTAAATACCGTTCTCCACTAAATGGAGCTGGGGCTCCTTAGGAAAATGGTTGATTCTGGGGCTGGGACAGGGACAGTGAGCCTCAGCCATTTTTTGGACCAGAAAGTAGAAAAGTGTTCTAAAATGTTTGGAATATGTCAGAAGGACACAGAAATGCTTAAAGTGGTCCCATTTGCCAAATCTGATCCAATTTGAGCACAAAAATAATAAAGATTAAATTTTAATGATTAAGATAATGTTAATATTACATGTTAATAAATATTAATAAAAATTATTTTATTGACTAAAATTATCCATTTGTCCAAACCTATATGTATGTATATATCTATGTATGTATGTATATTTTACATGCATATGTATGTATATTTTAAACTAAATACATAGGGAAAAAGAGATAGCCATTCCTTACAATAGAAAGCAAACAATATAAAGGAAATGATTGAATTAGGAAAGTACCACTTGGTAACCATCATATTAATAATTGATTCAGGTATGAATCAACATTGGATACTAAGATTAGTGGCTGGAAGTTTGAGGAGTAACTGAATATTTCTTTAATCTCAAAGTAAATCCTCACAGATCCTATTAATTATAAAGAGAAATATGGTATCTTTACACTAGAAAAACCTGGCAAACACCTTAACCAAGTGATCAAAGTTAACTCCACCAATGAGAAGACAAAATTGCAGCATGTGCCTCCTCGTATGTGGTGCTAAGGAAAACACACATCACTTCTATGGTATTCCTGCCAAAAGTGCATGACATGGAACTAATCATGAGAAAACATACTAATTCAAAGTGAGAAAAATTCTACAAACCACCTGACCAGTTCTCCTTCAACAGTGTCAGTGTCATGACACACAAAGAAAGACACAGCCTGCTCCAGATTAAATGAAACTAAAGAGACAAAACAATGAATACAACCCATGGATTTTCTTGCTTTAAAGACCATTGCTGGGATATTGGAAGAAATCTGAGTAAGTTCTCTAGATAAGGAAAGAGTATTAATGAATATTAATTTCTTAACTTTGATACATGAACTGAGATTATATAAAAATGTCATGAGTTTTTAGGAAATTTACAATGCAGTAGTTAGGGGTAAAGGGGAATTCTGCAACTTAGTGCAGAAAAAATGGTTGTGTGGCCCTGGCCATTTTTGCTCAGTGGTTAGAGCGTCATCCCACAGACCAAAGGGTCTTGGGTTCAATTCCCGGTCAAGGGCATGTAGCTCAGTTGCAGGCTGTATCCCCCACCCTAGTCAGGGTGCATGAGGGAGGCAACTAGTTGATGTATCTCTCTCACACTGATGTTTCTCTCTCTCTCTCTCTCCTCCCTCCCTTCGACTCTCTCTAAAAAAATCAATGGAAAAAGTATCCTCTGGTGAGGATAAATAAGAAGGGTGTGTGTGTTTGTTTAGAGAGAGAGAGAGGGAGAGAAAAAAAGGAGAAAGAAGAAAAGAAATATAATAAAATGTTAATATTTGGAAATTCCGAGTAAAAGTTATATTCTTTGGTTATTCTTGGCATTTTTCTATAAGTCTCAGATTATGCCTACAGTAAGTATTTTAAACAGTACTCTAGTGAACGTCAGTGTATATAACTATTTGTATCATTCTAGAGGTGTAACTAGGATAAATTCCAAGTGGAATTGATAAATCAAAGAATATACATATTTTAGATTTTCAAAGAAATTGACAAAATTCTTCTATTTTACTCCTGTATACCATGTGATAATCCAGAAATGGCAGGGAAGAGAGCACCTTATTTGACACCTTGGCATTAATGAACACTTGCTCTTTCCAACGCAAGTCTGATCAGTAAGCTTGCTCTTCAGGTTCGCATCCTGTGATGAGTAGGGAGGTTGAACATCTCTCCATATGTTTAATAACCATTTGGATTTCATTCTCCTTAAAGTAGCTGTTCATACACTTTGCTATTTCAGGTGCCATATTTTTCTTAATCATTTATAGGAGTTATTAATATGTTAAGAATAATAACCAATGTAATATTAATTGTGAATGTCGATTCCACTAGTTTATTTTGTCTTCGACTTTTTTCTTTTTCTTTTTTAAAATATTTTTAAAAGTATGTTTTTGTTGATTTCAGAGAGAGGAAGGGAGAGGGAGAGATAGAAACATCAATGATGAGAGAGAAACATTGATCGGCTGCCTCCTGTGCATCCCCTACTGGGGATCAAACCTGAAACCCAGGCATGTGCCCTGACCAGGAATTGAACTGTGGTCTCCTGGTTCACAGGTCAGTGCTCAACCACTGAGCCACGCTGGCCGGGTGTCTTCAACTTTTTAATAGTTTCATAATTTTATGTAGTCAAATCAATCTTATTCATAGGGATTCAAGATTTCACATCATGTTTATAAAATCTTTTGTATTCCCAAGAATATAAAAATGTTGTTGTTTTTTCTGGAACTTTTAATGTTTTATTATTTAATATATAAGTCCCTCAAAGCTTTTTTTCTTTCTAGATAATTATTTAAATCCACTTTGGTGGATAATAAACTGCGTCTATATAAAACTTTTTAAAAAGTTTTTTATTGATAGAAGGGAAATGAATAATAATCTATAAACCAAATGCTCCACATGTTCTTTGTTTAAAACAAATGTGTCACAGAATAGTTCAATTTCCCTAGCTTGCTAAAGTTTGTGACTGGTTTGGATCCTAAGGATATCCAAGTCCTATTCTAACATATGACAAGCTGTAGGAAAAGTGCTGTCATCCTTCCCAAATAAGCGATCTTTTCCCAGAAATGATATCTTAGAGTAAATATCTGCCTGAAGAGACTCTTGTTGTTTTCTGCTTAGACGGGGCTGGCAGGCAGTGTCAGTCCCTTTGATCCCTTGAAAGAACATGGGCCTGTGGGCTGCCATCCTCTTGAAGGATCCTGTCATTGCCTGTCAATCCATATTAAACAAGGATGGTATTTTGTAACAATTTATCTCCTTCAAGGTGATTTAGTTATTTTCTGCCGAGATTATGCTAGAGGATGTCATTACTTTTGTCCTGTCTGTCTCGTTATTTTTATTGCCAGAGAATGTTGTCGTTTACCTTCCCCGATAATCCATCTGTCTGGGAAAAGATTGTATTAATACTTTTATGCTGGATAATAGCTTCATTTTTACACTGAAGAACATAGAAATAAGATCGCTGTCCCTGTTCTTTGAAGATGCTGTCAGAAATAAAAAATAAACAACCCTAAGGAAAAAGGACTTTTAAAGTAGCAAACTGTTACGAGTAGAATATTTTAAAAAGAAAATAGCTATATAAGCATTCAATTACATGCAGATTGACATCTTTGATTCATAGCATGCTGGTAAAGAGGAAAGCTTTGACTTAGCCATTGCTAGCTAAGTAACACTGAATGCATGTTATGCACTCTTGTAGCTCACTTGCATTATATGTAAAATAGAAATAATAACAGTACTATGTCCTAGTGTTGTTGTGAAGATTTATTTAGGTAAGTCCATGGAAAATATCTGAATACTACTTGGTACATATTGGGAACTCATGAAGCATTAGCTGTATCATCATCATCACCACCATTATTATAAACAATCCTTATATATTCCAGTAATAACTTTCTAAAGTAATTAGATTTTAGAATTACGTGACATATTTAATCCTTAATAGTATTATCTATAATACACAAATGCCCTTGAACTAGATATTGACAGATATTGATGGAATCAAAAGCTTCTCATTAATTTATGAACTATTAAAACAAAGAAGTCTGTACCCCAGTTACAGAGTGAATACTTTTAATAATATAGTTTTAGTTGATTCAGACCTCTACAAAAAAATGTTTCATTTTTGTATAACAATATTTTACCATAATTGCCTTTGTAACTGAAGAAGTTTGTAATACATGCTGTATAGAAATGAAGACTTGTTTCTCATTCTTTCTGCCATTTTTTGGACCGTTCTGAAAAATGTGGCTACATGACATCTCTTTGATTCAGACCTCGGACAGCTCCAAGCACAACTAAATTTCTCCTCCAATGGCTCCTTAACTCCTCTCATATTCCCTCCTGTTCAATATCCTGTTTCAGTGCCCCCCCAACCATTCAATTTAGAAGGATTTTATGTTTACTCCTATCCTGTTAGTCTTTTTTAACATAATGTATATTTCACATTTTGGAACAAAATCCAAGTTGCCAGGAAAAAGACACCATATGATTTATTAAAAGAGTTAAATACCATAATAAGTTAAATAGAGCACAAGATATAAGATACGAAAGAAAATAAATATAAAAATGAACACTTAATGAATTATGAAACCTAAAATTGACTTCTGAGGCTAATCTCACCAATAGTTAGAATTACTGGACCTATTAATTTATTGGGGAGTGTCACAAACGTAGCATAGCCTTATTTAACATGAACCAGTAACTCCGATACCCTTGGCAACAATGGACACGTTTTGGCTGCATAAAGAGTCAGATGACTGATTCATTGGCAATTGAATTACCCTGCCCAATGTGTGCTAATTAATGGATTGCTGAGAGGAGGCTCTAATGGAGAGCAACAATTAAAATGTTGTGTGCTATTTTAAAAGTTACTGATAGATGATGGAGGCACCATGAAATACACAGATTTTAAAGGCACCTTTCAGTTTTAACAAATGCAGGCACCTCTCCCAAGATCTAGTTAGTACATTTCTCTCATCAGGAAGTTCTCTGTGTCCCTTTTCCTGGTCAGTCCGTCCCACCTAGAAAGCAACACTGTTCTGATTCCTATCACAAAAGGTTAACTTTGCTTGGACTAGAAATTCATATAGGTGGAATCATGCACTATGTACTTTTTGGACTCTGGCTTGTTTCACTTAGCATAACAATTTTTGAGACGCACCTATATTGCAGTGCACCAGTAATTTAATCCCCTTTTGCTGAATAAGAATCCTTTGTATGAATAAACCAGTTTGTTTATCCACCCTCCTACTGATGAACACACATCTGGGCAGTTTCCAGTTTTTACTACTACAAATAGAGTTGCTAGAAGCATTCTTCTACTAGGCTTCTGTTGATACACATTTTCATTTCTCTTAGATAAACATCAGGAAATATAATGCTGGGTAAATGTATCGTTTATTAGAAACTGACACCCTATTTTCCAAAGTGGCTTGCCATTTTTATTCCCACTAGCATTATGAGAATTTTCTGAAAGTTCTATATCCTTGACTGCATTTGATGATGCTGAGCAGTAAGTTCTTTGTCAGATATATATGATGAAAATATTTTCTCCCACTCTGTGATTTGACTGTTCACTTCTTAGTGGTATATGGAAGAACAGATTTTTTACTTTGATGCACTTCAATTAACAACAATTTTTTTCTTATGATTTGTGCTTTCTGTGTAATTGCAAAGAAATTTTCATTTTACCCAAGGTTGCAAAGCTATTTTATAATGAATTTTTCTAGAAGCTTTATAAATTTAGTCTTTATGTTTAAGTCCATGCACCCTCTTGAATAATTTTGTTGTATAACATGGAGTAGGTGTGTTCATTTCTCCCCCATATGGATATCCAAATGTTCCTAAACCATTGGTTGAAAAAACTTTCTTTCACCATAGAACTGTAATACTTTGATACTTTTGTATCAAATCTATTGACCACATATACATAGGTCTATTTGGGGGGCTCATTATTCTGTACCATTGATCTATTTGTCTATATTTTGACCAACACCACATTGTTTTGATTACTATACTTATATAAAGTCTTAAAATCAAGTAATGTAAGCTCTAACAACTTAAAAAAAAATTCAGTTACTGTTGATATACAATATTACATTAGTTTCAGGTATACAACCCAGTGATTAGACATTTATATAACTTAAGAAGTGATCACCCCAATAAATCTAGTAGCCACCTAACGCCATACATTGTTATTACAATATTATTGTCTATATTCCCTGTGCTGTACTTCACATGCCCATGACTATTCTGTAACTACCAAATTGTGCTTCTTAATCCCTTCACCTTTTCACCCATCCCCCCGACCTCCTCCCATCTGGCACCTGTCAAAATGAGTCTGTTTCTGTTCTGCTTGTTGGATTATTTTTGTTTTGTGGATTCCACATGTAAGTGAAATTATATGGCATTTTTCTTTCTCTGTCTGATGTATTTTAGTCAGCAGAATACCCTCTAGGTCCATCCATGTTGTTGCAGATTAAGCCCCCCAACTTTTAAGATTATTTTGGCAATTCTAGGTTCTTTAAGTCTCTCCTATAAGTTTTCAAATCAACTTGTCAATTTCTCAAAAAATCTTGCAGTTATTTTTATTAAAATTTCCTTGAATATACAGAACAAATTGGGAAGAATTTGCATCTTTAAAATATCGAGTCTTCCTATCCAAGAACATTGAAATCTCTTTATTCTGTAAGTCTGCTTTAGTTGCTCTCAGCAGTGTTTTGCAGTTTTCAGTGTAGAGGTTATGTTTATTTTTTGTTATGTTTATTTCTAAGTATTTTGTTTTTGGATGCTACTGCAAATTTCCTTCTTCAATTATAGAGAAAAATAATTGTTCTGTATATTGATTTTGGATTCTCAACATGTTAAGTACATTTACATTTAATAAGTAATAAGTATTTTTAAGATGTTCTGTATGCAATCATATTATCTGAATATAGTTTTATATTTCCTTCAAATCTTAAATCTTTTTTCCCCTCACTGCATTGTTTTGAATGTCTATCTAATAAAATGTTGAATAGTAGTGGGGATAAGTTTTAATGTTTCAAAATTGAGCAGTAGGCTTTTCATACGTGCATCCAATCAGATAGTTAAAGTTTCCAGCTATCTCTAGTTTGTTGTGAATTTTTATTATAAGTAAGTGCTAAATTTTGCCAAATATAGCATTTCTTGCCATAACTGTGTTTTGTTTTGTTTTTTTCTACTTTAACCTGTTGCAATGTAATCTGAATGACAGTCACTTTTGAACATTAAAAGATCTTGCTTTGCCCGCTGGAGTGGTTCAGTGGTTGTGTCAACCTAGGAACCAGGAGGTCATGGGTTCAATTCCCTGTCAGGGCACATCTCTGGGTTATGGGCTCAATCCCCAGTAGGGGCCATGCAGGAGGGAGCTGATCAATGACTCTCTCTCATCATTGATGTTTTTATCTCTCTCTGCCTCTCCTTTCCTCTCTCTGAAATCAATAAAAACTTATTTTTTAAAAATAGATCTTGCCTTTATGTCTAAACCCCACACGGTCATGATGTATTAGAGTTTTAATATATATTATTTAATTTGATGTGTTAATATTTTATTAATGTTTCCTGTATCTACGATTATGAGAAATATTAGTTTGTATTTTTGTAGTATTTTTATCTTTTTTTGATAATAGCATCATGCTGTTCTTATAAAATGAATTGGAAATTGTCTTTTTCTACTCTATTTTCTGAAAAAGTTTGTGTAAGTTTAATATTGTACAAACTCTTTAACAGTATAGGGTCTCCTGGCTTTTTATTTCTGTGTAACAAATTGTCCCTAAAACTTGTCAGCTTAAAAGATCTGTCTACATAAGACAACGAAATCTGTGAAGAATTTTATGAGATTTTATTTGAGCCAAACTAATGACAATGCCCAGAAGGAAGGTCTCAAGTGCTCCAGAGAATGACAGTTTTGCAGGGTCTTTTATACCTTTGGAATTAAGGAGAGAACATAAGGAAGATTACCTGAAGGTGGGAGAAAGCAGGTGGGGATTAGATTACAAGGTAGTTAACAAGATTTTGTGCTCTCTTGAGGGTGGTTTCCATTCTTAGGGGTCTGAAAGGGGGACATTTCAAAGATGTGTTAACCTAGATGCACAAAAACAATGGACAAGGCTCGCTTAAAGCAAAGATAACCTTTTATTAGGAAAGTTATAGGCCTGGGGCGTGACTACCTACATGGACTACCTGCTTGTATGACCTGCCCACTTAGGAATTTATATCAGATCACCCTGTGATGTCACTTTTGGTAAGATCTATTACAGTGCCCCTTTCTTGTCCACAGAACAAACATTTATTATCTCACCATTTCTGTGGGTCAGGAATCAGGGAACAGTTTTACTCTTTCTATCTCAGACTCTCCATCAAGATTTCAGTCAAGCTGTCAGCCTAGGCTACAGTTATCTCAAGACTCAGCTGGAGGAGAATCCGCCCCAAGGTCATTTATTCAGTGTTGGGCAGGCCTCAGTATCTTGCTGGTAATTGACTGAAAACCCCAGTTCCTCCCCTTGTGGGTTTTTCCATAGGCTGCCTAACTATCCTCACAGCACAGCAGCTGATGATTGTTAGAAAGATGATAGGTAGATAGATAGATGATAGAGATAGATAGATAGATAGATGATAGATAGATATAGATATAGATAGATAGATAGATAGATAGATGATAGATAGATAGATAGATAGATAGATAGATAGATAGATAGATAGAGATAGATAGATAGATAGATAGATGATAGATAGATAGATAGATAGATGATAGATAGATAGATAGATGATAGATAGATAGATGATAGATAGATAGATAGATAGATAGATAGATAGATAGATAGATAGATAGATAGATAGATAGATAGATAGATAGATAGATGATAGATAGATGATAGATAGATGATAGATGATAGATAGATAGATAGATAGATAGATAGATAGATAGATAGATAGATAGATATAGATAGATGATGATAGATAGATAGATAGATGATAGATGATAGATAGATTAGATAGATAGATAGATAGATAGATATAGATAGATGATGATAGATAGATAGATAGATGATAGATGATAGATAGATATAGATAGATAGATAGATAGATAGATAGATAGATAGATAGATAGATAGATAGATATAGATAGATGATGATAGATAGATAGATAGATGATAGATGATAGATAGATATAGATGATAGATAGATAGATAGATAGATAGATAGATAGATAGATAGATAGATAGATAGATAGATAGATGATAGATAATAGATAGATAGATAGATAGATGATAGATAGATAGATAGATAGATAGATAGATAGATAGATAGATAGATAGATAGATAGATAGATAGATAGATGATAGATAGATAGATAGAGATAGATGATAGATAGATAGATATAGATGATAGATAGATGATTGATAGATAATAGATAGATGATAGAGAGATAAATAGATATAGATAGATGATAGATAAATGATAGATAGATTAGATAAATAAGTAGATAGATAGCCTATGTTGCTTTTATAACTGAATCTCAGAAGCAAAATGCCATTAATGACTGTTGTATTCTAGTGGCCACATAGGCCAACTCTAATAAAACATGAGAGGTGACCACACAAAGGTACAAATACCAGTCTGCTTAATATACAATCATTAACAGTGGAAAAAGAAAGTATTCATCCCACTAATATCTAGTAGGAGTTTTATGTTCCTTTCTGGCACTAACCAAGATGCATTGACAAGCTGGAGTAGGTAGGCAAGATAATAGTCAACAAACATTACTGAGTATTTCTCAAATGCCAAATGGAGAATGACAGTCACAAATGGCTGAAAATCTTGACAATTAGCATACTGTTTGACCTGATGATCCTACCTTTAAGGATTTATCTGAGAAAATACCTGGAGGAGTATGCAAAGGGTTATGTGCAGAATCTTCACATGGTTGTTTAGCAAAGAAAAATATGCACAGAACTTACTTATAAGTAAAGTAAGTTCTATTAAATAAAATTGGTATTGTGCGGCTATCAAAATTAGTTTCAAAAAGAATATTCATTGACATGGAAAAGATTTTATCATTAGCTTTAAGTAAAAACAAGTGATAAAATAGAGTTTCTATGGAATGATCCCACTGTATGAAATATATGTGTGTTAGAAAAATCAAGATATCAAGATATTGTTGTGCAAAATATTAATACGTAGAGTAGACATGTTGTTTTAGCTTACCTGGGATCTATTTTTCCTTCTCCTAATAATAAGACCCAGATTTTCCAATTATCCCTTTCTTATCCTCTGTGCAATGGTTGGGTAGAATTACATAAACCCAAGCTCACTGAAGGAGTTGGCTGTGACCTAATCTCTACCAATCACAGTATTCCCAGCCAGACACAATTACTGATTTAGGGATGGGATTAAGAATCTTATGCCCTGGACTTGTGTTTGAATAAGTCTGGAGCTACAGTAGCCACATTACTACTACTTAGAAGCCAAGAGATGGAAGGAGACCCAATGAGATCACTTGAGCCTGTATCTCCAGCCCAGCCTGTGTCTTCACCTCATTCTGGCTCTAACACTGTGTATTACGTCATCGCTCCTCTCTCCATCACATGTGCCCCTTAGCTCCACTTTGCTTAGCTCCATTTCACAGCTTTGGACTGAATTAGGAAAAAAGAAATGAAGAAATGATGGAAGGAAAGGAGGGATGAATAGAAGGAGGGAAGCTTGGTTTTCATTTATTTTTTAAAAGATGGCCGTGTAAGATACAATGAAATATTAGCCATAAAAAGAACAAAATATTCCCACTTGCAATAGCATGGATGGACCTAGAGGGTATTATGCTAAGTCAAATAAGTCATTCAGAGACAGGCTAATACCATGTGATTTCACTTATATGTGGAATCTAAAGAATAATATAAACAAACAAACAAAATGGAAACTCACAGATACAGAGAACAGAGAGAATGGGGGTTGGAGGACTGGGTGGAAAAGGTAGAGACTGGGAAGTACAGAATGGTAGTTACCAAACAGTCACAGGGATGTGAAGTACAGCATAGGAAATATGGTCTCTAATATTGTAATACCTGTGCACGGTACTAGGCGGATACTGGAAATACCAGGGGGAACACTTTGTAAAGTATACGATTGTCTCACCATTATGCTGTGCACCTGAAACCAACACAAAATAATATTGAATGTAAACGGTAATTGAAAAAAAATTCCTTCAACCAACATCCAGATTCATCACCAACTCCTGTCTATTCTGCTCTCATAATAATCTTGAACTTACCCATTGTTTCTCATCTCCACCAAGTTGTCCTTTGGGCCACCGATTCCCAGCTTGCCTGGACTACTCTAATAGCCTCCGCTTGGTCAGCCAATTTTAACTCTTGCCACCTGATGGTCCATTATCTACACATCAGCCAGAGTGACCTCGTTAGAACTGAAATCAAGCGATATCACCTTCCGGATCAAAACTTTTTATTGGTTTCCCATCACTTAAGTAAAATCCAAATTTCTTACCATGGTCCACAGAGCATTTTCAGTTCGGGTTCTTGTGTCTCTTCTACCTCCTACTATATAACTGTCTCTGTCCCTCTCCTTAGTATCTAACAGACTGGTCTCCCTTTTGTTCCTCAAACAAGTCAAGCCCTTTCCCATAACTGGCCTTTGCATTATTGGTCTATTTGTCTGTAATGCCACATGGCCAAGAGTGTTTTTTCTGGCTATGCTGTTGAAAACTACATTCTCCATTTACTTGTTAACTCACCACCCTAATTTTCCTTCATAGAACTTACAATAATTATTATTATTTTTACATTTTGTTACGTATTCTATATCATTATATAATAGAATATGTCTTATATATTATATTTTTATTATAAATTTTATTATTTTTTTACCCCCATGAGAATGAAGACCTTGCCTATTACATTTATTCTGGTTCCTACAACATGTCACATAGTAAGAGTTTAATAAATATTTGTCAAATAAATGAATATGCGAGGTCTCTAAATATCGACATTTTTAAAATGGCTGTGTGAGATGTTAGGGAAATTTATGTTAGACAAATGAGAACAGGTAGAAGGGGGAAACTATGACCATTGTCTTCAAATAAGTTAAGGACCCACATATAGAAACACAAAAAGAACTATTTTGAATTAAATGGTATACGTTACAGGGAGGCATATCTGCTTCCATATAAGTAACTTAGTGTTTTAGTGTTTTAAGAGTGTGAACTGTCTAAAGGTAAAATAGGATGCCTTGTAAAGTCATGAACCTCTTGTAACTGGGAGCATTCAAGCAGAGACTAGATGGCAATCATCGGAGCACAGGAGCTCCATTCCTCCTCGAAAAGAAGGCAATACCAAATGAAACTATATAGTTAACTTGAGTAGGTAACTAACGTGGAAACTCTGGAGTTTTATTTCATCTTTTTATTTCCTAATATGAAAAATTAGTCCTTGCACAGCACACTTTTTAACATAATTTAAAAAAATGTCTGAAAAGGATATTTGGGGAAAGCTCTACTTACAATTACTTTTCTAGTAGCGAAAATAATTAGGTTCTGATTTTTTTGTAACTCAGAAAAATCAGTAGTCAATGCATCAAGTATAAACAAGCTAACAGTACACATAGTTCCCTGCTGAAAAATAGAAATATTCTGAATTACACAAGAAGAGAAATTTGCCTTGGATAGAATTTAAAACATTACCTACCATACCAAGGAAAGAAAAACATAATACTTTTATCAGCATGGAACTCAAGACTGATTTTTATGAAAATATGAGCACTACAAAGTGAAAAAACAAAAAAACTGATAAATTTCTAAACTGTCAGATTTTAGCTAATGGAGTAAAACCTCAGGTCCTTGTGGAATAAATTTTACACATGAGTGTTTATTCCTTTAAACCATAAAAGTCTCATTTTGATAGAAATCTTTTCACAAATGTATAGGCACATTTGCCACTTTCCTGCCTATTAAACAGAGACTATAAAAAATATATTTTAAAATGCCTTAATGATCTATACAATTATCGCTGTATATTCCACTTACACTGGCGTCCTCAGAGTCTACTGAAGCGTGTGTATGTGTGTGTGTGTCCCTATGTTAGCATCTCATTGATGTGTGTTTTGACTAGTAGTGTCTCCTTGTTAAAGTTTTTCAGTTTTCTTCCTTATGATCACACTCCTGTCTGTCATTCTTCAATGCTGTTAAAGCCTAACTCCAGGAGCCTTTTTCCTGATGTTAAATTTGCTGCTTTTTATCTGCTGCTGTTTTGAAAATAAATAACTTAAGCAGAATAAGAACACATAAGAAAAATTAGATCAAAACGGTGGACTGAGCACATGTGTGTACTTCATCTTTCTTTCCCAAATCCTTAGAAATAAAGGAAATAATATGCTGTATGTGTGTAATACAAGATTGTAGGGTATTTTTATAATGAATTTATCTGAAGTGTAAAATTCTTGGGAGAGAAAAAACTGGAGCATCTTGGTTCATATGTACTCTGTGCAATACTAAAGCTGGGATTGAGAATTTGTGATGCAGAGACACTCAGAATCATGTGGTTATGTGAAGGTAAGTTCCCAAAAGAAAGGGAGGCCTGGCAGACAAAAACAAAGCATGTTCAACATGCTGACACTTGCTACAAGGAGGCCTTCTGCACCATCGTCCTGGCCACCTGTCAGATTTTAACAAACTTGGATTTCAAAATGAGAAACTGTCCTTTTTCAGGTTAACTTGAACAGAATCCACATTTTCTTCAAGTCAATATGAAAACAACTTATAAGGATGGCGAACTTTTATATTTATATGTAAATTATATTAACCCCCCAAAATATACCTTAATAGTTTTGGAGCTAGAGACTCATGGCTTTCTTCAGTTCTGGAAAATTCCAATTTATCATTGCTTCAAATGTTACCTCTCCATCAGCCCCTCTATTCTCTCCCTCCAGAACTCTTGTTAGAAGGACATTAGGATCTTCACATCTATCCTCTGTATCTCCTAATTGCCTTTTCAGATTTTAGTCTCTTTTGTCTCTCTGTGCTGTGTTTTTAGGTGAATTCCTCAAACTATCTTCTCATTCCCCAATTCTTTTTTTACTGAGCCAGTGTGTGAATTATCTATTGCTGCCGAACAAATCACTTCAAAATTTAGAGGTTTGAAATAAGACCAATTTATTATCTCTCATAATTTCGTGGGTTGGCTAAGTGGTTTTCCTGCTAGTCTTGCCTGGACTCTCTCGTGTGATTCCATTCACCAGGCAGGTCAGCTACAAGGTCTAGGTTTCACTGGAGCTTTCTGAACGGACAGGTTCCAGCTGATCTCTCACTACCCAGGAGGTCACCCAGGCTTCTCTCGTGGCGACTTCAGTGTTCCCAGCAGCAAGACTGTGTAAGACTCAACACTCAAGTGTTTTCAAAGCCTCTACTTGTATCACTTTTTCTAGAGACCCATTGGCTAAAACAAGTCACATTGCCGAGGCCAGATTCAAGGGGTAGAGAAATAGACTCTACCTTTTGATGACAGGAGCTACAAACAATGTATATTTGCATGAGAGTTATGAGTTTATTCTTTTAAAACATATCTTTGAATGCATATATTATACTTATGATGTTTTAAAAATTTTGAAATATGTTATCTCACAGAGCATCTCACTGAATTTAGTCATCTCTTCCTAACCCTTTCCAATCATGAAATTCCCTTCGGTATGTATTTTCTTTTAATTTTTTATTTTATTTTCAATGACTGAGAGAATTTCAGTTCTCACATAAGATAATGGTGAGCCCCTTACATTGTATCTAACTAGGAAAAGTAAAACTTCAGAGAGGAAAATAAAAACTGAAAGTAGAAGAAAGGTGAAGAAGTAAAAAGAGGTTTTTTTTTTTAGACACCCCCCCCCGCCGTTCCCCCCCCACTTAAAGGGATGTAAAGTTTAGAAGAAAAGGGGGAAAGTCAGTGCAGACCTTAGGACTGCCTTCTTGAGACATCTGTAAGGAAAGAAGCCAAATACATGTTCTTTGTCTTGAAGTGATTATAGAAAGAGCTGAGACCATATAAAACTGAGTACTTGGGAAGAGAGTAAGAAATACCCGCTTAATGATGAGGAGTGCATTAAATACAGACGACTGTGGTTTATTCCAGTTCAAATATTCAGCTTCTTCTCTGTGCCTTACTTTGGGCAGGAAGGAGGTAAGAGGAGATGAAGAGGCCTGCCCCAGATGCAGGTTCCTGGAGCATAAGTTTAAACAACCTTGGCCACAGAAGGTCAGAGAAGCATCGATCCTTACAGGACTGAATAAAAGACTCCTGTTATCCAGATTAAAGGAAAATAAATTAATGGATATCTTTTTAAAACTGGAATCCTGTAAGTTTTCTATAAGAGTAAGAAGTAAATGTGCAATAAATATATAGTGTATATTATTACCACTTAAAGTATATAAAATATCATTGATGCTGTCCTTATGAATAAATGATGCTTTATATGAGATGACATTCAACGTATGTAACAACCTTCATACATGAAAAAGGCCTGTCTGGAAGAATGCAGGGCCCAGTGGCAGCAAGTTTCTGGAGGTGCCTCGCTGCACCTGACATTGGCCTGGGATCCATGCTGGATCGTGGAAGTTCAATAGGCCTCAGGGTGGTAACCAAGACCACTGGGTCAAGAGACTGGGACTCCGAGGGCTTGTGGCAGTGGCTATTTACAAACCATAGAGAAGTATTTCACAATTTAAAATAAAGCGCTTTCTCCCCACCCCCTCCAGCTAACCTTAACAGAAAAGAGCCAAGATCCTGTAAGAGAGTTGGTCACTGTATGAGTTAGCATCGTGCATAGCTACAAATGATAGAAAACTGTATCATAGTGGCTTAAACAGAGAGATTTTTCATGTTATGAGAAAACAAACTAGCTATGAGCAGTGTAGGGCTTGGACGTAGTGAGGCACAGCGACATCGTTAGGGACCCAGGCTCCTTCCATCTTTGTCTTCCATCATCCTAGCTGTCCTCACCACACTGCGGCCTCATGGCCGCAAGTAGTCTTTGCACTCCCACACTCCACCTCTAGGTTTCAGGAAAGAATAAGGCGGAAGAGTGAAAGAGCAGCACCTGTCTTAGGAGAGCAGAACTTCTGACACATGCCCGATAGACGGCTGCTTGCCTTTGGCCAGAAGTGAATCACATAACCTCCCCTGGATGCCAGGCCCCAACAGGAGGTCAGTATTTTTAGTGACGTTCTTTGTTGCCTTGAATAAAGTGAGGATTTGTTAGGATTGGTTGGGTAAAAGGCAGTGTATACCATGCTCATCTAAAAACTACATCAAAAATTGAACAGAATTGACTCTTCCAATGAATTCTTAACATTCATGAAAAAGTCTTAAAATAGCAAAGTACAGTTCATGTTGCTATGGGTTTTTCAATAATGTATTGTGTCACTCAGTAACTGTTGTTATATTTAAATTTCACATCTGCAAGGATGTATATAATCACAACCTCATGTTTAAGTGGAAACCGTCATATTACGTATAAGCTATTTCCAAACATGTATAACTAATCCAATTTCTAAGCCAAATTTCTTCAGCCATGCAGAAAAAATGACTCCTCACTGATGTTCACATAAAAGCTCTTAGTGAATGCAAGATTAATTGTTGTAGCATTTGAGGAGAGAAAGGGCATAATTTAAAATTATAAAAGTATTTTGGTTGAGGCAATCAAATACAAGGGAATTTTCAACTTAGAAAAACATTTTAATTTCAGATTTCCCTGCTACTTTGAGGTAGTTACATTTTGTTCTTCCTGGTTCTGCTTCTATTCTAAGGTGACCTTCAGTTTCCTTTCTGTCTTTCTCTACTTTTGTTTGACTTTTAATTTTTATTCCCCATTTCAGAACAGAATTTTTACAAGAGCAGTAAAAAGGTTTTCTCCAAATTGCCCAACATTATATATTTTTGTTCGAGAAAATGAGATCCTCATCTGTCTCTGCAGAGAGGCTTTTCATAGTTTCTAGTGTAGCAAATGCAATGGAATAAGTCATGCTCCCAGTTTAAAAACATCTCTGATGAAATAATATGTAAGTTCATTGGGGAATAACCCTGCATGTAACATATGAGCAACTGGCTTCTTTAACCTGAATCCCAGATTTGGAAGAAAAATGTTCTCAGAATAGGTTCCTTTGGTAACTGTTAATATTGCTGAATCCTCTCCTCTCAGTTTAGCAGAGAGTAGAGGGGAATCAGGCAGAGAACAGCATATTAAGATGCTTATCTCTCACATATAGCAAATATAGTGTTATAACGCCTTAATTAAAAACTGAATGGGCCCTGGCTGGGTAACTCATTTGGCTAGAGCATCATCTTGATACAACAAGGCTGTGGGTTGGGTCTTTGGTCAGGGCACATATAAAAATCACCCAGTGAATGAACAAATAAGTGGACCAAAAAATCCATGTTTCTCTCTCTCTTCATTCCTCTCTCTCTCTAAAATCAATTTAAAAAACACACAAATGGAATGGTTCTCTGAAAAATAAAAGTGAAGGGTAACAAGTCATATCTAGGATAGCTGTTAGGTCTATAGTTAAACTATGCTTACATGTAATTCAAATTAACTCAGTGTAAATAGAACAAAATACTTAATACATTGGTTTAAGTCAATTTATCCTAAAATTTATGTCACTAGTGACCAATGTGCATTGGTGACCTTCCTTTCTCAAAGCCCAGACAAATGCCTGTTTGACATTGAATAGACCCAGTGAGTCACCTACAGCTAATCAGAGATCGATTTAAACTTCGCCAATGTGTTGTCAGTTTAAAATGTCCTATCCTGCTAGTGAAGATGTAAGTTGGTTCAACTTTTTGGAAGATCATTTGGCAACAAATCAAGAGTATTAGAATTGCATAGTAATTTTACTTTGTGCTTACATCTGATCACCTCCTTTGGATAAAGTGGACTTATGTAAATAGATGTTTATCATAGCATATTTATAAAAGGAAAAATGGAAATAACCTAATTTTAGGTTATTAGGACATAACCTTATCTGTGGTTATGATTGAAGATAGAGCACAAAAAAGTAGAGCTTGAAATAGTACAACCTGAATTTAAAAAATTACTATTCATACAATAAGACCCAACACAGAAAAATTACTGAAAGTAAATTCAATCATTCAATGGTCATATCCAGGTAAACAGATTTTATCCTTCTATGAAAACCTTATATACATATCTGATCAATTACTTTGAATAAATTCCTAAGCACAGAAATGATACAGTATGAGATTTACTGTGATTTTTAAGCATTTATGTCACATTTTCCAATGACCATCCGAGAGTATTATACCAATTTATGTATATTTATTGTAAGCAAGCCAATTTCTACTTATGTGTACTGAACTTACCAGGTCTTTATATTTTTCTTTATTGTCCCAATTATCTACATTAAATATGAATATTTTAATAATAATAAAAATACACATGAAAATGGCTTTGAAGCGATAGCATTAGAAATGCAGATCAAATAAGACAGAACTTCCCGTCCCTCGGCAATGACTGTTGGGAGCCCCATACAGCAACCTCAAACAGCAACCTCAAATATCTGCCTACCTTCCTTTCTTTAACTAAGTGATAGATGTTTCTACTTAAGTGTCTCATGATCAATCTTACGTTAAAAGTGCCAAGAGGGGGACACCAAACCTGGTTGCTGCTGTCCCCGTTCTAGCAGCGGTACCCTCCTTCTCCCACTCTCGAAAACTCTGAGCTATCTTTAACTCTCCTCTGCTTATCACATCCAGTTTCCAAGTCATAAACATTGCTGAATCTCTTCTCTGTCCTTTATTTTCCGTTCCCAAAGCTCCTACCCCAGCACAGTTTTCCATTCCTCATTCATGGAACAAATGCCCACTGAGCACCTGCTCTGCACCGGCATTCACACTATAGCAATGATGTTGGGGCAGACGCTGTTCCTCCCCTTGCGGAACGCATGGCCTGGCAGGGCAGACAGACAGTAAATGAAAATGCTGCCATGAATCCTACAACCGCAACTGTGGGGATGCTTCACAGAAGGACTACGATTGCAAGCGCGTGTAACCAGAGAGGGAGATCTAGCTGGAGAGCCCAAGTGAAGATTTCTTGAGGAAGTGCCACTGGCCTTGGCCTCTGAAGTGGTGGCATTAGCAGGGTGCAATCTAGGCATGAAGAACAGTGTGTCAAAGACACTGGGGAGGAAAGGACCCGGGGCATTCAGAATACAGGAGCCTGCCCAGCCCCCAGCAAAGCCTGTTTGGACGGAGAACAAAGAGGGGAGGAGAGCGATTTGCCCTGAGGCCCGCAAGGCAGGGCGTACAGATCATGCAGCCCTGCAGGCAACGCAGCCCTGAAACAGCCTAAAATTACTCTCTGCCTCCAGGTTATAGCCCCTTTCATTATGATCGCCCAGGACAACTAGGTACATCTTTCCTAAAGATCTGCTGGAACACATCAGGTTCCTGACAGAAGAAAGCAGAGGGGGAAAAAGTCACTTAGCTCACCACTGCCTACAGGCTCAAGTAGACTCACTGGGCTTTGGTAGGGGTTGAATTGGGTCTCCCCCAAAGTTCGTATATTGAAGTCTCCACCTCTAGTATCTCAGAATGTAACCTTATTTGGAAACAGGGGCATTGCAGATGCAATAGTTCAGATGAGGTCATTCTGGAGTTGGATGGGCTACTAATCCCATAGGACAAGTGTCCTTAGAAGAAAAGGGGAAATTTGGGCACAGACATATGCCCGGGGAGAATGCTGTTTGAAGACTGGAGTTATGCTGACCCAAGCCACGGAACTAGCAGAAGCTGGAGAGAGCCTAGAGCAGAGCCTTTGCTAGCACCTTGACCTCAGATCTCTGGACTCCATGTGAGGTAGTTAATTTCTGTTGTTCAAGCCACTCGATTTGTGATGCTTTGTTACAGCAGCCCAGCAAATGAATAAGGCCTTGTAACCTTAATTTTTCATTTGATATAAACTAAACTGTCGCCCCTAGTCACATAAGAGAACTACCACCCTTCCTGTTTTTCTTATCTCCTGACTCAAATGTTCTCCACTTCTCTCTGCTTATCTACATCACTTTTCCTTTTAAAACCCTGTCTAGTTTGGCTCATTTGGTTGGAGCGTCATCCTGTGCACCAAAGGTCAAGGGTTTGTATTCCTGATCAGGGGACATACCCAGGTTGTGGGTTCGATCCCTGGTTGGCAACTGATTAATGTTTCTCCCTCTCTTCCTCTCTCTCTCAAATCAATTAAAAAAAAAAAAAATACCATGCATGGGAACCCCCTGCTCTTTTGAAGCCTTATATGCTTGTTGTTAATGTCTCCCCTAAATAATTTTGGAACATGGTGAAGCAAAATAAATGGAAGAAAGACTGTGGCGCCTAGTTGAGCTATTCTTAAAAACAAAACCACCCAGAAGCCCCAATGAGAAAAACAAATAAAAGTGAGATTGCTCTGCATAAACCTTGGGTGAACGGCCTGGAGCTGGATCTGTTCTGTCTACGCCATCCACCAGGCAGCCCCCTTTGAAGCACCTGTGAAATCCTGTGGTGCCCAGAACTAAATCTGAAACCACTGATTTGGAGCCTCTGTCCGTTTCCAGGCACATAAGAAGATATTTGTTTTATTGATGAGGAACTGACACAGAGACAGATCCTCCTATACCCATGTTCTTCCTTGGTGGTTAGTTAGGCATTAGGTGGGTCCGAGTCACTCAGATACTGTTTACTGAACCTCAGCAGCCATGGCTGGGACAGGATTGGGGTTGCCAGCTTGTTCCTCACGTTATTTTTCCCGACAGTACAACTGATCCTCCAATTGTCTGATAACGATTCAGTAGAAGGGGAGAAGAGGCCCTCAGAGCTCTCTTAAATTACACTTTTATATGCTTGAGCACCAGCGATGCCAGGAACGCACTGCCGAAACGTGGGGTGCCCGGGCATCTGTTGAGAGCTGCTCGGCACGCTGTTCTGCACTAGCAGTCTGTGTCATTTTTGCACCGGGAGTTTCAGAGAATGTTACAAAATGAATGTGTAATATTCACAAGTAATTTATACTTTTCTACCTCAGAGAGGGGCTTTCTGCAAAGGATATTGTACACAAGGAATGGGTTATTAATCAAAACTGCTAAGTTGTGTTATGACCCTCTTTTCTTTCGTGGTCATGGCCTTCTAGGATTTAGACATCCTAGACTATGTCACAGCTTTAACGAGTAATTTAATAGGTTCTTTAAAAAAATAAATTTTCTACTTAAATTAAAACAAATATAATGGCTATGCAATATGTGTATAAACTAAGCATATGTGGTAGGCTGAATAATGGTCCCCAAATGTATCCTATTTCTAATCCTTGAAACCTGTGAATGTTACTAATATGGCAAAAGAGACTTTGGAGATTTGTTTAAAGTAAGGATCTTGCAGTGGGAGGATTATCCTGGATATCTGGGTGGGCACTCAAATACAATCACAAATATCCTTATGAGAGGTGGGCAGGGGGAAATTTGACATGAAAGAAAGGCCGGATGACCGCTTGAGCAGAGATTTGGAGATGCAGTACTGTTGCCTTAGAAGGAGAAAGGGGTCAGGGGGTGCAGCTCTAGAAACTGGAAAAGCCAAGGAGACAGATTCTCCCCCTGTCCTAGAGCCTCTGGAGGGGGAATGGCCCTGCCAACACCTTGTATTCAGCCCAGTGAAACTGACTTCAGACTTCTGACCTCCAGAAATATAAAAGAATAAATGTTTGTGGTTTTAAGATACCAAATTTGTAGTAATTTGTCACAGCAGCCATAAGAAAGTAATACAAGTTCTGGCTCCATGGCAAGAAAAGGTGGGAACGTCATCAAAAAAGAATCACAGCAAAAGTAATCATATAAGATGTCTAACTCCGCACCTGTGACAATTCTGAATTAAGAATTTATGATCTAAGGATTTGTTGTTGTTGTTGTTTTTATCCCAATGCTCTCTTTTTAGGGCCTTCTAAATCCACACACTAAAATTAACAAAATGCTCCTAATACAGAGGTTCCAAATGTTTGTTCATAAAATAGTGCTGTACAGAATATTTTTATTGGTCCTTAGATGAGTGAGGAAAATACAGTGTAATGAGTTTTTTCTAAATTAGATTTATTTAAACATTTTCTCTTATATACTATGTTCCCTTTGTAAAGCTATATAATAATATGCTGATGTTATAATTTTAAGCAGCAACTTTAAAATAAAGTGGCAAAATTAAAAACTGGCAATTGGCCCTAACATTTTTAAAACTTTTACTGGTCTATTAAATTCAACAGTCTAGTGATGATTTACCTAATGCACACAATCAATCATAAAAATTTTTCTACCTTATCAACTATATTAGTTACTTATTGCTGATATAGCAAATTCCCACAAACTTAGTGACTTACAACAACAAAAATGTGTTATCTTGCTGTTCTGTAGGTTAGAAATCTGACCTAGCTCTCACTCTCATCTAGGTGTTAGGGGTCTATGTGCCCTTCTGGAGAGCCTAGGGGAGACAATGCCTCCTTGCCTTTTCCTTTGCCTTGCTTCTAGAGGCCTCCTGCATTCCTAGGCTTCTAGCTCTTTCCTCCATCACCAACAGCTTCTCACACCACATCGCATTACTGCAACCTCTTATTTCATTTCAGCTCCTTTTCTGACTCTTTTCTTCAGTCTTTCACTTTTAATGATCCTTGTCACCCACCTGGGTAATTCAGGATAATCATTTTAAGATCATTTTATAAACTGCCTTAATTCATCTGCAATTTTAATTTCCCTTTGCCATGCAACCTTACATATTCATAGGTTCCAGGGATTGGGACATGGCATGGACATCTATATTTGGCGGAGGGCATTCTGCCTACCACATTAATAAACTTAGGCTAAACAGCAACTGAGACAGAAGAATTAAGGTGGTTTAATTTTCATTATTTCCTTAGGATGAATTAGGAGCATTGAAATGGCTGGATAGATTCACACTGTAGAAGTTTTTGAAGGATATTGTCAAGCGGCTTTGCAAAAACCATTGCAAATTATTATGTTAAATTAAAGATTAAATTCTAAGATGCATTAGAATTTTATGTGCCATTAAGAAAGAAAAATCACTGCCAATTAAACTATGACACTATTTTTCATCACTTAGAATTTTTATTTTACAGTTATTTAAATAATTTTCTTAATCTTAGTTGGCCTTACATTTTTATCATGCATCACAACAGTGTGAAGAACTATGGCCAAGTTTATGGAGTCACAGGCAATGCCAACTACCTCAGAAGTACTGCTTGGCTGAGAGTGATTTAAGATATTATCGATCGGATGGTACATTTTGATCTCAGAGACACTAAAATGTGCATGTTAGAATCAATGAAATGCAATATATAGAATGGGGGACCCTCAGAATAAGATGATTTAACATTCCTGATTCCCATTTTTCAGCAGTAACTGAGATGGTCTGTGGTGGGAGGTGACTTCAGCTTTGCTGAGGCAAACATTGCACGTTTCCCATCTGTTCATAAAACGGGTACCTCAGTTAGTGAATGAGCATGTGGGTTATGCGCTGAACTCACACGGCCATGAGTACACCTGTGCAGCAGCTAACATTCTCCTTGCTGCTCTTTGCCTGAATTTAAGAATATACAGATTTCCTGCAACCCTCTTGAATGCCAAGTCTGTGGTGGGCAATTATTAAAAAAAACCACAGCATATATAACCCAGTGTGGAAAATAGGCTTTCGAAAAACCATCTTGAATAATTTAAAAATAACTACCATTTATTCAGGAGTTACTATGTGCCAGGAACTATGCTAAAGGCTCTGTCAACATTTCCACATTTAGTCTCCCACAACTAACAACATTGCACAGAAGATATAAATATGTTCCTTTTAAAGAGGAAAAAAGTAAGTCCTGGGCTAGGTAAATATGTTCTAGGAGACATGGCTAGGAGGGGCATAGCTAAGTTTTGAACCCTGGTTTGTTTGAATCGAATCACTGTATATACCATAATGCCTTCTATATCAATTATATTAATTTTATCTATGCAAATAAATCACTGCCTCCAGCTTACTGAAATTACATTAAAGTTAGGGGTAATTTTTCTGCCTCTTCTATAATTCATCTTTCCTTCTTTTTTTTTTTTTAATATACCTTTATTGATTTCAGAGAGAGGAAAAGAGAGGGAGAGAGAGAGTTAGAAACATCAATGATGAGAGAGTCATTGATCGAGCCCGCAACCCGGGCATGTGCCCTGACCAAGAATTGAACCCCGGTCGCCTGGATCCCAGGTTGACGCTCAACGGCTGAGTCATGCCCGGCTGGGCAATAATTCACCTTTCTTACTAGATAATGCTTATAAGATATCTGAGGAAAACATACTTTATGAAAACGAACAAAGTTCAGGGAGTAAAAGTGCAAAATACAGATTTATAATTTTTCCCTACATTGAGAACGGCTAAAATCCACTTCTCAAGGGCATCCCTGCTACCTCCAAATACCACTTAAAACTTATTCATTGTGCATCATGACTATGCAATAATATGTATATTATATAGTTTTAGAATATTTTTACTAAGTATTGAATCAAAACCACTTCTCTAAAAAAATAACTCTACTAATTAAAAAATAATGATTATATATTGAAACATAGGGGCAACTTATGTCCCTGGTATATTTCAATGATGAGTAGATAAACACTTCTATAATCTGGAAATTTACCCTCTCATATAATAGATGGAACTGAAGTTATGATTTTCAACGAAATCAAGGGGAAAAATAGCCAGAATATTTCTTTCTGCACATCATTGGTCTATGGCAATTTGAACAATCATGGACATTTACAATTTTTGTTGTTGTTTTGTTTTGTTAACCCTCACCTGAGGATATTTCTTCCATTGATTTCTAGAGAAAGTACAAGGGAGGGAGGGATGGAGGGAGGGGAGAGAGAGAGAGAAACATCGACGTGAGAGAGACACATCAATTGGTTGCCTCTTGAATCGATGGGGGCCAGGGATGAACCTGCAACCCAGGTACGTGCCCTTGATTGGAAATCGAACTCTCAACCCTTTGGTGGCAAGGCTGGTGCTCTAACTGATGAGACACACTGGCCAGGGTGATATTTACTCTTTAATTTAGTAATCAGACACTTTTTTCCTATTGTTTCTCCTCATCACTGATATTCAGGATCCTTACCACTAAGTAGCTCTCAACCTTGACTGTGTGTTGGACTCACCAGGGGGAGATTTAAAAACCACTACTGTCTGGGGCTCACCCTCACAGCTTATGATTTAGTTAATCGGGAGTGTGACCTGTGTATCTGGATTTTTAACAGTTCCCCACTCATCAGATGATTCAAATGTGCAGCTCAAGTTGAGAACCACTAATATAAAGGGTTAGGTAATAGAAAACACACCTGTGAGTTTGAGAAAGAAGGCTAATTCTAATAGCTTAACAGTGATACTTTTGAATTAGCTGCAGATTTCAATGTATATGTTATATGTGTTCCTAACACCATAGATAATGGAGACTTAGCTATGTTACTAAATACTCTAGGCACTTCATGAACCAAGAAGTATAACCAGATCATTATCTATTGTAACTCTGATCCTAAAATTATCTTATTTGTTTCTGGAATTCTGTAACAAATTTGTGTTTGGATCATAGCACCAGAAAATTCAATAGTACTACTGTCTTGGAGGAGGGGAGTTGGAGTGTCTAATAATAAAGTTTAAAGTTTATAACTTACCATCTTGGGCAGTAATCCTGGCCAAGTTTCTTAAAAGACAATTTGACACACTAATAAAACTTCTGCCAAAATAATCTTTTACAGAGCCAAAGTAACCTTAGGTATGATAAACTGGCCCCACTGCATGAATTCACGAAACAAACAGTTGTAACAGGTTATCTGTACTTCTGATATTGCTGTTTTCTCTAAAAACACAGAGAGAAGAAAGCAAGATTTTGTAGAGCAAGTGGTAGCGATGCAGCTAGGCTCCAAATAATAATAGTTTCTATTCATACAAAACTTTATAACTTTTTTAAAGCTTCACAATAAAGTTCTTTATTTGGTTTCTATGGCCATTTAAAGTCACCTCACTTTTTGCTAATGTTCTTTCTTAAATAAATGTTTTTACAACTCAAGCAGTGTAGTAATAAGGTAATTTAAAAGAAAATTCATGATTGGTTTGTTTGAGAAGCTATCATGATGCTTTCAAGAAGGATAAGGTTAGTCACTATGATGTTTATATCTGGCCCTACTGCTGTTTCTAATTAGCATATTACCTCTGGTTCAGACTCTACATCATGATACATCAATACTCCACTTTACACAGCTCCTTAGCGTTATGTCTTGTAAATAGACAATTGGCAACTGCAATAGCAAACACTCCTTAAGAGGAAAATATGACCTCTTAAGAGGAAAGTGTCATCTACTGGGACTTGATGTCAGCCAATGAATATTCATTCAAATAAACATCTGTTACTTCCACAAGCCACTGCAGTAAATCAGTTTTAAAAAGCTATACAGAGATGAATATCACATCACCTTCCCTCACCCCAAATCAATTTCTTTACAATGTGATCCCTTTTGTTTGAGCTGTCCATCACACATGCATACTAAAACACATTGTAGCAACTGGGCTTTGGCAATACGATGTGCTCCCGATGTCAGGCCCTGATACGGGTTTTACTTATTGCATATTTACAGCACCTAAATTATGTGTTTTATCAACTTTTGTGGTTGTAAATGCTGCAGTGTTGTTCCTTATTTTCAGTCTTTAACAAACAAATGCTTGTTTTTGTAGCAAACAGACTGTGCACACACACACACATATATCTATTTGCGTTGTTTTACTAATTAGACTAAGCATACTCAGATTAACTCATTAATCCATACACTGCACCAGACTAAGCACAAATTGCCTGTTGGTGCTGAGAATTTACTCTAGACAACTCCTGTAAATGACTCCCTATTATTTTTATATACCAACATAGTTAAATGCATAAATGTAATGTATCAGTGTTCTAAGGTTCTTTTTAGGAACCCAGAAATTTCGGCATTCTATAAACTATTCGGCAAAAATGAACTCTTGCTCTTTTATAAAGAGCCTAATCAATGTTAAAATGCTCTTAAATGTACATTTAGAAACATTTTTAAAATGTAAAAGAAAATGTTGAATTTCAACATGAAATGCTTTGTGTTTAAGGTCTGACCGTTTCTTTTTAATATTGAAGTGATGGAGTACCAAGATTTATTTTCATAATCCCTTAGTTTTTAAGGGTTAGTCCACTTTTGGAGATTTTTCTTCTATTAAGAGTCACTGACCTGCATGTACCACACTAATAAGGAAGAAGTTTGAAATAACTTCAGCTATTTTCTTTCCATGGAAGTGCAGAGAGAGATGATGTATACATTTGATTTAATAAACACAATAATTTAAAATGTAGGTCAACATGATAACAGGCTAAAAGGGATAGCAGAGAACAGGGACAAAGGAAGAGAATGGCATAAAGAAGGGGAGAGATTGGCAGGAGAAAAATCGCCCCAAAGGACCAGAAATCTTTTCTGATTTTTTACAGGCATTTTCTTACATATCTTTTTCTCGTTGGACAGTCTCCGTCAAGTTCACCATCCAAAAATTGTCCAAAAGCAACCCCTTTGGGATGCCTAAAACCTCAGCACCCCCTTTTTCTTCACTGGCTATCAACATCCCCAGCCTGCCTCAGCGGTCCCAGTTCTTTCCCTTCTGACTGTGGGCCCCCAAATGTCATTCGTTCCTTCTCCCTTCCATCTCCCCACTTGGGATGCTGCTTGTTTATTTAGAAGGGGCCTAGCATAGCGGTCCAGAGCTCGGGTTTCCCACCAGAGCCATCATTTACTAGTCGTGTGACCTTGGGCAGCTTGCTCTAGCTTTCTGTGCCTCAGTTTTCTCATCTGTAACATTAATATATAATAACAGGACCTGCCTCATTGCGGCTATTTTACTACCATATAAATATATGGTAGTATATATAAAACTTGCTACAATGCAAAAAATAATTCAAACACTGCTTTTTTAAGCATAGCATTATCTCAAGATAGAACTTGTTTTTCCACCTGCTCGACCAGTGCCTCCTTCTTTAGAGCCTGTTCTGTGTGTGTGTGTGTGTGCGTGTGTATGTATGTGTGTGCGCCTTTTGAAGAATATGCGATCTACGTTCAAAAATACAGTTTTCCCATTTGTTGAATAGGTACTCAATGTTTGTTGAGCAAGCATGTAAATACCTCTTTTAATCCTCTGGCTTCTCCTGTAATGTATCTGAAGGCAGTAAAATCTAGGTCTAAGGGGCTGCTTATTCCATGAAGAATAGGTGAATGAAAATCGGCCATTGTTTTTCAGGCAGGAAAATCCTATTCTTGGACCTGAAGTCCACCCTCTTAATCCATCCTTCTAGATGATAACCGCTTTAGAGCAGAGATGGTTTCATATCTCATTTGGCACACATACACCGCCCCCACACACACACAATTAAACTTAGGAAATGCAACAATTTGCATATCTGAGATTTTATTTAATCATGTAACAAATACATTTTATTTGGCACACATCTTCTAGCACTGTGCTTTGTCATTTAAAATGTATTTGTGCCCAGCCAGGCGTGGCTCAGCGGTTGAGTGTCGACCTGGGATCCAGGCGATCAGGGTTCGATGCCCGGTCAGGGCACATGCCCGGTTGTGGGCTTGATCAATGACTCTCTCATCATTGATGTTTCTGTCTCTCTCTCTCTCCCTCTCCTTCTCTCCCTCTCCTTTCCTCTCTCTGAAATCAATAGAGATATATCTAAAAAATAAAAATAAAATGTATTTGTTACATGATTAAATAAAATCTCAGATATGCAAATAGTTGCATTTCCTAAGTTCAATTGTGTGTGTGTGGCGGGGGCGGTGTATGTGGCAAAAATGGCCATAGGTAAGTTGTAGACTTAACATTTTTTTTCTAGGGATAAAGAAAAAAATTAAGTTTAGAATTAATTAGGAAGTAGATCGACATTCAAAATTTTCAAGGCCAAATGGAATTTTAACAGTTAATCAACTTTTGTGGATACATATGGCCTTAAGTCATGCTTAAAAAATGGCATAAGTCCTGCCATTGAGCAATGTTAGTGTTTAAAAAGCACTACTAGCCACTTTAGCTAATTCATTTTGTTCAACAGCACTTATTAATACAATAGCATAAATCACAGAGATTCCAGAATTGGAAAGAACCTCCAAATTGTTTCAGTTAGCTGATGAGGAAACTGAAGAATGAAGCAATATCATTAGAACTAGAACCCAGGATGCCAGGTTTCTGGGTCAATGACCATGATGTTCTGAGAAAGAGCTAGAGAGAGTGGGACCAAATATGTTAAGTGTTATTTTTCCATCAGCCGATCTCATAGGAAAAGATTTCAACCATGAGGTGCAACTGATGGTAAAAATGATAGTTATAATACTCACCATTTTATATTCATATATATTCCATTGAGTGAATGGACCATAATTTATTAAAGCCTTTATGTTAGACAGTTTGAGTGGCTTCCATTTCTATGTAGTATAAATTACATTGGGATAAACATTGTCAGGCATATGGCATTTTTTAATATTTTGTATTATTTCCTTAGGAAAGATTCCCAGAAGTAGAATTACTAGGTTAAAGGGTATGAACATTTTTATGACTCTTGAAACACATTGCCAAATTGCTTTCCAGAAAAAGCTTATAGCAATCTTAACAATTTACATTGCCACCAGCAATATTACATAAGTGCCCTTCTCATAATATTCTCACAGGTATTTGGCATTATACAAGTTTTATTTTTTTTCATACAGTTTTTCTTTCTCAGTCCGCACCTGAGGATATTTTTCCCCATTGTTTTTCAGAGAGAGTGGAAGGAAAGACAGAGAGAGAGAGAAAGAGAGAGGGAGAGAGAAACATTGACATGAGAGAGACATATTAGTTGGTTGCCTCCCACATGTGCCCCAAAGGGGGCCAGGGATCGAACTTGCAACCAAGGTATGTACCTTTGGCTGGAACCAAACCTGGGACCCTTCCGTCCTCAGGCCAATGCTCTAACCACTGAGCAAAACTGGCTAGAGTTTCATATAGTTTTTAGACTTACAATTTATGTACAAGAATGTAGAAACTTATTTTAATATACATTTCTTAGATTTAAAAGCTGTATATAGTTTACTAACCCCAAATTTCTAACATCTCCTTTAACTGTCTAGGATGATTTGATATTTTTATAAGTCTATACAGAATTATGTGATATATATATTAACCCTTTTTAGAGTACAAACTGTTTTGTCTATTTTGTTGTATTAACTTGGTGCGTGTAGAGGTATGTGTATCAGGAAGCATAGTGAGGATTCAATTTTTTGTACCTGGTCAAATACATGTTTTCTTCTGTGATTTTTTTTTTCTGTTGGTTTTTAGAGTATCATATCACAACTCATCTCTGTCTACATTAAGTACTCAAATTAGTCTAATTTTTCTAAGGAGTGACTTTTTAAAAACTTAGCTTTTGAATTCATCTGAAATTTATATTGATGTATGATGTAAGGCATGGTTTTAAGCAAATTTTTTCTGTGTTGGTAACTAGTTACCTCAATATCATTAATTGAATAGTCCTTCGTTTTTCTGTGTTTTAGGTAAAGTCTCATGTGTTATATATAAAGTCATCTAATTCTTGGTTATTTCTTTTGCAGTGATCTACCTGTCCTTGAGCCTGAGCTTATTGTTTTAGTTGACGTAGTGTCCTCTCACATGGTTTTTAAAGGATTTTAAAAATGGTCTTGTCTATTTTTCCTTACTTCAACCTTAAAATTTTTCACAAATCCTAAAACAGTTTGCTTGAATTTTCATTATGTCTTTTAATTTATTAAATAATTTAAAAACATTAAACAGTATTTATCTTCACCAAATGTACACATTTGCATTTATTCACATCTTTTTTCTTTATTATAAAAGTAGCATTTGCTTATTAAAAAAATCAGAAAAGAACTGAATATAGAAAGAATTAAAATGCTTATTTACAGTTGCTCTAAAACGTAGGTATAGTTGATATTTTAGAGTATGTTCCTTTCAGATATTTTTGTTTTGTTAAGATATGGTGCATATTCACTTGACAAACATTTGTTGAACACTTACTTTGTGCCAGATACCTTGCTAGGCAATGAATCAGGCTCTGACTTTCTTGATAGAAAAATCCTGCCCTTGTTAACATTTTATCATAATTCATTTGTATATTTTTGCATAGTCCTCATTTGTATTAATAACAGCAAATTTCATTCTATGGGTGAATCAATTTATGTAATAATTTTCTTATAGTTGGAGATTTCCAATTTTTAATTTTTTTTCCACATTTAGGATGTTTCTGTAAGATACACTTTTTGAAATGGACAAATTTGGTTAAAGGGTATGAATACATTTAAGGCTCCTGATACAAGCTTCCAAACTGCTTTTCAAAAGGCTTGTATCAATTTTCACTGCCGTTGGAAATAGACAAAGGGATTTTTTTTTTTTTTACCTACTTTCCAGCAATGCTTAAAATCACTAGAACTTGTTTTTATTGTTTTGATAGGTATCTCACTTTAATTTTCCTTTTGATAACTAGTAAGATTGAGTTTTCTTTAACAAAGGTTAAATAAATGTACTTCTTTTAATATTTTTGTGTATGCCTTTTGCCTTATTAAGGTGCTTATGTTTTCATTTAATGCGTATGAGCTCTTCATGGAATAAAGATGTGAACCCTGTTTGATATTTACCCTCCCTTAGACTTATCTCTAAGGAGAGAAGCAGGAAATGATCAGAGTTTTGTGCCCTGGAGTCCTTGAAGTCAAACGGAGGCTTACACACCTCTCCATTTCCAGGGCCCAGCCCAGGGGCTGGCAGGTAGCAGGTGTCCCATACGTGATGGAGGAGCGCAGTGATGTCAAGCAGTGCATTGGACTCTGGGGGTCCTGAGACACTGACACTAACAATGGCTAGTGTGGCTTCTTGAATTAAACCTTGAATTGGGCCAAGAAATGACTTCCTAGTAAACCTATCCCGTTTTCATGGGTAGAAAGAGAAAATTTTATAGCCAGAGCACAGAAGGATTCAAGCAACTGAGTAGTATCTGAAACAGCCTGAAAAAGAAAGGGGTAAAATGAAGAGATATTGAGAAAAGTTACTGAGTGAAGGAAACAAGCAAAAACACTCTGAAATCAACACAACAAATTAATAAGCATTTATTCTACATCCATTATGTGTGAGTTATGTTGCTGGCCACGGTGGGTGATTAAAAAGATCTGTAGCCTCACTGTACCTTATATAATCACTCAATTTGGAAGCTTTTTAGGTAACTCAAATGATATATTCCTGCAGAATTCTTGGTTATACACATACATACTTATGTACATAAAGACCACTGAGACCCATTGAAGGCTCAGGAAAAGCATCTCCCAAACTAGGGAGGTCTAGAGGATTCTGGAACCTTCCTTGTCTACCCTTATGACAGGTGCCTTTTGGTCACATTTGGGGGAAAACGGGAGAGGAGGTAATTGTGGCAGTATCTATTGCAATTAGATTTAGCATCTTTCCCTTTACCTCTGAGACTCTCAGAGCTGTGAGTGAGAAGCTGGCAGGACCCATACCAATAAGAAAAATAGGAGACTGAGAGGGAACAATCTTCTTGTGGTAGCTTGTGTGGTACTGCTTTGTGGTATTATTTGAAGGAGTCATATGGGAAATTTTTTATTACATACTTTATGGAATAATTTGCATTAGGTCAAATTTGTATACTCTCAGGAGTGCTTATAAAACATGATCCTGCCCAGCCGGAGTTGCTCAGTTGGTTGACAGTCGTTCTGTGCACCTAAAGGTTGTGGGTTCGATTCCCGATTAGGGCACATGTGGAAGGCAGCTGATGGCTGTTTCTCTCTCTGTCCCTTTCTGTCTCTAAGCATGTCCCTGGGAGGGGATTAAAAAACAACAACAAAAAAACCCAACATGATCCCTAATTTCAAGGGTAGACATGGCAAAAACAAGGAAGAGAAAATTATTACAAAACAGGGTGTCCTGTAAGGAAGAACTTCATGTTAGAAACAATTCATAACTTACAAGTTGCTTCTGGTCAAGATGGTGATATCCTGTTACCTTAGAGCAAGCTGTGAGCTGGAAAGAATCACTTGGATGACCCCTTTAGTCAGGTGAATAAAGGTAGCTGAGCACCTAATCTTGTGGGGGTAGGCCACTACTCCCCCTAACCTTATGGAGTCATTTATTCTCTTTATGGTGACTTTAACAATATGGTAAGTGCTGCTGAATACCTATTATGTCCCAGGTACTTTGCCAAGAGCATTATCTATATTATCACCTATTGATCCCTCTGGCCCAGTTCATTGTTAGTTCTTTTGACCCACACCCCATGACCCCAAGCTGAATTAATAATTCCATTACTAATTATTAATTGGTAATTAATAATGCTCCACTCATTCTGTTCACTGCTTTAATACAGCACTTCTCATTCTGTAGCCTACATTTCTGGCTGTCCCACTACCCAGTGAGCTTGGAGGGAGCAGCACTCACATCCCACTCCAATTTCCCAGCATTTGGTCGTTCCTAAGTATTCTGTTGAGTGAATGTTGAGTAGTTCCATGATTCTTCAAACTCATTGAAGAATCATGGAACTTTTGAGCAAGAGAGGAATTAGAACCTCTGCTACAATCTTCTTTTACATATGTGAAAAATTAAGTTGGAACAAGTAACTTCCATGAGGTCACATTAACTTGGTAGAATGAGATTAGTGTCCAGTTTCACAGCTTTTCAGCTCAATACAGTTTCTTCGGAAGAAGAGGCTATCAAAACACAGCTAATTTCTATTTCCCAATCTCCTGGCCCCGCCCAAATCCTATCAGCAATTGGCTTTTGGGCCTTCAGGCTATTTCTGTGATATTAAATTTCCTGAAAGAGCCCGCTTTTATATATAGCTTTTCTCTCACAGTTCTCCATTCCAAAGTCCAAACTCAAAATTGGTTGGTTTTGGCTGTAGCATCAGTGTAAAAGCTGTGTGTGTGTGGGGGGGGGGGGGGGAGAGGGGCATTCTGTCTATATTCTCACCAACAAGCTCCTTCCACGAGCTCACTGAGCTCAGCCAAATCAAATGCTTGTGAACACACACCACGCTCTTCCTTCACCGTTCGTTCTGACGGCAGTAGCCTTCCTCCTTATCAACCTGGTGAGCTTGAAGAAACTGCTGCTTTTTTGGACTGGGAGCTTCTAGCAGAGTGGAGACCTGGCTTTAGCGACACGCTGATTGAATGAGTGAATTTTGCGTGTCTAGCACCTGGCAGCACAGCCCTTAAGAAAGTTCACTGAATGACTTTGTCTTTGGAAAATTACAGAAATGTAACTTACTCTTCAAAATTGTAAGCAACCCTCTACCAAAAATGTTGTTTGGAGGAAAAATAAGTAAATATGTTGGCTCGCTGTCCTTTTTTTCTTTAACTCCGGCTCATCTGCTAGGACTGCCATTGTCACTCCCTCTGTGAACTCCACATTCTCCCAGCACCTCTGCCCCTGGACACTTGTGGGAGAGGAATCCACAAATTCCTTTGGGGCTCCATCCCTGGAGCAAGTTCTCAGGAGCTGGAGAAGTCTGGGCTGCAAACAGGAAGTTTTTGTACTTCTGACCAGTACGCGCCTGGGGCAAACGGCGGCCAACCTGTGCGGACAG
Source organism: Miniopterus schreibersii (assembly GCF_964146895.1). Lineage (NCBI taxonomy): Eukaryota > Metazoa > Chordata > Mammalia > Chiroptera > Miniopteridae > Miniopterus > Miniopterus schreibersii. The sequence continues at coordinate 35,891,891 of NC_138108.1, read as the reverse complement.
TCTGACCAAGTGTCAGTGGGCTTCTCATTCCCGAGCTGGCAAATAGCGCGCACGTCTGCACGGCCCCGCAGCAAGCGGTCGGGTCGGAAGCCCCCACCTCCTCTCCCTCACGCTAAACAATCTTGAACGGGACATGTGCAAAATTGTTTTGGCATTTTAAGTTTTCAAAGCACCCGAAGGGATGTCCCCTTTTGACAGGCTGAGCGCCAAAGAGGAGCAGAGGTAGGTCCCATCATGCAGAATCCCTTTTCTCCTCCCTCGGTGCCCAGGACGTCCTCTTGCCCCTTCGGCGCACATGCGGGGCAGGAGGCCGCTTTCCTCCACCTGCGCCGGCCTCTGCAAGGACACCTATCCGTCTCCAGCCTCCCAGGGCAACTGGAGGCTCCCGGGCGCGCTCAGGGCCCCTGCCCACGGGTGCGGGCCTGGGTCCGCGCCGGCCCTCCGCAGGCAGAGGGCACGGGGCAATCCTGGGGATGACCTCGGCTCGCCGCCCGGGAGGCGCCCGGCCCCAGCCTGCGGGGCGGGTAGTCCAATGGGCAGCCTCGCTCTGGAGGCGGGCTCAGGCCGGAAGCCACCCCGCGGCACGGCGGCCCCGCGAGACGGCGCCCGCGTCCCCGCCCTCTCAGGCACTGGCTCCGCGGCCAAGGGCGGCAGGGGCCAGCCCGCAGGGTCCCCGCCGCGCTCTTTGTCCTGGCCGCGCGGGCGGACGCGTGCACCCCCCCGCCCCGAGTGAAGGCAGGCGCGGAGAGCGCGCGCGGGAGCGCGCGGGACCAGCTCGCGCCCGCCGAGCGCCGGCGGCGCGCGCCCCTCCGCCAGGCGAGCAGCGAGCACGCGCGCCGCCGCCGCGCCCGCCCCTCCCCCGCGCTCGCCGCGGAACTTGCTGACTGCGCGGCCGGGAGGAGCCGAGCCGGGCGGCGGCGGCGGGAGGCCACAGCGCGCGGGGGTCTCCCGCGTCCTCTCCGCCTCGCCGGGAGCTCGCGCCCTCGCCCAGCCGAGCTCCCCCCCTCCCTTTCCGAAGGCGCTGGGCGGCGCCACCCTCCGGCCGGAGCCCGGCACTGCACAACCCCCTCCGACTTTCAATGTTCCACACTCCCCGGCCAGAGCCTCCTCGGCTTCTTTTTTTCCCTCCCCCCCCTTTCCCCCCCCCCAGCTGCCTCCATTTCCTTAAGGAAGGGTTTTTTTCTCTCTCCCTCCCCCACACCGTAGCGGCGCGCGAGCGGGCCGGGCGGACGGCGGAGGTAAGGCGGCGGGGCCGGGGGGCCGCGTGGGGGGCGGCCGGGGCGGCGGCGGCGGCGGCGGTGGGGGAGGGGGCGGGGGCGGGCAGCTTTGTTCGCGCCGGGCGCCCGCACCGCCGGTGCCCGCGAGCCGCGGCGGGGCCGCGGGGCCGCTCGCATCACTTGGCGCCCGGCGCGGCGAGCGCTGCCCGCGGCCCCCGCGCGGCCCTCCCCACAAAGGGCCGCGGAGCTGCGTGGCCGCCGCCGCCGGCCGCTGCTCGCCTCCGCGGGCGCGGAAATTTGTTGCACTTCTTGGGGCTTTGTTTGTTTGTTTGTTTTTCCTCTGATTTTTTTTTTTCGTTATTTCGTACAAAATGTCGGTCCGTGATGTAAAAATTGAGCGAGGAACCTGGATGGCACTGGGAGCTTTGCAGAAGGTGCAGTTTGGATTCTGCTTTTCCCAGGGTGGCAGCTCGGCTCGGTCTTGGCCGGATGAATCTTCGCTGCTGGCCGTGGAAACGGCTGGAGCAGCTTGTTAGTTGATTTTTAAATTCCTAAGTGTTGTATTTAAAGGCTTACATGCACAGGGGAGGAATCGCCACCTTAAATAAGCATATGGGCGATTAGCAGGGTATGTTTTCCTCTCGGAAAGGGAATTTGGTAGCTTTGACCAGTGTCAGTGTGTAAATATTTAGACGTTATTAGTGACTTTTTAACATTTTTCAGCGAGATCTGTTATTTACAGTGTGTCATATGTTATTAATGCTCGTTGCCTAAGTTCCCTGGCAAATCTGTTTCATGCCTTCTGAGAAAGTAGACAATTGATAGATTGTCCAAGGGATGGAAAAAAATGTGAGTGGGTTTTCTAACTTGAGTCGGGTAAATCCCTGAACGCTGGCGTTGTGAGAGACACTTCACCTCCCCTGGAACCCTGCTGGACGTGTGATAAGTGGGAACACTTTTAAAGCGTTCTCATTACAATACGACTTGAGGTGACTATTAAGAGAAGAAAATGCTCTTGGCTTATTTCTTAAGACTTAACATTTCCTTTCTTTCCCCCCTTTCTTTTTAAAAGTTTTCCAAGTCCTAACTTCATCAAGATGTCCAGTGATAGGCAAAGGTCCGATGATGAGAGCCCCAGCACCAGCAGTGGTAGTTCAGATGCAGACCAGCGAGACCCAGCCGCTCCAGAGCCTGAAGAACAAGAAGAAAGAAAACCTTCTGCCACCCAGCAGAAGAAAAACACCAAACTCTCTAGCAAAACCACTGCTAAGTTATCCACTAGTGCTAAAAGGTAATGTGTAAGAGGAAGATGAAGCGCCTTGTCAGATTGTCTTCCAAATGGTTGGACACTTTTGTTGGTTTTCCATCAGTTGCAGTAGTTCAAAAATATTTACTCGGTGGTCAGTTTTATTTGTACTTGAATGAGTTGTCATTCTTTAGGTGGTATATAAGCCACCTCTCTAGAATTATACTTTTAAGCAAACTTGTTCTGTACTTTGCTAACTTCAGTCAGTGTCCTTGAGTAGAGATTGGACTGACATTCTGACAGATTGTTTAAGAAGTTGGCAAGGAAAATTTGGTGAACCCAAATTAGCTGGTACATTGAGGATGTTCCTTTTTATGACTCATAGTCTTCCTTCTTCATGGAAATGGACACTTCTACAGATCAGCAGTGCCTCTCTTCATGAAACTTAATGATGAGAAACAATCATGTTTGCCAGAAATTTGTAAATTCAAGGCCTCAGCTATATTTGAAAGCAGATTTAAAAGCTGTGCTTCAAATCTGCTTTCCTTTTTCCAAACATAACTTTAAGTTATGCATCCCAGATATTACTTTTTGTAGTTAAATTATGGTTATGCCTCCGAATTCGTGTGAGGGCATATAAAACTGGTAAGTGCCATTTACAGTGTTAGGCGGCACTTGGTGATTGAAAACTTTCATTGTCCATGTGCCTTTTCGCTCTAAAACTTGTGGATATGCTTGACACTTTAATACTCAACAGCAGGACAAACATATTTTGTTGGGTATAAGTGAAAGATCATTTGTTTCCTGTTGATTTTTATTAGCTGTGATGGTGAAAATAATGTTCTGTCGAGTGGGACTCCATCAGTGGTAGTAGTGGAATATCCATGAATTGTAGTAATTATACATCAGATGTAGTATTAGTGTTGACATTTTGTTGATTTTTATTGATCACAATCAGAGGAAAAAGGAAATATAAAAACGGATCAAATATTGGCTTTTTGTAGTGATTCAGAAGTACTCTTATTTTTCTATGGTTTTTCATGTCTTGTATCAATAATTGGTAATAACTTGAGTATATTTTATTATATAACAGCAGTCTTCGGAATAATTTACAGTTTTTGCCAATTTGTTGTAATCTTAATGAGGACATTTTAAACATCTTAAGTTTTGAAAGCATTTTAAATCTGAATAAAATCAGTAACTGCTTTTCCCCCACCCCTTTACTCAAAGCTATATATCTTCTTATCTCCTTTCTCCCCAAATTTATTAAATTTAAGTGCTGTACTTAAGATCAGGGAAAGCAGATAAGGTTAAATAATGCCAGAGTCCTTTGGAAGTTTTTCCCTGGTAGATACATTCGTAAATTTTAAACTTCTTTTTTTACAGATAAAATGTTGTCAAAACTATTAATGTGTCAGAGCAGTAGCTTGTTAATTCTTAACATTGGGAAAAGTGACCCGAAGTCATTGTCAAATATTCTAATGCTTTCCCTCCTCCCTGTTTGTCTCATTTGCATATAAGCTTGAAAAGAGAATTTCTTTGGTAAAAAGTGTTTTAAAATAGATTTTATATCCTTTACTGAGTGCTCGTGGAGGGCTATTTCTCAAAACAGGTGTAAATGTCTTACTTGTTTACAGTAGCAAGTGAGAAAAAAAGCTGCAAAGTTTCTGTTAAGGGATTTGGGTTATGCCTCTGAGAACAAAGAGGAAGCAGCCATGTTAGCATTACTGAAGGCAGAGCCAGCCTTGCACTTAGCTGCGTGGTGGTAGAGGGCAGTGTGACTCCCGGCGGCTCTGGAGACCATCTCCAACCCTTTTTGTCTGTTCTCGCTTCACTAACAGAATTCAGAAGGAGCTAGCTGAAATAACCCTCGACCCTCCTCCTAACTGCAGGTAAGAAACAGATTTTATTGATTTCATTTCAAATTGGGGGGGGGGGAATCTCAGGAGACTGATGTATCGTCTTTGGATGTGTGTGCTGCTGAAGAGGCTACATTTGCTTCTTTTCAGCTTTTGTCAGTCAGTGGATTAAACAAACCTTTTTTTAGGGTGAATTAAATAAATTTGGGAGGAAAAAAATACTTTTTTGGCATGTGTTACACCTTTTGGGCTTTTGAATGTACTGATTTTATGCTTTCTACTGAGATTGGTGCGAACGGTGCTGATTTTTTTCTGTGGTAATGTTGCTGTAGAGTGTGTTTATTCAGAAGTGTATTGCAGAAACTTCTAAAATTTTGCTAAGCTTTGAAGTTACTGCTTGTGCGGAATCTGACCTTCCAAATGTAGAAATCCCTGAATGTGTTAGAAAATGTAAATGCAGTATATAGGAGTATGGTTGTTTCTGTTTGATTTATTAACTTGCCTTAAGGACAAATTTTATGTGCTAAGCTCATGGTTTTAGTTTTTTTCTAGACAATGTATTGTTGGAATTATTTACATTGTAATCAAATGTCCTAATTACTTGGAAAAATTCTTAGTAATTTAGGTACTTTAAATACGTTTATGAGAACCAGTAGATGAATTGGAAGTTGTGGGAAGAATTTACTTCAGTGACACTCATGTAGAATAATTTAAGATTCTTGGTACATTAAAATAACTGGTTGATAATTTTTTCCCTGAAACAGTTTTTTTAATTCTGCTTAGTGCTCTGTTTTTCAACAGTGACTTTATGGTTTCCAAAATTCATCAAACTTAAAAAAGTCTTGTAGATAGCTTGCATAGAGATATGGGCTCAAAAATTAGAGTGGCTGCTAGAAATAAGGCAGCGTTCGGTTTGATGTGAAAATTTTCTTGTCTTACCTACATTTTTGCTGCAAGTTGTGTTCACTTGTGATGAAGAGACCTGTCTCTGAAGTCTGTTTGATATAATAGTGTAAAATCCAATTGCTTCCTACCATATGTGTTGAACAGATCCTCAGATAAGGCAGTCTCATCCTGATTTGTCCAGTGAATTAATTTTGCTCATATTTGTAATCAGCCATTTCAGTTCCAAAGAGAAACGTGAATGCAAACTAATTTTAAACATAGTGGTTTGTCAAATCTGAAAGTTATGACCTGCGCTGTCCATGATGTAGCCATTAGCCACTTGCGGCTGTTGACTACTTCAGTTTAGACCAAAGTGAGATATGCTGTAAATGTGAAATACACATTGGACTTTGAAAACTTAGTACAAAGAAAAGAATGTAGACTAATCTTACTTATTTTAAAAAAATTGTTACTACATATTAAAATGATAATATTTTGGATATATTGGGTTATAAAAAATATGCTTTAAATTTAATTTTACTTTTTTTTACCATTTTAATGTGGTTATTAGAAAATTTAAAATTACATATGTGGCTTGTGTTATATTTCTATTGGACAGCATTGCTTTAGAGAATAAATAAATCTGAGTATTTTCAGGCTTCTAAATGGTGTCAAATCTGTAGCCATTTAGGAGGGGGTCAAGTTAAATTTGCTCTTTGAAGAATCACTTAACTTGCAGAGTATATTTTGGTATTTCCTATTATAAAAGGTGTAAAGAGCTATCAGTTCAAAACTTTTGAATGTTTTAAATTTGCATGTAAGGTCAAACATTTTTAAAGGTTTCTGTTTATTTTCTGCAAATGACCCAAACTAGTGTACATGAATAAACCTAGAGAGCCCAGTAGACCTGTGTTGAATGCCTTTAGAGCAGTAACATAGCATTGCAGTTGCTGAAGAAATACGCTATACAGTTTAACCCAGGAATGGTTCCACAAGGTCACTGAGAATTATTTTAGAGGAAGTAGAATCTTTCTAGGAGATAGAAAGTTAGCTTGTTTTTATTTTTCTCTTTGTATACCAGATTTCATGTTAGTCCATGAACGCTTCGCATTTAATGATTAGACTAGTGAAGTAGCAGACAGTGTGAACAGTAGCATGGAATACACCTTTGCTTTCCCTTGTCACAGCTTACATTTACCATCAACTATTGCAATTGACATCTTTCAGTTCTTTAGTTCTGTATGCATTTCTTTGTGATGGCATGAGTGATTAAAGAAGAAACAGACAGAAAATAAGAGTCTTAAGTAAGGGACTGGGAGAATTTGTTTCTTACTAATTTGGGGACAGTTCTTCTCTCATATGCCTGACGTGTAAATATCCCGATACTTTTGTGTGTTTTATTATGTCTTCAGATTCTTTTGGGTGGAATATCTAGTTCTTGTCCTTGGAATATTGAGTGTTTAGTGGAGGCACTTTAGGATTTTTGACAGCTGAGTCCGAATTTGTATTGTATTTTTGCTCATGTCAGGTATGTGACAGATGCTGCTGTTCTTGTAATTCACAGGTGAATCAGTGAGAATTTTAGCTTTATGGTGATTATACAGTTTAAATTTCTTAACTTATGTTATTAAACATGGGTTTCTATATTAATAAATTCTAGAATATGTGAATTCATATTGATTGAAATCAATGAAACCTAATTCTTTTGGCTTGTGTAGTTAATTAGTCATAATTCCATTATGGTTTTGAATATGATTTTTACCAGCTTGTCAAAGTATGTGACAGATTTTATTGTTCCTCAGGGAAGAAATGAAAGTATATCTGTGTACATTTAGGAAAATGTTGAATGAAATACAGGAAAACTCAGCAAAATCAGTTATTCAGACTAGATTAAGATTTCTCTTAAATTGCTTTCTCTGTTTAATTAATAAAATATTCTTTAGTTATTATGTGGCTATGTCTAACAGTGTATGCACTCAGGGTGATCTTAGGATAGACTTAATTGTTGAATTATGTGTGTGGCTTTAAACTTGTTTGAACATATTTTGATAGTATTGATATTTATTTTCCTGATAGTATAAAAGTTTGATAAAATGTTATTTCCAGTGATTTGATGACATTTCAGTTTTTAGGTATTGGAGTGCCTTAGGCCAGAGCATCCCCAACATAATATTTTGTGGCCTCAGTTTATGCTCTTTACGTACTATAATCTAGATTAGGGTATAAAATAGTTAATGAGAATGAAGGGAAATTGTGTTATGGGTATTTCTTTATGTTTTTAGAGAAAGTTAATGACTAGAATTGTTGAGTGAGGTGCTTTTCAGACATTTATTTTCCACCCGTTTCCCAAAGTGTATTCTTGTCTTCTCAGTTACTGCTTGTACAAATGACAAAAGTATAGAAAGATGCTGGATTTTTAGCTCAACCTCTAATTTTTCCCATATATGAGAAAGTACAAATATACTTTCTTAAAATATTCTTTAATATGTTCAGATTGAATTTATGTTAAAGTAGGTATTCAGGAACATTTGTAAATAGTTTTTGGATGTGGGAAAGGTTTATTGGAAGGAGGTGTTACAGTATCAGGTCATAGTATTAATATGTTTACAGTGCAGAACCTGAAAGCAGGTACTATAATAACTTGCAAATTTTGCCAACTTCCTTCTTTTTAAAAATGATTAATAAAAGGAGCAATTAAGTTCTAAACCAGAAGTTGGCAACCCTAGATTTAGTCCTAAGCCTCTACCTGTGGATGGACTCCACCTCTTTTTGAGGATTATTACCGCTTTTCAGCATTTTCTAGGGTATACTAGATCTTAAAGAGTGATCTTCAGACAAGCAACATCTGCATCGTAAGTGAGATTGTTAGAATCTTGCCTCCCCATTGCAGAAGTACTGAATCAGAATTTGAATTTGAGCAGGATTCCCAGGTGAATTGTATGTATTATTAAGGTTTGAAAAGCACTGGACTGTCTGGGTTCATATCCCTGCTCTGGCACTTATTAGCTGTGTTTCCTTAGATAACTTATCGAATAGTTCTGTCTTTCAGTTTCCTTGGTTGTAAAATGGAGATTAAAATGATATTCCCTTTATAGGTTTGTTGTGAGGATCAGGTGAGTTAATATGTTTTAGTTTTGTAACAGTTATAAATTGGGTCAATAAAGTGGTCGCAGCAAGATTAAAGTAGGAGAGACAGTTCTGCGGCTTGCCCTCACTCTTGCTTGCATTTTCTCCAAGTACATCAGCATCCTACTTTAGAAATAATTTCAGTTTACCAGTTCAGCACCTATTTATTAAGAACATATCAAGCAGTTATTTGATGTTAGTAAAAGCAGTTGCTTGGAACTTCAGTAAAAAAGAGAATGTAAAAATATTGGGTAAAGATAAACAAATAGTATATCATACTCTTTAAAGGAATATGGATAAGGTTAATGATTCTTAGTTCAGTAGAGAATGCTTTTACTGTCAAGGAAATTATAATGGAAAATTTTAAAATAAGGGTGATGGTTGTTTTTCCTTTTAAATATTTCATTATAAGAATTAGTAGTTTTACTGAGAATGAGATTATATCAGTATTTGTAAAATTTAGATTCTGAATTGATGTAGTTTACTAGTTGCCTAAACATAGTATTCTTTCCTTGTCTTTGACCTAAGGAGGGATTTGGGAGCTTTTTCTAATTGGGGGATGAAGGCACATCATGATCAAAATAGCATGAAGTATTTATATAGCTTTGTTTCTTGCTTATATAGTACTATAGAGATTATAAACCCTCCCACAGATATAGATTCTTTTTCTCTTTTACTTATATACATTTAACTGTTGGTATTGTTTATATTAGTGTGAGCTATATTAATGCACTCTATTTTATAAAGCAAAATTGTATCTCATGAATCATCCATTCCTTTTATTTTCAACTCTTCAGAAAAAAATCCTGGACTTGCCTTTTTATAAAAATTAAATTGTACCTGTAATTGGAAGCTTGATTTGTAAAATAGATAAATATAGAACTACTCTCAGTGAAGGTATTTTCCATCGTACTCTACTGTGGTCATCTACCAATGGATAGTTCTTATTATTTTAATACTAATCAACTAAATTTTGGCATTAGCATAGACCTCAGAAATCAAGTGGATTTTTCTTGGCACTTGGACACTACTGATAATTTTAAATATTTTATTTTTCAGTAAGCTAATAGTTTGCTTCAACACAGTTGTAAATACATAATATGCTATATTAATGCTGCATACTATAATTATGTACTTGTTTGTCTGCCTTCTGCAAGAGTTAGCGTTCCTTTGAAAGCGGGAATTCTTATATATTTTTGTATCTCTTGCTTCACAGTGCTTTTTGCATGTAAAGATTTGTTAATAAGTAAATTGAAGTCTGTCAAATTGACAGGAATAAAAATTTCAGGCAAAATAATGACTTCAGGGTGGAGAAAATCTATTAAATATCCCATATATTTTTTACTTTTTTCATAATTGTAATTTTTAATGTTATTCAAAAGTATTTAGCTACCTTTTTTAATAAAAGAAAATTGAAAATCACAGTAAGCCTAATTATTTCCCTCATATATGCCAGTGACAGAAGGATTCAGTACTGTTGTGACTAAAAACTTTTTCCAGAAGAATGATATGATTGAAAACTGTTCTTCTCCCTCAAAAGCCCATATTTTTATTAGGGATCTACTGAGTTTAATGAAGATAATGTAATTAGAAAGTAGATGGAAACCGTGTGTGCATTTTCAAAAGTTAATATGGGTACTTTGCAGCTACATGCAAGATTCCCAAATTGTGTTCCTTTCTATAGGAAACCAATTGGTACCTCATTCCCTCCTTGAATGAGTGCTATAACAACAGATGGATATGTTTACTCATAAGAAACCCAACAAATCGTTCTTGCTTACATAGTGCAAGAATGCGAATGGAGAACTTGATCTGCCATTCTCATCTTCCCTACAAAATTGAGATTAAAAACAGGCAATAAACCTATTTGTAGACCTAGAGAAGTAGAAAATGTTTCTTATCTCTTCCCATACTGCTTTTGACAGGAAAGTATATTTGACATTTTGTTACAATTTAGAAGAAACATCTTTAAACTTCTAATGTTTCTTTTGCCTCTAGGTGAGTGGTTCTCTACTGGGGGCCATTTTTGCCTCCCTACTTGTGCCACGCCCAACCCATCCACAGTTGGCAATGCCTTAGAGACTTTTTTTGCTTTTCATAACTGGAGAAAGAAGGGGGGCTGTTACTGACCTTTAGTGTGTAGAGGTTAGGGATGCTAAGTACCCTGTAGTGCCTAGGACAATCTCTGACAACAAAGAATTATCTGGACTAAAATATTGGTAGCGCTGAGGTTGAGAAATCCTGCTATAGGTATTTATTCAGTTACCTTGCCTTTTGAATTTTGGCCTAGTTTGCTTTTTGCCATTTTCCTATTTTCTTAGTGATTCCTGCTTAATATATTTTCCTACACCTTCCTCAGAACTGGTGTCCTGACCTCCCACTACTCTTGTGCTATAGTTTATATTATATTATCTAATATATGTGTATGGTATTTTGTTGTGTGAACTCACAGAAGTGGCTATTTTGAGTAACTGCTAAATTATGGTCTATTGGGGCCAGAAATGCTTGCAGCAATATTTTTACTTTTTTTATGTTTTCTGCTAGTTAATTATACCCCGACATGACCTAACTTTAGGCTGGTTGTGTCTGTGTTCTACTAGGAATATTGAAGTACCATCAAGGAGAATTACCATTAGAAAATCCTCAAAATTCAGTTTTACATTTCACATGGTTTTCAAATTTTTATCATTAAGACAATACAGAGATTATTTGTTTCTGTTACTGTTATAAGTTCACAGTTCTTTATTTCAAACCCTTGGGGTCAGATGTGTTTCAGAATGCAGAAGTTTTCAGGTTTTAGAAAGGGAATATGCTGTGCTTTTTGTTTTTTATGTAACACCCCCAGTGGGATCTGGGGCAGCACTCCATGATCAAACATACTCATATTTCCACACCAAAAATGTATGAGCATCCATAGTAAGTGGAATAAATAGAGACTGCAAGTAGTTTCAGGTTAGTTCATGTTTGGCGTTACTGCCAGATTATTTTGCTCCAAACTGATTTTTAAAAAGCCTTTGATTTTTTTCAGAGCTTTTTGGGATTCCAGAATTGTGCATTAGCAGTTATGGTCCTGTACTACTTTTATTACAATGATAAATGACTACAGCTATTTTACTCATGGTGAAAGGGAGTTTTAAAGTCTTGCTGTGCTTTCTTTTCTTTTACCTGTTCCTGATAGCTGTTTTCAGTTTCTCAGTTCTTACTTTTGGATCATTGCTTCTTCTTGTTGTTGTACAATTTGTATGCTTAACTAGAAAAATATGTAGACTCTTTGATTTTAGAATTTTTTCCCCCTTTGAGGTAATATAAGTATCAGTTTCTTTTTAAGTTATTCTGTGTATATTGGATTACTTTTCCACTTCGCTATCAAATATTGTCTTTTAATCATTCCATTTTTTCTAGATATGCAGAAAGGAAGGTATCCTTTAATACTTAAACACAGGACTTGCCACTTTTATGTGTGCATTTTGTCTTGACAGCATTTGAGGCAATGTGGCTGTAAAAGGGTACACTAAATTTTGTTAGCTTTATTGCATTAACAAACTTAGAAGGCTTATAACATAAACATAAAACTTTATTTTTTTTTGCTCATATGAAGTCCACTGTAAGTCCAGGAACTCTTCTGGGTAGCTTGCATGTGTTGACCTGGATCTTTGCTGCTTGCATCTTACAGCTCTGCCATTTGGAACATGTGTCCAGGCAAGCGAGCTGGAGGGTCATGTGCCAGCTTTTAAAGTGCTTTGGTCTGGAAGTAAGACAAGAATTAATCACATGGCCTCAACTGCAAGGTGGCTGGAAAATGTGGGGGAGCATATGGGGATTCATGAGAAATCAATTTCTCTGCCACAAAGGATATATACTTCCATGAATAGATGACTTTCACTGTCACTGCAGAAGTGGAAAGAGGAAATAATTGAGCACCAGCCGGACACTGTACTGGATTCCATAGTATAGTACCTGTTAATAAACTATCTTAATTTCCAAAACAACCCTGTGAAATAAGTATCATTCTTGTTTAGATTTCAAAACTGAATCTGAGAGTTGTTGAGAAAATTGCCAAATGTCACATATATATACAGCAGATCATGAAAGTAAGCACGTTTGCTTTTGTGCAGTGCTGCTTGAGAGATGTGGTAAAAGGATTCAGAGTTCATAATGGGTCTGGAGGTGCATGCTTAGTGTAAACAAGTGTATCTCATTTGTTTGCTTATAGTCTCTTGAAGGATCCAAAATACTGTTTTTGTGGGGGTTTTAGAACTTGGCAAGTATGGTGAGTTGGAGAAAAGGGAGCTTCCTTCTTTGTCTGCAAAGGGGGGTGCGAGGCTCTTTCTCTTCTTTTTTAAAAACTATTTAGAAGCATTTTCTTTTCAGGGAGCATGCGCCAACTTGCTATCTTTCCTGCCCTATTCTTTTCCTGTAGAAGAAGGTAAGGGATTGCATATGGTCATCATGGAAAAGGCAAATCTTTCTTCTTTGCCTTGTGGTTCTTTGTGTATGGCTTTCCTCTGGACTAAAGAATAACTTTAAATTTACGTCTACTTTTTTCTCTTGGGTATTGTGAAACAGTCCATGTTTATGAATTGCTTTGAAGTTGGGAAAAAATCTTCAGGTAAGAATTTTTAGCTTTATGGAGAAAAGCCCCAAATCACATAGGATTTTGCGAGAATTTTAGTACTGATTTCTTAGCAACATGTACACTTACTATTTTTTAATACTGGTACTACATCTGATTTTTCACAGAAATTTGGCATTATATTACATCCCTCTTAATTTTGTCTTGTTTTACAGAGTTTCTTTAAGTAGTGTTTTTCCTGTACATAAGTTATTCCTAGATATTAATATGGGGATTTGCTTTTTTTTTTTTAAGAGTCTTTTTGAAAGAGGAGCTAGTTCACTTAGCATAATGTTTTTCTGGGTGACCTGCTATGCTTATATGGTTCATTTTAGATTGATGAAAGTAACGAGTTTTACAAATCACTCTGTGCCTCACATGTTGTCTAAATGCAATATAAAGTTAAATGTTAAAGTTTTGAAGTTTTTCTCTCTGTTAACATTTCATGAGTTTTAAAAGGGTGTATAGTTAAATAGCATAAGCTTGTTTTTAATGCCTGTTTTGGATGGTCCGCAGAAAGTGATTAACCTTAAGAATAAAAGCCATAGGGTCAGATTTCTAGGATCATTTAAATTTTTAAAAATGCCAGTTCCCTCAGTTTGGTCCTTGGTGTGTATAATAATTGTTTTAATTTTATGGTTATTTGCAACAAACAAAACCTTGAAAGGAATTGCAGTAGTGCTGTGCTCATTCATTGTCCCAGGTTTAGATTGCCTGTTTTGGAGGGATTTGGATCATTTATGCCATACCAAAGTTTCTTTGCTGCTTCACTGTCCCAGAGCAAATATACTTTGTCATTCTGTTTAACTTCTTGCTTGTCTGGGGAAAAATAAAGACATCTCTAGCCTGAAATTGCTTTTGGGAGTATAGCTCCACATGTTTTGGTCTGAATGAAAGGCCTAGGGAAACATGAATTTTGTTACCTTTTTATTTTATTTTCCTTTACTTATAAATCATCATGATGATCCTCCCGTTACATCCATGCGTCTCACTTTTTATAAACACCATTCATTCCCTTTCTGAGGGTGGTTATTTGTAGTTCGTTTTGCCATTTACAATCTTATAGGTCCTTTACAAATGGATCATTTTTTCACATTAAATTTTAGTAGGTCAAGAATCCATTTATTCAGGGTCCCCTTAGAGAATCGATCGTAGAAGATTGTGACTACATATTTTTTATTGCTTCCTATTGCTTTCTGTAGTCTTCTCAATTTAAACAGAAGCAACAACAAAATATAGAGGGCACCATAAAGCCTTGGCTTTATGATTTTTTGTTTCACACTTGTTTCTAAGGGTATTGGTAATATTTGTTGGACTTGTGATGTATATGCTTGTAGTAATTTATCTGCTGTGATAATGAGGAACTGGGAAATCTTGCCTTTTGAAGGGTTCAGACACAAACTTAGATGTGTGTGATCTATGTGGAATTCACTGGCAGTTGTAACTAGTGTACCTTTAGATTTTCTTTATTTTATTTACACCAGTGTCTGTTTAAAAATTTAAAAGACATTGCTATTGTATTCTCCCAGATGCTTAATATCCCTATATCCATTAGAGGACTGTGCCAAGTATTCATTTTGTTTTTAAACCCTAAAATAAATATGTTGCAAACGATCTCTTTTCCCTCCTGCTGAGGTTTCTTAATTTTTGAAAATTAACTTTTTATTATGGAGAACTTGAAACATACAAAAGTAAACAAACTTATGTGATGAATCCCCATGTAGCCTTCACCCATTTTGAATAGTTATCAACCCTTGACCAACCTTGTTTCATCTAGAACCCCCTCCATTTCACCCTCCATATTATAATGAAACAAATCTCAGACGTCATTTCATCTGCGTTTTTAAGAATATATTTCAGTGTGCATTTTCAAAAGATAAGGACTTCATTTAACTTAACCAAAATGTCATTAACCCATCTAAAATTTTATCAGAGTTCCTTGGTCAGTCACTGTTCAGATTTATGTGTTTCATGGATGTCCTAGACCAAGGGTGAGGGACCTTTTTTCTGCCAGGGGCCTTATTTTTCCCTCAAAATTTACATTATAGTTATCATTCATTTAATATAAATTTATGTTGTTATGGAAAAAGCTCCTAGATTTATTGAATTTCAAGTCCTGCTTGCAGTTACCTTAGCAGGGCCAGATCAAATGATTTCCATGGGCTGGACGTTTCCCACCCCGTCCTAGACAATACTCCCACCTCCAACTTATTTTAATTAGTTTCCAAATAAAGTAGACACATTGTGATTGGCTGATATGTCTTTTATATCTTTTTTTTTTTTTTTTGCAATTTACTTAATGAACAAACCGGGCTGAGTTTCTCAGAGGCTGGATTTTGCTTATTGAATTATTATAGCTAGTTTAATATCTTTCTTTGTGTTCAGTGTTTCCTGTAAATTTGGGAGTTAGGTCAGGAGGCTTGATCAAGCCTGGCCGGTGTGGCTCAGTTGGTTGAGCTTTGTCTCATGCACCAAAAGGTTAGTAGTTTGATTCCCCATCAGGGCAGGTTCCTGGGTTTGGGCTCCATTCTCAGTAGGGGGCATGCAGGAGGCAGCCAATCAGTGTTTCTCTTACCAATGTTTCTCTCTCTCTCTCTCATTCCTTTCCTCTCTCAAATCAATAAAAACATTTTTAAAAAAAGAGGCTTGATCAAAGTCAGGTGTGATACTATTATTATTATTATTATTATTGTTATTTGACAAAACTGCTTCAAAGGTGGCAGTGTGCTTTCTGTCAGGAGACACATAAGATCTGGTTGTCTTTGTGATGCTGGCAACCATTGGAATATACCTCTGAAGAGAATGTACCCACAGCTATTTGGTTACTCAGTTGTGTAAGTTACATAGTGAAGGTAGAACAAGTGCTTAATTTTTCCCCTTTTTACCAATTTTATTTTTAATTTTTCACAATAATAAGTTGGTTTTCCATTATCCTTTTCAGAATCATTGTGAACTCATATTTGCTGTTTCAGTTCACTGCAGAACTTTAGTATAGTGCCATTATAATCCTTACAGACCTTTTTAAAGTAAACTTCAACTTTAATTGCTTTGCCTTAGGAAACTTTGGATGTATAAAAATTGCATGGGCATATTTGGTGCTAAAATAATGCAAATAGATGCATTGAAATGAACATTTGCCCTAGGTATTATTTTGAAAATTGAATACTTATTGAGGCTACTGTTTTAAAAATAAATGACATTCTCCTAGCCACCTCTTCTTCATTTGTCAAGGGCTAATTAATATCTTAGGATTAGAATAACTGAAATATCTTCATTAGAATTATAGTTCTGTTTTTAAGTTTTGAAATAAAATAGATTAAGGTGGAATGCAAAAGCCTTTATCAGAGTTGAATTAGTTTATCACAAAAATACAGCTTAACCTTCTTTGTCTACTTACACTATTTCTCATCAGGGCTTTCCTTGGCATTTTGGGCTGGGTTGTGTTTAGCCTTGAAAAACATTGAGTATCCATGGACCGTGCTGCTTAAATGCTAGTGGGGCCCTTCCCAGTATTGTGGCCACCAGAAATCACCCCACTTTCATTTCCAAATGTCTTGGTGGAGGAAGGGTTATTACTTTTAGTTGCAAATTACTCGTCCAGATTCCAGTTGTAATGAGAACAAATCATGATGATGTAATAATAATATTTTTGTATAGTGTTGCTTCAAGTAATGTATAATAATTTCTGCTATAGTGTTGCTTCCAGTAATGTATAATAGATTTCTTATGTAAAGTCTGTCTTGACAAATATGTATGATTTTACTGCATACGTAATTGTCTTCTATGCAAAAAATGGTATTTTATTCTTCTAGCAATTAACTCTTTACACCTCCCCCAAACTGAAATCTCATACTAAATATGAACTTTATGCATGAGCTTAACATACACATATATACATACTCTTGCAAATATGTATCTTTGTATATTCCTTTGATCTTTTCATTATTAGTGAATTTGACTTTATTTATAGGAAAACCAGTGTTCTTAACAGGAATTTTCTGCTAGCCTGTTGCCTCAAACTGAACTTTTTTTTTACTTTTGCCTCCAGCCTCTCCCTCCCTTCTTTCCTTCCTTCCTTTCTTAAATCCTCACCCAAGGATATGTTTATGAATTTGAGAGAGAGAGAGAGGAGTGAGAGAAACATCAGTCGGTTGCTTCCCGTATGCTCCCGAACTGGGGATGGAACCCACAACCTAGGTATGTGCCCTGACTGGGAATCGAACCTGCAACCTTTTTGGTATATGGGACGGCGCTCCAACCAGTTGAGCCGGGGCCAGCCTCTTTCTAATTGTTAACCTCTTCCTGTTTCTGAGAAATTTATTATTAAACCCTTTAATTCTGTTATCTTTTCTCTTCTTAGCTTCTGGCTTCCCATTTATCTTTAGTTTATTGAGCCGTATATATAGCCACTTCTCTACTTTTCTGTCTTGTATTTCTTTCATCTTTTTAATTTAATTTTTCTCTTCTATTTTATTTTATTAATGCCATTTGGTAATCTAGGTGTTAATATTTTCTTCACGACTTAATTTTTTTCTGCACCTGTTTCCTAACTTACCTTTATTTCTATCTTCCATTACCTATAAAAGCCCTGTGCTCTAGCAAAAGTGGTTTGTTTTCCACTCCCCAGGCATAACATGGATTTCTAGGCTCTGCATTTTTGTTTACCATCTCTCGTTATCTAGAGTGGCTGTCATCCTCCAGATAGTAGTGATCCTTTAAGGCCTAAAAACTTGTATCACTCTTTTGAGAGACTCACGTATTTCTTTCCAGCTGGACTAGGCACCAGAACTGGATAGGATCTTATGCTTCTTTATATTTTCAGCTCTTAGTATAATGCTCTCGCACTACATTTTAGAATAATTTTAATGAATTTATTAGTTGAAAGCAATTCTAAAACTAGCCAAATTCTCAAAGTGTGGAGTGCCACAGGAACCCTGCTTTGACCATACATCCTGGTTTATATCTACTGTCTTGGTGTAATTATTAATAGCATTTCCTTTCACTTTCAGAAGTGCCCCAGTTTGTATGATAAATTATAGGGTCACCTTATCCTGATGCTATATATGGGCAGTATTGGTTCAGCTTGGTGAATCAAGAGATTTTTTGTAATCAACAATTATCCAAAGCAGAGATTCTGATTTAGTTAGTCTGAGGGTGGCCTGAGAGTACATTTTATGAAGCATCTCTCTAGGATTCAAGTACTAGCAGCCTTCCAATCATTTTTTGAGAAATAGTACTCTGAGGCTTAAGGTCTTCGTTGAGATTTGGAGAGTGGAGAAGGGGCAGGGGAGATAATGAAATAGCATTTATTCTCTGTGAAGCTAGAGAACAGTTAAAGTCATGTTTCTTACTTGGTTGTAATGGCTTGTTATTTCTTAAACACCCCCTACTTTGATTGCCTGTCATAATAGAAGAGTATTGGTAAAAGTGTGTGGGAGGAGTCTACTAAACATTAAGGCTGTGTGCACACATGTGTGCATAGCTGATGAGTTAATGAGGGCATGAAATTTGAGTGCAAACAGCTGAAAATAAAAGTAAATCAGAACTAAATATGTTACAACTTTGGAGGATGATGGTGTGAGCTAAAAGCTCCAGAGATCCCAAATCCCTAATCTCACTAATACATGGTTTTATTTATAAAAAGAGGAAAATTTAAAAAACACACAAACTAACAGCTGTCTCTTCAGATAATCAACAGAGGATGGTTCATTTGAAAATATAAATTAGAGTTATAAAATAACTTTAAAAATTTGTACTTTTGTTAAATAATTTCTAGACTTTCAGGTACGATGCTATGAATGCGTAGGGGAACAAGAAGTAGAAATATAACAAAAGAGATGACTCAGAGAAGTGGTCGGTTAGTGGAGCACCAGATAAGTAGGTTTGCTCAAGCATAATGGAAAGAATAGGGAGAAAAGAAAAAACTTAGAGATTAGGCCTGAAGTGGCATCAGACCTCTCAGAACTGAAGGTCAGGACCCTGACATGGAAGGGCAATAGGAAATCTCTGTAGGGTACTGTGAAAGGAGTTGGGCTTTAGAAATAACAGATTAGCCTGTAACTTGAGTTGTGGTTAGAGACTTGGATAATGAATTGACAAATGGATAGTTGGGGAAAATGGTCTGGATGCAGTTCTCCTTTCTAATCTGTTAATACATTATTTTCAAATATGGGTGAGGAGATTTTACAATTTATTTTTTTAATCCTCTAAGATAATACTGTCTTCACTATTAAATATTTGGTAGTAAAAAATGTAATGTCTGTCCATGTCTTAGTGTTTTAATAATGGAAGTTTGTACAAGGAAGTTGTACTTTTCTAGCTCTTGCACATGGGGATTCAAGGGCTGGAATATCACAAGCAGCAGGCAATACGGTATCCTGGAAACCCAGTTCGCGTTAGCTGGAAGTTCATGGCCTTCTACACCTAGCTGGCAAATGAAATTCTAGGAATTAGGTTGACTTTAAGGTTGGCCTACTAATCATCTCTTGGAATGGATTTGTTTCAGTGGTTGCTGTTTTAATAAAAATGTGTATCACTTGTTGGCTGTGTGATAAAAGCACTAATATATTAGAAACAACGTAATGTCTATTTTCAGTTATAATCTGTATTACATATTAAAGTTTATTTAGTAGCCTCATTGAAAGTTAAAAAGAGATACGTGAAAGTAATTTAAATATATTTTTATTAGCTCAGATATCTAAATTTATTATTTTTAACAAACAATATAAAATTATTAATGAGCTATTTTACCTTTTTTTGGTACAAGATCTTTGAAATCTGGTGTATATTTTACACTTAACAACATGTTTCAACATGCTAAGCGCAGCCACTTTGTAAGTACTTAATAGCCACAGGTGGCTATCAGCTACTGTGTTAGACAAGCCTGGATTTAGAATATTTGCCCTGTCCTTTTACCTCTCATAGATCAACTTGTCTTTTATTCTCTTACCTCTTTTTATTGTGCATAGATTTCAAGAAGTGGGGCACACCCTCGTTTATAAAACGAAGATTAATAATAATCCTTCTTGGCTAGTGGTGATTAGATGCGAAAGGTCTGAAAGAGAGCTTCAATACCCAGTACAGAGATGCAGGCTGTTTTCCAAAGGATTTTGTTTTGAAACACATTATCTCTTGCCCATGATTCTTCATTATTGGTATCTTATGGTGGCACATGCATACTTTTTGTTTGAGAGGAAGTCTCTGTTTTTCCCCCGGAGTGGACAGTGTATTTTGAACATCACTTTTCACTTTTGTGACAGGAAGTATGTTCAGCTTAAGTGAGATTCCTAGGTGGAGGAGTTTATTTAGTAAGGAGCTTATATTGGACTTAAATATGTTTTCATTGGTTTTCTAAGCTGAAATATTTTTTGTTAAGAGTTTAGTTTTTATATTAACACCTTTTAAGCAAATGTGAGCTAATGTATTTGTAAATTGTATTATCTTGTTATAAATAATCTCTCCATTACCAGTAATGTTTCGGACATCCTCTAATGAGCAAATGTGGTGTTCTCTCTCTGGACTTCTATAGAAGTACAGTGGTACCTCGGTTTTCGAATGTAATACGTTCCGGAAGACCATCTGAGTTCTGAAACGTTCGAAAACCGAGGGATCAACAGCTGACAGCTAGGCCTCAGGATCTTGCCCTCAGCGGAAGCTGTGTGGCATATTCGACTTCTGAAGCTTGTTCGAAAACTGAAGCATTTCGTTCTGGGTTTACGGCGTTCATAACCCGAAATGTACGTCAACGGAGATGTTCGAAAACCGAGGTACCACTGTACTTTGTAAATAACTTTAATGAAAATTATTTATGTCTTTAAGAACGTACTTGCAGGAGGAATAACCTTTCAAGATGTAAAATTAACTTAATCTAATAATAGTTGGACTTCATTTGATGTAAACTTTCAGTAAGGTATGGTTAATTCCCTGTCTTTTGGATTGTGATTTTTATTTACTACTGTAATTCCATGAGTCAGTTTGCTGTTTTTGAACACTAAATTTGATTATTAAAATGCTTCATGGAACAAATTTTATCTGTTTGCACATAGTACACAGTAAAAACAGACTGTGTTTTCCAAGACTTTTAGTCTTGTATGTTTTGATTGTCATTTACCCTTTTTGTGTGTTGACTTATGACAAGTGTCACTTAATTGCAGCTATGCATGCCCGTTTAAAACAACAGCTATTACCAACTATGCTAGGTACTTTACTAGGTAATTTATGTGTGTTACTTATTTCTCAGTTCTCTCAAGCAGAAACTTATTTCTTTAGAAATGAGAAGAATAAGTCTTTGAGAGATTATGTAACTAGTCTAAAAACAAACTAATGATGGAAACAAGATTCAAACTCAAGTCTGTCTGATCCCAAAGATCTTGCTGTTCATCATACTGCCTTATAGATGTTCTGGTGGCAGGAGGTGTGACTTTTTGTGTGAGAATGTGTATGCGGAGTGGGGGTGAAGCAATAGGGATAATCAGTTTAGCACAGTACTCTGTGGCAAAGAATATACTTTAATTTGTTTGTATTGTATGCATATGCTTAGGGCTTATTTCTTTTTAAAGAGGCCTAGGCATCATAGTCTGTTATACTGTGAAAAAAAAGTAATATATATTATATTGTAAGCGACAACCAAGGTTGCTGTTACTTCTTTAACTTTTGCCAAATGTAGTTTTGAAGGCTGGTGTTTTATAAATCTTAGGGTAGACTATATTTTATAAGGAAAATGTTTTGAAAGAATTTAAAAGCTAAGAGTTTATATTTGCATGTACTTGTGTACTGGCTTAGTCTGTCACCCAAACTCAGCACTGTGTATTTGTGGGTGTTATTTTTAAAATTTGATTTTGAATGCCTGTATCAGGACTCATTTGGTTGTAGTAGTAGAAAACTCAAACCAAACTGGCTTAAGGAAAACATGAATTTGTTGGCATAACTAAATAATGGTACAACTGAATAAGTTGTTTCACATAACCAAAAAGTTCAAGGTAGAGTTGGCCATAGGCGTGTCATCAACATGTGACTTCTCCATCTACTAACTCTGCTCTCTCTTGGTTGACTTCATTATTAGAGAGGCTTTCTAGGTGTGGTCATAAGGTAACTGCTAGTATCTCCCAACTACATCCTTTAGGTTCAGATACAGTATGAAATAATATAAAAGTCTTCAGTATTTTCATCAGAATTCTAATTGTATCCCATTAACTCTAATTTGGTTCACCCTTGAGTGAGTGACAATGAGTGAGCGGAGTGGGAGTAGAATGTTATGTACATGTGGCTCGTGCCTAGGTGATTGCTCTATCTTTCAGACTTGGGTATCATTAACTCCACTGGAAGCATGTAGGTATGAGAAGGGCTGCAAATGTGAAATGGGTTACCACAAGTCAAGTGAATGGAACTCAGTAACAAAATCAGTAAGCATCTCTCTTGGGTGGCAGGCACTCTCCATAGTCCTGATTGTTCCCAGTATGTTGGCTTACCTAACTAATTTACATTTACCTGCTTGGCACTTTAGAGCATTTGTGTTTGATTCCCCTGGTTTATAGCTTCCTGTTACAGGACTATTGAAGAATTTGTTATGGGTATATAAATGTATATTTTTCTCAACTCCATTGAACAGATCTATTTTTATAACATTAATCTTTTGGATATCTGTGTCTTAAATATTTTTATGAATATGAAATTACATTTATTTGAGTTGTAGAATGGCAAAGATGTTTACAGAGGGTTGGGTTAATTGTTTTTTTGCATGATTTTACCAAAACAGGTTTACAGGCATACCTTGTTTGTGTGTTGTTTTGTTAGTTTGTTTTTGTTTTTTCAAATTTTATTGTTGGAAGTATTACAGGTGTCCCATTTTTCCCCGCCAATTGACCCTCTCCACCTCGCTCTCATACCCCCTCCCCAGGCCTTCATCCCATCATTGTCTGTGTCCATGGGTTATGCATGTATGCATATAACTTCTTTGGCTAATCTCTTCCCACCCTCCACCCCCCTTCCCTCTTCCCTCTGAAATATGATCATCTGTTACATGTGTCAATGTCTCTGGATCTATGTAGTTCATCAGATTCTTTTGTTCATTAGCTTCTTGTTAAAGAAGACCCTTCAACATTTCCTGTAGTGCTGATGAACTCCTTTAGCTTTTCCTTGTCTGAGAAGCTCTTTATCTGACCTTCAATTCTAAATGATAGCTTTGCTGGGTAGAGTAATCTTGGCTGTAGTTCCATGTTTTTCATCACTTTGAATATTTCTTGCCACTCCCTTCTGACCTGCAAAGTTTCTGTTGAGAAATCAACTGACAGTCCTATGGGTGCTCCCTTGTATGTAATTAACTGCTTTTCTCTTGCTGCTTTTAAGATTCTCTCTTTGTCTTTAACCTTTGGCATTTTAATTATGATGTATCTTGCTGTGGGCCTCTTTGGGTTCCTCTTGTTTGGCACCCTCTGTGCTTCCTGGACTTGTAAGTCTATTTCTTTCCCCAGGTAGGGGAAGTTTTCTGTAATTATTTTTTCAAATAGGTTTTCAATTTCTTGCTCTCTTTCCTCTCCTTCTGGCACCCCAATAATATGAATGTTGGGCCTCTGAAGTTGTCCCAGAGGCTCCTATGCTGTCTTCATATTTCTGGATTCTTTTTTCTCTTCTGGTTGGGTGTTTTTTGTTTCTTCATGTTCCAAATTGCTGACTTGATTCTCAGCGTCCTCTACTCTACTGTTGATTCCCTGTAAATTATTCTTCAATTCAGTTCGTGTAGCCTTCATTTCAAATTGGTACTTTATTATGTCATTGATAATCTCAGTTATTTTCATCATACTCTTACTAATATCCTTGAGCATCCTTATAGCCATTATTCTGAACTTTGTAGCTGTTAGCTTGCTTGGATCTATTTCATTTATTTCCTTTTTTGGAGATTTCTTCTGTTCTTTCCTTTGTGACATGTTTCTTTGCCTCCACATTTTGGCTGCTTCCTGGTGTTTGTTTCTATGTATTAGGTACTATGTCTTCTGGAATTTGAAGAGTGGCTTTGTGTAGTAGGTGTCCTGTTGGGTCCAGTGGCTCAGCCTCCCCAGCCACCTGAGCTGGGCTTTCTAGGTGCTCCCCTGTGTGGTCTGTGTGCACTGTCCTGTTGTAGTTGAGCCTTGGTTGCTGTTGGAGTTACTGGGAGGAATTGAACCCCAGCCCAATCAGCTGTGAAGACCAGCTGCAGCTGCTGTGCTGGAGACACCCCTATGGAGCAGGATTTACTTCAGTGGAGCTTTGGTGTTCACCAAGTGCGCCCCTTGAGTGTCACTCGTGGATGTGGTAGGGTTGTAGTCCAGCATGGTCGGGTCTGACCACCAGGTGCACTGTCTCTGAGGCCTCCTGGGAGGTGTGAAGTCAGCCTCTGTCAGTACTTTGCCCAGGGCCACCCAGCATGAGCTACGCAGCAAACCGTAGTTGGCTGCTACTTGTGCTGGGCTTGGCGTTGTCCAGGAGAGGCCAAGCTGTGAGCCAATGCAGCTGCTGCTAGTGCCAGGCCTGGGGCCACTTATCAAGCCGTATGGGGCCCGCTGCTGCTTGTTTGAGAGATTATAGGAAAGGCCTAAGCATGAGGCTCGAGAGGCCACTTGCACAGAAAAGCCACTGGAAATGGCCTGGATGAGCTGCAGGTGGGGAGGGGTGGGGCCTCCGGGAATCACAGGGCGGGGCCAAAGGTGTGAGTCAGGTGCTGGCGATTCAAATATGGTGCCTGCCTGCCGGCTGTGTGCAGGGGGGGCTTGCCAAAGGAGTGATGGCCTCTGCCAGCTCTTCTGCCTGAGAGGAAGCCGCTCCTCCACCTCTCGCCCGACTTCAGACAGGTTAGTTCCTCCCCGAGTGTCCCAGGTCCTTTCAGGCTGGTGTCGGCGCTGGGCTCAGAGGGAGCATGTCTGAGTGAGTCCGTGCCGGGCCCTTTAGGAGGAGCTGCTGGGGCTCCCACAGCCTCAGAGACCCTCAGCGACAGTCCCTGCTGGTTTCACAGCCCGGAGTTGTGGGGACGTCTCTTCCCTGCCCTGGAGCCCTGGGCTGGGGGCCTGCTGTGGGGCTGGGACCCCTCACTCCTCTGGGAAACCCCCACTGCCGAGATTCCCTCCCGGGTTTAACCCGAGGCACCGGGTGTGGGCCTGCAGCCGTGTCTCTGCAATTCAGCCCCAATCCACCTGTGTCTCCGCCCCTCCTACGGGTCTCGATGCTCCCTTAGTTCCCTGGTTGTAGGGCTTCTGTGCAGCCAGATTTCAGGAGGCTCTGAGTGATGGTGGTTCTGTGTTTTAGTTGTAATTTTGATGTGGTTGCGGGAGGTGGTGGGTGCAGCTGTTACCTACGCTGCCATCTGGTTTCTCCCCTTGTTTATTGCTCTTTGCTTTATTGTGCTTCACAAGTATTTTTTCATCAACATGGAGGCAAGAGCCTCTAGTAGCAAAAAGATACAACTTGCTGAAGCTCAGGTGATAGAATTTTTTTAGCAATAGAGTATTTTTAAATTAAGGTATGGACATTTTTTTAAGCATAATGCTATTGTACACTTGATAGACTACAGTATAATATAAACTTTTATATGCTTCGGAAAACCAAAAAATTTCTGTAACTTTATTGGGATACTCTATTTGTGGTGGACTGGAATGGAACCCTTAATATCTCGAAGGTAT
This sequence comes from Miniopterus schreibersii, assembly GCF_964146895.1. Taxonomy (NCBI): domain Eukaryota; kingdom Metazoa; phylum Chordata; class Mammalia; order Chiroptera; family Miniopteridae; genus Miniopterus; species Miniopterus schreibersii. The sequence goes on along the minus strand of NC_138108.1, from coordinate 35,866,299 downwards.
TTCTGTACCTTTTGGTTAAACCTTAGCTAGATGTCTTGAATTGTTTTTTGCTTGTATGTATGGTTACAACTAAACCAAGATACTGATCTAACTCCCAGTGGTTGGGCTGAGGGTTGTTAGGTGGCTGCCATGGCTGGAAGGGAGAGGGTCCAACCCTAGTCCTTCTGTAGGAACAGAATGAGGAGGCATTTCTAAAGTCCCTTACTCTGAGAGCAAGCCAGAACAGGATGGGTGGAGAGGCACAAGTTTGTGGCATTATTTGGGATTTGTGTCAACAGGATAAAATTAACAGTGTGGAGCTGGAATTGAGCACGACTTAGGCAGAAAAATCTCCTCCAACAAGATTCTCTTGCATTGGCATTGCATTCAAAACTTAAGGTTTGCTCTCTGTGGTATGTCTTCACTTGTTTTAGAGGCTCACCTCTCTGTCCTGTGCCTATTTTACGCTGTCCATGTTTGTGATTTCAGATTTTGTCAGCTTCCACTCTTTGCCTTTTCAGATTCCATGAAGGCTAAAATTTGGGGGTATAGAGTTGCCAGATAAAATACAGGATACCTAATTAAATCTGAACTTGTTAATACGTCCCAAATATACCTGGGATATACTTACACTAAATTTCCTTGTTTATCTGAAATTCAAATTTAACTGGGTGTCCAGTGTTTTTCCTTTAATTAAATTTTTAATTTTGAGATAATTATAGATTTATGTGCAGTTATAAGAAATAATTCAGAGAGGTCATCCTGTATTTTTATTTGCTAAATCTGGCAACCCTCACTGGGTCTTTTCATGATAAATAAACCCAGCCTCAAAACACCTGTGTTTTGCAAATAATAAAGATTAGTTAGAAACACTTTGGGAACCTTCTCATACTTCAGATAAGACTGATTTTTGAAAGAAGAATCTTTGAGGTAAGGTACTGCTAGTATGTAAACACTTTGTAAATTTCAGAACAAAATTACTTTAAAAGCCACGCAGAATTTAGAATACTTAATAATTTAATCTCCTTTCTAGCAAGATACTACACTGGAAATGTTATGAAACAATGGACTAACTTAGTTTGAGGCATCTCTGAGCAGGTAATATTTTAGCTAGATAGTCTCAGATCTCTCTTATCCTCAGTCCTTCAAAGTCATCCCAACTCTCTTGACCCAGATTTGAAAGAGGGTTATATAATCCTGTTTTTTCCAGCAGTTTGTGGTGATGTCATAACTGTGGAATTACAATTTGGATAAATCAGAGCCTATATGCCCACCACCCCTGTGAATAAGATGGAAAAAAGAAAAGAAGTGACCCTTTAGGTTTTCACAGTTCTTCAGTCAAATTGAAACAGCTTGCTTGCTAATTCTGTTCCTTCATCTGCACTGTAGTTGGTATGGCATGGGGAGAAACATGGCCATCGTGTTTCCCACACAGCTAGTCAATCCCAGTTGTTGCTCTCCATTGGTAAACAAACCTTATAATACTTTTGTTTTGTAAACAGAATAGACTGAACTGGGGGAAAGGAGAGGCAATTAAATAAAACTGTGAACTAAGTAAAAATTGATTATCTCTTTTTTCCTTTATGCTTAGGAAATACCTGGGCAAATAGCTGTAGAACATGGTTGTTTTCTAATGAGACAGAAATTGGAGTTCACAGTGATTAGTCCATTGGATCTTCCATTGGATCAGCTTTGGTCTCCAGCTTTACCTCTGGAGGAGCACAGCATGCACATGTTCTTTGTGCCACTGCTCACTGAGAGGCAGGATGGTGAATGTAGAGCAGGTGGTGCTGCTGCATGGCTCTGTCTACTTGTGTTGCCCAAAAGAACTCTCTACAGTGGTAGAAAGGTCTGATATCTGCCGTATGCAGGAAATGAGCACTTCAGATGTGACTAGTTCGAATGAGGAACTGAATTTGTAATTTAATTTTACTATTTAATATTTTAATAGGCACATGTGGCTACTGGCTACCCTATTGAATGGAATTTTGAACCTTTATTCGAGCTTCTAGAGGATCGAAAGTTTGTGCTTGTTCCACAAGTATACACTGAAAGTAAAACCAAACAAATGCAGTATTTTATATTCTGAATAGTCTTTAGTCTGGCTTTTTACTTGGCTCTTGAGAAGTGTCAAGATTTAATCAGTTTAAACTTTGGCCTTAGTGGTACATTACTCCATGTGACATTATGGGGTCTCTACAGTATAGACAATTATTATTGCTATGCCAGTTAGGCAGCTATATTTTGTATAAGGGTTTTGTTTTTCTTTTGTAATCCTCATCCGAGGATATTTTTTTAATTGATTTTAGAGAGAAGGGAAAGGAGAGAGAGAAGCATCAGTGAGAGAGAGAAATATTGATATGAGAAACAGCATTCGGTTGCCTCCTGTCTGTGCCCTGATCGGGGATTGAACCCGTAACCTTTTGGTGTATGGAATGATGCTCCAACCACCTGAGCCACGCAGCCGGGCAGGGTTTTGTTTTTCTACATGAGGTTTGGCTGGACACTTTGCAAATAATTCTGCTAATATTTATTGAACAGTTTCTTTGTGACAGGCATTATTTCAAGTCTCATAGCAGCCTTATGAATATTATTCTCACTTTGAGATAAGAAAACTGAGGCACAGAGAGATGAAGTAAATGCTTAGGATCACACAGTTGGTAACAGGTGGAACCAAAATTTGAAGTCAGGCAGATTGACTCCGAAGTTTATGCTCTTAAGAGGGTAGACTGCACTGTTTTTGTAAGTTGTTAAAGTTGCCGTCACATTTTGTTTGCATGCATAGAAGCTGACTACTGGTGGAAAAAGCAGTTAGTTCCTGAGATACGTACTGCAGCCCTGATTGTATAAGGAAAAATTTCTCAGTTCTAAGCCATTTATGGCAGTGCTGGGGGCAGGCAACTCAAGAAGGTTCTAGCAGAGCAAGAGACTGGGCCTGGCTGTGACAGTCTCTAGGGGTGAGGATAGTGGAGGGGGAAGGGATTCCTCCATGGCTTCGTTTTGTGAAAAGGGCATAATTAAAGTGGGCCGAAGAACACTGGGCATGCTTCAGCTTCTTATAAGCAAACGTTAAATAGTTACTGAGAGAGAGTGGTGTGATTGAGAGCTGAATTTGAAATAACGATTTGATAGATTATGACCATGCTTCTTCCCTGTAGTCTTTGAAAAAGTCATTCAATCTCACATCACACTCTTGAACAAGTGGGAGTTAGAGGCACTGCTACCAACCCCCAGTCAAAAATCTGTATATAACTTTTGACTTCCCCAAAACTTAATAGCCTACTGTTGATCGGAAGCCTTACCGATAACAAACAGCTGATTAACACATTTTGTATGTTATATGCATTATATACTGTATTTTTACAATAAAGTAAGCTGGAGAAAAGAAAATGTTATTAAGGAAAATATAAGGAAGGGAAAATACGTATACAGTACTGTATACTGTATATATCAGTACCATAAGTTTATATTGTTTATTTATTTAACAAGACGAATAGTCTAACGGTATCTACATCAATATTGGCTTATATGATACAAAACACTGTTATATGTATTACTAACGCTAGCCATCAAAAATGAAAAAATAATGTGAAAAATAAATTCATGTTTATTTACAGGTATAACAATTCATGCATCAATAACGAAGAAACAGCAATATGATTGCTTTATGGTAGCCTAGTGTAATCTATATGATTGCTTCATGGTAGCCTAGCCTGTACACTAGTGAATGAATCCTTGTAAAATGTTTATGGCATGTAGCATCACAGTCATATTCATAATACAGTATTGGAAACATTGTTAAATTTAAAATGATGCACAGTTTCTCCACATGGTAGAGGTAGGGGGTGGGGGAGGGAAGAAGGGGCAGAGAGGCACATATGGTAAGGTAATGTGATTCTTTGAAAACAAAGTTATAAAACAGTAAAAAAGCTAACACATGATTTTTGTATTAAATATCACTCACCTGCATAAGGATAGGCTATCCACTTCCATACAAGTCTTGCACATTAATACTTAGGCAGTGATGATGGTGCTGAAGACACAAAAACATCTAGTACATACCTTGCCTTATAGTGACTAGATTTGCACATTTACACAACAGATAAGTTTATTAACTGTACAGCATGATAATTACTGCTCATTAAGTGGAAGTGGATCACCATAAAGGTCTTCATCCGTGATGTCTTCCTGTTGAGTAGGCGGAGGAGGAAGAGGAGGGTCTGGTCTTCCTGTCTCAGAGGTGGCAGAGGCGGGGGTGGTGGGAGGAGAGGCAGGCACACTCAGTGTAACTTTATGGAGCCACATCATTTCTGTCTGACATTTTTGCTTTTTCATTTCTCTAAAAAATGTTTCTGTGCTGTAAAAATCCTTCCTATGCAATTAACTTTAGTTCAGTCTCTATATCATAGAAAGGTCCATGTTGTAAAAGAAGTTGAAAGCAGTCTTGAATCATTGGAACCATTCTGCCAGATTAGTTAATGTTAGTTTGTTTTTTGGCACTGCTTTTTCTACACCTTCTTCCTCATCACTTGGCACCGATTCGGAAGCATTCATCTCCATCAAGTCATCTTCTGTTAATTCCTCTGGTGTGGTATCTGTCAGCTCTTGACTTTCTCCAAGATCCATATCTTGAAACCCTTTACCCCCCACCTTTTTTGCAATATCCACAATTCCATGATTTCCTAGATTGGCACCCTGTCATAAATCCTGTGAAGTCATTCACCACATCTGGACACAGTTTTCTCCATCCGGAATTTATTGTATTGGGCTTGTTAGTTTTCACGGCTTTTTCTGTAACAACAATAGCACCTTTGGTGGTGTAATCCTTCCAGACTCTCATGATGTTCTCTATATCCAGGTTCTCTTCCATAGTGTTGACAGTCCTTTCCATAGGGCACGATGTGTTAAATGTCCTAATGGCTCCCTCATGTAGAGGCTGACTTAGAGACGTTGTACTTGGGGGATAGTAGAACACTTCCGTACCTTTGGTGTTGAACTCCTGGAGTTCTGCGTGGGCAGGGTCATTGTCCAGTATCAAAAGAACTTTAAAGGGCAGTCTCTTAATGGCTAAGTACTTCTGACTTCAGGGTCAAAGCATCGATGGAACCAGTATGGAAAAAGGGTTCTCATTGTCCAGGCCTTCTTGTTGTCATAAAACCAAAAGGCTGGCAGGTGTCGTTTCTCTTTTTCCTTCAAGGTTCTGGGATTAGCAGCTTTGTGGATAAGGGCAGTCCTGATCATCCTGCATTCACACAAAGCAGTAGAGTTAGCCTCTTCCTCTTGCCTTAAATTCTGGTGCTTCTCTTCCTTACTAATAGATGTCCTTTATGGCATTTTTTTTTTCCTTCCCCAGAATAGGGCACTTTCATCTGCATTAAAAACCTGTTGAGGCAGATATCCTTTCTCCTCAGTGATTTTCTTAATAGCGCCTGGGAACTCATCTGCTGCCTCTTGGTTGGCAGAAGCTGCTTCTGCTGTTATCTTGATATTTTTAAAAGCCAAACCTCTTTCTAAAATTATCAAACCATCCTTTGCTGGCATTAAATTCTCCAGCTTTAGATCCTTCACCTTCCTTTTGCTTTAATTTGTAATACAATAACTTTGATTTTTCTCGAATCATATTAGAGCTTATAGTCAGGCCTTTCTTATAGCTATCCTGCACACACATAAAAGCTGCGTTTTCAGTACAAGATAAAAAGGTATTTCGTAAAAAGTGCAAGATTTTTATTCCTGCTAGTGTAGCTGCAGCAATGGCTTCAGGAATTTCCTTCTCTTTCTTTTTTTACAATGGTTCTTAGGTTGGATTAATTTATTTTGAAATGGTGGGCAACCACAGCAGCAGACCTCAATCTACTGTACATATTAAACAGTCCAGCTTTTTCTTGTAATGTCATGACTGTTCCTCTGCTTCTTGGAAGTGCTTCCAGCATCACTAGTGACACTTCATATGGATCCCATGGTGTTATTCAGGGTTTACGGTATTGCACTAAACATGATGAGAAAATAGACAAGAGCCGCAAGAGATCACTTTTTACTGAGATGTGTAATGCACTGGGGAGATGAACTGCTCACTGGGAGATGATTAGCATCACATGGCAGTTTAAGCAGATACTCAAACACTTGAGCACCCCACAATAGCAACAGGAGGTAGCAACAAAATTATTACAGTAGTATAGTATGTGCTACAGTTAATTTTATGTAGTTATGACCTAATACTGCATCTTTACATTTTACATTTCTTTCCTCTGCAAATGGCGCCATGCATGATCTGTGAGTGTTGTGTGTATAAGTTTTGATAAATTTTAACCTTTTGTAATAGATTTGTATATATTTTATAGTAGTGAATGATAAAATTGACTAGTATCTATGTTATATTTTATGCATTCATAATATACCTTTTTCTTAATTTTTTCAATATTCCAAGGCTACACAGTTCATATGTGAAGTTTTTTTTCAAATTGTCATGCATCTTCAAGAAAGAATGTCCTATCTAATCCTTGATGTTCCTCAATAATTGTTAATTTAATGCTAGTGTGATGTTTTTCCTAGGCATGGAATATTTTTGATGTTGAGAGATTGGGCACATTACAAAACAACTGAAAAGTAAATTATCTTTTTCACTATCTATAAATCCCAATTATTAAACTGTCATATTGCTTTTGTTTATTGTAGTGTATATGCCTGCTTGCAGTCAGTGAACAATTATAATTTTCTTTTTTTCAGTATTTACTTATTTTTTGTTAATCTTCACCGGAGGATATTTTTTTCCCCATTGTTTTTTTTCTTTTCTTTTAGAGAGTCGAAGGGAGGGGTGGGGAAGAGAGAGAGAGAAAACATCAACGCGAGAGTGCGACATTGGTTGCCTCTCACATGTGTCCTGACCCAGCCAGCGCCAGGGATTGAACCTGCAACACAGGTTTGTGCCCTTGACCAGGAATCGAACCTACAACCCTTTGGTGCATGGGCTGACTCTCTAACCATTGAACAACACAGCCAGGCCTTTTTTTCTTTCATTAAAGTTCACTGAAATTTTCTTCTGGCTCCTATAGATGCTAACACTAATTACACTAGGAAATGTAAGAAGCACCGTTTAAGATTTATTGATACCAAGAATTGTAAGGTGGTATTAATGAAGCATATTGGTACTTAGCTATTCTATAAATGCTTTTTTAATCATAAAAAGTACAATCTATTATTATTTTTCTTTTATTATGTTTCTTCATAAACTATTCCAGTTTTTTAATACACTTTTTACCCTTCATTAATTGTCCTCTAATGTATTTGTATCTTGATATCGTAAATGCTGTTTCTATTTTCTGTTCTATTCTAGCCAGTGGTTATAATAAGAATTCAGTCACATCCTTTTTTTTTTTTTTTTTTTTTTAACCTTTTCTGGATCATCATAGTGTTTAACCAACGGGAAACAGTAAGGTGAAAGTCTACCAAAGTATTACTTCTGGTATAGTACTGGTGTAATAATTAGAAAATATGTATTTGTGGTGAGCTGTACTCTTTTGTATTTTATTTTTATTATTTTTTTTAACTTCTCTTTATTGTTGATAGTATTACAGATGTCCCCATTTTTTCCCCCCATTGATCCCCTCCACTCCACATCCACCCCACTCCCAGGCCTTCCCCATACCAGTGTCTGTGTCCATGGGTTATGCTTATAAACATGTAAGTTCTTTGATTAGTCTCTCCCCACCCCCTCCCCCACCCCCACCTTCCCTATGAGATCCTTTAGTCTGTTCCCTGCTTCTGTCTCTGGATCCATTTTGTTCATCAGTTTATTTTGTTTATTACATTCCACATATGAGTGAGATCATGTGGTACTTGTCTTTCTCTGACTGGCTTATTTCTCTAAGCATAATACTCTCCAGCTCCCTCCATGCTGTCCCAAAGGATAAGTGATCTTTTTTATACCTGCATAGTATTCTATGGTGTAAATGTACCACAGCTTTTTTTATCCACTCATCTACTGATGTGCACTTGAGAAGAATGCATATTCTGCAGCTTTGGGGTGGAGTGTTCTGTAAATGTCTGTTAAATCCATCTGATCCAGGATGTCATTTAGGGTCACTGTTTCCTTGTTGATTTTTTGTATGGAAGACCTATCCAGTGAAGTCAGTGGGGTGTTGGAAAGTCCCCTAGTATGACTCTCTTGCTGTCGATCTCTTCCTTAAAGTCCTCTAGAAATTTTTTTTCTAAATTTAGGCGCTCATATGTTCAGTGCATATATGTTTATCAGAGTTATATCCTCTTGTTGGATCAATCCCTTTAGTATTATGTAGTGACTTTCTTGTCTCTCATTATGGTCTTCATTTTGAAGTCTATTTTGTCTGATATGAGTATTGCTACCCTAGCCTTTTTTTTTTTTTCATTTCCATTTGCATGGAAAATTTTTTTCCATCCCTTCACTCTCATCCTGTGTCAGTCTTTTGTTCTGAGGTGGGTTTCTTGTAGACAGCATATATTTGAGTCACATTTTCTTATCCATTCAGCCACCCTATGTCTTTTTATTGGAGCATTTTAATCCATTTACATTTAAGGTTATTATTGATACTTATGTATTGCCATTTTAATTTTTTATGTCTGTGTTTCTCTTTCTCTCTATTTCTACTTCTAATTACGGCAGCTCCTTTAACATTTCTTGCAATGCTTATTTGGTGGTGATAAACTCCTTTAGCCTTTTTTTGTCTGGGGAGCTCTTTATTTCACCATCTATCTTGAATGATAGTCTTGCTGGAGAGAGTAGTCTTGGTTTCAGATCCTTGTTTTGCATTACCTTGAAGACCTCATGCCATTCCCTTCTGGCCTGTAGAGTTGCTGATGAGAAGTCAGCTGACTGTATGGGAGCTCCATTATAGGTAACAGCTTGCTTTTCTCTAGCTGCCTTTACAATTCTCTCTTTGTCTTGAATTTTTGGCATTTTAAGTATGATGTGTCTGGGTGTGGACCTCTTTAGATTCTTCTTCCTTGGGGACTCTCTGTGCCTCCTGAACTTGTGTGCCTTTTTCCTTCATCAGGTTAGGGAAGTTTTCTGCCATTATTTCTTCAAACAGGTTCTCTAACCCTTGCTTACTTTCGACCTCCTCTGGCACTCCTATAATGCGAATATTGTTACGTTTCATGTTGTGCCACAGCGCCCTTAAACTGTCCTGGTTTTTAATTGTTTTTTCTTTTTGGATCTCTGATTGAGTGATTTTTTTCTACCCTGTCTTCTAATTTGCTGATCCAGTCCTCAGCTTCCTCTAATCTGCTGTTTATTCTTTCCAATGCATTCTTTATTTCTGCTATTTCATTCTTAATTTCCTTCATAGTTTCCATATCTTTTTTCATGCTGTTGAGTATCCTTACAATCAGCATTCCAAACTCTATATCTGATAGATTACTAATCTCCATTTCATTTAGTTCTTTTTCTGGAGTCTTCTCTTGTTCTTTCATTTGGGACTTGTTTTGTTGTCTCCCCATTTTGGCTGCCTGTTTGGGTTTGTTTCTATGTATTAGGTAGATCTACTAGGACTCTGAGTCTTTTTGGAGGGTCTCTGGTGCAAACCAATGTTAGACGCAGTTTGTGACTGGCCTTGAGCACTCTGTTTGGAGCTGTCATCAACCCTCCGCTTGAGGTCTCCTCTGCTGGGGCTGGGTGCAGTTGGATAGGACCAAGATGCACAGCAAAGTCTGCCTTTCCAAGGCCGGGGTCCAGAAGCAGATCATGCAAAGACTCAAAGCACTCTGAGGTCTGCCTCTGCCTCCAGGCTGATTAATCTGATTCTCTTAATAAGCCTCAGGCTGTAGGAACCCCATAGAGTGGAGCAGCTGGTTGTTATCAGTCTCTTAGCTGGCTTCAGGCTGTAGAAACTCCTCTGGGTAGGGCAAGAGGCTTTCCAGCAGGGTGGGGCTATTGCTTCCTCTCCCAGGCATAAGTAGCAAATTGTCTGCATGAGAAAGATGTCCTCTGCAGTATGGGGGAATGACTCGGCACAGGAATCCAGAGGGGCGTTGCCTGACCTCACTCTCCACACAGACTCTCCCACAACCCCAGACTCTCCCCGCACAGCTCCAGTCCACTCTGCCCTCCCTCTGCTGGAGCCCAAGGTGAGTGGCTGCACAGGAAACTTTGTGCGTTGGCCCTTTAAGAGGGTGCCTGCATTTCCAGCCGCTTTTCCCTGCCAGACAGAAACCCTGCTGCTTTTCACAGCCAGATGTTATGTGGGCACCTTTCTCAATTTTCGTGCTCTTAGCTGGGAAGCGCAGCCTGGGGTGTAGGCCCCAGAGCCCTCAGTGGGAACCCCCACAGCTGAGATCTCCCTCGACCCTCAGCTGCTGCCTGTGGGAGCCCAGCCAGCCCCCTCGCGTCCGCGCTTCCTACCCGTCTCTGTGTGGTCTCCACTTTTCCTCCTTGGTTACGAGGGTCCTCTAGCTCGTCTTCAGTTGCAGTTGATTATTCAGGATGGTTTTTCTGTATTTTAGTTGTAATTCCAGTTTGGTCCCGGAAGAGAGTCAGTGTAGCTTCCACTCAGCCTGCTGCCATCTTTAATCTCCCTGTTCTTTTGTATTGTAATTGTGTTTTCTACGTAGATCTCATTTTCCTTCAGTGAAATCAGTAGAAGGCTTGATTTCAGATGTGTTTGAATTGGCTATTAACATGTAATTGTCCTACTGTTTCTTGGTTGCCCTGTCCTTTATAATATTGAAGTGTTGTTTTTGAGATGGTTGCTTTTATTTGATTTCTTTTTAAAATAAGAGTAGTGGTTGGTATTTTTAACAGTAGAAGAAGTTAAAGGGATATTTGTGTTTCTAGGTTTGCCTATCTGCCCTAATATTTGTGTGGTGTAAGGGAGATTATCTACAGAAACTACGCAGGGTTGTTTTTTTTATATATATTTAATTTATTTTTTTAAGTTTATCATTATTGTTGAGAATATTACAGATGTCCCCTTTTTTATCCCCATTGGTCCCTTGTCTGTGTCCATGGGTTATGCTTACAAGCATATTAAGTCCTTTGATCTCTCCCCATCCACTCCCCCCTCCTCGCCTTCCCTCTGAGATCCCTCAGTCTGTTCCAAGCTTCTATGTCTCTGGATCCACTTTGTTTATCAGTTTATTTTGTTTACTATATTCCACATATAAGTGTGATCATGTGGTATTTGTCTTTCTCTGACTGGCTTATTTCAGGTGGCATAATACTTTCTAATTCCCTCCATGTTGTTCCAAAGGATACAAGATCCTTCCTCTTTACAGCTGCATAGTATTCCATGGTGTGAATGTGCCCCAGCTTGGGCTGTTTCCAGATCTTAGCTATTGTAAATTGCGCTGCTATGAACACAGGGGTGTGTAAGTTCTTTGTGATTGGTGTTTTGGGTTCCTTAGGATATATTCCTAGCAGTGGGATCACTGGGTCAAATGGCAGGTCAATTTTTAATCTTTTGAGGAAACTCCATACTGCTTTCCATAGTGGCTGCACCAGTCTGCATTCCCACCAGCAGTGTACCAGGGTGCCCCTTTCTCTACACCCTCGCCAGCAAATGTAGTTCGTTGATTTGTTGATGGAGCCATTCTGACAGGTGTGAAGTGATACCTCATTGTGGTTTTAATTTGCATCTCTCTGATGATTATCGATGTTGAGCATTTTCTCATATGTCTCTTAGCCATTTGTATGTCCTCTTTGGAGAAGTATCTATTTAGGTCCTTTCCCCATTTTCTAATTGGATTGTTTGTCTTCCTTTTGTTAAGTTGTATAAGTTCCTTATAGATTTTAGATATTAACCCTTTATCCGATGTGTGGTTGGCAAATATGTTCTCCCATAAACTGGGCTCCTTTTTTGTTTTGTTGATGGTTTCTTTTGCTGTGCAGAAGCAAAAGAAGATTTATTTTGGTATGCAGGTTTTTAATACTGTCAGATTGAAAATTATCCTATGTGGAGGTGTAAAAATTCTAGTAGGATTGTCACTGTTTTAGTTGGTAATTGTTTTATGGCTGCCAAAAATGGATTGAGTAGTTACATATGAACTTTGTCTCACAGTTAGATATAAGGGAAAACAGAAGCTAGTAGAACTTTTTCTCAGTATCATATTATACTTTCCCTTCTTCCTGTGTTTGGATAAACTGTTTTTAGTGAGACTTTAGAGTAACTAAAACTACATTTGTCTGATAAAACCAATTTAGGGGAAAAATCCGTTTGGTAAAAAGTATGTTCTAGAATATTGAAGATATGTACCTCCTGCGGGTAGTTCTTTGTTACACCTTCTTCCTTTTTTTCTTTTGGAATTTTACTCCTACATGGATGTGCTTATTGAGAGTACTCAGGTTTGTCTCACACTTTTATTTGTGCTTTGATTACCTCTGCAAAAATGAACCTACTGATTTCTTTCTTAGTGAGTGCCCTGCGTTAAAACTTCCTACTAAAAACTTAATCAGCTTTAACTGCACATCATACAACAGGCAGGTCCCTTTTGGACTTAATCTATTGTAAGTCCCTTACTTTGTTAGTAAAATCAAGGATGGATTTAGTGAGGACCGCAGGGTCTTGACTCATTTTTGATCAAAGCTGAAACAGAAGTCTCTCTCTAGGCTCCAGTCCAGTGTTCTTTTCAGTGCTCCTCAAACAAAATTTTCTTTTTGAAAGATAACCTAGTGGCTGCAAAGGAACCATGATACAGAAGCGTCATTTCTAACTGTATTAGTTGCCAGGTAATGTTCTTCCATTCTTCAGCTTTCATCTTTTTAAAAAAAAATGTTTTGTATTGATTTCAGAGAGAGGAAGGGAGAGAGAGAGAGAGGAAATCGTCAATGATGACAAGAGTCATTGATCAGCTGCCTCCTGCACACCCCCTGCTGGTGATCAAGCCCTCACAACCCAGGCATGTGCCCTCAACCCAGGCATGTGCCCTGACTGGGAATCAGGCCAAGATCTCCTGGATCATAGGTCGATGCTCAGCTGCTGAGCCATGCCGACTGGGCTTCAGCTTTCATCTTAATGCCAACATTGTGTGAGCTATAACAGTTTAATCACTGAGATCCTCTGGCAACTAGTGTTATAAAAATTGGATCATAGCATTATTTATTGTTTTCATTTTAGGTTTTTTTGTTGTTTTTTTTTTAAATAACAGTTTATTTAAAAAGTCACAGAGGTAGAAAAGGTGAGCCAGCTGGGCTGTGTGGGCTCAGGAAATAAGTTACAGATGCAAAAAAAGGGGCCCTTGGCCCTGGCCTATGTGGCTCAGTTGGTTGAAGGTCATTCTGTGTACCAAAAGTTTGCTGGTTCAATTCCTGGTCAGGGCACATCTCCAGGTTCTGGGCTCGATCCCCAAAAGGAGGCTTGCAGGAGGTGGCCGATTGATGTTTCTCACATCCATATTCTCTCCCTTTCCTTTATTCTCTCTCTTCAAAATCAAATAAAGTGTGTGTGTGTGTGTGTGTGTGTGTGTTTTAAAAAAAGGCCCTTGGAGCTTAGGAGAGAGAAAGGCAAAGGTAATGCCTGGAGGAAAGACCGGAGAAGGCACAGGCGCAGATGTGCTTCAGAGGGGGACACACCCATTTTAGCTTTTGAAATGAATGAACCATATTTTCTCGTTTTAACTGCTTTTAGTAAGAACAAATTATAAAGATCGACTGTAACTTTCTTCCCCAATTATTTAATTTTACATTATAGACAATGATTTTATTTGCTTTAAAATGCTCTGAGTGAGGTTTATTAGGCAAAGTGGACTCCATAGAATGCATAATTTTTTCTGTCACTTTAGTGTTTTCTGAACTAAACTATCATTTTATGTGGAAGGGTAGTGCTATTTTCTCCACTGCAAGGCAGAGGACTCGGTTACTAGATGGGAAGGGGAAATTATTATCTTCTTTTGAGAAAAAGCAAGCTACAGATTTGTTTTGCCCTTGCCAACAATGGCATTTTGGAAGAGTGTATCTATCTATTCCTTTCTAGTGTAACAATGCTGATTAGGTCAGCAGCACTGACTAGATTATTCTTAGCGCATCTGTTACATTTAATATTGTATATTAAAATTTTCAAACATAATTCAGGAAAATATTTTGTTTTATTCATTTGATAGAGGGTCAGAGTGTTTGTTCGTTGAAATTGACATTTGAATCAGAATTGTCTTAGGATTTACATTATTTCCTAGGTAGTTTGCTGTATATTTTAGGTATTTTAACAGCTCTTCAAAAACCAGCATGGTCAAGGGGTGTTGTGTGTCTGCATACAGGCGTGCACATGGACATGCACTCTCATGGATTCATGTCTGTGTGTTTATAATTGATTTTAAAACATTTATTTGAATACTACATGTTGTCAGATAAGCACACAGAGGTTTAACATTTACTGGTATAAAGTAATCTCTTAATGTCTGAAGCCAGTTTAGAAGATCTGACTAGTAAAATAAGTACATTATATTTTTTTGTACACTAATGGTTTGATACATAGACGCACATATTTAAATATATATTTGTTTGTAATTAACATCTACTTTTTGAAGTAAGATAGTAAGCCATTTGATGGCATCACACATCAGACTAAAGTTTTACCATTATAGTACATATGTAGTCATGAATTTAGGGATATTGATAAATATCAACATTTCTCCTACTGAATATTTCTGGAGTCCCTTCTACGTGTTAGACATTACTTGGTGTTGATAATGTAACAGTGAATAAATCAGGCTTATTCTCTGCCCATATACTCCTTCCTTTTCAGTCAGGAAAACATATATTAATTTTTTAAAATTGCAAATATGTTAAGTGTAAAAAAGGAAAGATACTAAGTGTTATGATAGTGTACCATAGGGGTTGTGTTATTATCTATTGGTATGTAATAAACTATCCCACAAGCTAGTGGCTAAATAGCAAACATTATTATCTCATACTTTCTGTGCGTCAAGAATTTGAGAGAGCAGTAACTGAGTGTTTCTGATTCAAGATCGTCCGTGAAGTTGCAGTGACGGCATCAGCAGGCTATAGTTATCTGCAGACTTGATTAGATTGGAGAATCCATTTTCAAAATGTCTCACTCACACAGCTGTTGGCAGGAGGTCTCAGTTCCTCACTGGCTGTTGGCAGGAGGCCTTAGTTCCTCACCATATAAGGCCTCAATAGGCTACTTAAATGTCCTCATAACGTAGCAGCTAACTGCCTCCAGAATAAGCAGTGAGAAATAGAGAATGTGGAGGGGGAACATGGCTTCTCCCTCTGGTCTAGGCTTCCTTAAAACGTGATAGCTGGGCCCTGGCTGGTGTGGTTCAGTGGTTAGAGCGTTGGTCCACTTAACGAAGGGTCGCAGGTTTGATTTCCGGTCATGGGCACGTACCTGGATTACACATTCAATCCCCAGCCCTGGCTGGGGTGCATGCAGGAGGCAACCAATCGATGTGTCTCTCTCATGATGTTTCTCTCTCCCCCTCCCTCCGTTCCACTCTTTCTAAAAATAAATGAAAAAAAATGTCCTCGGCTGGGGATTAACAAAAAACCCCCAAAAGCATGAGAGCTGGGTTTTAAGGGCAAACATTCTCAGAGAGAGAAAGAACTAGAAGGGGCTAGATGGAAGCTGCATTGCCTTTTCTGACCTACCATGGAAGTCATACAGCATCACTTCTGTTACATTCTGTCCATGAAGGTTATCTCAGGGTCCCACCCAAATTCAAGAGAGGAGAAAGAGACCATGCCTCTTAATGGGGAATGGCAAGTTCTGGGAAAGCATTTGGAACACAAGTATTGATGTCATTTTTGTAAAATATCTGTTGCAGAAGGGAGAACAAGAAGGGATGCTGGCAGATTAGTTAGCATGCTTGTAGTAGTCCAGGAAGGAGATGATGTGCCGGGGGGGATGGAAAGAAGCAGATATGTGTAAGAGATATGCCACAAGATGGACAGAGTCTAGTGATTGAAAAAATGTGGATGTGAAGGAGATGGGATGTTAGGGATGACCCCCTGTTTATGACATGAGCAATCAAGTGGATGTGCCATATTCTGGGATAGGAAATCCTGGAGAGAGACCAGAGTGCGGATGGAAGTTTTGTTTTTATTTTTGTTTTCACTGGTTGTGGTTGTGGTGGGGTGAGGGTGAGTTAGGGGAAAGACTCGCTGAGTTCACTTAAATTGAGTTCGAGTTACATGAAGGACACGCATTGTAAACGGAATGTTGTTAGTCTAGCTCACAGAAGCCACCTGGGCTGGAAATAATTATTTGAGAGTGTTAGATGTATAGATGGCAATAGGTAGGTATGGTTAAAGTTCCTGTAGTTGAATGCAGACTGAGAATGTAAAAAGAGAAATAAAAGCTCTAAAGAATGTCATCTTTTAATGATTGACTCGAGGATGCCATGTCAGCAAATAAGACTGAGAAGTACTGGCCTGAGAGGTAGGAAGAAATCAAGAAGGATGTATGTCAAGGAAACCTAAGGAAGATGGTGTTTTGTGGGTGTAACAAAGTCATGCCAGTTGAGGATTAAATAATGGTTAGTGGAGTTGGTCTCTTGGAGGTGACTTTAACAAAATTGTTTTTGAAGAGGAGTGGAGGTGAAAACAAGTTGGAGTGCTGTGAAAAGTGAGTGGGGAGGGAAGGAATGGAGATGCCCCATGAAGCAGCTTAGTTTGGTCAAGTTGGGCAGGAGAAGGGACTAGGAAAATGAAGTAAAGAGATTTTTTTTTTTTAAATTTTAAATTTATCTTTACTGATTTCAGAGAGAGAGAAACATCAATGATGGGAGAGTTGTTATTGATCGGCTGCCTCCTGCACACCCTGGACTGGGGATCGAGCCCGCAACCTGGGCATGTGCCCTGACCGGGAATCGAATCGCGATCTCCTGGATCCTAGGTTGATGCTCAGCTGCTGAGCCACGCCTGGCGGGCAAGAGATTTTTTTTAATTAAAAATTTCCCCCCTTTTTAAAATGGAAGGGGCTTGACACCTCTAAATGTTTACTTAAGGATCAAGAGAGAAAGAAAGGACAGAACTCTCTCTCTGTACTGTCAATTTTGTGTGAAAGCCAGAGCATTCGGAAGGATATTTGAAAATTAAAAGAAGGTGTTTATGGCCCAGTATATTAACCCACTCCTGCATAGGCCATTTTAAAAATGCAGAGTTTTACTTAGCTTTACTTTCTCATGTAGCTTATATGTGTTCTTCCCAAACCAGATTGGTCACTTGCAGTTTTTTGGTTTTAATAAACTAGAACATTTGTCAAGAACTGCAGTATTTATTGAGACAAAGCAGGGGTAGATAGTACTTGATGGATTTTTACAATAAAGGTGAACAAAAGTAAAGGATTTTCCTTTTTAAAAAACCAAGTGGTGAAGTAAATGATAAGGTATAATCTCGAGGAAACAAACTAATGGCAGTGTTAAAAGACAATGTCAGCATTCTTGGGAAAATGAACAATTTTCCATTAAATGATAAAGGCAAGACTATTTTTACTTTGAACTTATCATTTCGACAGATAAGAATAGGTTAAAAACAAGCTAATAGGCAAAGAAGTCCCCAAGAAATAATAGACATTTAAAAAATTGACATGCCCTGGCCGGTTTGGCTCAGAGGTTAGAGCGTCAGCCCATGGACTGAAGGGTCCCGGGTTCGATTCCAGCCAAGGGCACGTACCTCGGTTGCAGGCTCAATTCCTGGCCCCGCATGTGGGAGGCAGCCAATTGATGTGTCTCTGTCACATTGATGTTTCTCTCTCCCTCCCTCACTTCCGCTCTCTCTGAAAAGCAATGTAAAAAATGTCCTTGGGTGAAGATTAAAAGAAAAAAAAAAAAGATGCAACAAATTTCATCAAAACTGAATGGTAACAAAAAATTGGGGAGTGCTTAAGAGAATGTAAAGATGTCCAGAATAAGTGGAATAAGTAAAGGATCACTTGGTCTTTGTCCCATATACTGGAGATGAGACTCAAAAAGATTAAGTTATTAGCTCAGTAGTTCATAGCTGACTCTACTGGAAGAGCCCAAACTATAAGTCAGGTCCTCGTCTCTGTTGAGAATGTTATGTGGTACCATGGAGCATGTTAGAGCTATAAAAATGAGACTGGAGTAATTACCAGTGAAGATTTTTAAAAAAGCCTTTGGAATAAATGGTAGTGAGCAATGTAATGAGTTTGGTGTTAGGGGAATTGAATTTTAATCCTAAATCTGCTGCCAATTTAGCCGTGCAAACCTGGACATGACATACCTTTACCATCTTTATACCTTTTTGTCTTTATCAATACAATAATGGAGTTGGAGCCAGAGCTAAAAAAAAAAAACATACACCAACCCTCACATTTATTGAGCACCAACTATGTTACAGACATAGTGTCATTTTCTTAATACTTTCTCTTTTAGTCCTTATAGCACTCTTTGAGCCCCAGGTAGCTTGGTAAGATTACCTGGCTAGTAAGTGAGGAAGGTAGAGTTCCAACTCAAGTCTGTCGACTTCAAAAGTGGTGCTTTTTACATAGCATCCGTAGACCAAAACTTAATTCTTTTTGTACTATTTTAACAGCCATTACCCTATCAATGTGTCAATACTACTGTAATTTACTAGATATTTTCCTTTAAATCTATATTCATATTTTACCTAAATATGAGAAGGAAACTGCTTGATAAATAAAAACAAAACTAAACAAACTGGTGCGAAAGACTGAAAACAACAAGGAACTCTACCTTTCTCTCTGAAAAAAGAAAAAGAATATATGAAAGGTAGGAAGAACCAAGGGCCCAGAGAGAAAGAAATCTCTGGGTTAGAAGCTAGAGCCTGAACAGTTCAGAGAAGAGGGTTTGGGACTAGCAGTTTGAATCCTATCTGAGAACTGTATCACAGACAAGAACATGGGGAATGGAGTAAGGAGTTCCTGGATCTGATTTAAAGGAGAGAGCTGGGGGTGGGATACATAGTTGGGCCAGGAATAGAACCTGGGTTATAGGAGGGTCTGGAACTGAGGGTGGAACTCTCCCCTAGAGAGGGGAGGAGGGTAGAACCTGAAGAAAGGACATAGGGTTTGGGAAATCTTGAAGAAGCATAGGACTGGAGTTCAGATTAAAGCAGGACAGTGGCCAGGGCACTCCAGACATGGAAGGAGTGTGCAGGTAAAGGCTGAGACCCAAGAGGGGCCACTGACACAGGTAAGGGTAGGGCCGGTAAGAGGGGCTCAGAAATGAAAGCTTAGAGGTGGGTGCACCTGAGGTTGCAATTCTGGAGACTGACTTGGGGGCATAGGAGGAAGAACCAAGTATAATTCACTCCTGTTTAAGCCAACAGTTTTTCTCCTTAGATTGGACTGTTAGTGCAACAATTCTGGGCAATTTTCTCCAAGGGAAGACAGTTTTTGCTTACAGTCTAAAATCATCTCTTGCACATCACCTCTTTCAGTAAATGTGACTGCTTCTAGATTTGATTTATCTGTCCCTTCTAGACCTGGGTTCTCCCTTGATCTGTTTTGTGTAGAAGTACTTACTCTTTAGTGTCATATGTTGCTTATTTAAAAACAATGTTAAATAAAAGGTGTTGAATCTTTCTACTTATATATTGCTTAGAATACTCCTTTAGCTTGGTTTGTCTTTCAGTTGCCAAATAAAAAGGGGACTTTGATACCCGGGAGATAGAGCAGTTGACCTGAGGGGTGCGGCCTGCTGCTGCAGGTTTTCTTGGTTACAGAATCCCATCCCTCATGGTGTCAACCATGTCTTTCAAATCCTCTCAGCTTGGTTGACTTTTTTTTCCATTTTCTTTCAATAGCATCTTTACTTCTTGTTTTTCTCTTTCTACTTAGAAAATCAACCTAGTTAATTGTGTTTTAATTTTTACCAAGTGGCACATAATGAGATTGCTGTGGTTACTGTGCTTTGTCTTCATTCATGCCTGTTGGACTTGGATTGCTTTACTCTTGGTACTTTATTGGCTATCTCTTCTAAAATGAATATTATTGAAAAAGATTATATTAGTACTTAATGCTAGTAAAATCTAAAGCACACTATTTATATTTAAAGATTCAAACCTTCTTGGAGGAATGTATTCTGGTGATGCACATACATGCATAAATACACAAATAGACACACGCACACACACACAAGCTCATGTATTTATACATCTGGTTAATATTTTCATCTATATGCATATATATAGTTATTTGATCTATAGGAACACATAGTCTGTGTGCTGTATATCTGTAGGTGGTATATGTACATATATATACACACCTATATAATATACATATATATACCTATAAACACATAAACACACCCATATATATGTATATGTGTGTATGTGTATATATATACCTTTAAACATATATACACACACACTTTAGTGTAGATGATCCATTTATTATTAGTTTTTGTGCCAAAGGACCCAGGGAAGTGTAGATAGTTAAAACTGTGTGCTGTTCTTATTTGCTGACACCTCTGCATTTTGTTTCAATTTCTAATGTTTATTTTTTCACTAGGCCATTTGATCAGGTTCTGAAGAGCTTGAAGTAATTTTAATTGCAGGAATTAGGACTTTTTCATATTCTGGTTTTCCATTCTCACATTCTTCATTTTTGATTTGAAACAATGGTAATATCTCAATGAATGGCCATAGTGCAGTAGTACAACATATAATTTTTTTTTTCAGTATCTGGAGGATCTAGAAAAGTTCATGCCTCTTGTATAGGGGAGAATTATTTTCCTGATAAACAATAATCTGGGCTAGGAGCAGGAGAGATCTAGGTTCTCTGGTCTCAGACTTTTGTAAAACGAGGAAGTTGGAAACACTAAAACTCTAAAGTTCCCCTGCAGCTCTGAAATTTATGAGGATATGGGTCTGTGAAACTCTTTAGTTAAATCATTGGAGCATGATCAACCAATACTCAAAATTTACATCACTCAGAAGTATATTAATTTTGCATTAATCTCCTTTTGGCCCCTACAGTATAAACTTTTAAACTTTCAAAATACAGTGTGCAGGGGCATTTTTAACTTACTTTAGGTTGTAACTTTGAAAAGCACAGCCTGAATTTTATTTTGCATTTTGAAAGAATAATAGCAACTACAGAACTGAAGAGTTGGGAGCTTCATTGGTAATTACATTAAATTTTATTTTCATTGGAGAGCACACTGTATCAGTGATATATATAGTTTTTAAATTTGTTTTACTGTTAGGTTCTTTTTTTTTTTTTTTTTAAGATTCATGAATTAGTTTCTTTGGATTGCATAACAAACTACCAGAAACTGTGTGGCTTTGAATATAAATTGATTGTCTCACTGTCCTGGAGGCTGTAAGTTCTCAAAAGCAAGGTGTGGGCAGGACCATCTTCCTTCTGAAACCTGTAGGGGAGAATCTTTCCTTACCCTCTTCTAGCTTCTGGTGTTTGCAGGCAGTCTTTGGCATTTCTTGGTTTGTAGATGGCATCATTCCAGACTCTGCCTCTATTGTCACATGGCCATCTTCTCCCTGAGTTCTCTGTGGCTCTTCTTCTTACAAAGATAGAAGCCTTGTTGGATTAAGTGTGACTCATCTTGCCCTAGCCAGTTTGGTTCAGAGGTTAGAGTGTCAGCCCACAGACTGAAGGGTCTCGGGTTCGATTCCCAGTCAAGGGCATGTTGAATAGTTATTTGATAGGATATTTAACCTTTTCAATGAGATTGTCTTGGAAATAACATTAATTTTTCTAACTGTCCATTTCAGGAAGATTTATCAAGATGATTGGAAAAATAAGTTAAGTCAGTTCTCATTTGCAGTGTTTATGTTCTGTAACGCTGCCATAGACACTGAATTAGGGATTACTGAAGCATTGCTCTTGACGGAAATGCAGGGTTAGGTTTCTGTGAGCCTCTGGTTATATTTTCCTCAACAGATCAGTACATAACCTGGTTTATATTTGTTTAAAAGACACCTTTAATATACATTGTTAATTCATTAACATTGAACCTATGGCATTATAGCTCATGCCTCAACAAAGCGTATGTTATCTAACATTTGTCTCATAAAGCACATCAGAGCCTTCTTGCACTTAGGGACACTAAAAGCACTTCAGCACTGTGCCTAGGGGCCATTTGAAACAGTAAATCACCAATAAAAAGCAAAAAACTTGTTACTAAATAGACCTTGAGTACTCGTTTACAGTATGAGAGCTGAAACCAGAAGGCAGAGTTGCCTTGTTCTATGTCAGCTGGGACTCAAATTTTTTGCCACTTAGCACATGCCTCTAATGACTGCAAAAAGAAAGGGTTGTTGCTAGTATTGATTTGAAGTTTACAGATATATTTTGGGGAGTAGGTGAATTCACAAATACAAAATCCATGAATAAATGAGAATCACCTATATACTGAACAGTGAAAGAATGAGTTATATTAAGTTGTTAAAGTTGGATTCATATACTTTTTATCTTAATGTTTACAGTAAATAGTATATCCTCTATCTTTGTCTTCTGAGTTCTCAGATATAACCACAAAATCTCCATTATCAATATTTGAAACAAACAATGTAAATTAATTTATTGCCTTGCTCTTTTATTTGGTGATGAGGAATCATGAGTTACTGTGTGGCATCCATCAGAAAGAAGACAGAGGACCTTGGCCAGTGTGGTCAGTGTGTGGTACCCCTTTCCTAACTGACTCAGCAATAATTATCCTCTTTAAGTAACTCCACTGACAAATTCTGGGTATTTCTGGGCATAAAAATCAGGAATATCCAAACTATCTTGATATCATCATTTACCAGATGTGTGACTTTAGGTCAGTTAAGTTCTTTGTGCCTCTGTTTCTTTTGTACAATGAGGATAATAGTATCTACTTTATGATTTGAGTGTGAGAATTAAATAAACTGTACCTACAACAAACTTAAAAATAATGCCCACCACTTAAGTTAGTACTGTTGTTATCATCATCCTTAATTTAAGTAAACCCTTTTTATTCCTCCCTACCCCTTTCTATCATGGGTGATAGAGAAATTGAAAAACATGTGCTTATGATATTTCTTATATTTGTAACTTCTCTGTGTACTCATGGTTATCATAGATCTGACTAGTCACTCGCTGTCCCCCCGGCCTCCTAACATTGTAAGGAAGGAGATAAACAAGTGAATGATGGATTATGTTTAGACTTGATTAAGAAAAAGTGAGACTCCATCCTACCATCCTGTCATTTACTCACTACGTACAAAATAATTCAGAGACGTTTTCAAAAAGGAAGGAACATGTAATAAAGTATTTTGGAAACTGAATTTTAATCATCATTCAGTGAGCAAGCAATAACCAGATTAGGTCAAGTTCCAATAAACTAGAATTGTAGAACTATAAATTATACTTTGAATTTTTTCCCAGTTTCTTTTCAAACTTTACATTATATATAATGATATTGTAAAGACATAATTGTGATGTGTTGCTATACAAATATGGGCCAGTGTTACAATAATCTGTTTTCTCTCAACATTTTATTATGAAAATGTTTAAACATACAGCAAAGGTAAAAACTTTATAGTGACTCCCTGTATGCACACCAACTAGATTCTATGATTGAATAATTAATTTTTATAAAGGCAGTTTGATGTAGCAGTTTCATAAATGAAAAACTACATACTAAAAAACAAATATGTGATCTCTAGAATCTACTAAAAATGAAATAAAGGGTGCCTTTTTTTTTTTTCTACTTAGGAGATTTGCTTGAATTGTAGGAATTAAAATGTAATTTCAGAAGTAGGTTTTTCTGATGTATATCATCATACTGTTTTTTCATTCAAATCATTAATAAAAATACAATAGCAACAGCAGTGTGCTCACTTCGGCAGCACATATACTAAAATTGGAACTATACAGAGAAGATTAGCATGGCCCCTGTGCAAGGATGACACAGAAATTCGTGAAGCGTTCCATATTTTAAAAAAAAAGAAAAACAAAACTCATGATCCCATTGATAAGACAGCCAATTAAAAAAAGTATTAAAGATTTTTAGAATCCAGCATAACCATCTCCTGTGGCTTTAGTCACGTGTCAGTGGGTTCTGGGCCTAAAGTTGGAAGTATTCTCAGTTAAAAATACCAAATAGTTTTTAGCGACAACAGTGTTTTTGAGGTACAGTTTAGGTTTTAGGGTGGATCTGGGCGTTTGCCCAGAAACCAGACCACTTTGTACAGTATACTTGAATTCCTAAACTTATTCACTAGCCTAGACACTCTTCCTAAATAGACCAGAAACCCTGCTATTAATAACATATAAGACAGTGAAGTAAGTTTGCTTTCTGTAAATGTTTTTATTACCAGTATTTTATTTACAAATGTAATTTTCACAGTATCATATTAATTTTTTGTCATTGAAGTTGTTACCTGTTTTTTTCCCTGGTAGTTGATGTGAAATGTATTCAGCCTTGTTATAACCTTGATGTTTTCCTTTATTTTTTATTATGAAAACAGGTATAATTGCCTGGAATGTGTATTTAAGGGTATTCTTTTAGAATAGTAACCTAAGAAGTACCAATAATCATAGTTGTTAAATATCATATGTCATTTTTCTGGATTTAAGTAACTGTAATACTGTGTTATTGAACTTGTCTCAGAAATTATGGAAATGCGGAGTCATTATATTAAATTAATTCTGGATTTGAATCATATTATTGGCTATTAATAATCTTCTACATTCACATCTACATATATTAGCAGTAAAGAATCATTTTAGTGACAATCTAAATGTTTGACTCTGGCCCTTTGTATATGAGATTTGTTCCACCATCACTTCCACTAGATTACATTACATTGGTTGGACTGCCTATATACATCTTTTGTGTCAATTGATATGGTTATGTTTAAACCTGTGATGATAGCAGTATTGATATTGTACATATATTGTCAGTAAACTTATATTAGTTTGATATTGATTGAAATTCTTGTCCAGCTTGAGTCTATTGATCATATAATATTTTGTATAGTTTCTGTGGTTATTGTAAATATAAGGCTGCTAACCAGTTGCCCAGTCAATTTATATTTTAAGTATTTTGATTTGGTTTTACTAATAAGCCAGAAATATCTCCATGAAGCTACTTGTTTGTTAGTAAAACGATTGTGAATGAGAATTGCGTAGACTATTTGAACTTTTAATTTTATCTATTTTTCCTAATTTACACTACATTTAGGAATGATCTTAGTATATTTATTAAAAATTTATTCAGAATTTTTAAAAATGTTATCTGCAACTTTTAACATTAAAGATCATATATTTTATAAGAATGTGAATTTCAAATTCATAACAAGTGTGTATATGTATATGGATATTTACATGTGTGCATATGTCTATAAATTAAATCTTAGAATAAAAGAAGAACTGTAACAGAAATGTAAGTAAGTTTTATAGTACAATATCTGGCTTTTTGCTTTTCTGGATAAGATATTAGTAACTGCATCATGGCCAGCCAAACCTCTTTGTTGAAATGAGGGGCATGGTTAACCATAATTAAAAATGCCAAATAAATTTGAAAGTAGAACTGTTTGGCCCATTAAGTGAAAAGATCTTACCAGGAATTCCTACATGGAAAGCCATTTAAGTCTGAGATTTAACTTTAAAAAAAAAAAAAATCTTTATTGTTGAAAGTATTATAGATGTCCCCCTTTATCCCCCATTGATCCCCTCCATCCCGCATCCACCCCACCCCCAGGCCTTCCCATAGCAATGTCTGTGTTCATAGGTTATGAATATAAGCATATAAGTTCTTTGATTAATCTCTCCCCACCCACTCCCCCACTCCCACCTTCCCTCTGAGATCCCTCAGTCTGTTCCATGCTTCTCTGTCTCTGGATTTATTTTGTTCATCAGTTTATTTTGTTCATTATATTCCACATGAGTGAGATCATGTGGTACGTACCTTTCTCTTACTGGCTTATTTTGCTTAGCATAATACTCTCCAGTTCCATCCATGCTATTTCAAAGGGTAAGAGATCCTTCTTTTTTACAGCTGCTGAGATTTAACTTTTAAAAAAATAAAATTCATTTATAGGTAGACATTTTAAAAATATTATATCGTTTGGTCATTATAGGCTATAGAAATGCTATACTTTTACTTCCCCTCACCCAGATGAGATTTTAAAAATTATTCTCTTGCTACTTAAAAAATATAGATTCTATCTATATTCCTAAACAATTTATCTTTTGGTTATTTTTGAGCATTATATACTTGGTATAATGTAATTAGACTTCTGCCTTTTTGTTTTTTTAAATTTTCAGTGAGATATAATTGAAGTGTAACATTTTATTAGTTGGCAGGCATATAAAAGTGATTCTATATATGTATATATTGTGAAATAATCACAATAAGTTTACCTAACATCCATAACCACATATAGTTAAAACATTTTTTCTTCTGATGAGAACTTTTAAGATTTACTCTTCTAGCATATTTCAAATATAAAATACAGTACTGTTAACTGTAGTCATTATGCTACATCCCAGGACTTACTTCTTTTATAACTGAAAAT
The DNA here is from genome assembly GCF_964146895.1 of Miniopterus schreibersii. Lineage (NCBI taxonomy): Eukaryota > Metazoa > Chordata > Mammalia > Chiroptera > Miniopteridae > Miniopterus > Miniopterus schreibersii. The sequence continues at coordinate 35,839,904 of NC_138108.1, read as the reverse complement.
CTGTACATATTGACAAACTTTACCCATTTAGCCCATTCCCTTCCCCCCACCTTTGGCAGCCATCAGTCTGTTCTCAGTATCTAAGTTTTTTTCTTTGCTTGTTTGAAGATCCCACATGAAAGTGAGATCATAAGGTATTAGCTTTTCTCTATTTGACTTAATTAACTTTACTTAACTATAACGCCCTCAAGATTTATTCATGTTGCCACAGATGGCAAGATTTCTTTTTATGGCTGAATAATATTCGTGTGTGTGTGTGTGTGTGTCTACACATTTTCTTTATCCATTCATCCCAGTGAACACTCAGTTTGCTTCAGTGCCTTGGCTATTGTAAATAATGCTGCAATGAATGTAGGGGTTCATGTATCGTTTTGAGTTAGTGTTTTTGTTTCCTTTGGATACATACCCAGAAGTGGAATTGCTAGATCAATATAGTAGTTCTATATTTATCTTTTTGAGAAACCTATATGCTGTTTTCCATGGTGGCTGTACCAATTTACATTCCCACAAATGGTGCCACAAGGGTTCTCTCTCTTCTCCACATCTTCACCAACACTTTTGTCTATTTGATGATATCAGTTCTAATCAGTGTAAGGTGATTATCTCATTGCAGTTTTGATTTGCATTTCCCTCATGTTGAGTACCTTTTCATGTACCTTTTGGCCATGTGTATGTCTTTGGAAAAATGTCTATTCAGATCTTCTGCCTATTTTTTGAATCAATTTTTTTTTCTTCTTTTGCTATTGAGTTATATGAGTTCTTTATGTACTTTGGATATTAACCTCCTCAGATATATGATTTGTAAATATTTTCTCCCATTCTATAAATTGCCTTTTCATTTTGCTAATCTTTTTTTTTTTTTTTTTTGTGCCAGTGGTTTTTAGTTTGATGTAGTCTCACTTGTTCATTTTTGCTTTTTTGCCTTTACTTTTGGTGATTGATATCAAGGAGCTTACCCACCTATGTTTTCTTCTTAGAAGTTTTATTGTTTCAGGTCTTAACATTCAAGTCTTTAATCCATTTGGAGTTGATTTTTTTTTTTTGGTATGGTGTAAGGTAGTGGTTCAGTTTCATTCTCTGCATCTAGCTGCCCAGTTTTTCCAGTATTATTTATTGAATAGACTTTTTCTGCGTAATTCTTGGCTCCTTGGTCATAAATTTTAATTGACCATATGTGTGTGGGTTTATTTTCTGGGCTGTCTATTCTGTTCTATTCCTTTTATATCTGTTTTTATACTGTTTTGATTATTATAGCTTTGTGTTAAAGTTTGAAATCAGGGAGTGTGATATCTGGATTTGTTCTTCTCAGGATAGCTTTGGATTATTAGGGGGTCTGTTGGGGTTCCATACAGTTTTTAGGATTCCTTTTCTGTGAAAAATGTCACTGGAATTTTTAAAGGGATTTCATTGTATTTGTATATTGTTTGGGGTGGTAGTATGGACATTTAACAATATTAATTCTTGCAATCCATGAGCATAGGATATCTTTCTATTGTATCTTCAGTTTTTTTCATCAGTGTCTAATGGTTAAAAGTGTACAGATTTTTCACCTCCTTAGTTACATTTATTCCTAAATATTTTATTCTTCTGATTGTGATTATGAATGGAATTATTTTCTTAATTTATCTTTCTGATAGTTTGTTCTTATCATCTAAAAATCATTTTCTGCAGTGGGAAAGCTGTATCAGGGAGGTATTCCATTAGCAAAACCTGAAAACCAAAAACTTATAATCACCTTTCTGAGGTTTTTATCTTCTGAAGAAGCAGAAGCTTCTATAGAAGTGCGACGTGAAACAGATTCTATGCCCAGCTTTTCCTTGGGAGATGTCTCTGACAAAATGAACTTTTATATGGAAGTAATATCTTATGAAAACTAAAGTGAACATTCTTTCAAAGGAAAAGAAAAATAGAACATGGGCGTATTCATCTGGTAGCAATTGTATAAAATAGCACATATTCAAGATTAAGTTTTAATTGGTGACATTTATTTCTCTGGAGAGTCAGCTTCTGCTATCTGATAAAGTGTGTATTATTTAATATATTGGGACTGCAAAAAATCATTTGGCTGACTTATTAAAATGGTCCCTATCAAAGGGAACCTTCATAGTGTAGATAATGTGGATAATGACGTTTCAAAAAATCTTAGAGTGCATCATTCAGTGATTTTTAGTATGTTCTTTGTATCTTGGCACTCGCTCATTTGCATGGATTTCTATATTGTTAATGCTCTAAATATTTTTAACCTAGTATTTTTTTTCTTTATGAATAAGAAAAATTTACAGTCTGTGAAAAAATAAAAACAAGTTTTAATTGTATCACCATAACTTTACATGCAAAGAAAATGAGATGGAAAAAATATCATTTTTAAATGTGCTTTCTTATTCCCAACAGTGATTCAGAATTACAAAAATTTGTGGGCAAGTGTTTGATATAATTTTAGAATTATCAAACACTATCTAAAAAATCCTGGAGCTAGAATGTTGCAGTATTATCTTATGCCCCACTCAGATTTCAGTCTGTACGGTGAATTATATTTCATTTCATTTCTATTTTTCTTGAAGTCTCGGAAGAGGTACTGAGGACAGTATGTGGCTTTCGGCAGGTGAAAAGGTTTGACTACTAGGAAAAGTGAGGATCTGAACTCAAACACAATGTCATTGTCATGGAAATTTTCTAAAGTTAATATATTTAAAGGATATGTAATAACATCTTCAGGAAAGAATTGGTTTGTCACTTGCAATTTGTGAAAGGTAGAGAAAGGGAAAAGGCAGTACACTAGTATTTTAGATATTTCTAGGTAGGCATATTCAATATAGATAGCAAAATCCTCTTTGGAAAATCTACACAATATATATAATATACAAATCAATCACTATTTAAATCACTTCAGTATTTTAGGGTTAGCATTCATATTTTTAATTTGTGTATATTATAGCAGAAGAACTGTTTTGTTTCAGTAATTGTATTCATTCTCTTTAAGGATAATACCAGTTTCAAAAGTGAAAAGTGAAACATACAAGTAAAAAATGTCTTAGATACCTGTCTTATGATTTGTATGATGCAAGGATATATATTGAGATGTATGTGTGGAGATAGGGAGATATAGCTACATAAGAGTATACAGGGTGGGGCAAAAGTAGTTTTACAGTTCATGTGGAAAATAATACAACAATTAATAATAATACAAGAATAAACTCCATGTTTCACATACAAATGTAAACCTACTTTTTCCCCACTCTGAATAAGGATGGAGACATAATAATATATATAAAATCTTTCTAAATAGTGTATTATATATATATAATACCCATTTTCCTGAGGTATTCTTTTGTTCAAGGCAGAATTTCTTACAACTACTAATTTTTTTACAAGCAAGAATTATTATTTTATTGATTTTTAAAAATGTGTTCCTAAATTGTATGAGTTAATTTTTAAATTATTATTTTTTTTAATATTGATTTCATAGAGAGGAAAGGAGAGGAAGAGAGAGAGAGAAAAACATCAGTGATGAGAGAGTCATTGATCGGCTGCCTCCTGCACGCCCCTGACTGGGGATTGAGCCTGCAACCCGGGCATGTGCCAACCGGGAATCGAACCCCGATCGCCTGGATCCTACGTCAGTGCTCAACCGCTGAGCCATGCCCTGCTGGGCTAAATTATTATTGTTAATATGTCTTACTCTATATGTTCTCAGGGTTCTTGCAGTGGGGCATGGGGGCAGGGGGAGGGTCACATAGTATTAGGCAATATAAACTTAATATTGAATTCTTTTGATCTCAGTAGTCAGCTATCTTAGGGTTCAGTATTTATTCTATGTGATACTGAATTGTATTGGTCTATATTAAAGTAAGCTTCCAGTACGGTAGGCAATATCAGTGCAGTACATTCTTCAAACAGCACAGACATAATCCTCATTTTCTTGAGTGGTATCTTTGAAATACCAAATTTTTAATTGAAGTGGGCAGGATATAGAGGGGTTGGATCATAGCTGGTACCATTTTGGACATTCTTATTTTTGAAACTGAAGAACAAAGTTGGGGGATTCTCACTACCTGATTCTAAGACATACAATTTAAAGCCTCAGTAATCAGGGTAGTGTGGTATTGGCATAAGGATACACATATAGATCAGTGAAACAGAATAGATAGTCCCAAAATAGATCCATACCATAAATGGTCAATGGATTTTTTGGCAAATCTGCCAAGGTAATTCAATAGGGAAATGATTTCAACAAATGGTGCTAGAATAATTGAAGATCCATATGCAAAAAAACAAGCCTCAATCTTTGCTGAACATCATATATAAAAATTAACTAAAAGCGGGTCGTAGAAATAAATGTGGAAGCTAAAGCAATAAAACTCCATGAATAAAACATATGAGAAAGTTTACATGACCTTGGATTATGCAAAGATTTTTTTTTTTAAGGACACAAAAAGCTTGAAATAAAAGAGAAAAAATAGGTAAATTGGACTTCATCAAAACAGATTACTGAGAAAAGCTACAGACACAGAAAATATTTGCAAAACCTTTATATGATAAAAGACCGCCAGTTTTCATTCCTCCTCCCTCTGAGTCTAGCCCAGTTTTTCACATATGTTCTGCATACAGATTAACCAAATGGAGATAAAATGCACCCTTGTCTGACACCTTTGCCTATAGGAAACCATTCTGTCATTCATATTCTGTCCTGATGGTGGCTTCCTGTCCACAATACAGGTTACACATCATGACAGTCCAGTGCTGAGGAGAGCCCATTTCTTTCAGAAAAACCCAGAGCTTATCATGATGCACACAGTCAAAGGCTTTACTATAGTCATAAAATTAGACTAACCATCTGTTTTTTTGACTTTCCTAAAAATTGATACACTTAAACTGGCTTGGGAAAAACTCTTTTTTTCTTTACCTGGAAAATGGAGGGTTGGCTTATATTCAGCATGCATAGAGCTTTCTGTTATACCCAGTTAAGCAGAACTGTCTCTCGTTCTGCACACGTTGCACTGTATTGCATTGAACCATTTTCATATTTGTAAATTCAGTTAGGTGGCATCTTACCCCTTTTATCCTTACTACAGTCTATAGTGCCTGGCTTCTGATGTACATAAAATAAATTGGTGGATAGGTCAAAAAAATTTTTATGCAGAATCAATCTTTTGCCATGATGTCTTTTATTATGTTTAACATTTATTCAGCAAGCGTTTATTAAGTGTTATGTGAAAAGCATTATACTAGCTGCTTTGGGACATATAAAAATGCTGTAACATCTAAACAGGGTTAGAATAAAATATAATCTCTATGTAGTGTAAAGTGTAATATAAAAGAGGAGGGTGGGTAACCACTAGAGCTTTCAGTTGGATAGTAGGTTAAAAATACCAGAAAATCTGTTTAGTCTGATGACAAAGGAATTCTCTTTTCAGCAGCTATAATAGTCAAAAGAATCATAGTTTAAATATCATTTAACAACATAGTTTCTGGAATTTTTATAAAATTATTCTCCTTACTGTCGTATTGTTAGGCTGATCAAAGGAGTTGGACTGTGCGGTAAATGAAATAATCTTTATCTTAGAAGAGCAGAGGACTTGAACTTCCATTAGTAGTCTCTTAGAGCTGCCTTCTGAGGCTTCGGCACATTTCCTTTCCTCTAAAGAAGTACAGTGGAGAGTTATGCCTCAAAGATTCACTGGTATGTTTTTCCTTCTTAAAGTAGAGTTTAGGACTCATATAGAGTATGAAGGCACTTGAGACAGAGCCCTTTACCTCTCCTTATAGGGGCATTGAACAGGAAATAGAAGCTTAGTAATATCTTTTATATAGAAGATCATTATAACTCAGTACTAATTGTTACAATGGATACCAGGGTTTTCTGTGAGTGCTGTGAAACACAGTGATTCTTCATACTGTAAATTGTGATAAAGTTTTGTCAAATAGAATTATATTCGTGGCTGATGCTTTCACTTCGTGACTTGAATGATGACCAAGCCTTGGACATGAGGCAGTGTAGTCTGGAGGAGCATTGGAGTGCGAGGCACAAGACCTCATCTCCACCGTCACACAGTGGAGGGTCATCTGGGCAGAGCTTAGTGCCGTTGACTTAGTACTATAGTGGTGCCTATCGGTTAGGCCATAGAGGGCAGTCATAAATGAGAGAATATCTGTGAAGCCTTCTGCTGCATTTGCCAAAACTAAGAGATAAATATTGGTAAATTACTATTAACTAAGCCCTAGGCTTTATTCAGATTTATCACTTTTTCACTAATATCCTTTTTTTCAAGCATATTTTAAGTTTTCCAGATATTTGAAAAATAACGATTGCCTGTCTTAAGAAACAGTATATTCTGAACACCACCCATTCTCTTCTTAACTCAAGACCATTATTGTGAAAGACATTAACATTCTGTGCCTTCAGGGGTTGTTACCTATCTTATGTTTTCTGCCTTGACCTCATGGTGCTGTACTCTTCCTCTGGTTGGCCCTCCCTCAGTGTGACCTCACCAGAAAGCCAAATAGCAGTGTGTGCTAGATATGTTCAAAAAAGAGGGGGAAGCTACTTTTAGCATTAGGGAGGGCCTTCTATTTATTAATGAATTCAGATAAAGAATATTCAGAGAGGCAGGGAAGTAGGAAAAATCACAGGAGCAAACATCTGAGGAATTTTCCAAGGATTCTGAAGAATTTCGTTGGCTTTCCAATATAGTTTGCTACTTCCATTCTTGTGTTATAAGAAAGATTGCTGTAAAAAGCTTGCTGAATGAATGGATAGGGAATCTGGTGAGGAAAGAGGCTTAAAACTTAAGTTTTATGCCTGTAACATTGGAACAATAAATGAAAGTACCATTTTTTTAAATAACATTTATTTTCTGATTATAAGAGTATAATTACTCTAAAATATTTGATAAGACAAAAGCAAAAAAATACATAGTAAAAATCAACTATGATTTCATTGTAGACATAACCACTTTAAAATATGATACATATACATATTTTTTACATGCTTTGAAAACTATATAGTTTTGTGACCTCTTTACCGTACTCTATCTCTCAGCATTTCCCCATCATTAAATGATCTTCAAAATCTTTATTTTTTGTGGCTACCTCATAGTTCATTGAAAACCATAAGTGATTCAACTTTCCATTTTGTTGGACTTTTAACTTATTTTGAGTCTCATTATTGTTACTTTGCTTTGAGCCTCTTTGTAAAAAAAGTATTTATTCACATCTCTATATATTCTCTTAGGGCAGCTTTTTGGAAGTGGGTTTACTTGATCAAATGGCTTTGATACACGTGGTTAAGGAGCCTTTAAAAGGCCTCTAAAAAGTCATACTCTTCTCTCCTCCCACTAGTAGTGTGTGCTCATGACTGTCCCTCTTAAACTTTTGCAATCAAGTACTAATTTTTGGTCTTTGGAAGGGCTAGGGTTTATTTTGAAGATTATTTTGACTCTAGAGTTTGTGGTAACAGTTGACAATGGACAGACAAGTATAATGTTCAGTAAGTAGTACTTGATGATGCAGAGATACAGTTTTACAACTAAAGAGTTAGAAACTATATGTAATTTATATGAAATGATATGTTTAAGCAATATATATGTAATTAGAGAGAGAGAGAGAGTGTGTGTGTGTGTGTGTGTGTGTGTGTGTGTGGCATTATGTATAGGAAGACTGAACTTAAGGGCAAACCCAGGTAGTTAGAGATGAAAGTGGAGAAAAAAAAATCTTTTGAAGTGTTAGAGAGTATGAGTTTACATTAATGGGATGTTGTGTTTTCTGTAAGACCTTATCCTAAGGAGTATTCCGTTTCAACTTACTGTGTAGCACCTGCTTTTGTAATTTTAAGTTTTTGACCTTATTTCAATATTCCAATAATGCCAATAGAGCTCTTTAATGTCACATAGATTAATGCATTCTTGAATTTCTTAGTGAGCCTTTTGCTGTTTTATATTCTTAATTTTTTAATTTTTTTGATCCTCACCTGAGCACAGGAGAGAGGGAAGGAGGGAGGGAGCGGGGAAGAGAGGGAAGGAAGGAGAGAGAGAGACAGAGAAACAGAAACATCATTGTGAGAAAGAAACATTGATTAGTTACCTTCTGTACATGCCCCAACTAGGGATCACACCCACAACCCAGGTATGTGCCCTGACCAAAATCGAATCAGCAACCTTTTTTTGGTGTATGGGTCAATGCTCCAACCACCTGAGCCACCTGGCCAGGGCCTTACTTAAACTTTAGGATTTTAAAACAAGGTTTTACTTGATTTTAGTAACTCTACTTTGGGTTTATGCTTTTAAGTCTGCTTCTGCTTTATAAGCAGAAAGAGGGAAGGAAATGGCAAGAAAGCATAGAGCAAAGAGTAGATGTAAGTAGAAAGGAGAAGAGGCCCATGAATTGAGCCCTGAGGACGGGCAATATTGAGAGGTTAGAGAGGTAAGGAATAGCAATAGTGATTGCGAAGGAGCGCCAGGAAAGTTAGGAGGAAAACCATTCAGTTATACTAGTAAGGAAGCAGAGAAAGTATATCAAGGAGGAAGAAGTGATCACCTGTGTTAAATGTTGCTGGACCAGGCAAATAAGATGAGGATCTGAGAAATGAACATTGGGTCTAGTGATGATGTCGTTGGAGACTTTGGATGAGAGCTGTTTCAATGGAGTGAGGAGGAGTAAAAGCCTGTTAAGACATTGGGATGGAAGTTGGAAGGGGTAGAGGAATAGAGGTTTGTTTTCAATAAAGTTGGAGGAAGTGGCATTGTGGGTGTGATCTACAGAGAGGAAAAAAATAAATGACATAGGACCCAGTGTAGAATGGCTGAGAGATTGAAAACTACTGAAAAGGTGTGTAAATGACACCTATTTTGAGATTGTCAGCATTTATCACCCATTTTCTACTCAGCTGCGAAGCTTTAGTGCCAGTTCTGCTGCCAGCCTATAAAATGCTTTGTTTGAGTTAGGGTGGAATCACTCCGGCATCTAACACCTTCCCTCTCCACCTTCTACTTCCCCAAAAAAGTCCTGACTAGCAGGTGGTACCTTTGTGATAGATAAAGAAAAAGAGGCCCTTATTCCAGGTAAAGCAGCTAACAGAAGAGCTATATTTTAGTCTTCACTTTCCTTAAGCTAGATGTCCTTGGAACAGTAAAGGAAAATTTTAGGACTATAAGCTGTAGCCTTACTCAGTCTACTCCAAGACAAAGGGAGAGTCAAAATTAATATTCTGCTGTAATAAACATCTCTTTTATCCTGTGGTAAAATAGCATAATAAATGAGAAAAAAAGCAAATTTAGAAACCAAGAGTTTGGTGTGGGAAGCCCAGCTCTTCTACCAATGCAAAGGGTATTTAAGATGGATCATTTAGTTTTTGTGCCTTGGTTTCTTCAGGCGTAAAGGGAGACGTTTGGCCTCCATCAAGTCCTTTCAGTCTGAAATTCTCATTCATGAAAATATAGTGATCCACAACTTACCTTCTATCCAACCAAGTGAAGTATAACATAGTTCTGCTAAGAAACAAAAAATAGCGCTGAGGAAATTTGGTTTCTTACACAAATAATTATTTGCGGAATATCGAGATTAAATTTGATGTAGCAGCACTGAAATTATAAGAGGAAATAAAGCAAAACCAAAATACCAGTTCGTAGACTTTGTCCAAATTCTGCCAGAGTCATTTTGTAGCTGTGGGACATACAGAAAGTTATTTAACTCTCCAAACCTTAGTTTCCTCATCTAAAAATTGGAATATAATAATAGTACCTGCTTTATAGATTTGTAAGGAGAATTAAATGATTTACACACTGTGATGCTATGAACAATGCCTGGCTTGTAAGAAGGATGGACTAAACCTTAGCTAACATTATTATTATTCCTACTGCCTGACATGTAGAGTTTAGAAACATTTTAGTGAAGTAGCTATCCTATAAAAGTCTCTGACACTGTAATTTAATTTTATAATGATTATCTTGAGTCACTAAGGGAAAATTAACTGAGAAAAGGACATGCCATTGAATCAAGTTTAACTCCCCCCCCCCCCAAAATTGGTACCCCGTTTTTTATGTGTTTAGGTACAGTGAAAATTTGCTTCGGGAATATACTGATTCTCAAATGATGACAGAACGAGCCATTACTGTAATTGGTTCCACTTGCTTATGAAGTAGTACTATTTTTAAACTTACGAAGTAGTACTTTTAAAAGTATATTTTTCCTAAATAGGCCAAAATAGTAAGATTTTACTTGTTATATATAGCTCAGCCTTAAAGAGAGATTTTTGAAGCATCCTGTAAATATTTTGATTATACCACGAAGTTTTCTACACCCTTTCTGTATGAATTCTTTTTCAGAGCACATATTTGATTGTTGATAGCATTACTTACCTGATGTTTACAGTTCATTGTTTATGTTTTACAGAATTAATAAGATGTACTAGTTAAATCATCTTTAATTATACTGAATGTTGTATTGTAATTAATCATTGCTGGTTTGCACTTATTTTAAATGAAACAATACAGATAATTTCTAAACTTATGGCTACTTTATTTTTTTTTAAAAATACGTTTTTGTTGATTTCGGAGAGAGAAAGGGAGAGGGAGAGAGAGATAGAAACATTGATGATGAGAGAGTCATTGAAAGGCTGCCTGCTGCACAGCCCCCACTGGTGGTCAAGCTGGCAACCCTGGCATGTGCCCTGACCAGAAATCGAACCGTGATCTCCTAGGACCATAGGTCGATGCTCAATGGCTGAGCCACGCCCAGCTGGGCTATGGCTACTTTAAAATTCGAAACACTTTACATAATACATTAGCTTAGAAAGTCAAGGTAATTTATGATGTAAAGGTTCGAGAAAAATAGAAGCCTGTAAAGAAAATTTGAAGAGAGTTTTGAGTAGTATATTGGATGGGCCTTACCAAAAAATAATCGCAAATTTAGACTTTATTTGAATAGTCTCTCTCGTTTGTATTTTATAAATGAAACGAGCTGAGCACAATGCAATGTACCTGGGATTTAGTAGCACCTAGCAGTAAGATCTTGGTTTCTGAAACCTTCCCATTGAAAGGAACCAGGGCTCCTAAAGTGGCTGATTCCAAGTCTGGGAGCCTAGAACATCTTGTTATGCCAGAAAATAAGGAAGTGCTCAGTGAAACTGATGGCTGCCTATCACCAGGAGATGGGAACATTTTTCTTTCTTTTTTTAAAAAATATATCTTTATTGATTTCAGAGGGAGGAAGGGGAGGGAGGAAGAGAGAGAGAGAGAAACCTGCATGCTGCTGACTGGGGATTGAGCCCGTAACCTGGGCATGTGCCCTGACCGGGAATCAAACCTCAATTTCCTGGATCTTAGATCGATGCTCAACCACTGAGCCACGCCCGGCCAAGCAGGAACATTTTGAAGAGGCTCCCACTGGCCAAATCTGGGATAATTTGGAAATTATCCCACATATCATTAGGAAAAAAATAGGAATCTGTTAAACCTCACAAGTAATATATGGGAGAACAAAGGGCTCAAGAGCCCGAGGAAAGCTGGATTTGGAAAGTCACAGTTTTATCACCATCATATAGTTCACTTCAGCCAAGACTCACAAGTGGATTTTTAAAAAATATTTTCATTGATTTTTAGAGAGAGACAATGGGAGAGGGAGAGAGAGAAACATCCATGTAATAGCGAAGCAGCAATTGGCTGCCTCCTACACTCCCTCCACCGGGGATCAAGCCTGCAACCCAGGCATGTGCCCAGACTGGGAATTCGAACTGACAACCCTTCATAGAATGACGCCTAACTAACTGAGCCACTTTGGCCAGGGCTCACAAATGAGTCTTAAATCTAGGGGAGAAATGTTGATGAACAGCAGGGTATTTGCATGGTCTTAAAGTATCTGTCCAAAGGTTGCCTCTTGGTTGTAGGGAAAAGGTATTAAACAGTAGGAAAATTAGACATCATTTGATCTTGGTAATGAAAATTAACATCACCCAGTTAGGGACAGGTTGAATACCATGTGCCTCTGGATGTGATACTCTGAGAAGAACACATCACTTATGTACTATCCTGGCCATAAATGCACCACCTGCATCTAATCCTGAGGAAACATCAGACAAGTTCAAAATGATGAGCATTCTATTAAAAAAATATTTTTCAAAAATGTTAATGTTACAGAAGTCAAAGAAAGGCTGAAAGGCTTTATTAAAGAAGACTAAAGGTGCAGGACATAGATTCGCCTAAGACTGGGTCCTGCATCTGGAGAAAATTAGAAGTGTTTTTCCTTCTTTTTTTAAAGGCATTATTGGGTCAATTGACAACATTATTTTGATCTTAGGTTAAAGTATTGTATTGATATTATATTTACTGAATTGTAGCTGTATTGTGATTGTATTATTGAAGGTTATTTTAGGAAATGCATGCTGAAGTATTTATGGGGAAAGGGCTGTGATGTGTTCAACTTACTCTCAAATGTGTCAGAAAAAAGCACTTTGCATATATGTGGGGGGGGTGTATACATAAATATGTACATATACATAGAAAGAGAAGAGAAGGAGGAGTGATAAAGCAAATGAGGCAGAATGCTGACAGAAAAAGATCTGGGTAAAGTTATATGGATGTTTTTTGTTGTAATTTTTCTCTAAGTTTGAAATATTTCCAAGTAAGTTTATACAAATGCATGCACTCATTGGGACTCATCTCTTATTACTCTAGTTGCTAATTTACCTTTAATATTTAATTGGTTTAAGCTATTAACATTCATTGCTTACAGACCTACACATTGATTTTTAATTTCTTTTAAATAGTGCTGGGCCTAAAGGAGATAACATTTATGAATGGAGATCGACTATACTTGGTCCACCAGGTTCTGTATATGAAGGTGGTGTGTTTTTTCTGGATATCACATTTTCATCCGATTATCCATTTAAGCCACCAAAGGTAAGAACCTAGAAGTACATTCTTTAATATTTATCCTTCCCCTCCTAAATCAGTTTATTTTAGAGGTTAAATGTGTATTGATGTAACCATTTTAACTTCATTGTTTTTCATGGATTGGTACGGAAACTCTCAAGTACTAAGAACTTTAAAACTGTGAAAGTAATTGATTAATGCCTTTTACAAATAACTTCTTAATCAGCAGAGCGTTTGTTGATTATAAATAAAAGTATATCACTCTGCACATCAGAAAAGCAGACAGAGTTTTTATTTTTGATATGAAGGAAAATATCCTATGAACCTTAGACGCATACTGGGATTAAAAAGTAAGCCTGTTTGACAGCTTCTAGAAATAAGGGTTAAATAACTTGAATTTTGTGCTAAATACCTTATCTTTATAGGTGAGCAAAAACTAGAAAACTATGGCAAAGAAGAGGGAAGCTAAGACTATTTAGTAAACTTACTTTGTCCTCTTTGTAGGTAGCATGTAGTAATGGGAACGGAGGTGGCTGGGTGACCTAATGCCTCCTTGTTGTCTCTGAATATGAGTTAGATGATAAGAGAGAAGGGTTGAGTTGTGCCGTGTAATGACTGGCAGTTATTTTTCAAGTCTTAAATATAACCGTTACATAAATTGATTTCTCCTCTGACTTCTCATTATAAAATGGCCAGGCCAGTGGGTAAAAACCACCAATATTAAGCCTGAGCATAATTATTCTTTAGTTACAGAGATTTCTGACATGTTAGGGAAAAGTGTGTTATCAAGCCCTTAACTATGATGAAATGCTTTTCCTTTAACATAGTTCCTTCTGTTTCCAATACTATGTCAAATATATGCAGCAATTTAATGCCTGCAAAAAAAGAAGAAAAAAAACCCAGACAGTATATTATCTAATCGGGTAACAACATTTCCACCTAGTGGTATTTACCTCAAATTGCAGATAACAAGGTTCCCTAGCACCTAGAGGTATTGGCTCTTGAATATAACTGTCAGGTTTTTTAGTACTTTATTCTTTGGTCCCATCACAATTTAAGGTATTTAAATGATTGTCTTAATGCTTCCTGGTATATAGAGTACGTCTTGCTAGATCATTCAAATAAAGGGATAAAACCCTCATGTTAATAATAACACACATTGTATTCACATTAAAAATGACATGTTAAATGGCAGTATATCACTAACTGTTCAATTTGCGTTCAGTGGTTTTCTGTATTATAGAAAATAAATAAAACTTTAGCAAAATAGCTCATGATGTATAAGTAGCGATATTTGTGTTTACTTGCCTCATTTTTTATATTGGAAAAGTGATTTTAACACGATAGCAAAATTAGCAGAAAAAAATTTGCAAGGTCTGTATTTTACAAAGTAATCTTTTTATGGGAGGGAAAATTTGTTTAAAAAAAAACTTCTTAGCATCTTTAATGAAAAGTAGAAATTGACTAAAATAAGGGTTTCAAACTATAGTTTTCTATATATGATTTATCATAATTGTTTTGGTTAATATGTGTTTTCTTAATTTAGCACAATATTTCTGCTGGTCTAATTTTAATTTTCTAGCCCTTTGATGTTGATTAATTCCTTTTGCCTAAGGTATAATATACAGTATTATGAAGCATTGTGCAGATCTATAGTTGGGCAAGTGAAAAAGAAATGAGACTTCTGCTGTTATCTTAGTGTTGGGTACAGTTATTTCTCTACAGTACTGCTTCTTTTTGAAGTTCAGATAAGGTGTTGAAGAACAATAAAAATTTAATTTTCTTTTGTTCACTCATTGTTAAAGCTAAACAGATTCAAAATACTAATTGTATTGTGTTTGTAAACCTTACATACAGTTAGCTGTCAATAATATGAACATGCATTATTCCTGTATTCTATAGAAGAGCTGTCTGATAGAAATACAGTGCAAGCTACACATGTATTTTAAATTTTCCAGTAGCTACATTAAAAGAATAGAAACAGTGAATTAATTTTAATAATATATTTTATTTAACCCAGTATATCCAAAATATTGTCATTGCAACATGAAACCAGTGTAAGAGTATTATTAACGGGATATTGTACATTCTCTTTTTGGTATTGAGTCTTTGAAATCTGATGTGTATTTTATACTTTTAGCCCTTTTCAATTCAACTAGCCACATTTTAAGAGCTCTGTGTAACTGGTACGTATTGTATTAGAGCAGTTCTAGAGGAGCATGGTCTCCTCTCCCCTCGCCCCTGCAAGACCAGTGCTTTCTTGCCCGTCGCCAGTGTTTTTTTTGTTTTTAATTTTGTATCCTTATCAGAAATACTTTTGAGGACTTAATATTTTCTTCCCACACTCCACTTGGGAAACAACAGTACACTGCTAGTTCTAAGAGATCAGAAACTGTCTTTTTCTCTCTCTATAACTTCAAATTAAGATTAACCATTGTGATTGTTTTGGAACTTGACAGTGTTTGTTCCTCTAATCCTCTTTTTCACACATCTCGGGTATGTTTCCTTTTTTCAGTAGCTTAATACCTTGCTTGTTTTATTTTACTTCATTGTCTTAACAAGATCGTAAGCCAGTTATGGAAATAAAAGGCTAGGAAATAGGCTGGTGATTTAACCAACCTTCCTCTAAATTCTTCAATATTTTCTGACACATGGCAAGAAATTAGTTGAGTTGATACTGATCTTTTCTACTGACAAACTAATGTAACTTCCATTTTATGTTTAAAAAATTCTTTACCAATTCCTCTTACCTTTGGCATCAAAACATTTCTGTTCTCCCTCACTTTCTGTCTTTAAACGGGTGTCATGTGCACACAATAATATGTATATGGTGCGTGCACAGACATACATAGAATTACTGTATCCTTCATTTTGATTAATCAAATCAACACTTACTTTGGCTTAAAATCAGTATAGTTCTTGCTATACTGGGTAAAAACCAGGAAATTTCTTTTAACCAAGTTAAAACCATTTGATTTTGTTACCACTTAAACCTAGTGTTCTATTGGCTCTTTAGTTAAATTATTTGCTTTTTAGTATCATCTGTGATGTGCTACCCTTCATTTTTGCCAGCGAGGGTTTTAATTGGTAGGAAAGCATTTCATTTTCTCCCTGTTTTTAATGTGACTGCCCTTAGGTTACTTTCCGCACCAGAATCTATCACTGCAACATCAACAGTCAGGGAGTCATCTGTCTGGACATCCTTAAAGACAACTGGAGTCCTGCTTTGACTATTTCAAAGGTTTTGCTGTCGATTTGTTCTCTTTTGACAGACTGCAACCCCGGTAAGCAGATTTTTATTACCACATACAATGAGGCTATAGAAACCAGTGCATTTTCTTGGGTAGCTTAAGTGTAGATTTGGAAAGTAAGTGCTATTGGTGGAAAGATCAGCATAAAACATTTTGCAAGGAAATTATCAATGCCGTTTCAATTAGAATAGACCAAAAGTTTCACAATAACTTTCTTCAGTTTGTTAATGGAATGCTACCCTATATTATCGTCTCCCTATCATTGACGGACTCTTTTCTGAAGCACGTACCTGTACAAACCACTTTGATAGTGGTGGAGCAGTGTCTCTGACTCCAGAGCCTCCTTTTTTTATGCTGCCACATGCTTTAAAGCAACCGCTTAGTAATAAAGAGCTGCTTGTTTTCTCTTCCTTTTTGGATTATAGTTAATTGTATTAGATGTAGTAATAGTGAAGGATATTAAAAAATTAACAGCTGATGAGATTGTTGGGCTAGATTGTGATTAGATATACTTAGAGGTAAAGTCGTTAGTGTATAATTTATAACATAAAGAAATGCATAACTGCTACGCGTGATCTTTAACATGGGTAGCTGAATTGAAAAAGTGATGTTTAAGCCAGGGATTTTGCATGTTATCTTACTGAGAGGTTACTTTTTAAGAGTCTCATGCTCTACCGACTGAGCTAGCCGGGCGCGGTGGTGAGGTTACTTCTTAAAAGACGTAGACTTACTTTTTCTAAACATTTGATTAATCACCAAAGGCTGTTACTATTATCTTTGGCCCAGCATATACCCAAGATAGACAGACAGACAGATATTGTAACATCATTTATTACAGCAAAAGATTGAAAACAACCATTAATAGAGGATGTACCTGTTAAAAAGAATGAGGCAGCTCTTTATGAACTGATAGGGAAAGCTCTCTAAGGTATATTAAGTAAAAAAGCAAGGCACTGAAAAAGATACAGATGTATAACAAGGTATTCTACATGCTTGTATATGTGTATATCTCTGGATAGAAGTGCTGTAAACAGGTAACAATCATTTGCCGGGGGAAAAACTCCTGAGTAATGGAGGTTTATATCTCAGATTCAATTTTCAGTTCAGAATTCTATTTAAAACAAAATGGTAAGTTTTAAAATGGAGATAAAGATAGTTAGAGTCACATTATTGCATAGAGTGAAGGAGACATTTTATTCTGAATAGCATTGAATTATTAGATCTGAGTTTTTATTTAAAAATTAAAATTTTTAATAGTCATAAGAAGGCAGAAATAAATTATCTAGCACAATTTCATCATCATCATCATCATCATTATTATTGTTAATCCTCGCCCCAGGATATTTTTTTCCATTGATTTTTAAGAGGGAGGAAGGGAGAGAGGGAGGGAGAGACACTGACATGTGAAAGACACATGAATTGGTTGCTTCCTGTGCACATGCCCGATCTGGGGCTAGGAATCGAACCTGCAACTCAGGTACATGCCTTTGACCTGGAATCAAGCCTGCAGCCCTTCTGTGTGTGGGCTGACGCTCTAATCACTGAGCAATACTGGCCAGGGCATCACACTTTTATTATTGAATAAAATGCCAAGAGTAAAAAACAGTTTTTGTGTATTAAAGGCATACATCTTTTATAAAAATCATATTTATTGACTCAGCACTCATTTTTAGTTATAGGACCTTGAACTAAATTGAATATTAATATTAAGATGCTGCTAAAATCAGCATTTCAGTTTAATAGAATGTTAAAACTGTACCTTTCGAACATATAATATTTTTTATTATTCTTTTCACTTTCCAGCGGATCCTCTGGTTGGAAGCATAGCCACTCAGTATTTGACCAACAGAGCAGAACATGACAGGATAGCCAGACAGTGGACCAAGAGATACGCGACATAATTCACAAAATTTGTATGCAGTGTGAAGGAGCAGAAGGCATCTTCTCACTGTGCTGCAAATCTTTATAGCCTTTACAATACGGACTTCTGTGTATATGTTATACTGATTCTACTCTCTGCTTTTATCCTTTGGAGACTGGGAGACTCCCCAAAAAGGTAAATGCTATCAAGAGTAGAACTTTGTAGCTGTAGATTAGTTATGTTTAAAATGCCTACTTGCAAGTCTTGCTTCTTTGGGATATCAAAATGTATTTTGTGATGTACTAAGGATACTGGTCCTGAAGTCTACCAAATATTATAGTGCATTTTAGCCTAATTCATTATCTGTATGAAGTTATAAAAGTAGCTGTAGATGACTAGGAATTATGTCATTTGTATTAAACCCAGATCTATTTCTGAGTATGTGGTTAATGCTGTTGTGAAAAATGTTTTACCTTTTACCTTTGTCAGTTTGTAATGAGAGGATTTCCTTTTACCCTTTGTAGCTCAGAGAGCACCTGATGTATCATCTCAAACACAATAAACATGCTCCTGAAGGCATAGTTTCCTGTCGTAATATTTTAAGTCAGTCTTGTTAGAAGGTGTGTCTGAGATGATTGTTGATGAAATAAAATTGCGGATATGAAGAGGACTGCTAAAGACTAGTACAAATAAATGAATTATTAAATACAAAACATTGGAAATCTTAGTTTTTTTTCCTTTCAATCCTAATGAGAAAATATAATGAGCTTAATTAAATATGGAAAACTGAATTTTAAAGCCATTGGTCTCAAAAACATAAAGCTCTACTTTGCTAATACGATATTTGAGATAGAAATAATATGAAATCCTGGCTCACTCAGCAATCTGATACTGTTTTATGGAACATTTTGTTTCCAAATTGGTGATTTCTGTCCACCATTGGGCAGTATTGCTAAATAACTACAATCTGGTCACTGTTCTATGTCTTGGTGCTTTTTTTTTTTTCTTTTTTCTTTTTTAATAGTTTGCTTCTAATCTTGGTCTTGAATTTTTATGGTGTGTGATGTGTATTACCATTTTCATTGTGGCACTGGTCCAGTAGATGTAGCCAGAGGCAGAATTGAACACAGACCCTTTCTGCCTAAAGGTCAATGAGAACTCTGGATTAGTCTACAGATGTGGCTTCATTTCTCAATTGAAAAATATCAAATTTTAAGGGTTTCATGGGTTATATAAATTTCTTTTTTCTGGTTATAATTAGTGACTGTGAGATTTTTTTAAAGGAGTTAGAATTGCTTTGTGATTTTCAGGTATGGTAAACTGTAAATGTGCTGCTTTTCCCCTATGGCTGGGATAATCATTGAGGTAGCTCTCCGGTTATATAACCAAGGTTGTGGAATATGGCACAGATGTCATCTCCAGTCCTAAATATGGAAATAGAACACCATCTTAAAATTTATAGAGTGGCATTATTAGCATAAAATGCATTGCTTCAGATAATAAAGTAAAACAATTATAGTTTCATATCCCCTCACTAAGAATAATGGTCTCCCGTTGACTTGGGTATCAATAGAAGTCTTAAATCAGGGTAAAAATAAAATTACTTATATGTCTACTTTTCACTTAACCTCCTTCCCCTTAAAATCTCCCCATATTACAGAGGAGCGCCAAGCAAAAAGGTAGTGTTTTGAAGAACTCAAGCTAGGCCTGTGGAAACCTCTGGCTTTGACTCTTGTAAGTGGTGACCAGTAATCTGTAACTGAGTTCAAGTCAATGTGATGAGGGTGGGGGTCTTTCCTGTAAGCTGCTAGGCTTTCCATGTAGGTCAGTAGAAAGTATTTTTCCTCACTTTCAATATTTTGTACATTCTACACCCTGGAGTAATAAACTTCTCTCTTGTGCTAAAGAAGCTTTCATCATACTGAATGTTAGGATGTTTGGGGATGCCATCATTGGCTTCCTTCATTTGCTATCAGCCTAATGACTACTACCAACGTGCTTACTTTGTGGGCTGTGTCCTCTACTCACCTGCGACAGAGTGGAGGGAATTGATTTCTTGAAAGTGTGTGTGGCTCTTGCACAAACTACCTTTGTAGCCTTGAATAAGATACTTGAACTTCTTCGAATTTCAGTTTATTCATATACGAAACAAAATAGTTGAATTTCATTATTTCCATATTCTCTGTTAGCCCTCAAACTCCTCAGGTAATTTTAACCTTAAAAATGTGTTCTGCTTGTTCTGCTTTCTCTTTCAGGGAACAGGGTACAGTTCCAAATGGACTGACATGAAAACCAATCATCATTTGGTTTTCTACTAGGTTCCCTTAAAATTCTGAAATTTTTTTTCATCTTCTGTATTTTCGAAAACTATAGATCTGCTTCCCAGTTACAAAGGTATTCATCCATGTATACTATATAAATAAGGGCTCTTTTTCCTTGAAACTTTGCTTTATATATAAATGGTAATATTTCAAAACTCAGACTTTTTCTCATCTGTTAAGAGCAAATTTTACAAGTTAAAGTCCAACTTTGTAAATACTCAAGAATGGTCACAGCACCATGCACCATGCACCCCTTGAGCCTGGAGTGTTCTATTTGTGACCATTTGTGATCATGTGCCCTCAGAGGAGTTGTGTGGTGCACCACTACATGCCAGGAACCACTTAGTTTTGGAAGGGCCCTAGCTCATTTAATGTCCCCTAAAGAGCTTTAGGAGAGGAGACACAATCCTCATTTGACAGCGAAACTGTTGCATGAATAGATTAAATAACTTGTCCCATGTTACAGAGCCAATGTGATGTGCAGGTACAGCCAGCCCCCATTCTTTACAACTAGGCTAAGAGTTTTTGTTATAACATCATCGTTAATATTGAATATGTATATCTGTTATAGCAGATATACATAGATTAATTGCTAACTTCTGAAAATTATTCAGTAAGATAAGGTACAGTTTTGTATTTTAGTAAATCTTTATTTTAATAGTCTATTTTAAAAGTCTCAAATGGAACCTTCCAAAATAAGACCTTATTGATAGTTTCCAATAAATACAAGCTATGTTTATTTAGCTTCTGCCTTCAACATTTGTCATAGAAATACTTTTAACATCACTGATTTCCTTTTTTTTAATTTTGAAAAAGAGAAATGATGTTATTTTAAATTTATTCAACTGTATATCACATAACATCAGGAAATTGAGCATTTGTTGACTACTTTTTTCAAAATAACAAGATGTGTTAGTTACATAGACATTGCTTTTCCCCCCCCCTAGGAAATCTTAAGTATCACAGGGATAAAACTGTGAGTTGACCCATGTATATGCTACTCTTTCTAATAACTTTGAGGTGTTGTGTACTTGAAGTCAGTCCACTGACTTGTCCAAGGGTATATATTTTTGTTGTTGTTGTTAATCCTCACTGGAGGATATTTTTTCCGTTGATTTTTAGAGAGAATGGAAGGGAGGGAGAGAGAAACATCAATGTGAGAGAGACACATTGATTGGTTGCCTCCCGCACATGCTCCTGCTGGGGCTGGGGATTGAACCTGCATCACAGGTACATGCCTTTGACCAGGAATTGAACTTGGGACGGTTTGATGCATGAGCCGATGCTTTACCCCCTGAGCCGCACTGGCCAGGGCCAAGTGTATATCCTGATAACAGTATAAGAATGACTATATTGTAAAATTTAAGTCAGTTTCAGTCACATGACTTCAGAGGTTAACCTGCATTATAATCATGTTAATGTAATACATTAACACATTTTCAGTTGACCTTTTTATTGTGTTCTTTGGAAATAATTATGGCATAATATGAAACTGATTACTTTTATAAAACTATTGCAAATTATTTTAAAAGGCTGAGCTGATTCTACAGTATTATCTACTTATATTTTCATTAGTGTTCCTTATTTTAGATAAATAGAATATATAAACGAATCCATTTGTTTCATGTCTAAATAAAGTTTTTTCAAGTAATACCCAAATAAAAAATAATTCATAATTACATTTTAGTAGATAGGCATTTGAAACATCAATTTTTTGTAACTTGTTTGTCAGCTTTTGGGCTGGTGAAGTTCTTCAATGATTTAAATGTATACTAGAATGTTTACTAGAACGTTTCTACAGTGGACTGATAGTCCTTTCAAAATGGTTATAAAGTGAACTTTTGGAACTGGTTTATAAACTGCATTGCCAAGAGTGTTAGGTTGTGTTCAGGCCTTGTCAGACAGAACCAACCTTGTTAATTAGAAATGAGGAGTATCCTCTACAGCCAGGGCTGAGGAACACCCTAAAGTCATTTGGTCTGGCCCTGACAAGGCAACTGCAGGTGGGGCTCGAAACTCAATAAAACTAGGAGCTTTTCTCATAGCTAATTTTTAAGTTAATAATTTTGGGTGGCCTGCAAATGATTTATAAATATCCAAGTGGCCCTTGGCAGAAAAAAGGTTCCCACCCCTACCGGCGGTAGATGCATAGTATCACACCTAGGCTCACTTTCCTCTTTTTCTACCTGATTGTTAAATTCATAAGCACTTGTCTGAAGGGATATCCTGGATTTCTAACAGTATCTTTCTTGTTTTAGTTTGCCCTCAACTTCTTGGGGTTCTAGTAGCTCATGTGACTAGAAGCCCAAGATGATATTTAAATGATGATATTCTATCAGTAAGACCAAACATAAGAAGCTAAGTTTGAACATTTAAAAAAAAAAAAAAAAAGTAACAGATTACTCAAATTCAGGTACAAGGACAGTGTAAACATTTTTTAGTAGTAGTGCCATTATTTAATTATATGAGAAAGAGTGATTTGACTGCTATTAAGCAGCAGAGCTCTGGGCACTAGCCCTGGGTGTGTTTAAACCTTCCCCATTTCTGTTGAAATTCAGTGAGACTAAAGTCCCATTTATGCAGATCTACCCAACACAGAACATTAAAAGCTTTTTCCCCCAAATCCTTCAACCCCTAAAGTTGATATCTCAAGTCCTACTCCTTTGATGAAACCTTTCCATTTTACTATCCTGTGCCTTTAGTCTGTCAGTTGGTCTGTTTCTCTCAGAAATAATAAGAAATTCAAGCATGTACGTATTTCTAAGTATGAACTACAAGCCAGGTTTCCTCCTGTGCAGGAATTCTTTTTCCTTTATCTGTTTTTTTTTTCCCCCTCTTGGAGAGGCTGTGTGATTACGCTATTGTAACCCCGTAACTGACCTCCATTGTGAGTGCATCCTACAAATTTAAGTGTTTGCTAATTGAAGGTCCTTTCAGGCACTACAATATGTACAGAGAACAAACACATTGTCACATCCTTAATTTATAATTCCTTGTCCAGATTTTTACCTCTTCTTAGCAGACAGCACATCTTTGCTAATGTGTATCCATTTTCTGTTGAATGAGAATTGAACAGATGTCCCTGCTGATTTCACTATGAAAATATTAGTTTAATGATTTCCTAAGTTTTACCCAATCTACATGATATTAAGCATACTTAATACTATTGGATGCTTTTAAAATAATTACTTTCTGTCCTTCAAACTACTCTTAGTATCCACTGTCTCTGGCATGCATTTTGGCATTTTATTAAATTTAATTTAATACCTTATACATATTTCTGGACAGTGAGCTTTTGGAAGATAATCTCTATCTTTCCTTGTCTCTCTCAGCGCAGTGTCTAACGTGATACATGGCTGCTGAATGAATGAACATTATGTCATGGGCGTAAGTCTGCATCAGGTATTCAGAGACCATGTGAAGCATGTCAGTCATGTCTTTAATTCCCCATCATACTGATTCAGTGCTTCCTATGCGGTTAGTGCTGGGTACATTCCTGTTAACTTGAAATAGAAGTAGCAATGCGTTATTCCCATCTTTAATGTTGACTTGTTTAAAATGGAGAGTGATTTAATTTGGTGATTTTAAAAGTCCTTATATACCAAAATGCTTTCTGCCCCACAAAATTTCCTTAATTTCCCATTATTGTTGTTGTCTTCTTGATCACTTGTTGTCTTGAGACTGGTTGTCTCCTGCAGATGCCCTGCCCTTGGCCAGGGGATTGAACCTGCAACCGAGGTACATGCCCTTGACCGGAAATCGAACACACGACCCTTAGGTCTGCGGCGGATGCTCTAACCACTGAGCAAGACCGGCCTGGGTAGAGTTTTGTGCTTTTTAAGATGGAAAATATTACAGTGTGTTTGTGTGTTGACGTGAAAGATAGGGTAAGGGAACGATGTAGGGCAGAGAGGCAACGTCCTGGAGAAAATCGTCTGCTACACCATTTGCTGAGGGTGTTTCCAAAGTTCTCTGCACTTTCTTTGGACATTTGTTTCTCTCCCTGACTAGACTAGGAACTCTGGGAAACATCGTATCCAGCACCAGCACTTAAAGCAGTGCTGGCCTTTACCAGATTCTTGAATTCTCCTAGGTAGGCGAGGGGGTGGGATCTGGCACGTAAGTACAGTGGTTGGCCTTTGCTGGGGACTAAGACATCTCATCCCATCCATAGGTAACCAGAACAGGCAAAGGACAGGGGATATGCTGTCATAGAAGCTCTCCTGTTGCTTCTACTCCAAGAAAAGGAAGTGGTTATTGGCTGGAAATGAGGGAGGGGGCGCCCGAGCTCCCGTGTCTGTGTGGCTCCTCTGTGCCCAGTGCAGTAGTCATTTATTGTTGAGAGAATAAATGAGTGAGTGAGTGAATTGTCTGTCTAGATGGACCTTTGGCTTCATAATTACATGTTAATAATGAACAAGTAGTTAAAATTCCCATAGAATCTGGAATGTCTTTTTCATCAAGTGTGGTTAGCAGTTGGTTTGAATCTTAAGCACCTTAATATTTTCTTTTCTTCAAGTGATTGCTTTTCCTTTTGTCATTGAAGAATTACCTCGACACCAAATTTAACTAGAGAAATTAAAATATTTATTGAAAGCTATTTTTTTCTTGAAATGCTGGGAAGAGAAGAAACTGATGTTTCCCAAATTGTTCATCACAGTCTAGTCAGGAAAAGAGATATCAGGTGAATACAGAGAGCTTCGAAAACACCGCAGTAGATGGTGTGGCAGGTGACTTCTCCTAGTTGGATAGAGGAGAATGGCTTCTCGGAATCCTTGCCCCTTCAGATGATTCTAGAAAATTGAGCTTTCTTTACCCCAGGTCTGCTTTGTGGATTTGGTGGTCAGAGGACAGTGACACCAATTCCTGATACCTACCAACTTCTCCCCCTAGTCCCATGGGAAGACTCTCCTGGTTCCAGGCCTTCTGTTCTCTGGGCTGCACTTTTCTCAAGAAGTAGGGAATTTGAAGGGCAGGTTTCATTTCCAGAGAACCCATGGGCCAGTGACCTCGTGACCAGGGCTCACGTCTTCCATTGTGCTTTCATCTCCCTGATACTGTCTTGACTTCCTGCTTCCCAAGGTTCATAATAAGAAATGAGGCCGATCTTACCTTCTTTCTCTGAAAATCGAGTCAGAGACAAATGCAGAATCATAACTGGCTCAACCACTTTTGCTTAGAGTCCAGAATTAACAAACATTTAGAAGTTAACTTTTTTCCCCTGGTTGAGTCTTGCTGAACAGTACCTTTCCTGTGATGCCCATTTACACAACTATACTTACTATCTGAACATAAAGAAACAGGGTATGGCTCTTTGTTCCATAAGTTAACAGTATTCTTTAGCATATCTCACTTATACACAGGCTCACAGTTGCCGACGACTTCCCTTATTTCTGAACCACATTATGTTTTGATTACGTTCTCTCCTTTCCAGGCCTAGTCTTATTCAGCCCCTTGGGTATCTCTCATCTGCGGGAGCCTTTTAAGTTAACTTCTTGTTGGTACCGAGGACTCCCATCTATTCACATTCCTGTCACAACCCTCCCAGAGTAAGCTCCCCATCAGGATACTCCTTGCTCGGAGGACTGCGGGGTTGCCCGTTGTTCACAGAGTGAAGTCCAAACTCCCCAGAAGCCCAGCTTTCGCTCATGACATCAGTGTGCCCATGGTGCAGTTATTTCAGTGGCAGCCTCAGATGTGCTTGTTTAGTGAAATGCCTGTCATTCCTACCAATGGCCACAGTTCCATCTTTCACTTAAAAATATTTTCTCAGCGAAATGGCAAGAGTGACTCGCTGAGAACACTTCCTAAATCCTCTGACTCTTCTTCAAGGCTTTCTGCTTGTAGAACTACAACTCTTTGATGCTCTGACATTTTTATCATTTTTTTTACCACCAGCAGTTCAAAGTATTGATGCATGTGACCTTGTGGCTGGCCTGCTAAGTGTCAAACATCAGAAAATGGATTGCTTGAGATACTTTGCCGGGCGCACCAGTATTTTACATCTGAATTGATGTGCTTGGTGCTTTGAGACAGATGGTACCTTGCTTCGGTGCCTGAGAGCAATTGGTGGTGCTGACATTGAGCCTTCCACGCCATCCAGAATAATTCAGTGGCGAATGGGCAACTTTGATGGTTCTTTTTGGATTTGAATATTTGGAAGTGTTTTAGCTTACATATTAAATATATATCTGCCTTCATAAATGACATTACAGGCAAGTACTGTGTATCAGCTTGGCATATGGCACCACTTGTTTTTCTTTTCATTGTGGTGATATGTTTCTAGTAAGATTAACAAGTATTTGGCCATGTTTAAACATGGGCGCAAAACTTTCCAGTTACCTGTTAGCTAGGCTCGTGTAAGATCCAAAGGGAGGCTTTCACATACTCCTGAAGTGAGTTTAAAGCGGCAGAGGCCTTTGACTCTCATGTAGGTCATCTCTCTTAGTTTCTTTTTTTTAAATCCTCACCCAAGGGTATTTTTTCCATTGCTTTTCAGAAAGAGAGTGGAAGAGAGAGAGAGACGGCGCCTGGTTGCCTCCGTACGTGCCCTGACCCGGGCCTGGGCTCGAGTCCGCCGCGGAGGTGCGTGCTTGTGGCTGAAAGGGAACCTGCGGCGCCTCCGGCCACGGGCGAGGCTCTAACCACTGAGCAAACTCGGGTAGGGCTCTCCTTAGTTTGTATTCCCCGCTTAACACCTCTTCTCGGGCGCCTTGCTCAGGCAGCGTTTCCTCATTCAGGGCCTGCCTGGAAGACTGCGAGGGAGAGCAGCTCTGAAGCCCTGGGTTTTGTTACATACAGTGAGAAATGGTTTTGTAGCCCTTGTCTTGCAGCTTGTTGGAGCCTAGAGGTGCATTTGTTCTCTTCATGTATTTTCAAAGTAGACTTTATGTAACTCTGTGATGATTATTTGGGGAACACCGAGTGTTAAATACCATAGGATGCCAAGTCCCACATAACACTCCAGGGGGACCTCCGAAGTGTAACAGCCAGGCACCCCGTTCTGTATTGGTTGTGGGTCATGTTGATGGAGGATTATTGATTTGGGGGACCATGGTACTGTAATGGGGAGAAAATGCCCTGCCCATTTAAGATTTGGGGAAAGGTTTACACCTTCGAGCTTGGGTTAAAAATATTGTATTGCCTGTTCTCATAATGCTGGACGGATAAAGACAGTAATAAAAAGTTTCCTCAGATTCTGTAAGCCGGATTTGTCTCTCTTTTGCCTACATTCCCTGGGAAGCCAAGATCACAGGCTGGTGGCTTCTGGTATTGGGGCTATTCGTGTTGATTGTACAATGTTTAGTATAAATTCTTTTTCTGACAGACATACTGCGCACAGGTACTCTGACCACATGTGTAGATTCATTTGATATAACATACCCATGGACTGGTCTCTTAATAGTTGCCTCTTTAGCATCTACATCTTGGAGCATGTGCAGCAGACTTGGCTCCTGTTTACTACAAAGTGGCAAACCCTGGAAGAATGGCCTTGGACCAGCGCTTTAGGGAGACATAGGCACATAACACCAAAATGGAGGCTTCTCTGAAAATCACTGGAATCTGCTTATTTTAACACAGTAGGGATAGTTACCTTAGCTGCAAAGTCAGGGTCCTGCCTAGGAATCCTTAAAATTACCATTTCCAAAACAAAACATATCATCGAATAAAATATATGTTACACATATATGAAAATGAATTACTAAGGGTTGTATCCTGACATTTGGACACTTCATCTTGAAAGAAATGAATATGGAGATCACAACATTTAGATTTTAGTTGTATTACTTAAAGATATTAGAGGTCATTGATTAATCACAGTAGTTTGTGAGTAAAACACTAATTGTTTCAATTCTGACTTCTGGGTCTTTAGAATACTGAACTCTAGAGCCAAGAAAGTTTAATTAACCACCAGCCTGTAACAGAGTAAGGTTTCAAATTTCCCATTTATGGTCTTCCTCTGTAAGTAGGAATATATATATATTTACTTCTCTGGGCCTCATTTTCTCAATTATGTAATGAACAAAAAATGATGAACAACATTGCAGAAATGTAGTGACAAGAGAAAACCTTTATTGGTAAAACACTGGGCAGTGTAAAGTATCTGGAAAGACTTTTTCAGGCAGTAAAACAATCCAGTTGCCAGTTGTAGGGATAATTATATGTTTGCGAGCCCCACGAAGCTTCGCTATTAGAATTTTGTTTTTGCTTGTGCTAATAGGCTGTGTCGCATTTTTGTTGTTTGTTTTTGTCTCTGGGCTCTGAAGATTGAAGTTTACTGTTAATTGCCAAGAAGGACATAAGTATATTTCTTATTTATGAAATTAATTCAAGGGATGTAATGAAAAACCTAATAAACTTCCTTCACATTTCCCTTTCCTTATCTCCCCTCCCCTCCCTTTCCCCCACCCTTGCCAGCATTCACTGTATAAAGAAAAGAGCGGGTGAACACTTATTTACATACTTGCCCCTTTAAACTCTGAATCAGAGAGAGGGTTTATGGGATCTCCCACAGCTACACTAAACAGCTCTTCCCCATCACCCCATCCACTCATAACTTTTGATTTAATGTCTTGAAAATTGGCCAGTAATTTAAATTGAACAAGCAAAACCAAGTATACAAGGAAGCATACCTTTTAAAAAATTATTTGTATGTTCTGTTGATATTTTGCATAAAGAGCACAAGGTGCTTTCACTCCTGCCTGCCCCACTGGGACTGTGGAGTCCTTTTGGGGCGTGTGGTATGCCATAGCGCACCATAAATCTCCACTAGGTGTCAGTGTGTTACTAAGTGAAGCCAGCTCCCCATGCTTTCCAGACCTGTTCTTGAAACACTGTCTTGGAAAGGTGAACTAATCATTTAAACCAGAGTGATACAGAGAAGTTTCAGTGTATAGGTTAGTAATGTCAAATTTGTCATGAGTATTAATAAAAATGAAATCTTTTATTTAAAAAACTCATTCCTTTCACCTGAGGATTTCGAAATGCTTTACTTGTATTCTGGTTCTTATCATAATAGTCCCAAAGAGAGAGAATGCAAACATTCATTTTACATTTTACAGTAGAGCAACCTGAAGTGCAAGGGGACAAAGTGGCCCAAGATCACACAGTTGACGTGATGGGCTCAGGCTGGTATTTCCTCAATCGCAGAACCTATTCTCCCTGAGTAGTTCTGCTTCTCCTTTGAGTGCGCAGTGTATTTAGATGCAGAGTCCCTTCATCTGTCATTTCTGTCAACTACCTTGCCTAAAAAACAAGCTCAAGAAGAGAGGAATAATACCTAAGAATGATTGACGTGATCAGTTCAGTGAGTATGGTGATGTTTAAGATGGAATTTTAAGATTTTGTGAAGATTGCACAAAGACAATGTGCTAAATAACCAAGATGAAACAACTATATTTTACATACACTATTTTGGAGATGGTGAGCTCAGACCAATGTGAACCTCACCTTAGTTCATGTGCTCAAATGGAGAAGGAAAGAGAGGCAGCTGTAATTTTGTCTGGAAGGTGGAAGCTATTGGGCGTTTGGGGATTATGGGGCATATTGTATATTGTAGGTTTTACACTGTATTCCTTTATTAAAGAGACTACATATAATCCTGTATATTAGGATTTAAATAGCGATTTTCCCAAAATTGAGTAAATACCTAGGTTACAACTATAAAATTATGATTGTGGATAAAGATAATACACAGAAAAGATGCTAGGGTGGTGGGACTATGGGTAAATTTAATTTTTCCCTTTATATGGTAATATTTTTATAATAAGAAAAAATGGTTTCTCCTTGTAAAAATTTGCCACAATCTCAACTTTAGAAAGCCTTGTTTTATATCAATGAGGTACATTGTAAACTCTTGAAATTCAGGGTTTGTTTACTTCAAATGTTTTGGTTCTATCATAGAAAGGTTAAAGTGGCAGGAGTACAGGATCATATTTTCAAATGTTACTGTGAATTTTTAGTGAAAATAATGATTGCCTAAATCCCAGCAGGCTGTTTGCTGTAGCACATTGTCGATGTAAAGTAAATATTGATGAAGTGTTTAATAAATGTAGCTCTCTTTAATTTGTGTTTTATATTTTCAGTGGTGCAAGATTAAAAGAGTTGCCAGTTAAGGTCTAGAGAGTTTTAAAATTAAAAAATGTTATAGCTATTGATTTTGCATGCTTGGACCTATGTTTTGATTCAAAACTGTAAATAAATCATTCATGGATTAATTGAGGTATAAAGTAACATTTCACATATGAGAGAAAACTTGTACTTTTATGATATGTCTCATTTCAAGAAATAACAGTGTAGCCACCAATGAATTATGTATAAAACTTCATGGACAATAGTAAAACACTACTGATCAATGATTATCAGTCGAGAAGTTGGGCACGTGTATCAGAGTTGCCTAGAAAACTTAAAACATATATGTCCCCCTTGCCACCATCCCCATCCTATAATTGCAGTATTTGGAAACCTGGATTTCCAGATTTGTCAATGGGGTAGGTGGATGGAGGAGGCAAGAGAGTGAAATTTCCGGGCTTTTCAGGGTGCCGTAAGTCCTGGTGCATATTACACCTTCAAAGTCACTCCCGTCCCCAGGTGTACACTCAGCGTAAGTTAATTCTTGGACTCCTGGAGCCACAAAATGCTAGTAGCTTAAAAAACCTTGAGTATTGGCTTGCAGTCGTCTAAATCATTAGAGTTGACACAAATCTAGGTGTTCGGTTAGTGGAGATGATTAGACTCTCATCTGGAGGTGAGGTCTTTGTTCAATCAATTGAACAAATGTAAATATAAAGGAAAGGAGTCCAGGCAGAAGACCAAGAGCACTCAGCCTACCTCATGTCTGATTTGTAGGGTATCAAAAACTATAGCTCCCACTAAACCTTTATTTTCTCTACCAGTTTTCTCTACTGTGCATAGAATCCCAGCAGTAGGGATTCATTCTTTGGCTTAAAATATATGCATCTCCAAGAATCTTTTTAATACTGATACTACAGGAATCAGTAACAGTTTATTCAGTGATTATACACTAAAGCTCATTAGCCCTGAAAAATCAGTCCCCACCTCCCCACACCTGGCTGAAGCACGCTGCTGGGTAAATGGGAATTTTGAGGAGAGTGAAAAGAAGCCGAGAGATCTCTAGCTCCTGCCTGAGAGGCCAGGCAGGACGGGCAGGGGTTGATTGCCCAAGGGAGACCCTCCAGCAGAACGGAGACCAATTTCCAACTAAAATTCAGATTCTGGCTCTGTGGGGCTAGGGGGGAGATGCTGCATTTCTGACAAGGCTTCAGGTGATGTCCATGTTGCTGTGTGGAGGAATTTAGCCTCCTTCACTTGTACGTCTATAACAAGTCTTAAACTCAGCACATAGCGGTCCATGAGGCCAGTTCTTGCACTCGAGTGAGACTAAGAATCGCCGGGGAACTTGCTAAAACAGATACCTGGCCCCCGTCTCAGAGACTCTGATACAGTAGGTGGGGACCGTGAGTGTAGACGGCATCTCCAAGTCGCGTCCACAACCCTGCGCCTGACGTGCCAACGCGTTGCTGAGTTCCAAGTTGTGGACGCTGCCTGACATGCTGCAAAGGTGAGCCCACATCCTCACTTTTTGCTAAAATTATATATATATAAATTCAGATCTCGCCATTCAAGCTCTCTCGATCTCATCTTTCTTGTCTTTGTAAATTTAGCCACACACAGGAAGATGAAGATTCTTGTATTGATGGTTTGCATACTCATTTATCAGGAGCATAGAGAGTAGAAATTCCGCAGGCATGGGACCTCAAAATCATTTAGATCCTAGTTTTCTGGTCATGGTGGCTTGAATTACTTGAAATCCACAACTTAGGGATATTCTGCAGGTGTTAAGAATGCTACTGTTTTTAAATGTTGCAGGCTTTTCTTGGCAAATTTCTTTCAAACTTTGATAGAAATATTTTAAGAACTTGGAAATACTTTTTTAAAAAGTTTAAGAATTCAACACATTGAAAATGATCCATAGGCAACTGGAAGAAACTTCTTAAAGTTCTTATTTCCTTAGATTAATGCTTATTCTATTGTTAAGTTAAAGGGTAAGGACTGGGCTAAATATAAAAGTATTTTTACTTAAAATAAGTTAACTTGAAAGAAATTTCTGTTTTAATTATTATTGTAACAGCTTAAAATACCCAACTGTTACTCAAATGTTTGTTTTCAACTAGCTGTTTCCATTTTTATCAGTTCTTTTCTTCAGTATCTTTGAATGTGCTGTTATCATCATTATTATGAGAAAATAGGGTTATAGCTCCTTGACCTTCACATAGCAGTATTTGATAACAGTTACTTCAGTTTAAGGGTTATCAAAATACAATTTGTCTCAAAGATTAAATATGCTAAATATTATGTTTAAAAATGTGTCTTAAACATGTTGGGCATGGAGATTATATTTTTTCATTTTTTAATCAGTTTTAATACTCCTCTCAGTACACTATAGCCGTCCTGTTTGCGCTCTAGTGTGCTGTGGTTTGTAAAATTTCTCTTGGTGCGCTTGCATTTTAGAACAGTAGCTTCCCTCACCGGGGCTTTTCGAGAGAACTGATAAATCATAAAGTCCCCGTGCCACAGCTGGGTAGCCTGAGTGGAAAGAGCTAAGAAACCGTGTTTTATAATGACATAGCCAGTGCACAATAGGAAGCGACAATAATCAGCACTGCTTGTGAGAGGCCGGTCTGCTGAGCAGGGCTGGTGGGAACGGAGCTGCCCAAGGCGCCCTGCTGCTCTGCACACCCACAGAAACCCCGAGGGCATCAGCTGCGGTGGATGGCGTCTAGGTGACTTCCAAGACTAACACTCTAGTTGCATGCTATCCTGTCACTGTAAAAGATTTACAAATGGGAGACCTCCCCCCGCCCCCAAGCCCACTTCGTTACCGGCTCTCATATGACCTGGCTGCTGCCTCGGCAGAAATGACCAGCCTGTCGCCAGGGTGTTGTCCCACGTGCGTCTATTTGCCTGTATTCCTCCCCCGCCTGCGCCCCTGAAGCACAAACGCAGGGACCGCGCCGGCGGGCCAGCGTAGTGGCAGCTCAGGAAATACTATTAATCATTGCTATTAAAGACTACTCGATGCTCGTAGCTTACAAGTAGTATTTCCTGGGCCATCAGCCCGGGGGACCTCAGAGTGTGTATTGTTAGTTACTTTGTGCTTTTGACCCTCAAATTTCTCTGCATTTCAAATAAAGGAGAGGCCACGGCTGGGAAGCCTCTCAGCTGCCCTGTTCCTTCGCTGGACTGTGGCTGCTCTGTCCTCCTCTGGCTGACTTGCCAGCACAGGCCGAGAACCCACTGGCCGTGGCCACTGCCCCACTGCCCCACCGCCCCCACCGTCCCCGCGGCCCCCACCTCTTGCGGGCCTCCCCGAGTTCGTGAAGCTCAGTGCTCTCCCGGGCCCAGGGCCGCGGCAGCCCGTCCGTGGCGGGGGACTGCTGTAAGTGGTGTTCGTCTCGCCCGAGACTAACAACAGGCTCCTTGGAAACGGAGCCGTCGGTTTCCTACCCTCGGTGTCTGACCTGCTGGCTGACACGGTTTTGTGCCCTTAATAAGTTCTTGTGGAGAAGCCTATTTGAGGGTTATTTTCTGCTCCTGTGCTGCCTGAGGCTTTGGTGTCGTTTCTTCTGGTGAAGTTGAGCCCCCCGGAGCCCGTTATTAAAGGGGCCAGCAGCTAGCACGCTGTCCGCGATGCTCGGAGCTGCTCCAGGAGCCGTTTGACACCCCTTAACCCGGCCCGGGCACCCTCTCTCCTCTTCCAGGGGGGCGCGCGCTCATGCACCCGGGGGGTCCTCCTCGTGTGTGCCAGGCCCCCGCCCAGCCAGCCACCTGCCTCCCACGCCCTGGCATCATTTCTAGTGGGAGAGGGGAAGGGGATTTGGGGCTGTGAAAATGTGACATTAAGGATATACACAGAAGCAAATGTTCGCATCAAATTTATTTCTACGTTTAGGATTACTTGGAGTTGTAGATGTAAAATGTTTTAAGATTTTTATGAGTTTAAAATAAAAAGATGTTATCTGGGTCTTTCATTCATATCATCTTGGACCATCTGACAATTTTTATTTCTTTTTGTTTAAATAGGACAACTTTGTTTTAGACCCTAAGAACATTATTGGCTTTTCTGTACCCCATTTTTCTTTGAGGTAGCACCTCCCCTTCCTCTAATTTCTCTACTCTTATGGGATATTCTTTACAGTGTCATCCACTTTTCTGGATTATTTAAATCTTTATGCTCAGTGGGAAGAATGATTTGATAGCTCCTTAGGAAGCTTTAACAAGATTTTGTTTTTTCAACTTATGATAGGAAGAGAAACTTTGATATTAGTTAAAACTGCCAACATTATATAGTAAAATAGGCATAGTAAAGTGTGGCAGTGAACGTGGGCTTTCTACTCTATGCTAGCTGTTTAACCTTGGGTAAATTACTTAACCTCTCTGTGGTTTAAATTTCTTATCTACAAATGTATATAGCAGTAGTACTTACTCATAGGGTTGCTGCAAGGACCAAATAAGATAGGGTTGTAACTCGGCAATAGCCTGGAACGTGTCAGGTGCTCCATCAATGTCAGGTATTATGTTTTTGGATGGACACGATATCAAACGGCTCCTTTTTAGCCTCTATTTTCAGAAAGGGAACCCAATTTCCTAAACAATCTGATTAGCCTAGTTCTTTTTCTAGCTCTAATCTCATGATTGCCTGAACCCGCTCCATTCCTCGTTGGGAGCTTATTTATTTCTTTGGCATAAGCATTTCCAACCATAGATGAACTTTTTAAAAAATGCCACCAAGGATGGAATAATAAAGCATAGGTAACTTGTGTCACGGAAAAGCCACCTTGTTGTGATGTTGCAGAAGAATCAATGCCTCTGTCCGAATCCCTGAACACGTAGGAGTAACCTCATGGAGCTACCCGTATGTGGCAAATGTTTGAATAAATCTCGTCATTAAGTCCTAAATGTGTTTGACGCTGTTGAGGGCAGATCTCCTGAAAAATTTAGGATGGCCCAACCCTTGGGGCTCACGCAGGCTGCTTTGCTTTCCCGGCCAGTTCTAAGCTCAGCGCTGCTGGGCTGACTCTCTGCCCTCTGTGGTTGACAGCGAAGCCTTCAAAACTTGGTTGTAGGAACTGACAAAGGCAAGAGTAAGGCAAGAGGGTTCTTCCTGGTTTTTGTTCATCTCTTTATATTTTAAGTAGTTGTACTTTTGAATATCCAGGTCTGTTGTTTATAGCAGATATATTGGTGTCTGAAAATCACTTATTTAACAAACATTTATTGGTTTCCTAGCACCTAGAAACTTCCAGAAAGTATTTGGAAGATCCAAGGGGAGGAGGTAGGGTAGCCAGGCTTCAAGCTAAGTCACTTGAAATGATCTTCACTCTTAAATGCATCATTCAGTTTTTCCTACTTTTAGGAAATTTTTTTCTCTCTGAAAACATCTTTTGATTTTTCTAGGCCTCTACATTTCTAATTAGTATAGATGCTCTTTGATTCTTGCTTCCCTTTGTTAAAACACACTCGTAGCAAACTTCTTTTAGTCAAATTGAAACAATGGCTTTATTTTATCTGGCCTAAGATTCCTGTGAAAGGGGGATTCATTTTTCTTTCCTGAGGGGTAAGCTGCTGGGGGTGGGCTGGTGGTGGGCATTGTTTTGCACAGATGGCCTTAGGCGCCTCAGGAGAGGGCAGGGGTGCATTGATTATATACATTAAGTATGGCACCATCTTCAGGACTCCACTCAGGACGTGTATTAAAAGGTCACTCTTGAATTCCTATGTCAGGGATCCAGATGAGGAAGGAACTCGACTATAGGAAGTAATCAAGGTGTATAGTGTAAAGGCCTGCAGAGTAGATGGCAGTTGGGTTTGGTTTTAAGGAGCAAAATTGATAGACTTGATGACTAATTGGATAAGAAACATAAAGAAGGGGGTGGATTTTAAAAAATAACCCTGAACCTTCTAGTTTGGATGACTTGCTACACAGTCATACTATCAATCAAGAGAAGAAGTATTCATCAATAAAACAACAAATGTCAAGCGCTGGCGAGGGTGCGGAGAAAAGGGAGCCCTCATGCACTGCTGGTGGGAATGCAGACTGGGGCAGCCACTATGGAAAGCAGTATGGAATTACCTCAAAAAATTAAAAATGGAGCTGCCGTTTGACCCAGTGATTCCACTTTGGGGATTATATCTAAAAAAATCTGAAACACTAAATCAGAAGAATATATGCACCCCTATGTTCATAGCAGTGTTATTTACAATAGCCAAGATCTGGAAGCAGCCCAAGTGCCCATCCCTAGATGCGTAGATAAGAAGGCTGTGGGACAGTTACGCGATGGAATACTCCTGGGCCATAGCAAAGAAAAAATCTTACCCTTTGTGACAGCCTGGGTGGACCAGGAGAGCATTATGCGAAGTGAAATAAGTCAGAGAGAGACAAGTACCATATGGTTTTACTTCTATGTGGGACCTAATGAACAAAATGAACTAACAATGAACTAATAGACTCATAGATAGGCAGCAGGCTAACAGTTGTCAGGTGGGGGTGGGGGTGCTGGGTGCTGGGGTGGAGGGATTGAACAAAAAATGAAAGAAAGAGAAAAACAATTGGACACACAACAGGGTGGTGACTGGCAGAGGGTGGGAGGAGGTGGAGTAGGGTGAAGGGGGGATAAATGGTGATGGACGGAGACTTGACTTGGGGTGGTGAACACACAGTACAGCGTACAGATGATGTGTTGTGGAATTGTGCACCTAAAACCTATATAGTTTTCTTAATCAGTATCACCCCAATAAATTCAATAAAAAGCGGGGAAAAAGGAAAGGATATTACTAAGGAAGGGAGTACAAGAGTAAGAAAGGGTGAGAACTCCCTACTACTGTGCCTTGTCATCTCCATATGGGATTTCTTTGATTTCTTAAACCTCAATACAGAAGAATTTATTCAGACTAAGTAATTTGCCCAAGATTGCAAAGCTAAACTGGCAGAAGCAGGATTCAAACTCAAGACCCTGTGACTGAAAAGCCAGTGTCCTTTTGTTATGCCATAGCAAATAGGAACATAAGCCACACTCTCAGTGAGGATGCTGCGTATGCTGCTAGGAGTGCACTGCA
The DNA here is from genome assembly GCF_964146895.1 of Miniopterus schreibersii. Classification (NCBI taxonomy): domain Eukaryota; kingdom Metazoa; phylum Chordata; class Mammalia; order Chiroptera; family Miniopteridae; genus Miniopterus; species Miniopterus schreibersii. The sequence continues at coordinate 35,802,472 of NC_138108.1, read as the reverse complement.
ATTCTAAAAGTGATCCCATATATTGAAATACCAAAACAATTAATTGTTGTAAGGACCCAGTGTTTGCAACAGCCTGTCCACTCATACTTTCTCAATTTGCATCAAATGCTATTTAATTAAAGAGAAACTTATCCACACATTGAATCACCAAAAATATAGCACTGAAGTATTTTGCTGTTTTGATAATTATAAATTTGCACAGGCCTTGAAACTAAATATCAAATGTTCTTGTCCTGATCTGATTGTCAGTCATATGACCTTGTTATATTGAACCTTCCATAGCAGAAATTTTCACATTAGAAACGCTTACCTAGTGCAACATGCTATTTCAGACATGATTCACTGCCTCAAAGCCCAGATTGGCTCAGGTCCTGAACAATATTGGGGGGTGATTCATCACCATTCTTTCCATTTCTCATTATAGAGATCATAGGACCTGTATTGTCCAAGATCCAAAGTAGTGTTTCTTAAAATATGGTTCCATAACTCATGATCTGGGTTGATAGTTAATATATGGGTGCTTGAGCCCCTCTCCAAATGTACTCTTAATAGATTATCACAAAGTGATCCAAGAGTCTGCATTTCAATAAATGTATAATATGATTTTCATATACACTAATGTTTGAAGCAACTGATCAAGATGTATGTACACAGGTCACCACTGCAATACAGTATCCTTGACAGTAGAGGCATTTGTTCCAGGTGACAGGCAGGAACAGACCTTTGGGAATATTCTTTCTACCATCATTGATTGCTCATTTTTCTTCTAGATATTGTGAGATACATGGGGGCACAAAAATAAAAATAGTCATTTTTATTTGCTTATGATCATTGCTGCAGTCAAGATACTTATATCAACAGCCTTCTTAAAAGATGCCTTTTGCTGGTTAAAAGTTTATGTGCTTTGTGAGAGGGGTATTTCATATTCTACAAAACACTGGTGCTCAATTTTCATGGCATTATTATTATTTTTTAATTTTGTATTTGTAATCTGCAGTGATTTTTGTTGGATTTAGCCGAGAATATTTTTCTCCCAAGTAAGGCACTAGTATAGTGCTGTGCAGAGCTACCCGAACACAATGCTCAGTCAATAAACTAGAAGCAAATATATGTCCCATAAGGAGCACAGCATGTCATACATTCTGATGTCTTGGACAGCATCATATGAAGCCAAAAATGACCAAGGAAAAGCAAAGCATATTGTATCTGTGGATAGCTCCATGGCTCTAAAATTCTATTATTTTTACATTTATAGAGCGAGCAATAAAATAATTTGATGCACCTATCCATGTTAAAGGTGTGAGATGTTGATTGAAGACCCTTAGCCAAAAAGATGTTGTGCCCAGAAAACTATACTTAGTACTAATAAGGAATCTTTTTCAAGAGATACTTCACTGAGCATTTGATAAATATGCACAGTAGATCTGCTCTACTCACTGCCGGAGCCTGACTCCTACCCTCCCAAAGTAACATGTTTTGTAGCTGATGTTCATAATGAAGATTAATTTAGGAGTATTAGCCAAAGCATTATGACAAAGAATTAGCATAAAATCTCAAATGAGAACCAGATTTTATGTTGTTATGAATGATTCTGCTTAAAACATTTAGCTGAAAAGCTGAAAAACAAAGACAACTTCCTTGTCATTTGCCTCTACAACATTAAACAATGACACACTCTGATGTTTCAGGTTACTTTTACAGAATTTATCAGCCCCTCCCCTGAAGTGGTCTAGGGGCTAAGGTACATGCATATGAAAAGATAAAGATTAATCATCAAATTAATGACACACTAAGTCCTAAGGAGGGATGACTCCTGGCTGGAGTTATCAGGAAGGCTTGGTGAAAGAAGAGGCTGTGGAGGTGAATCTTGTGTAGAGATTAACCAGGGAGCAGAAGGTGAGAAAAGACAGTGGCAATACCTCTGATGATGATGAAAAGGTGCCTTTGATAGATGATGTGCTGAGAAATAGTTGTAGGAGGACACTAGCATTGAGAAGGAGTGAGAAATAAAGTTGGTTGTAAAAGGAAATCTGTTGAAAACCACTAGATCCCTTCAGACTATGGGGTACACATGCACCTTCTGCCACAGAATCTTCAACTTATATGCTCTTGATGTTACTGGACTAAAGGGGTCCATTGGCCTGAGTGCATCAAAGCCCAATAAAACAGGAACAGGAGCTTGCAGACAAAAAAGTAAGGGTTTATTTTTAGGAAGTGGCCCACACCCAGAGTCACAGGGGAGCTAATACTAAAAGACCTGGCTTCCCTGATGAATTCCAGGGGATGGATTATATAGGGGGAAAATCAGTAATCATGGTGACTAAGGGAGTTAGGGTCGAGGTCAGGGTCCTGGTCTCTGCTGACTGGTTGGCACTAGGGTAGGGGGTAGCTGATCATTGCATCTGGCCCTGATGTCAGCCATGGTATTGCTTTGTCTGGTTTCACCGCTTTTCTGGGCATGGAGCTGAAATACAATTGAGGCCTAGATGCTATTTTTAGCTTGATTAAAACTCTCTTTGTGGTCAACAGACCCAAGGCTTTGTTCCTAAGATTATTTGATGTGGACCAGAACCTTGTCCTGAGGGCTTGATAATTAAGGGACTGAACATGCAAGGGTGAAGGAGGCAGGTGAGTCGGTGCTGGACGAGGCCAGTTTGAATCAAAAGGAAAGAAGAAAAGATCATATTGAAGAAATGAAGCCTGCGCCATTACACTGAAAACAAAAGTGCCGAGGTAGAGAGGAAAGCCCCTGTTTGCATCCATGAGATTAGTCACCTCACACTAAAGTTCGATGGGCGATGGCGGAAATAGGCCTTTCCATTACAGCAGAGCAAAGACCTTAAAGCGGCCTCGGGCGTTTCTTCTGCGGCCGCTCCACCGCCCAGGGGATTCCCGATTCCTCTCACCTCCTCCCAGGTTTGTTTCTAGTCTGCTGGCTTCTCCTCCCACCCTCTCTCTGACCTTTACTCTTTTTTGTCCCTTTTTATCCAGATGTGAAAGAACAAATGAACAAGAAATCCCTCCCTTTATCTCATGCAGGGCGGCTCTGCAAGCCTCTGATTTCTTGATTCCTGTTAGCACCCTGCGGGCACCGAGTTGGGAAGGAGCACACGAGCAGGACATTTTCCTGAACAAAGACAGCTCCCTCCCGAAGAGACATTCTGGGGCCAGCTATTAAAGTCCTTATTAAAAATTAATCTTATTACTGACAGCTGTCAGAGCGGAGGGGAGTGGGGGGACTGGATGGAAGAAGGTGAAGTTGGCCAGCGAGCATAGGTGCTCGACCCGCAGGCACGGACGACGGTGCGGCGCTGGCCAGAGGGGAGGGGTGGAGGCGGGCAAAGGGAGGGGAAACGCGGGCATCTGTAATAGCGTCAGCAATAAAAATAAAGTTAAAAATATTAACCTTATTGCACATACAATGACAAACTAGGAATATAACTAAAAAGATTTCCTCTAGTTCCGCCTCCTCACTCGTTCCTGTAGCTCAACTCTCTGCCTCACTAACTTGGACAATCCACCTACATTCTTTTTCTAAATGGCAGTCATTTTATTTCTGGGTGATTAGGCTTCCCTCCCTCCCTCCCCTCTCTCCCTCATCTCCTCCCCCTCTCTCCCACTCCCCTCTCTCCCTGTCTCCCCCGTGATGAGGAGACACGTGAAACTCCCTCTGCCAGGAAGAGTCACTTAAGACCTCATGTTCTTTAAACTGCTCCCTGGAAGCAACTAATATTCATGACTTCCTGTCCCACATGATTTGGTTTTTACATTTACATATGTCCTCTTATTTAATTATTCCCATAACCATGTGAGGGAGGTATAATTACCCTCATTTTTATAGATATGGGAACACAAGATTAGAGAAATGAAACAACCTGTCCAAGACAATTCAGCAAAATCAAAACAGAATAAGAATTTGAAAACAACTCTCTCTTTAGGGATTTGGAAGTAAGTTAGTTTGATGCCTTACTACTTTCTACTATTGCAGCTTCTCTCCCAAATGTCTCTTTAGTCTTCTTTCTTGAGTGAAAGAAGAATTGAAGCTGTGTTGATGTGAACATAACCACCAGCATGGCATCTCTTAAATTGCTATTAAAATTTAAATCCTTGAATAAACATGCCTCATATTAATGATCCTTTTTATGCATTTCTCTGTACTGCAGTCACTCAAAACCCTAACCAGTTTAGCTTCGCTTTTCTATTTTTTGTCTAAAGACTCTTTAGAGCATGTCCCATATGACTTAGTTCAGACTCATTCCTCTCAGCCTTCCAAGTCCATTAAATAAACTCAACTTTCAATCAGTGCTCCATGACCTGCTCCTACCTTCGGAGGTACCAGGTGTTTCCAGTTCCAGGGCCTTCTTCCATGGGCAAAAAATAGGCAAATAAAATAGAATTTACTTCTCCTCTTAAGTTTTCTTGATTATGTTTGATGGTTGATGCAAAAATAATAACACTGTGGTTCTAAATGTATGTAGAGGAAATATTTAAGACAATTCTAAACAGATGAAGGTAAAGGAATGTGAAGGGAGGTAATGTTTCTATACTTCACTTAAATTGGTAAAAGGTTGGACTGGTAGTAGACTGTGATAGTTATGTATATAATGTAATAGCTAAAGCATCCATTAAGATGATACACAAAGATATACACTCAAAAACATGGTAGATGAATCAAAATACAATTCTAAAAAATGTTGAAGCCACTCATATGAAGGCAGGAAATGGAAAACAGAAACAAAAAAACAGAACCAACCAAACAAGAAAGAAAAGGCGGATGCATCCCTTAACACATCAATAATTACACTAAATATGAAGTTATAAATACATTAACTAAAAGACAAAAATTGGCAAAGTAGATTAAAAAACATGGCCCACTATTTACTGTTTATAAGAAACTCACTTAAAATGTAATGATACAGGCAGGTTGAAAGTAAAAGAATGGAAAAATATATATTGTGCTAACATTATTCAAGGAAAGCAGGGGTGGCTATACTAATATTGGATAAATAGACTTTAGGTCAAAGACAATGACTGTATACAGAGACGGATGTTATAAAATGATAAAAATGTTAATCCACCCAAAGGACATGGTAGTCCTAAATACCTATGCACCAAACAATAGAGACACAAGACACGCAAAGCAAAAGCTGACAGAACTAAAAGGAGAAATAGACAAATGCACTCCACAATTGTAGCTGGAGACTACCCCCTCTGGAGGTAATTTTTCCAAGTTCTTGTCTATCATTCCAGAGAGATTCTATACATATAAAAGAAAACATACGTTTTTATACAAGTAGTAGTAATATGCAAAACACACTGCTCTCCATGTTTTCCCCTCCACTTAACTAGAGATTGTTCCACAGCAAGACAAAGACCTATTTCTTTCTTTATGCATGTGCCATAATTTATGTAACTAGCTCTACTGATCAACAGTGAAACTATTACAAATATAATTTTGTATTTAAATCAGTTCATACACATAGGTAAATATCTGTAGGTTCTATGGTGTAGAATAAATCCCTAGAAACCCACTTTAAAAAAAAAAATTATGTCAACTAAAGAATTTTTATGTACTTGGTAATTGCACAAAACAATATGGTTTTAAATAATGTTTTAATTTCAAATGATAACATTCTATGAATTCTATGAGGAAGTCAATATTAAGACCTGGAAATTATATGTGTACTTGTTTCCGTTTGTCTTAAAAAACTTTCTTCTTTTTCTGTTCTTCTTTTTATATTGTCATCTGTTTTTCTTTCCCTTCTCTCTTACTTCCCTTCTTCTTTCTCTTTTTTTCTCCATCTTTCTCCTTTCCATTTTAAACATCACAACAGCTACTATTTGTTTTCTAATAATGGGCCGATTGAGGGCTGTGTAACCACTAGGTGGTGGTACGAGAACATAGGGAGAAATATTTTCGTAAACAGAGGAGGAATTAGTTTTGATTTCCTGCTCAGTTTTTAAATTGCTATACACTTGGGCCCTTAAATGCCTCCTGAGGGATGTCATTGTGATCGCTGTTTAGCAGTTGAGCCGACATAAAATTGATGTTGAGCTTTACAACAGCTGTTATAGACCACTTATGTTGACGTTGAGACTTTTAAAAATGCTCATTGCTTGAAAATGTTAACTCTTCCATAGGAGTCTGTTTTCTGAGTGATTTGAAGGCTTTGCTTATATTTCTGACTGATTTACAGATCTTACAATGTTACAGTTGAGACTACTTAGAATTTGTAATCCTGCTTTATTTAGCTGACTGAATTTCCAGCGAAGAAACGACAGTTTCCTAGCTAATTTCTATGGCAACGACAAAAGGCGTCTGCTGACTGGAGTTTTACCCTACTGACTGCAATTTCATGTTTTATTCCACCTTACATCATTGGTCTTCATGTAAATGAGTAAAATATATATTTTTAAATAACTTTGGAATGTGATGTAAAAGCATTTTCTGTGTGTGGGTTAGCTTAATTAATTTTTGAGAGTCTACCTTGTCCCTTTAAATATTCAGAATCTGTGCTTAGAAATTTTGGATTGGTTAATTCTTCTTAAATCACACACAAAAGAAGAAATCCAACATACCTATGGAAAGATCTTTGCTTACATTAGAATTGCATGATCATTTGCATTTGCTCTCTGCTGAAATTCTGTATAACATTTTTCACTACAAGAGTGCGGTCACAGTTACCCTGTGAAACACTCTGCTCAAAGCCAACACATGCACTCTTTCATCCTATGTAGTGTCCCTGTCGGATTCGACAAAGTGGCTAATATAGTGGTTCTGCTTTGTCACAGCATGTTCATGTCAACTGGCAAATCCACATCTTCCTCAGAAGTAACCTTACAGCAAAGCACCACTGGCTTGCTTTGATGAGTCAGTTATTTTTGGACAAGTGTTGAGGCGAATCACCTCATTTCCACGTATTGATAGTTCTGCGTATCATTTTTGCTAGTGCTCACCATGTTAGCAAATGAAGCAGCAAACATTTTAGCTAACAGTTTCTTTGTTTTTTATAGTTTTTATTGATTTTATTTTTTTAGAGACAGAGGAAGGGAGAAGAGAGAAACATGGATGTGAGAGTGTAATTTTGATGGGCTGCCTACTGCACGCCCCCAACAGGGGGTTGAGCCTGCAACGGGGCCTGTGCCCTGAGCAGAATCCAACTGGTGACCTTTTGGTGCAGGGGACAAGGCCCAGCCAACTGAGCCACACAAGCCAGGCCTAGCTAACAGGTTTTGATGATAAAGTGCTTTATCATTCAATATGTGTAGTCTTGATAATAAATTCTATGACTGGTATCCAGTAGTGGTCTATTATAACATCACACCTGAAGCTTCATTTAAGTCACTGGGTGTTTAACTAAAAGGAAAAATGGTTGCTTTGTACCTGTTTACACATAAGCGGGGGGGGGGAAATCACAGAGTTCAATTCAACGGAAGAGCACTCATTTAAAAGATACCTCCCTTAGATGATGAAACTATTACAATACTGTTCCAGGAAATAAAATCAACTGCCGCCGATTCCTTGGTTTTATTAGGAAAGATAGCTCATTTTGTGATCCGCAATGTTTAAATCAATTGAACGATAGTGAAATCTCTCCCCTGAAATGGCTGTTACACAGCTTGCAACCTTTTGTTCAAGAGATTAAGTTTGCATCTCCTCCCATTATCTCCTTGTAATTGGAAAACTTTCATTTTGACAGAGAAAATGTGCCAGTATCCCTGTGAGCTTTGCCACAAGCCAATGCAGAATGCCATCTGGAGGATGCTTGCCCAGGCCGCGCAACAGCCTCCTGTCGGGCTGTATCTGGAACTTCGCAACAGAACAACTAATAGCATCTTAAGCTCCATTTGTCTAGCTCGCTAGTGCTCTTGGCAGAGGTCATAACCAGCAGTGGTTTCGTTGATTTGCTGCATCAAATGTAATTAGCTTAAAGCACTCACTGACAGAGGCTCTGGGAACGGCATAAAAGCCTGGGGCTTGCATTTGCCCGTTGTGTCAAATTTAAGTTTAGATCAACAAAGACATACTAATTTCATCACTGGAACAATAGAACTTAATAATTTTTGAAGGCGCTTATTTGGGATTTTCTTTCCTTTGGACCTCATTCATAATTGTTTTATTTTATTTTTTAGTCACTGGCTTCCAGTGAAGTGGTTGATGCTTCCCGCTAGGAAAGAGCGTGTCATGCATCCGTACGTCTGAACCTCACCTTTGAGTACCTTTGTGGAAAATGATGAGACTTTTTATCAGGTTACAACAAAAAACTTTGAACTCTGCCAGTTTCATACTCGCAAGAGTCGAGGTAACATTATTACTGACCCTTTAACCTTTGCTTACTGGAAAACTCCGCAGTGCCAGAAGCCTGTTATAAATGAGTCAGTTTCAGGGACTGAGTAAGAAGGAGAAACCATTACTTGGGGTTAAGTTTAGGGCAAAGCTGGGCCCAGAGTACAAGATAGACTTTAGCTATTATAAACAGCCATGAAGAAGCTACAAAAAAGAATTCCTGCTTACTGCAGAGAAGGAAGAGTTCAGCAGAAATAAGGTTTAACAGTTTTCTGAATAAATGTTGTAAAACAAGTCAGCAGGTGTGTGTACAGAGAGGGAGAGCATGGCCTTGGGCTCAGCAGGGTGGCAGCGCTTCCCTGGATGGCTGTGCTGATGATCTGGATGAAGCTTTGTTTTATTTCCCAATTGATTTTTAGAGAGAGTGGAAGGGAGGGGGGAAAGAGAGAGAGAAACATCCATGTGAGAGAGACACATTGATTGGTTGCCTCCACCACATGCCTTGATCGGGGCTGGGGCTTGAACTGCAACCAAGGTAACGTGCCCTTGACTGGAAATCAAATCAGAGACGCTTCAGTGCCAGGGCAGATGCTCTAACCACTGAGCAATACTGACCAGGGCCTGAATGAGGCTCTTTAAAGACCTAGTGAAGGACTTAAGTATATGTCACATGTAAAGTAATAATGATATGTAAAATGCACTCTTTATGACTTCTAAATTTCCACTGGTCCTCAAACACATCTCTAGTACTCGAGCTTGCAAAGAGATCACTCTGAAATTTCCAGGGGATGGCAGTGAATTCTGTGGACTTTGTGTCTCACTGTGGAAGCTGCCTTGGTTTGAGTGTTGCAGGTACACCGCTTTTGATAAAAGCAATATGCATATGTGAGAATGAGGTTAAGTAAGTGTTTATTTGAGGATTTAATATCGTACACACTCTAGGAGTAAAGCAATTATCATGCTGTTAATTTCATATTCATGTACCTCTTATTTATTTGTTGTTTACCTCTCTGCATAATGAAAATGCCATGGAAATCTGCTTCTTCTGGCTTTCTAATTTAAATGAAACTAAATGTTATGTATAATTTCAAGTTACAGATTGCTAACTTGATTCTATTTTAAATAATCTTTGTATGAGAAGTTTCTATGTACTTGCAGAATCCTTTTAAGCTGAATAACGCATAATTGGCTAAGTAATTATAGAATAGGTAGTTAATAGAGTAAAACATGAGTCTTAAGCATTATAGGTGTATTTTCAACCATATAGTTATCTGCACTTTTATATATATGTGTTTTAAATATATATGTATACACATACATATATCTATATATACACTTACACACATAGATATACCCTATATTTTTAAGAATCAGCATCTTAACTATTTTTCTGGCAGATATAATATAATCAGAACATAATAGCACATTGCCCCTACTGATAAATTATTTGTATCTGGCTTACTTGTAATCTGGTGTTAGAGTCAATGTTTGGTGAAGTGATTCAGAGAGATTTAGGGCACCGGAGTTCTCATCTACTTACATGACATGATGCTATTTAAGAATTAGTCATTGGCAGAGTTCTAAACTAGTTCATCTTCTGGGGATGTAATTAAAGAAAATGAAAAAGAAAGAAAGAAATCCATATCTAATGTATGTGAAGTTCCTCTCTAGCCTGGGAATCCACCCAAGTTACATGCCCCAAATTCCACTCCCTGACCCTTCCTTGCTCTTCTGGAGAGAACCAGAGCAGTGTGCCATCCAAGTTCTAAATATTGTATTTATTCAACAAGTGTAACTGTGTGTCTACTACATGCATAGATAAGGCCCCTACCCAGGGTGGCTGCAGCCTGATTAAGAAGATAACACACAGATATGAAATACTAAATAACACTGCAAGTCAGTATACATTTAAATACTCCAAAGGCAGAAATTGCTGAGGAAATTCACTTCTGAAAACCCTTAATGCAGTCTGCAAAGTTCGGTATGTGCCAGTTGTTCAATTTCCATTGTTATTTACAAAAGTGAAGCTTTGAATTAAGAAAAAAATGCACCATCTGCCTACCACTGTAATAATGCTTGGTTTTATTCCCAAGCATGTCAACCACTGGCGTGGCATTTTAACTAACTGGAGCACTTTTCTCATTAGAGTGTGTCTGTGTCTACAAAGGGCCTCTTTTTTTCTGGTAGCTCATGTTAATATTGCTGGCCCTTTACTTTGCCTTTCCTATCCATTGGTATGTCCAGCTTGTCAAATGACCCCTGCACTCTAGGTAGCTCATGTGTAGGCTACACCTGATACCCTTCCTTTGCCAGTTACTTACTTAATCATTTTATCAATTGACTGCTTAATCAATATTTATATTGAGTGCCTATTTTCTGTGGAAAAGGGCATATTCAGCCCTTTGAAGATACAAAGAAGTACAATATGATACCTGCCCTCAACTAAATTTCAGTCAAAGAAAAAGTGCATCTAAAACTACTCTTTTTTAAGTAGAATTTTCTAAGTGCCAGAGTAAATATTACACATTTATTCATCCATTCAGTCAATCATTTTCTCAACAAATATTTATTGAGCCTGTTGATGTGTCAAGTACTCTGTGAATCACTGGAGATAAAAGATGAATAAATCATGCATGGTGCCCGCCCTGCCCAATATGAATTTAGAGGCTGGACCCTTGTTACTCAAAGTATACCTGAGGGCCAGCAACATCAGCAGCTCCTGGGAGCTTGTAAGAAATGCAGTATCTCAAGCCCCATCCAGATCTATTGAATCAGAATCTGCATTTTAACAAGAGGCCCAAGTGACTTGAAGTAAAGTTGGAAAAGCACCAAGCTGGAAGGATTATGGATAGCTTTACAGAGACGCTGAAATAAGTAGAAGCCACCAGGTTTTATTAAAAGAAGGAGGTAGGCACATTTAGGCAAGAAAGAGGCTTGTCTTAGTCTAGGCTGCCAGACAGAATATCATAGTCTGGGTGGCTTATAAACAACAATTGATTTCACACAGTTCTGGAGGCTGGAAAGTCCAAGATCAAGGTGAAAGCAGCTTTGGTGTCTATGGTGGGCCTGCCTCCTGGTTCAGAGACCCGTCTTCTTGCTGTAACCTCACCTGGGGGAAGGGGCAATGGAGTTTTCCGGGGTCTCTTTTATAAGGAAACTAATCTTATGAATGAGAACTCAGCTATCATGACATAATCGCCCCCCAAAGCTCCACTTTTCAATACCATCGCGTAGGTTTTAATATGTGATTTTGGGGGGCACAAATATTTAGTCTATAGCAGAGAGGATTAGGTAGAATCTGAAATGTGATTCAAGATATGACGTTTTGGAAGCTAGCTGGGAGTCATTCTTCAAGAAATAGTGGGAGCCTGGCCAGGCGTGGCTCAGCAGTTGAGCATCAACCTAGGATCCAGGCGATCGGGGTTTGATTCCCGGTCAGGGCACATGCCCGGGTTGTGGGCTTGATCAATGACTCTCTCATCATTGATGTTTCTCTCTCTCTCTCTCCCTCTCCTTTCCTCTCTCTGAAATCAATAAAGATATATTAAAAAAAAAAAAAAAAGAAATAGTGGGAAATGACCCAGGAATTGACTGATGATCCACAGGGAAGGGGGGTGATTGACAAAGTACGATAATGTAAGATTCAAAGCTGGGAGGAAAGAGAATGGCTTAGGTTCTAGACTAGAAGTAGGGATGGGCTGCCAATGGTGATGCAGCAGCTGGGGATGGAGCTTTCCTATCCAGCATAGGTGGAGGCGACCATTAATATTATCAAAGGTGATTTTTTCTTTCTTAATCTGCACTCGAGGATATTTTTTCTGTTGCTTTTCAGAGAGAGTAGAAGGAGGAGAGAGAGAGAGGGAGAAAAAGAGAGAGAGAGAAACATTGATGTGAGAGAGACACATGGATTGGTTGCCTCCCACATGTTCCCCAACCAGGGCTGGGGATCGAGCCTGCAACTGAGGCACATGCCCTTGGCTGGAATCGAACCCCAGACCCTTCAGTCTGCAGGCCTATGCTCTGATTACTGAGCAAAACTGGCCAAAAGTGATTTTTAAATAAATTTTCAGGGCTGATATTTTGAATCCTAAAATTGCAGCGAAAATGAATAAGTAGATACAAATCAAGGTATATCATTTTAGATAGACACCAATTTTTCTAAAACACATCTAATTAGACCTTAGATAAGGGGGGAAAGGAGCTATCAGGTAATCTGGATCAGTAATCGTGCTTCAGAATTAATGGAGAATGTTATTTAGGAGGAAAAGACTGTTTGCATTTTTATCTACATAGAGTTATATCTTCATAATCAAGTGAGACCCTACACAAGATTGTGAGAAAGTGAATTTTAGCTGTGGTGCCCTTATCTACTTCCGTCACTCTTTCTGTGACCCTCCTCTTAGTTTTTGAAGTCTTTAACACACAAGGAAATGAAGGTACCATTATAGGAAAAACCACCAACGGCAATATTGAGGAACTGGCGACCTTTCCAAATACATCTCTTTGAATCACACTGTGTCAATTGGTTTCTGTCTGCTTGTGAGGTTCATCTCCTACACAGGGGTTTGAAAGAATCTGGAGGCCAATTGTGTGTAACCCAATCAACCTTTTGACAATCATAAATATTTACACTTGTTATTAGGTCCTTAAGAGAGCCTCAGCAAATGATTTTGCTCCTGAGATGCTTTAAAAAGGACATCTATCTCTCATGTTTTGTGGACATCTGTTAGTGTGGCATTCAGCGTGCTTTACACACATGACTTATCTGCGTACAAACCTGAGCTGACAGGGAGAAGCCTGCAGCTCTCCAATAATGACATATTCACAGTGAGATATAGGGCCTAGAGCAGTGTCCTGGACAAAGCACAGGGCACACCATCTGAGAATGTCCAGTGCTGATGTTTCAAATGCATCAGCACAGTGAGTGTGAAGGTAATCTTTTCTCTGAACAGAGTGTGACAAAACAACTTGATCGATAAATCCAGGACTTTATTTTCATAGTCAGTAAGTGTAGAGAGCTAAAGTAATAAGTGTGGCTATGTAGGGTTTTGGAAGAAGAGTTTTGCAGCTGGAGGTAGAGTCCACAGGTGAAGTTTTTGTGGTAGACTGAGAAGATTAATTGTTCTAATAATTTGGGATGGTATTTTTAGAGTGAAATTATGTTACTATAATATAGACAGACCATGTTTTAGGGAGAATCTATTCTATAGAGCCATAGAAATGTCCCCTCATCAAATGAATAGTAGCTGCATTGAGCATTAGTCAGTTCACAGTATTTAAAGGATAAGACTTCTCATGACTTTGAGTTCCAGAGGTGAAGATTTTGCCCTACAAATAAGAGTTATGTGGTGGATGAATATTTCACTGGTGGCAAATCTGCAACCTAGAAGCATGCAACAGACTGACGAACCTCAAAGGGAAGGCAGGGATGGAGGGCATGGGTGGGAGAGATTAACTAAAGAACTTCTATGCATATATGCATACATAGCCCATGGATACAGACAATAGTGTGGTGAAGGCCTGGAAGGGGGTGAAAGTGAGAGTTGGAGGGGGTCAATGGGGAAAAAAGGGAACATCTGTAATACTTTCAACAATAAAGATTTTTTTAAAAGACTAGATTTGATATTTTACTTACGAAGGTCATCCGGAGCCATATATGACTAAATTAGTCAGGTGGTCAATTTCTAGTAAACTCTTAGGTCAAAGAAAGATGGAAGAAAGAATGGATGCAACAAAGGAAAGACAGGAAGAAAGAGAGACCATGTAACTATGAAGTAAGAACAATTTTCCAATACGTACTGAAAATTCTCTCTTTAGTTCCAAGAGACAGCAGCATTGACTTTACAATTCCTTCATTCCTTGCAAAGAGACTGTGATGGCAGAAAACATTTGAATATATATGTTCTAGTGTTTGTCCCAAATAGGTTTCATTATTCTGCTGTCAGATTTTATGCTTATGAATTAATTGTAGTAATCACTTCTCAGTAATTATTTATATAATGAAAGTCACACTAAATACACAAGTGCACTATTTCTATCATTACTGATAATAGGAATTCTAAGTTTGATTTTCACGTATGAAAAGGAGAATTTATAAAATAACACATCGTATCCTTGGAAAGTACAGAGTAGGTAAAGATATTTTCTTTCATTCCTCAAAGGATAGCTGCATTTTATGAGATAATTCCTTAGGATCGACAAATATTTCTGAAAATTTGAGGGTAGAGTCAAATTATTTTTCTAACAGACACTCTAAGGTCGTATCTTTTTTCCTGTCTACACTGGATATCCTTTGGCTCTACCAATGTCTGCTCTATATTTGTATCTCTTTATGCTAATGTTTCATCTCAAACTTCTTTCCCACCATGTCAGACTCCTACCAGTGAGAATGACTGAAAATAGCTTTCCCAGTTAAGGAAAATGAAAACAAAACAAAACACTGGTGCCTGTAGAACGGCTGCCTAGTGACTGGCTATTGAAGTTCAGCCCGTGAAAGAGGAAAATGTGGTAGCAGAAGCGGCACCACATAAATGATGATCAGTGGGGAAAGCGTCACACATCATGCGGCCTCTGTCTGTTAATTTAATGTGATGCACTTGAGTGTAAAAATAATGGGCTCTGTCAGCCTTATTAATTATCTGCGCTTGTTCTAGAAGTCAGGATCATGAAATGCCTCCGAACCAGTGGACGTAATGGGCCATTTTAGAGCTTTACATGCAACTATCTGGGTGAGCAATTGGCAATCCCAACGGCCGGCTCTCCCGTGGTTTGGGATGTTGTGCTGAGCTGGGCTCACGTAATAGCAACATTGGCCACAAGATGATGGAGTAATCCATTTTCTATAGCGAATTTCTTTAGCCTGGTGGGACAAATTTCCTAGTTAATGAAACCATTTGATGCCTGGGGCATTCCTGAGCTCGTGCTGTCTCTGTCCATTATGGTTTAAATATACTGCATTTAGGTTAATGGTGGAAGCAAATTAGTATGTTGTAATTACTCACATGCACTTCTTTGCTGTATTCTTCAGTACGGCCCTTAGCAAGCAAGCAGGTAAGCTAGCCAACTGGTGCCCCAACGCTGGGAACTATTAAGGGCTTCGCGGCTGAGAATTTAGTAACAGGACATTGGAAGAGGAAAATGCTCGCGAGTAAGTCACTCCAAGGAAAGGCCTGGCTGCTGAGGGTCATCCTTTCATTCTTCAAGCAAGCTCATCCATTTCTGTGTGTGTGTGTGTGTGTGTGTGTGTGTGTGTGTGTGTGTGTGTGTGTGTGAATTTACACTCTGCATTGCTAAAAGGCAAACCCATGTCTCTTTTTCTGCCCTAGATCTTGAGGATGTGTCAAGAACCCAATGCCGCCCGGCCGGGCGTGGCTCAGCGGTTGAGTGTCGGCCTAGGATCCAGGCGATCAGGGTTCAATTACCGGTCAGGGCACATGCCCGGGTTGTGGGCTCAATCAATGACTCTCATCGTTGATGTTTCTATCTCTCTCTCTCCAGACTCTCCTTTCCTCTCTCTGAAATCAATGAAGATTATTAAAAAAAAGAACCCAATGCCTCTGTAACACATGTTTATGAGGGGGTAGGAGTTCTGGTGAAAACACACAGAGGCTGAGATCAGGAGGCTAGGTTTCATTCTCTTTGATAATTGCTAGCTGTGTGACCTTGGACAAGTCACTTATCCTTTCTGAATCTAAGTTTATCACTTCTAAAAGAATTATAATAATATCCATTCTGCTTAAGCCATTCTTATTTGTTTCTGGATCAAATTAAATTACTGAAATAATGAAGTGCTTTAGAGATGTTTGATGGTAACATCCATCTCTCTATTATTTTTTTAATTTAAGCCTTAAATATGATCTAGCCCAATAGATGTTTAATATCATGATGATCTTTCTTACAAAGTTTGGGTGAACATTTTGTTGCTGCATTTTCCTGTGCCTCTGTTTGTGTATCTAGTATCCAAGGAATACAGCCTTCATTCTGGAAAGAAAAATCATTATTATGAGGGAATGAAAGTGGAAACTTGATGTCAAATATTCAGGTCCACGTGGCCATATAAGAGCTATGAAATAATCTAATTAAATGAAGATCATTATTTATAGTTTCTTTCCATTGTAACTAGATTTAGTTATGACATTTAGATGTATGTCTCACCAACATGCAATAATGAATAAGATAATATATACCAATAAAGCTTTTTCCTTTACTTTTGAAACAGTGAAAGTGAATTGTTCAGCTAATGCTATGAGACACTGAGTAAGCCACTTAACCCACCTGAACTCTGGTTTTATTGTATGAAATGAGGAAGTACCACTGAATAATAATCTCTAAGGCCCTTTTAAGCTCTGAAAAGATTTGGCTCTCTGATTTTGTCTGTCTTTGAGTATGTGATAAGTAAATGATATTATGTGTTTCACACCAGGAATCATCTTCAGCTATCTGAAATGGTTCTTCTCAGCCAGTTATTCTTGATTTTATTACCTATTCATTTTCTTTATAGCTCTTACCACAGCCTCTAATTATTTGGTTTATTTGTTTATTTTCCTCTTTAGGGTTTGCCTCTCCATGAGGCTAGAGACTGTCTTGATCTCAGATGGATATCCAGTGTCTAGAAAATCGAGTCCCTGGGGCATAATGGGGGAGTCCAGTAAATATTTGTTAAATGAATGAATGAATGAATGAATGAATGAATTCAGCTCTGTCTCCAGAGTACAGCTTCTTTATTCTTTAAGATAACTTCACTCAGAGTTTGAAGAATCACTAGAGGATATGACTAAATGTTTTGCTTCCTGTATATGAGAGTGGTTTGTATTTTATTTATTTTTTGCTTTATTAATTTAGCTAATTAAGAGTGAGCTTTTCATCAGTAAGTTGTTTATGTGGTTGGTGGTTTAACAACTTAATTTGATTAGCCATTTAGTTCCTGAAATTTATGATTAGCTGTGCTACTTGGGTACATAGATGTTTTGGTACATTTTTGCATTGTGTAAATAAATTTTCCTCTTAGGGGTATGCATTTTCATGTGAAAGAAGAATTCTTATCACCATTAAATGTGAATTGTAAATTTCAGAATTTATTGTAAAAATGATTATATCCTGAAATTTTCTAGTATGATATTAGAACATCTTTTTCCTCCACACTTTGCTAGTTTTCCATAACATGAAAATGTTGGAAGATCTTGTCATTTGTCTTTTGTGAACTGGCTGAATCACTCCTTCCTTCAACATACATTCAAGTTGAGGTCAACCTGGGTGCTATTTTCTCAGCTTTAAATTTGTTGGAAAGGTAGACCATTCTTTGTCAGACATTGCACCATGAAGTAAACCCTTCCAAATTAGGGGAAAAAATTAATTTTATTGGAATACAGGGTCATGAACAACAGTGACAATAAAGTCTGCTATTCCTGTTATTGGGCCCTGTAATCACTCTCTTTTGCACAATTAAAGAGGGCATTATCTTTCACTGTCCATATAGTTTATATGCACTATGCAATAGTTTTTCTAACAATGTTAATTATATCTATGAACTTACAATTTTTCTTCCTTGAGAAGCTGTCAAATTTTGGTAGAGTATATCTAAGACAGTTTGTTGGAGACAAATCTTGCAGCCTTCTAGTATGATTTGCCCCTCCCCCTCCCTCCCTCCCCGGAGGACCTGGGAATCATTCCTGACAGTGGAGTGGAGCCCATGTGTGTTTCATTATCACACTTCAGATTACAAATTAGCCAGGAGATAGAAGCAAACCCAGTGACACACTAAGGTACCCAGGTTTTGGTGACATGGTAGGGAAAAC
Organism: Miniopterus schreibersii; assembly: GCF_964146895.1. Taxonomy (NCBI): domain Eukaryota; kingdom Metazoa; phylum Chordata; class Mammalia; order Chiroptera; family Miniopteridae; genus Miniopterus; species Miniopterus schreibersii. Next base: position 35,784,391 of record NC_138108.1, on the reverse strand, counting down.
AGAAAGGAAAATAATTTGCATTTGCTTGTTTGCTTGCTTGCAAGACATTTGTTGTGACTTGGCCACTGCGGGCAAAGCACTCTTCAGTGTATCCTTGCTGTGTGGCAAGAGTTGAACAAGAGGTTCTCATCACAGACTTCTCCCAGTATCACACATGCAGGTACACATATCTCTATGATACTTTATTTTGACAATTCTTGAACTGTAACACATTGCATATGAACTGAGTACAACTGGCCTTGAATTGTCTTTAAAAAGGTGCAAATCATGGCTTCGAAGAGATCTGATAGAGGTGCAAATGAACGTTAGCACAACATTTCTAAAATGGAATCATTTTAAATATACACATATAAATATGAATTCTGAGTCAGGCTACTTCATTTTTCTGTTGGGAATCTATTGCCTTATAATGGGGAATAAATGTGTGAAAGCTATCATGGGTGTGAAATTCTCCATTTGTACAGACTGGAGACTTGGTAATAATTATGACTGTAGAAATAGCAACAATTATACAAAAGTTTAGCAACATTTAAATTTTAAATGCAAGTATTTCAAGAGAAGAGTTTAGAATCTGCTTGGAGAGATTTTCTTGCAGTCTTTGATATTAAAAAATTAGGGATTTCCAAACAGCCCACAAATGCTAATTTTCTTGTAATTTTGAAACAGAAAATTGCATTGACTAATCTCTTTTATTTCTAAAGCTGCTTATTCTAAGTGTGTCTGAATCTGACAAACCCATGAGCCCCAACTTAACCCAACCTAAACGAAACTTAACCTTTTCTCTGTTCTCACATCCGTGGACAATGGGCCTCAGCTGCAGGGAGCATTAGAAAAGCTTGCCCAATCTCTAGGCCAGCTGGAAGGCCAGTCTCCCCTGCTTTTTAGCCAAATAGACACTGGCGCTGAGTTACCCTAGGGCAGAGGTTTAACATGGTTTGAATGAAGCTTGGATTTTGAAGTATCCATCCCTTTAGGTTGATGTCGCTGGGAGTCCAAGACTCCTCTTTCATTAACTGGCCCCTCACATAGATGGCAATGGGGACAGAAAACAGTCGACCGCTAAACCAGTTGGTTCTTTTTTATTATTTGTAATTTTGTCTATTTGCATGAGAGCCTGGCAGCATATGGCCTGATGAATTAAAAAAAAACAAAACCCTGTAAACTCTCATCTGCTGGCCAGAGCCTCCAGCTCATGGCCTTAGCAGGGGCTAGTGCGGCTCCACCTGCCACTAGTCTGGAGGGAGGGGGCATAAACTGATGACCTACTAGGTTTCCACAGCCAAACAGTCTCAGATGATGCCATGATTTAATTTCTAACAGTACTGTCAGAAATTGCTGGAAATGGCAACACCCTCTGCATCAACAGTAAATCTGATTGGCAAGCTACCTGGTCTCTGCCCTACCTAATATTCTATGCTAATTGTGCTCTACCAGGCCAACGGGAATAGAGGAGCAGAAATGCTTCTAATTCAATGCACACGGGTCATTTCCGAATAGAAATACATAGGGATGTGTGCTCACGTTATTGTTCCCCACTAAGAGGGACCAGTAGCAAACTGGAGAAAGAAACAAATATTTTTGCAATATATCTATTTACTTTCTGATACACTTGTTCTTTCAAAGTCAAAGATCTACATGGTTTTTGGATTTTAGTTTTTCTGACCATAAAGTTGGAGAAAAGGAATTTATTTTATGATTTTTTTGAGAACTGAACCTTTCTTTTCCTGAAACAAATAAAAAAAAGATTATAATTTATTGGGTTCATACTTCACACTTAAACCAAATCACAAACCCTTTTTCTCTCCTTAATTTTACATATGTAATGATTATACAATGTCAAATAAACCATACGAACATAGAAACAGTGTACAGACTTTCATCGATCCAAAGGATTGATATGAAAGTCAAAAACAAGTCATTTTGAAATTCAAAGTCAGTCTACTAACCCATTTTGATGTAGTTTAGAAGTCTTTTCTTTTTCCTGCATTTTAAGATTGCTGAACACATTTATACTAAAGACATGTGGTCAGAATTGCCAGGAAACAAAGAAAGGAGGAAATGATTTTGGGGTAAAGACTTCTATAATCTTATGAAGTGAGATATTTTCTATTAGCCACAGGAGACACATTCAGCATTGTGAGACTGAGGATAGAGAGGGCAGTTTACACAAAATGCTAGGCATTGCTAGCTTGCGAAATCCTAAGAATAAATGCATGAAGTATTTTATGCTGATTATTTTATGTTTAGCAACCAGTGGAGCAAGGGCACTGACCAATCAGAATGGCCACTTTGAAGAAGAATCCCAGAAGCCTCCCTGCTTGGTGAGGCATTGACCCTTTGGTTCCTGAATTTGGGGGAGGTCCTGAGGATCCTGGTGTAGAGTGGGACATGGGGATTCATGGGACTTGGGCAGCAGCTGCTTACTGATGTATGTAAGTGCTTCAACTGTTTATTAATCAGTATGGCAATACCTCTGTGTGCTGCCAAACATCAGTCCCAGAAGTAGGGATTATTTTACAGATGAAGATATTGTTGCTTAGAGAGGTTAATTAACTCATTCAAAATCACACAGCTAATAGGAGGCAGAGTCAGAATTCAAATTCATATCTCCCTCACTCCAAAGACTAATCTCTTTCTTATAGGCCATGTCACTACAATTATGTTTTCTGGAAACTGTGCACTAAAGAGTTGAGTCCAATTTTTGCTGAGATTTCATCTGAGTTAGTTGGATAAAGAATCAGATAGACTATAGCAAGAGATGAAGTTTGGCTGAGAGCAGAGAAAGTTTCTCTGTTTCAAACTCAGCTGACTCTGACATTAGAGTGGTACATGTTTCCCACATGTAACTGATGCTTAATAGCTTGTTGAATTAAAATAAAACCTTTATCATTGTATTTTTATGTAGAGAGGTGTGTAGGATATACACCAGCAATCTTTTTATGCAAGATGCAATTCTAGGTAAGAACAAAGTATTAAACTATTAAAAAATACTGTTATTTGTTTCTAGTTGAAGTAATTTAGTTTAAATTTAACAAAACTAAATGAGCAAGTTGTACTTAATTCAAAATGAATATAAGTAACTAAAGCTTAAATTATAAGGAATGCTTTAAAATTTAAAATTTTTATGTGTGGAAGTGAAATTTGTCCTAGCAGTAATATGTATTCAGTGCTATATGGTAGTTGATTTCTTCTTAAGGAAGGAAATAGAATTTTCAAGGAAATTGCAGATTGATTGGATATTAAGGTCTGTCCTTTCTTATGGGATCAATCCAGAAAATTTAGATACACCCTCAAATGTATAATCACAGTCTATTTAGAAAAATAAGTTCAAGAACATTGATTTTATTAGATTAAAATATAACTTTAAACAATTCCCAATGTAAGACCAGATTTTGTTCCAAATATTTATTTGCAGTTCAGTATTCTAGGATTTTATATGCAAATTTCAATATATAAAACTGAAATGATAATAGGTATGTCCTCAATCTGACTAGTGAAATTTATTTTACCTATAATATATCTCAACTATAAAACTAATTATGTTTTAGGCTCCACTTTCCATATATTACATTGTTAATGAGGGAAAAACATTCTGAGTTCCAATTTAATGTCCTGGAACATACTTGCATTTGGACCTCCAGTCTTGACATAAAACAAACAAACCAAAAAACCTCATATTTTAGATCATATCCGCTCATATTTTCTCAGGAATAAGACAGAAGTTCACCAGGGAAGGGGCTGAAGGATGAAGTTATTTACTTAGATTTGCAGTGGGATTCTAGGAAAACACTTTGAACACTGTAAATCTAAATGTTCCAAATTCCGACTATCAACATGGATGGTAGCTGGATAGAACAAGTTAGGTGTAGCCTTCTAATATGAATAAGCTAAAGGACATCTCCTTCTCCTCCCCCCTCATCTAATTCACAGACACAGGATAGACCCACAGAGTCTTCACATCTCTGCCTGGCCCATTTTTCCCCCCTAGAAGCTAATTATATAGCAAGATTTACATGGTATTCAAAAGCCAAGAAATGCTTATCTTCCATTACAACCTCCCTTTCATTAACGTGTCCATTCTGTTACCAGTGTTGATTCATTGTGCAAATATTTCTTAAATTTCTATCTGTGCACTATTCAATGCTAGTTGATGGAACAAATATGTGGATCTACCTTCCAAAGGATTATTTTCTAGGCAAAAAAAAAAGGTACACACAAGCAAGTCAAATAGCAATTCAAGAGCTGACTCAAGAAAATAAACACTTGCTTGAAAAATAAATAGTTCAGACAAAGGTGCCATGAGTTCAGGTGCCATGAGTTCAGAGGAAAGGGCACAGTAGTGGAATTGAGATAGATGGATTCATGGAAGGAAAAGGCAACTGAGGCTGGGGTTTAAATTGCTTAAGTGAATGAAATGGAACAAAAACACAGAGACTGGGGAAAAAAGAACTCAATACCAATTGGTGATTTATTGGAAAACATAATGAAAGAGAGATTGGAGTCCAGGTTTAATGCGTGATGCCGACACTAAACCATGATCATTCACTAACAGGCTGGGTAGGAGCAGTGAATGGCCCTGGATGTGGTGGGGGAGAGGGGAGGGTTGTCAGGAGACCTTTGTCTCTGCTACACACCAGACATATGTTTTTGGATGAGAAACTAGACTTTTCTGTCTAATGTTCCTTCAAACATGAAATGAGGGATTTGAGTTTAATGGTCTTTGAAGTCCCACCCAGCCCATAGATTCTAAATTTTTTGATTCATTTTGATGGAAAGAGAGTAGTGAGATAGTCTCAGAACAAAGAGGTGAAAAGAGTAATAGGAAAGGGGTTCTAAAGGGGACTAGAAGGAAGTAGGAGTGATCTGCAGCATCCTGGCAACTGGTGAGCTACATAAAGGCAGGTTTCCTTGCCATCACCGCCCCACCCCCCCTTAACCATGCATGCACAAATAGTAGAAAGCAGAGCGCAGAGGAAATGACTCTCAGCTTCTATTGTATGTTTTGGTTTGTCACTGATGGTGGCAACTGCTAATCTCTTTTGGTTTGCATTTCCAAGGTCAATATCCTGATGGCTATGTACTTTGAACATGCTCAGACACACCTAGAAACAACATTTTCAAGTATCTCCAGCTTGTGTGGGATGCAAGAAAAGTTAGGAGTAGGGACCAAAAAGAGACCCAGTGAACACAACTCTAGGAATTCCAAAGTGGAAAGACTTCCCTTATCTAAGGAATAGTAGCAGGTAGAAGCTGGAGAGCCAGGGCCAGTGCCCAAAGCATTTCTTTGTTTGCCAAATGCAATTTTAATTTGGTACTTCCAGCAACACCTACTTACTCAGTGTTTATCATGTGCCAGATACTATTATAGATGCTGTAATTTTCTTTTAATCTAACTCATTATGATACATGAAAATAAAGTTAACATAGTTTTTTATTATCTATGTTTATAATCTATTTCTGCTTCATGTGTTAGCACTTAGAACATTCACCATGTGAAAATTTGTTAATATCTATTTTTTTCCAGAATGGGTTATATTATTGAAAGCACCTTGATACATTTCATCAGCATTTTTCTTTAAAGTGATCAAATCTTCAGCTAGACTATTTCTTAAGAAGTATTACATGGATATGCTTGCTGTTTGTTTTTGTTCTGTGCAAGAAATGCTTCCTGACATTAAAAGTCATCTTGTTAATGTCTCAGCCTCATCTCTTGTCAAGGCCCTCTACACTCTGTCAGTGCAGAACTAGCTACAGTTATCAGAATATTCGGTTCTCTTTTGTGCCTCTGGATCTTTGCACATGCTTGACCCCCAGCTAGGAATGCATTTTCCTGCTTGGAAAGTGCCCAAGCAACACTCTTTACAACAGTTAAAAAATCTTCTCCTTTGGTCAATTCTCCCACCCTTTTGCCTGTTTGGGGCCCAATGTATTCCATATAAACTCTGATTATCCAAACTCTCACATCAGTTTTCTCTTCTAAGCTAGATTTTATAAATTCATTGAGGGCAAGGACTATGTCTTATTTGTGGTCATATCTTCAGGGAATGAAGCAGAGAAGCTTAATATATATCTAATAAATTATATGAATGAATAAATGGATTAATGGATGAGCAAACACATTGCATATGCATGCATACCTTCAACCCTAGGAACACATTATGCTAGTATTGTGAGGAATGCAAGGAAACATTAGAGGCGCTTAGAGGATGTGTTGACATAAGATGCATCCATACCTTTAGAGCATTTTTGTGTTTGAGCCAAGCTGATGACAGTTGCCAGAAAGTAAAATCTCAACAGATTGAGAAAATGCTCTGTAGAATGGCAGTTTTGTAGCTTATTTTATACATTACAATCAAAGGAGGAGACATAAGGAGGGTTCAGTGAAATTCATTGGTGGTAGATTGAGGAGGCTGGAGAAAGCCTAGGAAGGGTGGCAGGTGGGAACACTGAGATTGGATAGAGTAAAATGAAGAGTGACATACTTCTTTTACATCGGTGGGTATAAGATAGTTAAAAATTAACATTTACAGCACACAGGGATGGTTTTTGGGGAACAAGACAACAATGAGGGGCTTCTGTGGTCTTGTGTTCTGGTTCCTTGGGTTTACTCTGAGGGGTCCAGAAAAAGGATTACTCTGACATTCCAGTGGTATGTTATCTCAGGTGCAAAAAGACAATAGACAGGCTTACCTAAGGTAAAGATTGACCTTAGTCTAGGAAGCTACTGGCCTGGGATGTAACTACCCACCATGACTTGTTTTTAATTAGGAAATTTTATGTTCAGATCATCCTATGTGATTACCTTCAGTCTCTGAGTTTGAAGGCCCGCCATACAGGGATCCCCCACACTTGTCAGGTTTAGTCTGTGGCCCCTTTTTGTCCATGGATACAAGAGCAATGCATTGTAAGGGATGCATGGAATGGTTCCTGGGTAATAGATCTTAAAGGAAGAAGGTTTTTATTTCTTAAAAATACAGTCTGTTATAAAAGTGTTTTGTAAGTTGGAAGAAATCTTTTTTTAAAAGCAGGATTCTGTAGTTAAAGAAAATTCAACAGTCAAAATGTTTCACTCATCCGCATATGGAAATATTTAGCTGCCTGATTTCGCTCTAACGTTGTTCTGAGTTTTACTATTCAGAGTCTGACCTGAACTTCAGCATCCTCTGCATATACATCTCTCAGCTTGTGGGCTTGAGGAACTCACCTTCCTAACCACTGCTTTCTGCTTTCGATTTTTGCGTTACACCCAAAGCCACTGTCAGATCATAATGCAGACGAGACTTCACAAGGTAAGTGAAAAGAAAACAGGAACAAATGTTTTTACAAAAAAGAATTTGTTGCAGTCATTGGCCCCAGACTGATAGGAAGCACCACCTTGCAGGAATCCCTTCTTGTGACATGGATGGGACCTGCAGCCCTGGTTTGTGTGGAATCATAGATGGTGTGAAAGAAATGAGACAGAGCCGTGGTTCCCAAGTGCCCTATCTGAGAAGGAAGCCAGTTATATTGTCTAGACAGGGGGAAATGTTTTCCTTTTTGAGGGGAGAATTTTAAAAGCCAAATGAAAGCTAGAGAATATAACTGAAGTTTTATTGATTCCTTGCTTTCTTGAAGACTTTTTTTCTTTCTTATTATTTTATTCTAAAATTCTATCTTTAAGCCCAAAGCGCAAATTAAAACTTAATGAAATTAGTGAGACCAAAAAGATATAGGCCTGTTGTACAGCAAACCTATATCTGCTCTTTTTATTTCCTGTCAGGAGTTTTAAAGTTGGGGGACAATCAATATCATGTCTAAGATTTTCCTTTAGTCTCCTTTTGGCAAATACAGGGGACATGGCTATTTTAAGTGAGTCTTTTATAATCCTTTAAAAGGGAAACAAGTTTAAAATTTAAAATAGTTTTTTCCTACATTGTACATTATTAAGAGTTCCTTAGACCTTTTCCATGAAAAGGCACCACAGACTCGGGAGATATTTGCAGTTCTTGGTCTTCAAGGCTATGCCTCTCGTTGACCTTCAGGCCTTTTGTGCTTTTTCCAAGCAGCTCCCACTTTTCCGCTTCCTCCCTCCTGGAATGTAAGATACATCAATCTAAGAAAATGAAACCAGAGGTTTTGTGAAAAGACTGGACAATGATGATTAAAACAAGTTCTTTTTGACTTTTTTACACATTTCACATATTTTTATTGATATAAATTATTTTATTATAATTATAGTTGAAAGTCTGTATTTTGGCATATTTACAAGATCATTTCCTTCCAACCTAGAAAATTATATGTCATGTTGCTGCATGTTGGGCCTTTTGGCAATTTATCCTGCTCAATAACTTTGTGTTGATACTGTCAATTTCAAGTGTCCGGTTCTAGCTCTGGCGACTATTATTCTGGAGGCCATGAGACCTGGGATTATACTAGAACTTTGGTTTTTTTTCTCAGCCTGAGTTTTTTTTTCAGTGAAACTGCCCTGTTTCTCACTGGTGGGTCTAATATCCAGCTCTCTCCTTAGGTTTGACAGACATGATAACCTCTGAAGAATAGTTTGCATTTGTATAGCTTTTATATACAGATATTTTATTCTCCTAATAGCATTTCAGGTTATGGGTAGATTTTATAGAATAGCAAAGTCAAATGGCTGACAAACAGCTGTTTAGTCTCTGGAGATCGACCATCTACATTTAAATTCTTAAATCACTGCTAACTAGTTATATGACCTAAGGTAAGTTACTTAACAGCTATCGGCCTCAGTTTCTCAATCTGTGAAATAATGGTTTATGCCACACTGGGTTGTTAAATAATTCATATAAAGTGTTTAGAAGAGTGTTTGTCAAATAGCAAGTACTATTTATGGTTTTGTTAAATAAATAGAAATAAGTAAGTAAATGCTCAACCTCCCTAGTTGTCAGGAAAATAAATATTAAAATAACAATTAGACATCATTTTACACCCATCAAATTTTTGAAAATTATGAAATAATAGCTCTTGGCATCAGGGAAAAGTATACTCATAGCCTGCTGGAAGAAATGTGAATTGTAATGGCTTTTTTGGAGACCAGTCTAGCAACATCTGTGGGTGTTTGGGCATTTTCTAAAGTACCTACCACAGCCTGCCAAGCCCTGTATCATCCGGGCCCTGGGCAGGGCATCTGTTGACCCTGTGCCTGACTCTCTTCTTGCTTCTTGTATCTCAGCCACAATGGGGCTGCCGTTCATTCTGAATCACTCTGCCCACGCCCTCCTTTCAGAACCTCGGTGCTTGCTTTCCTTCTGACTCTCCACTTACCACTCCTCACGTCATTCAGGTTTCTGATCAAATATCTCTCCTGAGAAGTCTGTCCACCTCATTTAAAGTAGTAAATAATTTCCTCTAACTTTCTATGTCCTTAGTTAGCTTCATAAAAATATAACATTATGTAACATAATAAATTGCTGCTTTTACCCTCCACTAGAACAGATGTTCTAGGGCAGTAGGGACTTTGTTTTGTTCATTGCTCTATTTCTATGCTTGAATAGGCATTTAATAAAGACCTCTTGCCATATGAATGGTTTGTACAAATAAACAAACAAATAGACAAAGGGAATAGCCACTGGTAAGAGAATGGTTGGGTGAATTATGATAAATCAGTAACATGAAGTATTATGCAGCTACTGAGAAGAATGAATTAGGTCTATATCTTTCAAAGGTTTCTAAAATGTACTATTAAGGAAGAAGTGCAGGTATAGAAGAGTTTATATAATAGGACCCCAAGCAATGATCATACCAACTATCTGTCTACCTACCTACCTATCACGTTTGCAGGGGGTCCAAGGAAACACTATAGAATTGATTCTCTACTGCTTAGGCTTTTGTGGTTCCTTAGGGCCTGTAAAACTCCCGAACCTGGGAGGTGTACTTGGAAGGATAATTGCATTGACTTGATAGTAATGTGCTTCACCTACCTAAAGAGAACGCTATAGAGCCCTCTGATAGGAGTTTTGGGAAACAATATAGAGTTAGAAATAGTAAACATTCTGAAACTAAAGCAGCATTGTCTTAGATATGAAAGAAGGCAGAGGCGAACTATGTGGTTTGAATTATTGACGATACAGTCAATGATGATAAAACCCCATATATTTTAGGGTAAGAGTATGTCTGCTTCACCATGGCTTTCAGTCATCTGAATTTTTATATAGTCTGGTTGTATTTTCTACCTGCTCTAAGGATGGGATCATATACTGCTCTTATTGGATGGTAATTTTCAGGCATCCATCTGTCTTCACTTTAAATAGAATAATTAAAGAATACTAATTCTAAACTTTCTCTCCCTGAAGGCAAGATAAAGATTTCGTAATGATTGATTTTACATATGTTTCTATTGACTTTTTTAGAGAGAGAGGAAGGGAGAGGGAGTGAGAGATAGAAACATGGATGAGCGAAACATCGACTGGCTGCCTCCTGCACGCCCCCTGCTGGGGATGGAGCCTGAAACCCAGGCACGTGCCCCGACCGGGAATCAAAGCTCTGACCTCCTGGCACATGGGATGACACTCAACCACTGAGCAACACTGGCTGGCTATGATGATTAATTTTAGAAGATACAAATGTTTTTGCTACAATGTGTGTCTTACTACTTCTATCTTTATAGGGTTTCTAGCTTATTACTGGGTGAAAGATGAACATCAATGATATAACTTGGGAAGAACATACAAAATTATTATAGCACAATAAGAAACTAGACCAATAAATGTCACAAACCATTTGGTCATTTTAAAAGCAGTTCAAAAATTATTTTTCTGAGGAGAAAATATTTTAAACCCTGAAATTGGGAAAAAGATATCCTAAGATTATTTTTCCCAGCTTTAGATTTTCTTTGAGCAATTTCCTCCATCAATATATTTACAAAACCAAACTTTTTCTTTCTCTAAAAAAAAAGTACATAATGTGAAGAGAAGTAGGAGGTATGGGAATGATAGACTAACAGTGTAAGAATTATGAATTTCTAACACACATGTTTAATAATCACCAAACAGCAACAAATTGCAGAGATTAATAATTGTTTTGTTTTCCTATAAGTGCTGGCTTTGACGATCACATTTTAGGACAGAAGTGTTTTCATTATGTGAAGTGGCAGAGCTGAAAAACCATACGTATATTAAAAAAAATGTAGATGCCCTTTTTAGTATCCCCTTTTTTAAAGCAATATCAAAGGAAATTAGCAGTGCAGAAAAGGCAGTAGGTCAGAGACTAATGCTCTTCCTGTGATCTCATGACTGATCTTTCACCTTTTCTTGCTTTCTCTGGGGGAAAGTAGTTTTGGGATTGGGGAACTTTGCAGTGTCCTTTTCAAAATTAACAAGCTAAACATCTTGAATCATAAATCCATGCTGAAAGCACATGCTCTTAGAACCATGGGGGAAGTTTTCATCTGTTGATTAGCTGAGAAGCTTACTTTCAGTATTAACATGCAATAGTCTTTCTAGTTGTGTTCTGGTAAAAGTCAGTACAAATATTAGACATCAGCTCAATGATTCTTGACACATTTCTACAGCCAGGAACCCTCCAGTACCTTAGGATTTTTCTTAATTGTAAATTCTAACATTGTTACCCTTTTAAAAACCTTGAGATCTAAAACAATTAAATAATGGACTTCAATCTTATTAGCAGAGAAAATAGTAGAGAAAATTAGTAGTCAAAATGTATTGATTAATTACAACAGCTTTTCATCCTGGACACCTAGAGTCACCCTGGAGAATTTTCATAGTAATTGAAGTAAAAGCCTTTAACCGGCTCTTTCCTTCGTTATAAATGTGTCTGCCAAGCAATATGCTTGGAAGCTTATTAATGAACTGCTGTTTAAGATAATGTTGTTTTTTTATATAATGTCGTTGACCTACCTACTCCATACTTGTAGTCTCTCTCTAAGACTTATAATTTTCTGTTCTCATGTTAAAACTACTATAATTCATTTCTAGTAAAGCATCATCAAAGAATAATAAACAGAATGCTTTCCTTTTCAACTAGCCATATGTACTGATGTTATTTGCTACTTTGTAAATAAGAAGTACTAAGAAATAGCTTTTAAAATAATTTTATTTGTAGAGCTCATTAAATATTTAGATATAAAAATTATTACAAAACTAAAAGCATAAAATGGAAACATTGAGCAATACGCAAATGTTTCTACATGTGAATATGGAAATCTTTAAAATTTAAAAAATTCATAACTGAAATCTGGTGTGTAGTAAAGCTTTCAATATTTTATGATCCACATGTTATTTTATGTACAAAATTAATCTGAATAAATGTTTAAAATCTTTATCATCTCTTAATCCCATTCTCTCTATATTCTCTCTCTCCACACACACACACACACATACATCTTTTTTGTTTACCAAATGTAAACATGGACTATTTTGATATAAATTAAAAGATTAAGGTCATATAAAACTTCAGATGACAGCTATAAGCACTAAAATTTTATTTTAAAAATGCAAAGAGAGTATTCCTAAGAAATGAAAAAACAATTGATTACTTTATGCAGGCTAATTTCACATGATTATAGTACATATGTATAAAAATTATATATACTTTATTATTCATAAAGGGTCGTTTTAAGAAAATTTTCAGTGACTTATTTGATTTAGAAGTGAAGAGGAATTTGCTTTTGTGACAGGAAGACGCATTCTTCCATTAGTGGCAGATGCGTGAATAAAGCTTCCCGAATCCTCCGTGTCGCCCAGCCACTAAAACGGACCTTACTATAGAAGTATCTGGGGCCTAGTCCAAGGAGGCTTATAACTTGAAGTGTCAGCATTTTAATTGGCCTCATTTAGAAAAGAGTGGAGTCGTAAATACTAGGAACAGTGTTCTCTGGGCTTCAGCATAATGCTGTATCCTCTGGTTGCAAGTTCTACCTTAATTTACTTTTGTTACTTTTAAGTAGACCGGATGTTTGTGAGATTCATATAGAATGAGCTCTGGCTCTAGGCTAAGTGGAAAGTTCCTACCCTTATATTTTATCTCTAGTGCCCTTCCTCATAATTTTAATATACTGCTCAGTAACCGACAACCACAAGTTTATATTTGTTTTGGTTTGTTTTCCTAAAAACCATCCCTCAAGTAATTTTGTTAAAGAAAATTGGACCTGATTGTCTGATTGTCACTTTAAATAATATTACAACATAGTCATTGGGTAAGGCTTATTCTTTGCTAACAGACCTGCTTATTGTTGAATAGACATGGCCTCTAAGCCATCAAGAATTACATATTTTCTTGACCTGAGTCTTTCACATCCATTTAGCCAAGAAATTGAGGCGGGGAAGGGTGTTTTGGCTCCAAAAGGGAGAATAGGCTTTCTTTCAGGAAAATGCAAATAATTTAGGAGGTTGGAGGCGAAAACATGGGCGGGGAGTAGATTGTCCAGGAAGAGGGAAGAAAAAGAAAAAGTGCAGCTTCAACATTTAAGCTGAGAAGGAAAAACTCAGAAACTGAAAAGAAATATTCAGAAGGTAAGAGGAGGTAGAATCCCAGAAGAAAAAAAGGAAGCTGTGAGAAGAGTGGAGCCATCTGTAGTGTCAAATGTTACAGCGAGCTCAAGTGACAGGATAATAAAAAATTGCACAGGGGAGCTGGTGACTGAGATTTCCTGTGGGCTGCGAGAAGCGGTTTCGGAAGACTGACTGGCCTGGAGGAATGGGAAGTGGAGCCAGGGAGCATAAACAACACTTACAAAAGCGTTTGGTAAGGGGAGGAAAGAGGCAGAGCAGATAGATTGAGCCGGAGAGAAGACTGAGGGAAGAAGTGCATTTGATTTTTTTTTTTTGGTTTTGAGAAATAAAACTCCATTTCTGATATAAATATGAGAATTTACTCTAAAAGTTCCTGTAGTATTTAGAAGGTTTTAAGGCAATAGCTTTGACATAAAATAGAAGTAAAGAAGTTGACAAAGTTAATTTAGATAGTCAATTGAAATAATCCAGAGTACACTTAAATACAAAATTTATTTATTTTGAACTCTAATAAGCTTAATTTAGGACACACTGACACATGTCTCATAAATGTCAATGAAAATGACAATGTTCATATTTTCATTTCTGTGAATATGTTCACTACTCTACTCTGCTGATGACAAATGCCAAGTACAATGCTGTTAGTTTAGCATTGTTAGAATGCATTATATCTTCAAAATATGCTAGCATGTTTTATAGAAATATAAGAAATATTTTCATTATAATAGAGAGTTTTGAATGGAACTTTAAAAAATAACTACATTGGGGGAAAAACAAAAGATGACTTCTGTAAATTAAATCAATAATAATCATGTGAAATGCTATAGACTAATGAATAGGAACAAGTATAATAAGATACAATACTTGCTACATTACAAATTATCTTAAATGGCCTCGTATTCCTACTGGTTTGGCCTGTAGTGACTAAATGATGATTAGATGCTTTCAACTTGATATCAGTTATATTTAAACAACTTAAGAAAACCAAAGAGTTTGTCATGGTCCTTGTCATCGTAAACTTCTAAATTTTGGTGTTTCTTTGGGCAGTGTCCTAGGTCTTCTTCTCTTTCCTGATTAATCTCTCCCTAAGTGATTGCATTCATTCCCAAGGTTTATAACACCTTCTGGGCATCAGTGGCTACCAAGTTCATTTCTCTGGCGAACACCACTTCTCTCAGCTCATGTCTACTGCCTTCTTCTCCTCTTCCTCCCTTTTCTTCTAGCAGCTTAATCAAGAAATAATTGATGTACAATAAGCGACACACATTTTAAATGTACAATTTGATAAATTTTGATGTATGTATTTGCCCATGAAACCAACACCACAACGAAATACTCAACATCACTCAAAAAGTTCCCTCCTGCCCTTTCTAATTCCTCTCGTTTCCCTCTCCCCCTCACTCAGTGCTAGGAAACCAAAAATTTGCTTTCTGTCACTGCGTCTTGATTTACATATTCTAGAATTTTACATAAATTAGGTAATTTGATATAATGAATAAAGTGTTCCTATAATATTTAAAAGATTTTAGGGCTAGAGCTTTAAGAAGACAAAATACAGATAAACAACATAAATTTAAACAACCATTTGAAATAATTTTTCAATCTTTTTTTTTTGTGTCTGGCCTTTTCACTCATCCCAATTATTCTGTGATTCATCCACGTTGCATTCTTTCTTATTGCTGAATATTAGTATTCCATTATATGAATAGACCACAATTCGTTTATCCATTCACCTGCTGATGGGCAATTTTTGGCTATTACAAATACAGCTGCCATGGACATTTGCATAAGCCTTTGTATGGACACGTTTTAGTTTATCTTGGGTAAAACCTGGGAATGGAGTGGCTGGATCATATGGGAGGCAAATGTTTGAACTTTTAGGAAGCTGCCGAACTGTTTCCTAAGGCGGCTGTTCCACTGCTGTTCCCACCACTAGGGTATGAGAGCTCTAGTTATTCCTTACCCTTGCCAACACTTAGTTTGGTAAGTATTTTAATTTTAGTGCTAATAGGTATTACTGTTATTTCACTGCAGTTTTAATTTTCATACTCCTGATCACACGTGTTGTGGAATGCCTTTTTGTGCTTATTTGCTGTATACATACTATTTTTAGTTAAGTTCAAATATTTTAATTGTTTGTTTTGAGAAAAAATATATGCACATACACACATATGTATATTTTTCTAGATATAAGTCCTTTAGCAGATATATTACTTGCAAATAGCTTCTTGTTTTTTTTAATTTTCTCAATGGTGTCTAAGAACAGATATCTTTAATTTTGATAAAGTACAATTGACTGATCTGTTTTCTGTATTATGCTTTTGGTGTCATATCTAAAGAATATTTGTCTAGATCAGGGTTACATCAATATTTTCCTATATTTTCTTCTAGAATTTTTATAATTCTGCTATATATTTATATCTATATCATCTATATCATCTATATCATCTATATCATCATCTATATCTATATCTATATCTATATAGCTCTATATGTTTTTTGTTAATCCTCCCCTGAGGATATTTTTTCCATTGATTTTTAGAGAGAGTGGAAGGGAGGGAGGAGATGTGTGAGAGAGAGAGAGAGAAACATCAATGAGAGAGACACACATCCATCGGTTGCACCCTGACTGGAGCCAGGGATTGAACCTGCAACTCAGGTACATGCCCTTGACTGGGATTCGAACCCATGACCCTTTGGTTCGTGGACCAACACTCTAACCACTGAGCCAAACCTGCCAGGGCTCTATGTTCTATATTTAGGTTTAGAGTCTAGTTTGAGTTAATTTTTAAATATGGTATAATGTATAGATCAAAGTTCATTTTTCTTGCATATATATATCTAATTGTTCCAGAACCCCTTTCTGAAAGACTGTCCTTCTCAACTGAATTGCCTTTTCATCTTTGTTACAAAACCAGTTGTCTATATATGTATGGGCTTATTTCTGGACTCTATTTTGTTCCATTGATCTATTAGTATATTTTCATGCCAATATCACACTACACTCATTACTGTAGCTAATATTCTTCTTGAAATCAAGTAGGTTGTTCTTCCAACTTTTTTGTTTCTCAAAGTTGTTTGGGCTAATCTAGGTCTTTGCATTTGTATATGAATTTTAGAACGAGCTCGGTAAAGCAGTTTAGTTTTCAATTCTATTTTTTCTCAGTGTTTCGTATTGATAATTCCTATTAGCATGTCTTTAAGCCCACTAAATCTTTTCTTCTGCAATGCCTAATCTATTCATACAAGAATTCAGTATACTTTTCATCTCAGACATTGTAGTTTTCATCTCCAGAAGTTTTATTTTGTCATTTTTATATCTTCTCAAATTTTTGAAAATATAAAAAAATAGGGACTTCTGGTCAAGATGGTGGCATAGGTAAACGTGGTACTCGCTTCTTCCCACAATCATATCAAAATTACAACTAAACTACAGAACAACCTTCATTTAGAACTGCCTGAATCCTGGCTGAATAGAAGTCCTACAACTAGGGATTTAAAGAAGCCACATCGAGAGTAGTGGGAGAGGTGGAGATGCAGAATGGGCTGGTCCCACACCCACTTGTTGTTGATAAAAATCAGGAGGGAGCCCGGCCCGGCATGGCTCAGTGGTTGAGCACCTAGGATCCAGGTGATCAGGGTTCGATTCCCGGTCAGGGCACGTGCCCGGGTTGTGGGCTCGATCAATGACTCTCTCATCATTGATGTTTCTATCTCTCTCTCTCCCTCTCCCTTCCTCTCTCTGAAATCAATAAAGATATATTAAAAAAAAAATCAGGAGGGATATCTCGGCTGTGGAGGTCCTCCCGAGGAGTGAGGGGTCCCAGCACCACACCAGGTCCCTAAGTCTAGGTAGGGTTCCTGTGCTGGGAAGAGAAGTCCCCATAACTTCTGGCTGTAAAAGACAGTGGGAATTGAGGTTGAATGACACAGAGGGCTGCTGGAGTCCCAGGTAGTTCCTCTTAAGAGACCCGCACACGAAATTACTCTGACATCCTCTTTCTGAGCTCCAGCGCTGGGAGAGCTGCTCAAAAGGCATCAGGGACAAACAGGGAGGAACTTAAGTGTCTGACATCAGGACAAGAGCTGGGGTGGCAGCTCTCTCCCAGACAAAAGTACTGGCAGAGGCCAATGTTCCTTTGATGAGCCCTCCCCCACAGCGCTGGCAGGCGGGCACCATATCTGAGCCTCTATCAAGCTCGCTATCACTGTTTGCCCCACCCTGGGGACTCCCTGAGACCCCACCCCACCAAAGTTGCAGTATAAGCATGACCTATGTCATATTTACCTGTGGTAGGTGAATCTTAATCTTTCTATTATTTCTATATCTATATTTGCATATACATGGTGGAACAAAGTAGGTTTACAGTCGTTCATATGGAAAATAATACAATAATTAATACATAACAAAACAAGAATAAACTGTGTTTCACATACTTACGACTGTACACCTGCTTTTTCCTGCCCTGTACTATATGCTCTATTGGCTGTAATGTAGTTAACATTTATGCAATAGGCACTATATGTCACTTAATGTTCACAATCTAAATAAGTTATCTTTATTCTTTCCATTTTATAGAAGGGAAAATGAAGTTCAGAAAGAGTATATTTTCCCCCAAAGTTATAAAATGAATACTTGCCTTCAAAGCATGAGCTTTGGGTCATTTAGTCTTACTGATGGACAACCTGGACTTGAAATACTTTCCAAATATCACAAGGAACCTTCAGGAACATACAAGGCCTCTGAAGGACCAGGGACATTTCTGAGGGATCAGATTGTATTCTGCATGTTCAAATGTACTGTTCTCACTGTCCCAAGAGGCTCTCATGTGGAGAATGCTCTTTTCTTGCATAAAAATTGTTAAGATTCTGCGATGTGCCAAGCCTTAAGTAGGTACTATTAGCTATGTGATGACTGGCCTCTCCCACCCGTGATACTGATAAGTAGTGTATGGAATTCCTAGTATAAGAGTTGTGGGGTTTTAGAGGGAAAGAACACTGTCTTGTCCTCTAGTTTGTCTCCCATATCTGGCACACACTATACATTCCATGTGGAATTTTATCAGCAAATGGTCAATAAACATGAAAATACTCATCTCCTTTACTTCTTGTCTTTTCTTTTCTGCATGTGCTTTCCTATGTAGAAAAATTAAACCGCAATGTTCAGTCTCCGATGAAAAATTGAGATAAGAATGAAATTAAGAGTTTAAGGACTTAAAAAACAAAAGTACTGAAATTTGTCAGTTATGAGGTGGGTGGTAAGTCTGCACTCTTTGCACCTTGCTTGCCAGCCCCAGCTCTGACCTGTTAGATAAGCATAGTGTAGTTACCCTATCTACCATCTAAACCTCACTGTCCCTGATGATTATTAGAGATAACGTAGGTGTCATTTTTAAAAATTGAAAAACAAATGAAATTTGTTTTTCTGCGCTGCAACCACCAAAAAGCAGTCCTCATGCCTTTCATTAGTAGAACTGTGTATATAATTTACACATAAAGCTATCATAGGCTTATCACCCTAGACAGTATGCCTGGGGGTAATGTGGAAATTATGCTCTTTTGTGTGACTGGGAAGGTCTCCAAGAGGAGTGCCATTTCTGGGAACAGCAGAATTCTTTTCTCACATGAGCTACATGACAGAAGAGTGTTACACAGCTCACCCATGGATGCTGGCAGCCAAGTGACACCCAGAGCTCTGATTCTGCATTATGTAATTGCAAATCCCTGCAGTGCAATAACTTTTCAGTGTGCACAGTGATCTAAATTAATGTCTCACTTCTACTCAGGGGGAACGAGGCTGCCAACAATTTCATTTTTTTCTTCTAGTTGAGAGGTACAATTTATCTTAAAGAAAATTGTAATGACTGCTTCTATGCGTCTGTGCTGTGAAATGAAGATGTGTTTTGTGCTGTCCGTGTTGTTTTTCTGCTTAATCCTTTGAGATGAGTGAGCTCCATACGTTTCAGTGTGTGTTTCTTCATTCATTCAGTTGCTATGAGGTACCCCAGAGGTGCTTTGGCTGTTGTATATATCACTTCTACATTTAAGCATGGTTGCTTGGTGCCCAAAATATGAGAGATACTCTTCCTAAGGTAGCAGCTGGGCTTCTGGGAGATTCCAAAGATGATGCCATTGGTTATTTTAGAACCGTTCCTCTTGGATCTGTAGCCTATGACTCTCTCCCTTTCCTGGAAGTACTCACTTTTCTTTCAGCTTGAATGAAAACTTATTTCTGCTCTTTGACCTAATTTTTCATAAATGATTGTTTACCTATGACATTTTCATAATAAAAATGTGTTTCAAATGGAAATTATTCCCTTTGGTTCAATTATTTCTAGTGCTGCATGTCTGATAGTGATATTGGATAAGGGCTTTAACCTAGAGGGATATGGTTCTGATTACTTAGAAACTGGCAGTTTGATGGTTCCTCCCGGAATTCAAATGTGTATGAAAACCCTCTACCCATCCTTAACCTTTACTTGGATTCTATAGGAAAATGTCTTTACATGAGAAGTGTGCCTGGGCAATGGAAGAAAAGCATGCATGTTTTATGGAAACCCAAGCTCTTCCTCTACCACTTGCAAACAATCTTATCTCATCTGCCCTAATCTACGCTTCCACATTCTCTTTCGTGAGCCCCATGAACAGTCTCCTAACTGGTTTCTCCACCACTACTCTGATCCCCTCTACACTTTTCTTCCCATGCGGAATTCACATCGAGCCATATCAACCTCTCCCTCTCCTCAGAACCAACCACATACCTAGGGGTAACATTCTTCAGTGCTTTTCCTTTGGTCTTAGATAAAGGGAAAAAACTCTTATATGGCTTGCAGGCTTGGCTCATTCGCTCCACGCTTCTCCTTCTCTGAGCTCCAGTCTTTCTTGCCTAATTCCAGGCCCCTCAAGGGGCCACATTCCCTTTTATTCACATATAGATTCTTATACCTAGAACACAGGAACTCATAATTTTACCTTGTTAACTCCACTCTTTCTTTTGATATCAATTCAATGATCACTTCTTCAGGGAAGCTTTCCCTCACTAACATACTCTGTTCATTAAAAAATGTTATGCTCCCACAAGCACTGTTTTTCTGTCCTTTATAGCACTTTTTCTACACATTCATTTTGTGTAATGATTTTGCTTAATACTTATCTTCCTTAAACATGAAGGCAAAGATTGTATTTGTTTTTTTGCTTGACTTTGTATATCACAACCAAATACAGTGATTGGGATGTGAAAGGGGTTCTATAAATATATATATTTTAAATGAATGAATGAAGAAATGAAGCCACATGGCAAGAATTTGTAATAAACCTTTACTAGGTCTGTTGTGATTGGTTAGTAAGACCAGAAAAGATGGCTGTTAAGCTATTAATGCACTTGAGAGTTTCTTTTGGTGAGATAATTTGGGTTATCAAGTTTACCAGTTACATTTGAAAGCAGGAATCACTTAGATTTCATCTGAAGAGACTCTAGAGGGCAAATGCCCAAACTCATGAAAGAAGGCGAATCTAGGTTGGATTCTAATTTCCTTGGTGTTTACAAAGAGAGTTTGGGAGATATTCAGCATGTCTGAAATGCCCATGGGAGGAAATATATACTCATATGGTAACAACATTTATTGAGTTCTTACTATGTGTCAGACAGTGTGCTAAGCTCTAAACCTATGGTGACTCTTTTATGTTTGCAGACTTTGAGGCGTAGGTACCACCATTATCTGCTTTTCATAAGTGAAGAAACCAAAACATGATCAGTAACTTACTGAGTTCGTAGAATTAGTAGGTGGATCTGAGAGGTTTGTAGGAGTCTAGAGCCAGTTCTTATACCGCCTGATTAAAAATAACATTATTAACATCTCTGTTTTGTCTAGAAAGTATGAGACAGACATTTCACCTTTTGCCTAGTAAGTAAGTAAGAATAAGAGATGAGCACTGATTTTTAAATATAAGTGCAGGGTTTTTGTTCTCTCCCAAATATAAATATCATCTGTATTATATTTAAAAATATAATGAAATGAAAACTAAAATGATAATCCATCTTATTCTTTCTACTTGCTTTAAGAGCTGTTTGGATTGTTTGAATCTGTACACTAGACTTTTAATACTGTCTTTGGCATTAAAGTTAAGATATTATTAATAATAATATGATACTGTACATTTTCCCCCACTGCAATTTTATAACTTATTTTAAAATTCTTAATAAAAATTTTATTTTGATACCTTACATTTGTATATCATTTTACAGTTTATTAGGTATTTTTGTTATGGATTAAAGAAGTTCACACATATACATATTTACTTTGTATGTATACTTTATACATGAGTGTTAGTAATTATTTTTTATTTATAAGACTGCAAAAGAAGTATGATTAGCAACATTTTCTTCACAGCTCATTATGATTTCTAGAAAAAATGGTCTCAAAGTGAGCTTAGCACTGCTATTTTCTTATGTTAGCTGCTGGGAATAACAATAAATTAAAAACATTTAAAGAGATGGTAAAGCTATTAAAATGGCATACAATAGAGTTTTTAATGCAATAATTATTGTCTTTAATTTTCTAGAAGTCTATTTCCTAAAAACTTTGTTTTAAATCTTGCTCTGTTTACACCAAACCATTGTAAGTGTCTTCAGTGTAACAGCAGCACCGGAAATGAGTGACAGCGGGGTAGCCTGCCTGGCCTCCAGACCCTCACTGGTTTTCCTTTGAAGACCTGAGAGCGAGTATGCATTGAAATTCTACCAGCATATACTCAGGTGCAGTGGAAATAAAATCAGAAAAGACTTCTTCAAGGTTGCATTTTTTTAAAAATTCAAATTGCCCATCGTATAACATGATTCAGATTTCCAGTCAAGTTTTGACATTTTTCTGTAGTGTGTTACATTGACATGCGACCACATTGCTTCCCATTGTGGCTAGGAAGGTGGGAATTTCATGGGCAGGCAGAGGTAGGATCAAGTGTTTTTTCATTCAAGTGTTCTTAGTTAAGGTTAGCCAGGAGTGGTGTCGGTAGCTGTAATTGGCTATCTAAGCTCAAAATCACAGGACACAATGTTCTTAGGTTCTGAGTTGAAAGCTCCAATGTTGCAATCAATGTTTGTTTCATTTTGCAAAACACAGTAGTTCCTTTTTAACAGCTTGACCCTTACAAAGAAATTTCAGTTGAGAAACAGAAAACAGCAGGTTCTTGGACTCCTCCCTCAGCGCAGTGAACTTTATTAAGTATTACATGCCTCGCTTTCCAGTTAGAGCAGGCCTCCATTTGAGGGGAAGGAGGAAACCCAGACACACAGGAGGCGCATTGTATGGAACAGCAGAGAGCATGAGCTCAGCCGACCTGGGATGGAGCCCTGGCCCCGCCACCTCCTAACCTTGAGGCCGGGCCTTCCCCTTCAAGGGACAGGGAGCGCAGTGCATGGCCCCCGCCCTGCCTGATCCCCACAGTATTGACGGGGACACAGGTTCTATAAGCTGTAGCTCCGTGACGCTTTATGCCAGTGTCTGAAAGCATCTATATCATTTTAATCTTCTACACAAGGACTGGCACATTACCAATTCTTTTGCCTTATTTCCTAATATCAAGAGTCCTTTCATGAAGCGAGTGGCTCAGGAAGTGTAGACCTGGAAGGGCCAGAGAACCGCACATAACGCGATCACATCGGCAAGGTCGTTATGGTCTCTGTCCTTCCTTCGCTGTCTCTGCTTTTGTTTTCGGCCCTTTGTAGTGCTTTAAACGGCTGGGCTGGGCCTGGGTCTCCCCGTGACATCCCGAGAGCCGAGGTTAAGGCTAGTGCAGCAGGGTGGTGGCTGGCGGTGGCCGAGGGCGGCTTCCTGTCTCCTCGTGTTCTGCCTCAGGAGATGCACTTACGGCCACGGTGTTCACGGTTATGCCGATCTCCAGGGTGAGTGCCTACTGTCTTGTCCTGGGCTGCTTCTGCCACGTTGCCATCGTTATAACATAAAATGTGATGTGTTTTTCCGACTCTTTTTGAGTTAGAAAACTTAGACGCCAGTGTCGTTGAGGGGCGGTCGCGGCGGTGAAGTAAACCAGCAACAAGAGGTGTATGACTGGGGCGCCTTTTCGCTCTTCAAGCTCACTGGTCACATGGCTGCGGATATGCTTGGGCCAGCTCACACTCCTTACCTATTTCGCACAGGGATCCAGATACTGTCTTAATTTTTTTAAGATTAACATACTTTTTGAGTCGATAATACATCCAAATGATTCCCAAATCAGAAAGTATACAAATACACATGAAAAGCCTTCCTTGCTTCCCTGCCCACAAGCTGAATTCACACATGTGCTTCCCTACCGTGGCCACAAACCGGGTAGTCTTGGTATAGGTTTCTTGTGTACGTTTACAGAGATACATTTTTATTTATTTATTGGAGTAACACTGGTTAAGAACACTCGATAATTTTCAGTAGCACAAGATTATGATTCAACATCTGTTTACTTCGTTGCGTGCTCACCACCTGAAGTTTGCTCTCCTCCCATTACCAAATATTCGACCCCCGGCACCCATTTCTCCTCCTTCCATGCCCCTTACCCTCTGGCGACCACCATTTGGTTGTCGGTGTCTGAGTTTGTTTCGTTTCTTTGTCTATTACTTTTTGTCTTTATTCCACACAGGAGTGATACACGGTTTCTGTCCTTTCCCACCTGACTTATTTAATTAGCACAACGCTCTCAGGATTCACTCAAGTTGTTGCAAGTGGAAATATTTCTTCCTTTTCGTGGCCGAGTAATATTCCGTTGTGTATATACCACATCTTTGAACACATAGGTTGCATCCCTGGCTTGGCTATTGCAGATGCTGCTGCAGTGAACATGGGGCTACATATATCTTTACGAGTAAGTGTTTTCATATTTTTGGGGTACATATCCAGAACAGGAATTGCTGACTCATATGGCAGCTTTCTTCTCCTTCTTCTTTCCTCTCCTCCCCTCCTCCTCCTCCTCCTCCTTCTTCTTCTTCTTCTTTCTCTTCTTTCCTCTCCTCCTCCCCCTCCTCCTTCTCCTTCTTCCTTCCAGGAACCTCCGTTCTGTTCTCCACAGTGGCTGCAGCACTTTACATTCCCACCAACAGTGCCCCAGGGTCCCCTCGCTCCACATCCTCTTGGGCACTTTCACTTCTCATCTTTTCTCTGATGGCCACTGGCAGGCATGAGGTGGTGCAGATACTTGTTAATAGCTATAACTCAACATAAATATGTATTCTTTGTCTTTCAAAAACACACATGCGTGTCTTAAAATAACATACATGGTTTGGCCCCTTGGTTATTTTTATTTAATCACTTACACTTTCTTTTCAAGCAGCCCTCCTGCGGTTGTGTGTATGCGGTTACCTCCTTGAAGAGCTGGTTCTCAGGACAGGCCTCTGTAACATTCTATAGTTTTCCTCAATAACTGGGGAAAAGGCACAGTAATTGGCTCTTCCAGGAGTTGATCAAAAACGTGAAAAGAGTTAGGTGTTATTATATTACATTTTGATGATGGGTCCTCCCAGTACACGCTGTTTGAACCTCTTGGGCATCCTGTTAAATGTCCTTCCTGTTTGTTAAAAAAATGACCTGTATGAATATACTTATATCTCCTCCAACTTATCACAATGTTGATATAATGATCTGACATTTAAAGGAAATCACAGAGACCTAGTCAAATTTGCCTTTAAGATACATCTGAGAAAAGCCCTGGGGGAAATTGGTGTTCATGATGGAGCTCAAATGCCTAGGTATTGGCTCCTTCTCTCTGTTCTGTGTACGTGTTTTTTAGGAGAGAAATCATAAGGTTTTCTGGGTTAGTCCTAATGTACCCAGCACATTAGCATATATTTTCAGCAAAGACCAGGACTGAAAACAAAAACCTAAAAACAATTTATAAAATTCAGAACTTATAATCCTAACATAAAAGCATATTATATACAATATTTAATATTTTAAAAGTATTTGTCAATTACAAAAATTACGTACTGGTTATGAAAACTGTTTCAGACGGTTTTTAGTTAGGTGAATTATTTCTTCCCTCCCTGTATAATTACATGATGGACTGGTTTCTAGAATATCATAGACTTAATGTGAGTTTCTAAAAATGCTTTAATCATATAATTGCTAGTTTATCAAGTAGAAAATATAGGTCTGAGAACACTATCATTATATCATTACTCTCCACAAAAGACTGTGAAACACACTGAAGAGGCCATTATGAAGCAAATAACAGTTTTTCCTATGGTGTCTAAATTTGCAAGGATTAAAAAAAAAATACTAATAGCAAAGAAAATGCCTAAAGGTAAAAAGTTTAAAATCTAAGCAGGCAATTTATCTTGTGTCTCTCTGTGTGAAAAATCAGTGCAGACAAAGGAAGGGAATAGGAAGATGAGAAGAGTGAAACTAATAGATTATCTAACTCAATAAGCGACACTAATGTTTAATGATTGATTCACTGAATTTCATGTAGAAAGCCTAAAGGAAATGTAATAAACTTGAGACTTACTATATGAATTACAATCTATTGTGCTTGTTATTTCTGAGTGTACCACCTTCCAGTGTAATTGCAAAAGATAATGATTTATATTGACTTGGTCTAGAGCCAGCAGGAACTGGGGCATATAACCTGAAATTGCTTAGCAGTTAAATTCAAATCTGGTTTTGCAGAACTCAAAGATTAAAGTTTCTTTGATTTGATGGATATCATGAGTCAGAAAATTTATTTATTTTCAACAAAATCTAGTAAAGTCCAAGGTAAAACTGCTTCATCTATGGGTTTTAATGTGAGAAGACAACTCCAAAAAAGTTTCTCTTTCAATATATGTTATGTACACATTCTCTCTCTCTCTCTCTCTCTCTCTCTCTCTATATATATATATATATATATATATATATACACACACACACATACACACATATATGTGTGTATATATATATATATACACACACACACTCACATATGCATACATACATATACATAATTCCCCCCACACACACTCCCTTGTTTAAAATAGTGAGTTACAGCCATATCTCTGAGAAGGAGGAAAAACAGAGCCAGAATATTAGATTTATAGATAAATGGGAAAGGTTGAAAGTGTTCCAATACTGTAGCCTCAAGAATAAGTATTATTTTTTCTGTTATTGTTTATTCTGATATTGAAGCTAGTTCATAATTAACATATCCAGACAACTTGTATTTTCATGTAATAGAAACATTTTTTTTCTCCCATAAAGTAGTGATTAAAAAAAAAAATTAAGTTGTTAAATTCCTGTTGCATTTTGCTCTTTAACCCTCTGATTTCCTTTCATGTGTTAAAAAGGAATTGAAAGTAATATTCTAAGAAAGTGATGAGCTTCAAAAATTTTTAGTTTGCTGAAGTGATGGCAAATTGATTCATTTCTGATCATTCAGGTCTCTCAGGATAGCCTGAGACTTGATGGAGGGCTGTGCGCGGGTGACTTCATGGCTTCCCGGGGGCAGTGTCGAGTAACGCTGAGGAGCCTGGGTTAATGGGTAGAATGTGGTTTGAATCCTGGCTCTGCCACTTACTTCTTTTTGACTTTGGCCAGTTTACTTAGCCTCTCTGTATTTCAGTTTCCCACTTGAAAATAGAGATGATGATGTTAAGTACCTGACAGAAGATTAAAGGCCATTATGGGTGCAAAGTGCTCAGAGCTGAGTGGGGCATGTGGCCCACACTCATAAATATTAGTTCTTAGTTTACTCCCCAGTAATCTCTCTTGTTCTCTGGCTCTGCAGCTCTCCCTCCTTCTCCTGTACCTTCTTTACATATGATTGTGCCTTTTATCAAAATACTTGGTACTTAAAATATAACTAGAATGTGTCTTTAAAATCTCTCTGCTACTTAATAGCTGGTGATCTTGGGAAAGTTCCTTAATTGCTGAGCCAACTTTTTCTCATTTGTAGAAATCTGTTTTCTTGTGAGG
This sequence comes from Miniopterus schreibersii, assembly GCF_964146895.1. NCBI lineage: Eukaryota > Metazoa > Chordata > Mammalia > Chiroptera > Miniopteridae > Miniopterus > Miniopterus schreibersii. Next base: position 35,756,973 of record NC_138108.1, on the reverse strand, counting down.
ATTAAATGACACATTAAATGTGAAAATTCTTTAAAGCTGTAAAATTTTAGGGATTATAGCTTGAAGTGTGAGCTATAGAAAGGCAAAGATCGTGTTTTTGTTTGTTTCCTTTTTGGAACAGAAATTATTTTTTTCCATTTAAATTGATCTTCATTTTGGAAAACTGTAAAATGCAAAAAAGTAGAGAGAAGAAAAATCTGTATTTTTTCCACTCCACTTAAAGACAATATTACCATTAACATTTTGATGTAGTTCTGTTTATTTTCCATGTGTTATATTAGTTATATTGTAGGAATGTAATTTGTATTGATCATGTCTTTCTTTAATTTTTCCATATTGCTAGCACGCTAACATTAAAATGTAATTTAAGCCATTATTAAGTCACTATTGTTCATTTCTCTTTCTTTATATATTATGTATGCACGCATATATATGCACAATGCAGTTTTCTTCTGCTTGATTTGTGTATTTTGTTTTGTTTGCCTTTCAGTGTAATATACACATAGCCTTTATTTTTCACTTTTGAATAGTGAGGAGTTTTGGTCTTATATGCTAAAAACTATCATAAGAACAGCCATGTTTAGCTTTAATTTTGTCACCAAATCAGGTCGCTTTTATTCAGATGCATTATATACAATCAAACTGTTCTGCCCTTATGTGTATTTGTCTTTATATCTTAACAGTATCAAAACTGGAGGGAGAAATAAATATGAAAATTTTAGGTTGAGTGAGGGAAGTTAACAAAACCTTCAGCTTTGAGAATGCAGAAATCTGAAGCCACTGTGGACTAACGTAACCTGAAGTCAATAGTTAGTAAAGCTAATTTATAGACTGATTTTGAATCTGCACATGATCAAAATGGGTGTAAATACACATACATTAAAATACACATACATTAAAATAAAATTAGTTAAATCATAGTTTTTATTAAAACATCATAGATGTTATTTAGGAAAATTTCTTTTCAACATAATTTGCGGTGTAATTTTTTCCAGTCATAGGATACTATATGATAACGTAGAAAGAGCAAAGAAAAATAGAAAACAAACAATGCTTGAATAAAGTACACACCAAAAAAACCCCAAAAACCCAGAAAAGGAAACAATTAAAAAGAGACCCCCACACAGCTGGGAAGTGATGCTCAGGGAAAGGGGCAGCTGTAAGGTTGTATCTGAGGCAGCAGCTTCTGTGGGGATGCACATTCGCAGAGTCAAATCAGACCTTACATTTGGATGGTTCAACTGAGCATACTTTCAATATGTTTAATTCTTTCATTCAAGAAATATTTATTATGTCTACTATATGCTAGAACATCTGCTAAGGACTGGGATTTAAAAATAAAAGAACCTCTAACGTCCCTCCTCCCAGATCACGATGTAATGTGTGCAGACCGATGTACACACAGATTGTTAAAATGCAGCAGGGCAGAAGCAGCGATGGTGGTAGGCACGGGTTATGATAATATCCAGAAAACAGAAAACGTCTCAGCTGAGTTTCAGTGGTGTCACTAAAGTGCAAGGCTGTGAGGAGTTAGGCACCGTGGAGGGTGAGAGATGTACAGACCAAGCCAGGCAAGGGACAAACCGCCTGGCCTGCCAGTTCTGCTCGCTGGAGTGTCATCTGTGAGGTGGGAAGACGATGGGGAGGGAGGGGGGCAAGGACAGGGATGTGGAAGGGCACGGTCGCCGTGTGAAGGTGCTTGGACTTCATTCTGAAGGGGCAGTGGGGAATGATTTCAGAGTTTTAAACCCTCAACTACATTTTAGATAGGTTGTCCTGCTGTCTCGGGGGGGGGGGCGATGGAGTTGAGGGAAATCATATATAAAGTGGAGAGAATACTTATGTCCTGTGACATTCTTAAATTTTCTCATAGAAGTTCTCCAGGAAATTAAAAGAAAGTCTTAAAATAGCCCTGTGTTTTTCTGTATTTTAATTTTGCTTTCCTCTGTAGAGAGAGCTTTAGGGGGGGTAATACAATAGATAGATAACTGGCAAAAAGCATAATGAAACTTTCCTTCCAGCCTCTACTTGCCATCAGGGGAAAATGGAAGCTACGCTGCTGAAAGACTGTATGGGGGAAATTGCTCAACAATTGTCACTGGAGAATGGCTTTTTTTAGAAGCATAATTTGGTTTGGGGAACTTATTTAGAGGTTACTAATTTAATCAATTTGGCAATCCAGTTCTTTCTTTTTAGCAGCTGTCATTTATATTTCCAGTATACCTATTAAAGAGCTAGAAAGGATACATGTACAAAGTGATAAAATTAAGACAGAAGAATCAAAGATAAACATTTTTTTTCACTGATTGAAAAGGACTATGAGCTAGCCTATAGCCAAACATACCACCTAAAATTAGCAGAATGCACACTTTTTTGTGTGTCACATTTTATTACTTTTTCTCTCTCTCTCCACCCACTCGCCCCTCCCCGCCTCTGAGATTCTTCAGTGTGTTCCATGCTTCTCTGTCTCTAAGAGGATCCACTTTGTTCATCAGTTTAGTTTGTTTATTATATTCCACATATAAGTGAGATCATGTGGTCCTTGCTTTCAATAATAAAATGTATTAAAATACTCAGTTTATAAAATACAGTCATGTTCTTTAGGTGGGTAGGGTGGCATAGCAGAAAGAGCAGGGTCTTTGAGATAAGACAGGCTTGGATTTCACTTGTGGCTCCCACGCTGACTACTTGTGTGAGCTGAGCTGGTTAGTTACCTTTTCATGCCTTTATTTTCCATCTGAAAAGTGAAATAAAGAATCCTTCCCTTGAGAATTATGAAAATTAAGTGAATTACAATTGATAAAGCATCTAGCTTAGTAGCTAATCTTTTCTTTTAATAGTGATTATCATTTGGCTTACTTATTCAACACTTTTGAGAGATTTTATTAGCCCCAGGAAACTTAGACTTTGATAAGATAAATGATTTGTTCAAGTTCAGCCGGAACTAAACCCACTTTTTCTGATTCCAAATCCCAAGATCTTTATTTTACCAAAAAAATGCATCATCAATGTTTCAAAATGTGGTATAAAAGGACCTCAAAGGCAAGCACCTAAAATACATATGGAAGTACATTTAACTGGGGCTTACTTAAAACATTACGAGGCAAATCTAAACTAAAGAAAAGAAAATCTTCAACATTTCAAGTATTTACTCATCACTTTAAATTCTGTGCCCCATACTCCTCCCAGATTATAAATTAAGCTGTGTCTTCCCACTTAGACAAGCTTTCTCTATCTCTTGGGAATGAAATAAATAGTGTGATTCTTTAGGGTTCATCTGTAAGCCAAACCAAACAGAGTTCTGAGATGTCAAACCTGCCTAACTGAAGACCCTGACCTGCTCTTTGGCCACTAACCCAACCGTGCCCGCTTTCAAAGACTATTACTTGATACCTCTACGGAAATTGCATAATTTCTGGTTAGGCAGTCTCCTTAATGCCTCGTGGCCAGGATCTAGTTTGGTTGCTGAGAGTTCTTTTAGGAGTCCCAGTTGTAAACATGCACTTAATTTATTTTACACCCTGTTTTACACCTTTTCACTCAAGTGTTATGCTCGCACTTGTTAGTTAACTAATCTCCGCGTATCTTCTCATTCTTGCCCTTCTCTTTCCCCTACATTTTTCTCACCCACTTCTAACTTGGCTTCACACTTTTTTTATACTTCCCTTATACTCGACCTGTATTACTCTTTGCTTATGTTGAAAAGACAAAGCAGAAAACAATAACGTTTCTATTTGAAATCATTGCTAAATATACCATATTATTAAGTTATAGTAAAGGTAAGGAAAAGGAGCTCATTCCTGGCAAGTTATGATCTCAATTAAAAAAAAAATCAATTAAGTATCAGTTTATAGAGTAAAAGTTTTAAGTTGTCATGTTTACATTTTAAATCTTTTTTTCTGTCCCAGAAAATGGAGGCCTATTTATCAAACCCATATACAAGCACATCCAAGTTGGTACATACATATTAAAAAACCAAATGATCTTTTTTGAACCGATCTTAGTCCTTTGCAATTTTGTTCTTTAGTGAAAACAAGTTAGTTTCTTCAGTCTCCTTTATTTGAATACTATGTTTCATCAGACTATGTACTTTTATCTGGCAGAAACAAGTTTATCCAGCCAAAATATTAAGTTAAACTGATGTGCTTTGAAAATGAATTCAAAGGACTACAAAGAAAATATATGCTGCTATTTCTAAACCAAATGCCTAAAATATGAGTGTTAGGGTTGTTTATCATCACCACACAAGCACAGGAAAATACAAGGTGTATATATTTATGTAACTAGGGTTACTGTTAAAAATACTTAACCAATATAGCACAGGAAACAACTGTAATCATAACAGACATGTTTTTTTACTCTATGCTGTTCTGGTACCTATAATTAAATCTCTGTTAGCATCAAAAATCAGCCATACATTTGTTAGTAGGCTATTGTATCTCTCTACTATCAAACTATAGCTTAACATTATTTTCAACAAAATTACTAATTTTATAAATAAAAAATCTGAATCTAATTTTTCATTGCAATCAATACAAGCTGCTTTCACAAAAAATGATTGCCACACCTACTCCTGACTGCAATAATTAGTCGTAATTCTTCTAGAGTGGTGTAATAACGGGGCCATTATTAGGCTGGCTTGTGTAGAGAAGCAATCATTATTTGAAGTGCTACACAGATTTGTTGTAAAGATGTTTTCAAAGTATGATATGTGACTAAAATATACTGGCTTATAATACCTACGAAACACTTTTATTCTCAAGACTATACTTTTAAGTGATTATAAATATGTAACTTGTTTAGAACTCAGATACTGCAACTACATATGTACTGCAATCACAATGTATGTATTGGATTGAATAATATATTTTATATCATTTTTAATAATCATACATTTATGTAATTTATTCTATATGTGATTTATATATAAATATATAAGTATTATATGTAATAATGTAATTATAAGATATAAACATATATATTACATATAGTTATATAGTTTTATAACATACATATAATTTAGTTAAATGTTATATATTACCTCACTCTATTAAAAGAGAGACAATAGGGAGCAGTGTCCTAAAACTAATGGAACCAGCTCCACATGTTTCAGCTCTGAGGTCAGCCCCTTACTAACAAACAACTTGGGGACTTTACTTACTTCCTGGAAGTCTCAGTTTTTTCAACTTTACATGTGGAAAAATAACATCCTCTTAGAATTTTGTGAGACTAAAATAAGGGAATGAATACAAAACACTCATTGGGGTAGCTGACAATTAGTGAGCATAAAATAAGTAGTAGATAAAAGAGAAGGAAATGGGAAGCAGTTCACAGCAGCAAGAAGTAGCTTGGTTAGTGTTACTATATTCTCTACATTTTCACAACGCTGGTTATCAAATCCAACTACTTTATGATATACAACTTAAGTTTTTAAAACCAAGCATGGATTTAAAAACTCTAAAACAAGAAAAAATAATTTGATGGTTTCAGACAAGTAGTGGGATGGTTATTTCTTGAATAACAAGAATGCAAATGAACAATACGAGGGGAGATCTGCAAACACATCAGTTTTAGTATATGGTTTGTGACTGCAGAATTCTTACGGACTACTTTGTGTGGTGGGACAACGCTTATTTAAAATGACTCTTCAATTTTCAAGAGTTCATATCAGGGTTAAGTCCAGTGAATGTAACATGAGACGGTTGATGTATAAAACCAAACCACAATGTCAAAGCTTCCCACAATTATTTGGCTTTCAAATAACAAAAGAATTCAGTTAACAGTTCTCCGTGTGGCTTGCCTCAGTTCTATGGTCAGTAGTCCCAGCAGAAATGCTAGTGGACATCCTCTGAAATAAGCATCACTGTGAAAAATTTCTGCTTACTTTGCTTCTCAAACTTAGAAGTCAGTTAGCATTTCTAGTTTCACAGCCAGATATTTAAGGAAGGAAAATAGTCTTTGGGAATCTTAGCAATTACTCCGAGCATGAACAGCACTTAGTATTTTTACTTCATTAAAGATTAGTAGTTGTATAAGAAAACAGATAAAAAGAAAAATTTCTCTGTATCAGATTTCTCAAAAGAAGATTTGAATGTGGTAGATTTAGAAAAGGGAAATTAAAAAGCCAAAATAGCAATGTTTACATTTATTGCTTTTATCATCATGTTAAAGTTATCTAGGCTATCTGGATTATCTAGGATCTCATATTATTTAAATATGCTGTATTTGCATGATTATTTTCTTCAAGAAATTCAAAACACTTTATGTAAATTTAAACCTCTGTGTTTACGTCTGAATGCCAAACAGTTTGATCTTTTAACATTCCTGCAAGCAACATTTTGATATCCTTTTGTGTAAGGCTCTCAAAATACTGAAGTAATCCAAGTTCTTTTCCCCCTTACCTTTTAGGGGAATTGTCGTCAGCTTTGCTTGTTGATGAAAAATTAGAACACAGTTGAGGTTAGTGGCATGTCTCACATTCATAAGGGGAGCAGCATAATCATGGGAGGTATAAAGAATATATAGAAGGTAGATCCTCAATTCCTTAAAGTTTAAAAACATATTTATATGATGGTAGAAGAAAACAACAAAACTTTGAAGAAGGTCCTGATGAGTGTCTAATTTAGCTCCAATTTATTTAAGAAGATGAAGAACTAACCAAAGTGTTAAGATACACAAAGCAAACAAAGTAAATGAAAAACCTTGAGGAAGTGTAGGAAAATAAACATTAGGGTTAAAATCTTAGCAAGTGAACACACATGTTATAGGACAGAAAAATGTGAAGAAGAAACTGCTTCTTCAGTTAGATAAGGCTTGTCTTGTAAAATACAAACTCTGATCTTTTAATGAGGCAGAAATCTTCCCACGTTCTGTGGAACAATAGTGATCTTTGGCATCAGCCTTACAGGAAAAATCATGGTGGTGATGGGAAAGCACTCGCTGTTGGCACAGTTTCCATGGAAAATCACAAGGTATATCAAGATTCTTACAGCCCTCTATCTTCTTCGCAGTTCTGCCAATACACCCAGAGGAAAATCACACCACCAAGAAAAATATCCAGAATGTATTTTTTTTGTAAATTTTAATTCTAACCTAGAAACTGAACGGTTTGGGTTTACAGATAGAATTAAAAAAAATATTTTCCTGCATTTGAAAGGCAAGAGGAGTTTGGAATAGAAAGAAAAATAGGGAAGTGAAACACTGACACAAATAATGTTGAAGAACATTTTTTTTTAATACCATTGCATATGATAAAAAACACATGGTCTGTCAAGAGGGGGAAACATCTTATTATAGCATGCGGGTCTGTCAAGATCATCTCAGACTGGAGAAGAGGAATTTAAACTAAAATTGGAGAGGGTTTTGGCATAAGAAAATCACAAAGAGAAAAGGTGCCAAATGTTTCTTAGGAGGAAAATCATTAGAAACTATTATCAGGCTGCAGATATCTCTGTACCAATTCCCAAAATAAAATCATCTACAAAAGGAAAAAAATTTTCAGAAGAAGGCTACTGCCTAACTGTCCTCAAGGATTGTTCCTCAGTCTGTTTGTTTATTGGATTCCACATGTGAGTGAGACCATGTAACACTGAATCGGGAAGAATCAGAAAACCTGCACAGGCTACTAACTGATGAAATCGAGGCAATAACCAAAAAACTCCCAGCAAACAAAAGCCCTGGTCCGAAAGGCTTCACCAGGGGAGCTTTCTAATTCTTTAAGTTGTAGGGTTAAAGAGTTTACTAAAAATTTTTCTTGCTTTTTGAGGTAGGCCTTAGTCCTACATCTGCCTTATTGCAGCGTCTTGACTCTCTCAGGCAACTCAGGCCGTGGCAAGCCTCAAGCTGAATCACTCTTACATTTACAATTCAAACCTATTAGGTAGCTCTGGATTCTAGTAATAACTTTGGGGGGGGGGTGGTTCTTACTGCTAAGATCATACCTGTGATTTTGTGTTCTGTGTTAAAAACATGAATACGATCAATTTAAAACTGAGACTACCAGATGTCTCTGTCTTTAGGGACAGTCCCCATGAAACTGCCTCAGGTAAAATATAGGGAACAGTCTAGAGAAGATGTTCCTTGGCACTCCTAGCTGGTCCAGACAGAAGCCCTCTGATCTGTGGAGAAAAGAGTGTAGGAGCTGGTGGCAGCAGTGCAGGACGAGGGGGGGGAGAGATGGAAGAAGAGGGAGAGTTGTCTCATTTTCTCTTGCCCCCCCCGCCACCCTGGAGGGGATCACATGTCTAATGTCTGAGTCTCTCCTTTCAACCACTGCCAAAGTCAGACTCTCCTCTGCTCCTCCAGTTCTTCTTATTTCCACCCCAACAAATCTCAGTTTTCCAAAGGACCTGCTAGTTTATTGAGATCAGACACGTATTTTTAAGAAACGTGGTAAATATGGGAAAATTTGCCAAATATTTTGTGGATTCATAAAGACATTTGTGACATATGTGTTCTAAGCCAGAAACAAGAGACCATATGTATATTCATCATCACTATAGTCAAAATGTACAGGGTGGGGCAAAGTGGGTTTGCAGTTGTTTGTATGGAAAATAATACAATAATGAATAAATAATAGTACAAGAATAAACTCTGTTCCGTGTACTCACAACTGTTAACCTCTTTTTTGCCCCATCCTGTATGTAAAAACAGTTAACTAAAAAAATGATTTTTATTAACATATAAAATAATTTTAAAAACCATAGTTTACTTCACTAAAATGCAAAGGGGCCAATATAATAGCATGGAAGACATTTTAGCCTTCTCATATTTCTCCAATTAGAAGTGTGTTGCAGATACTCAGCAAAGAAAAGGTTTTAAAGATCAAATCCATATTTTATTGATAAGACATGGCTATGGAAAATGCTGTGAAATTGTGTTTATGTGTTTTTATAAAGGCTTGAGTTAGAGTAGCTAATGATAATGTTTACATTTATGAAATCTAATACTGTTTTTTTAAAAATATTTGTTTATCTTTATTGTTAAGACCATTGCAGATGTCCCCCTTTTAGCCCCACTGATCCCCTCCACCCCACATCCATCCCACCCCCAGGCCCTCCCCTCATCAATGTCCACACCATGGGCCATGCCCATAAACATAAAAGTTCCCTGATTAATCTCTTCCCACCCACACCCCCCTCCCCGCCTTCCCTCTGAGATCCCTCAGTTTGTTCCAAGCTTCTGTGTTACTGGATCCACTTTGTTCATCAGTTTATTTTGTTTGTTATATTCCACATATAAGTGAGATCATGTGGTACTTGTCTTTCTCTGACTGGCTTATTTCAGGTGGCATAATACTCTCTAGTTCCCTCCATGTTGTTCCAAAGGCTAAAAGGTCCTTCTTCTTTACAGCTGCATAGTATTCCATGGTGTAAATGCCCCACAGCTTTTTGTCCATTCACCTACTGATGGGCACTTGGGCTGTTTCCAAGTCTTAGCTATTGTGACCTGCGCTGCTATGAACACAGGGGTGCGTAAGTTCTTTGTGACTGGTGTTTGGGGTTCCTTAGGCTATATTCCTAGCAGTGGGGTCACTGGGTCAAATGGGAGGTCAATTTTTAATCTTTTGAGGAAACTCTGTACTGCTTTCCATGGTGGCTGCCCCAGTCTGCATTCCCACCAGCAGTGTACCAGGCTGCCCCTTTCTCCACACCCTCGCCAGCACTGGATAGTTACTTTTTCCTATTTCTCTTGCTGAGACGTAGAGATACGGATGAATCCGCTGATTATTGTGGAAGTTTGAATGGACTTTCTTTTCCAGCTAACGCTTCTAATTGATTTCTAGAAATTCAAGGTCTTAATGCCAATCCAACCCTTTAGTTAAAACCTGCAAAGGGCTTAACTGAAGTTTAAAATTAAGTTTAGTTTTAAAGGAGAGCAGATTAAAAAAACTAGTCTTTAAACCCAAGATTTATATACAAAATATTACTAGATCAAATGCATTCATGAGCATATATTTCATTTAAAAAAGGTAAGTGAAACCTGATTCTCTGATCAAAAGAGACTGTTATCAGAGATGCGGCAAAATAATATAGTTGTATAGGATCAGCAAAGAAATGTAAGGAAGCTTAAGGCAGCTTTGTCCTTGAACTTTAATAGGCATGAGAATCAGCTGAGGATCTTATTAAAATGCCAATTCCTCTTCCGTAGAGCTGGTGGAGCCTTAGTTTCTACATTTCTAACAAGTTTTCAGGGAATGCCCGTGTTCCTGTGCTTGCACCGCACTTCCTACCGTGGCTGAGGAAGTGGAGGAAGTTCCAAGGCTCCACTTCATGTTTCTTTACCGCTGTTGGCCTACTTGTTGATCTAGGCAGGTCAGAGTGAATTGTGATACTGAAAGGATCAGCTGAAGGATAGTTTCTACAAAACTTTGCTGTGGATAAATCATCATATGCTCTGTCACATATTAGCTTGGCAGGATCACCCCTGGGCTATATCAGAAACTATAAGATCATTGGTAGCGTATGTGCTACAAGAGATTGTTGTTTCTTTTTTCACTTCATGTGGTTTTGTTGATAAAGGTAAGATCGAACTTTCCTACCAAACTACATGTTTATTATCATTAATACATCTCTTAGTAATTTGAAAACAAGGGGAATTATTATTTGGACTGGAAAAAATAAAGTACATAGGATATAAATAAATGATTCAACACCATTGTATTGATTTCTTTCTGGCTTATAGAATTGAATGTACACATTTCTTCTGGTAATTAGGTAGTTTATCATTCCCTACAAATGTGTGAGTTCCTTGATGGTAAGAATTGTGCTTCATGCTCAGCCTGTGCACTCTCCTGTGTTCAGCACAGTTCCGGGAACACAGTACCACTCTGGACACCTTGATCACTGGCGACCTCTGCTGCTCTTTGCTTCCACCGCTTTCTCTTGCAACCTGTATGCCTAAGCATAGGGCCTATGCTGCATTGAAAACAGTTCGGGGTGCACACGTGGTTCCTGTTTTCACTTCCTGAAGAACATTTGTTTGAAGTGGTTCTTGTTCCGTTTAATTTGCTCAGAGCATTTGAAAAGGAACCTGATAAGAACTTTTGTAGAAGTCTCTGGAAACAAATTATGTCACTTCTAGGATTGTAAACATTTGCTAAATAACTTGTTGAAGTTTGAGGGTGAGTTTATTATATTATTCTCTTTTTAATGCACATTTGAAAATGTGCATAATCAAAATCTAAAAGAACTAGGGAATCATAACAAGGGAAAATATTGTTTACAAGGTCAAGCATGTATAAGAAGAGAGAGACTAAAATAGGCACACAGACATGCATGCATGTTTTCATTAATAAAGTAAGGCATGCCTGTGTGCCTGTGAGTTCAAAATCCTACAAAAGTATTTATTGAATAATTATTTATTCCTAGAGACTAAATAGGGTCAATTTTTTAGAAGCTTATCATTGTCCCAACTTATTTAAATGGTTAAAAATAGTCCAATGTTAAGGGATATTTTAAAAGGCTACAATGCCTAGCAAAATTTCCCTGTTAATTGTCAGGATATAAAACAAGGATTCGAGTTTAGTTATTATATGGGCCCATTCGTTGTTCTGGAAGTACACATACATTGAACTTGACCTATCATCTCAAATATTGGTCACCAAAAAAGACTGCACGGGAGTCTGGATTGATTAGTGCAAATCTGCTACCTTTTAGTGAAACAACTTGAAGTAAATTGGGTCAGTCATTCATGCCCTTGTTTAAACACCAAACATTAACTAAGGGGATATTTTGTACAAGACATGAGTATAAGGATTACAGAAGAAGTGAGATACATTAGGTTTGCTCTTTCCTCAGTATCTTAAATAGTTTAGTAGAGAAGATGTCATGTGTGCATTTAACTATACCACGCAAAGAGACTGTTCTACCAGCAAGTTGCAAATGAAAGTCTAGAGTAGTTAGGAGGTGGGCAAAAGTACTTCTGCATTGGAAGGATGCCCCATTGATGCTGGGTCAATTAAAGTATCTTCATAGGAAAAAGACTTCTAGATAAGTCAGTGTGAGAGATGTTCTTTTCTGACTTGAAAATATCTTTCCTGTAAGGCTTTATTTTAGATAGACATTAATAAACATAAGCAGGTCAAAACTGTGATTTATCATTTTAGTACCAAATGTAGGATATATGTTGTCGAGTATACAGATAAAGTTACAGACTTGTATTTACAGTATGATTTAGATTTTATAATAATTCATGTGTATATTTATGTGCAACTATGTAAGTCTATGCCAATTTGGGAAATTTTGAGCAAGATATACATCAAACTTTAGGAGTAGTTAAGTCTAGGGGATGAAATTGGATGGGTGGAGTGGGGAGAAAATTCTACCTCTTAGGTGAATTTTAGGAGATTTTTACTTTTTTTCTGTTTCATATTTTTCAAATCAAAATGTGATTTCGGTTCTAATATAGAAAGAATCTTTCAAAAGGATCTAATCCATGTCTCTGTTTTTAAACAAAATCACAAAATCATGTCTGAGGCCTTTTCTTATATTTGGTTTTAGATTTTTCCTTTTATTTAAACTAAAATTCATTATTCTCCTATAATATGATTGCATATTGTTGCTTATATAAAAAATACTGGAAGCAAAATACACCAGAATTAAAAGTGTAGTTATATGAGACTGGAGAGACGATGGGTGATCTATTTTCTTTTCCTTATATTCCAAATTTTTTATAGTATGATTTTTAATGTTTTGATTAATCCTAATTTGTTTAAAGAATAAAACAGTAAGTTATCTAAAATACATTGGCTTACATGTACATTTCAAGACTATTATAAGAATAAGTTTACAATTGGGTGTGTCTTACTTCAATGAAACAACATCATTTATACATTATACCAACACATGAATAATTAACAAGTTAATGATGGTGTTACTTTTTTTTTTAAAGTGTGGATTAGAACCCGTCTCTCTCTCTTCTTTTAAATGTTTTTATTGATTTCAGAGAGAGAAAGGGAGAGGGAGAGAGAAAGAAACATGAATGATGAGAGTCACCATCGGCTGCCTCCTGCACGCCACTTACTGGGGATCGAGCCTGCAGCCCAGGCCTGTGCCCTGACTTCCTGCTTCACGAGTCGACCCTGAACCACTGAGCCATGCTCCCCGGGGAATGATGGTGTTACTTTCACATTAAAACCATAACAAGCAAAGGGACGACATTTCACAAACATCTGCCCAAAGTGTCAAAATGTTTTGGTCATTTTTCCCCCCTAAAAGTGAATACTAAATTAGGGCTGTAATACTGTCAGATATTACCACACATTAGCAAGCATTCATCATGCATTTCTCACCTTTAGTTACATGGCAGCTTCACATAATGGAAAGGTCAAGGGCCCTGGCTTTTGACCCAGGTCCACCACATACATACCAGATGAGTGGTTTTGTAGCATATCACTTAAGCTCTGTTTCAGTTTCACCATTTATAACGAGCAAACAAACAAAAAAAAATACACAATCCATTTTTCTCTTCTTTTGGTAGAGACCCATGCCTTCCTGTGGGTGGGTGGGTGGGTGCAGTTGGGGTTCTTAGAGTGAGGGAATGGTTGAGGGAGAGACCTCTCAGTGGCAGCAGGGCTGGCTTCCTGGGCATGCAACCAGTGCAGTCACAAAGGGCTTCACGTTCAGCAGGGTCCTGCGCTTGGCTTATGTACTATGGCCACCATTCTAAAATGATTAGTAATTTTATCATTGATTTTGTGATTCATAAGTGGCAATCAGATATGACACAGATAGGACCATGGATAGGTGCAGGGGGCCTCCCTGCTGCCTCCCCACCACTTCTAAGTGACTTCTTGGCTGCCATCTCCCTTGCCCCCTGGCTTTCTGGGCCCTCACTGGCCTTTCCGATCCTCTGGTGACAGGTGGGGGCCCCCCTCCCTTAGCAGGGCCCTGGGCACAGGCGCGGGGAGGGCCTCTCCGCCCCCGGTGTCTGGGAGCTGGCCCACGGTGCATTGCACAGGAGTGGGCATGGAGGTGGGGGCATGGGGGGGTGGTGAGGGGGTCTTTTTTCCACTCGGGATCAGGTTAAATAGTGTGTCTGCTCTGCCTTGCGTTTGGGATGATGGGCTTGTAGGTGGGAAAGACGCCTGGCTCGACACTCCTGCCCCAACCCCCGGAGGCCTGTGGGTCGGGTGGCTGGCAAGAGGGCGCTCTTGGCAGCTGATGAGCTCATGAGCTTTCCCTGGCGTGTGCACACTTGGGACCAGCGGCTGCCCAAGTACAGGAGCTCGGGCAATGCAACATTAAATAGCAAATAAAAATGCTCTAGAGAGAGACTGCTCAAGAAGCGTTCGGCTTTATGTCTTAGTAACTGTAATGACATGTTTTACCAACTTTTTGAACCACGGACCCTATGTTTTCATTTTGCACCGGGGCCTGCAGATTATTTAGCTGGTTCTGTGTGCCAAGATGTACGTTATGTTGCTGGAAAGACAGGTGAGAAGGCATAGTAAGTACCTAGCAAAGGGTCTGGTGATGTGGTAGCTTCTTAGGATGTAAATTGTTGAGTCCTCAAAATATAAAAGGATTAGGAGAGAAATTCTGGGAGGGACAAGGAATTCCAGCAGAATCGGGAGGGAAGGCTCCTCCCAGCTCACTTTCTGTTGTCTCTCTTCAGTATGGGTGGCTGTTTCTAGGGTGCGGTGTGCTCCTTTGATGTTAGAGATTTTTTTTGAGGATTCATTCATCAAGGTTTTTTTGTTTTGTTTTATTAAACATATCTTTATTGATTTCAGAGAGAGGAAAGGAGAGGGAGAGAGAGAGACAGAAACATCAATGATGAGAGAGTCATTGATCAAGCCCACAACCTGGGCATGTGCCCTGACCGGGAACCGAACCCTGATCGCCTGGATCCCAGGTCGACGCTCAACCGCTGAGCCACGGCCGGCCGGGCCATTCATCAAGGTTTTGAAATCATTATTTAGCAAGTGGTGTGCAATGCAAGAGGCCATTTCTTAGAATAGTCTGAGAAAGGATAATTGGCTAAACAAATTATTTGCTGTGCCACCTCCATCTGGTCACATGGACAGTATTAAAATACAGGCGAAGAAGGTAGCTCTGACGCTGAGAGCTGGAAGGTGGCAGAGAGAACCTTCCCCTCAGCCCCAGCTTTCCCAAGTAGATTTGTGGTGTGTGTGTGTGTGTGTGTGTGTGTGTGTGTGTGTGTGTGTGTGTGTATTTGAGCTTCAAAGTAGAGCATGGCAAGAGCTGAATGAACCTGTGAAAAATTAGCCTCCCAGCAGGAGAAAAAAACCTCTTAGCCCCTGGGAGGGGAGAAGGCCTTGTCTGTATTTGTATATTAGGAATATTAGTTTAAAAGGAGTTTACACAGCTTGTCGAGAAACACTTTCCAGAAAATTAAGTCTCTGTTTTCTCTTACCTCATTTTTACCTTTGCCACTAACCCACGAGCAGTAAAACTCAGAAATCTTTTAGAGTATTATGGCCAATAAAATAATTCATGAATGTAATATGTTTGGTCTGGGGAAATCTATTTTTATCCATTACATGGTGCATGGAATGCGCTGTACTTTCTTCCAAGTAACTTTTGGAAGATATCTGGCTAAATAATTCAATATGACTAGCAGTTATTTTCTGGAGGCTGGTATTGTTTTGACAGAGAGAGCATTGAAAACATATGGTCTTTCATGTCTCTTGCCTTGTGTTTGCCTTGAAAATGTTTATATTTGCTTGTGGTAAAAATGCATTAAGTTTCATAATCCTGAACAACCTTCTGGTACACAGATTCACTTTCAAGCAGTGCAACTGGGGAAACAGAAGTTTTTCAAAAGAGATGAGATTTCCTATGTAGCTCTGTATTTTATACAACACAGGTGCCAGTTTTGATCCTGTTTTCCTAAGCTTCGAATTCCAAAGCAACTGCTAGGATAATTTATCTCTACGCCACCTCGCCAATAGCTCATATTCTTCCAGGATCCATGTAAGTTTGGCTGGAATTTGTCAGCCTGAAAGTGACAGCAAAGTCTATGCTCATTTAACCTCACAATGTGGCTCCTACAGTGTTCACTGACCCTTCTGATTTTGATGGCATATGATGAAATGAAATGGCTTGAATAAAAGTTTTTATTTTTGTCACAGGATGAGTATAAAAAGTACATTTTCTTCACACACCACGATAAATCTACTGGGCATTTTTGTTAGCGCTTACTTCCTTTTTGTATTTAAATCAAGGAAGTAAGAGGTAGCTTTGGCTGTGTTCATCAATAGTGGAAATCCAAAGCAAATTTTGAAGACATCTAAGTGTACATATTTTAAACAAGGAGATCATTTTCAGGTGTATTTAATTTATTTTATTTTAGAGAGAGACAGAGAGAGACAGAGAGACAGAGACAGGGAGAGACATAAATGTGAAACATCAATCGGTTGCCTCCAGCAGGTGCATTTTGGTGCACAAAATGGTGCTCTGACCAACTGCAAGCTAGTCGGTCAAGCTTTATATTTTGATTTATTTTGTTAGGTGAATTATAAATTAATAGAATATATACCATATGTTTTCGTTAGGTGCATTGGTTAATAGAATATACACCAATAAAATATACACCATTAAGCCATCTGCATACTTTTACTTTCCTTGACTTTTCTCAGTTGACGGCAAGTTCAGCCTAAAACAGTGGTTTGTGCTAAATTTAGAGTAGCCGTATCATGGTGATGATGGACTTCATACCAAACTAGAAACCCGAGGCCCACCGACAAGACTGGAGAATACCTTACCGTATTCAATGTTGAAAGTCCTCAATTTTCTTTTCAAAGCCCATTATAGTGTTTATATAATGATATATTCCAGTTCTGTTTTAATTTCTTAATTTATTAGAATTATGTTCTTTTAGAGAACTTCAGCATACCAAAGAAAGATTTTAAGAGACAGTCTCTGCCCTCAAATTTATGGCAACACCAATTAAAATATCAGCGTAATTATAATGTTTAAATGCTCATTTTGTAATGAATGTAGTTTTCCAAAGCACACAATTTTCCATACTTTGGGCCAATTTTCAAAGAAAAATCATTTAATCTTTATATGAGGTATTAGTTAAAGAAAAGCAAAACAGCTTGACTCTAAGCACTTTGGAATTCATTCAAGATTCAAATTGTTAAAAGTGATTCAATCTGTTCACTGTTTGGGTTTTTCAGAGCTTATCCACCTGTAATAAATTGAAAAACCAGGAAAGACTGCATTGTTAGAACGTTTTCCAGTTGTACCATTAAGTACTTTCTGGAGATTCTTTTCTCTCTGAAAAAGATGGGCATGGCATGCACTGTTTGTTCCTTTTGTTTTGAGAAGATAATAATAGCAACAAAAACACAATCATCTTGAAAGATGTAGAAGTATTCCCATATGGACAGCACATGAATTCTCAAGGTTAAGGCACTTCGAAAGGGATTTTGACTTTGTGGAAGCTACATGGGAGAGGGATGGGAGAATCAGGCGGATACTTATGAGAGTGATTAAACCATTCTTGCAGCGGTTCTAACTAGAATAGCAGTAAGTCATTCAGGAACTTATTGAAGTGAGGTAATGAATATAGAAAGGTACGGGAGCAAAGTAAATCAGGGTGATTCCAAATGGTTTAGTTTGATTAGTGCTAAAATTGGAGGGCTCTGATCTTGAAGGGAGCATTTAGTGCACCAGGATTTTCGGATTCTTCTCTCAAACTCCTGACAAGTACCATTGTGACCCAGGCAGGGAGGCTGAGAGTAAGTCTGATTATCCAGTTTCATTGTGAGCATTTTATTCAAGGGAGAAATATTAGAAATTGTGAATTTGCCATAAATTTGTCAGTAATAATTTGCCTCTGTCTTATAAATTCTTGATCTCTGGATGTATTTCTTACTACGACCTTAATTGCCTGAAATCTATTTGGCATGTTTTATAATCTCTCTCCAAGGGGTCCTTGGCCATCTCATGTCAATTAAAACCGTTGTGTTTTGAATATATTTTTGTTGTAGCAATCAGATCCAGCCAGAAGAGCGGATTTCTGAGTCTAATATTAAATGGTTTTAGTATGGAGATTTGCAGACTGGGAGTTTTTTTGTAGTGAAAACTACAAAGAACAGAATCAACATTTAACAAATTTAGGTCAAACATGTCAAAATACACACTCAATTCCTCATCTTTAAAATTAAAAAAAAAATTTATTATAGCCCAGCTGGCATGGCTCAATGGTTGAGGGTCAACCTATGAACCAGGAGGTAATGGTTCAGTTCCGGTCAGGGCACATGCCCGGGTTTCTGGCTTGATCCCCAATAGGGGGCGTGCAGGAGGCAGCTGATCAATGACTCTGGTCGTTGATATTTCTATCCCTCTCTTTCTCCCTTTATCTCTCTGAAATAAATAAAAACCATATTTAAAATTTTTTTTATTATGAAAGTATTGCTGAGGAATCTGTTCTCTTTTCATACTGCAAAACTGCTTTTCAGTATATCAGGATGCACAGAATTCAGTCAAGGAAAAACAATATCTTTTGAGGAAAAGCATTTCTAATGACTTAATTTTGGTTTTTTTAGTAAACCTTTTCCACCAGAATGTAGATATGTATGAGGAAGCTAGAGGCTGGACCCCATAACCTGCGCTGCCCTCCCTCTAACAGGTTTGGTCAAAAACTGTAAGTGAGCCAGAGAAGAGATTATATGTAAATTCTAACTGAGGCATGTTAGATTTTTGCATTAGAGAACCTCTGCACCACTGCCCCTTGCTTGAATAAGGGAATTTAACAAACAGCAAAATCCAGGTAGATACTGGCCTCTCCAGAGGAACTAGTGATAGGCTAAGGCCCTAAACTGGACTGTGTTCTAGGAGCAGCTAAAAGAGGTCCCTTGTGATTATCTTAGCTAGTAAGACATTTTTCAAAAATCATTATTTTGTTCTTAGGAAGCAATCTCTGGGCTTACCCTAATGAGAAGCCTTGGAAAATTGCCTTTACCTGATGGCTCCGTTTTATAGGTTCCATTTTAGAACCTAGTACTGGGGGAAATTAACAGAAATCAAGGTCTTCTGTGAAGGCAGAGGAGATATTTTCTATTCGTCCCAAACATATAATTTAAAGGAGTGTGAAAAAAGAATGGAACATTAACACAATGTATATTGCAGAATCCATTTCTGTACAGTGTTATAGATTGTTAGACTTGGAAAGTTCTCAATGCTAGAAGTCAATCTGTTCATCTTCTTTTTTTTTATGCATTAAGAAAACAGGATGGGGCTGATTCAGTGACACACTTGCCAAGGCTTATTATTTATGTGGCTAGGTGCAGAAGTGGCTACATGGTAAACTGAGACTTGAATTCTTATCTCCCTAATGATCAATTTTCTTTCTAGAGGTTGCTTCTTTATAATAGGCCCTATAAAAAGGCATGCCCATAACCAACCAATACTGCACACACTTGACACACAACATCTCATGAATCCCTAAATTTACAAGCAAAATATTTGTGCAACTTACTACATTTTGATAATTGTTTCAACTTCTCACTAAGTGAACAACTTTTATTCTGACGAGTATAAGTGAAAATTATTCATTAATTGATTTTACTTGCTTCTGTTTTATATCTAAAACACTAAGTCATTGCTGAATTGAACATTTCAGTCCTACAACCAACCAGTGCCCTCATTGGATTCTTTACTTCTATTTGTAGTTCCAAAGTTAAATATCTTGGGGAAGAGAGGTTGGAAATGGTTTTACATATTTTTTTTAACAAGAGAGACATGTTGAGATATAAATGCTGGCACTTAGCTTGGCTTACTAGCCAATTTTCTCTTTTGTCTGTGTATCATTGACTTTCATGAGAGGTGAAAATGCAATTGTTAAATTTACTAATGCCAGGAGTCTGCTTCATCTCTAATCAACCCAGCAAATATCTTGTGACAGAATCCTTTTAATTTCAAGCAGTACTACACAGTACACCATCTCTCCTGTCTGTCTGTCTGTCCACATGTCCATCCATCCACTCATCCAGACTTAGCTCAGCAGTCCTTCCTATTGAGTGATGGATCATGAGGTCAGTAGATATTGCTAGAGATAAGTGTGCCAGTCATTTATAAAGAAACAGAACTGAACAATCAATGTGCCAAAAGGGAGAGGTTACCTGGGAATTTAATGGTATATTATGTCCCTGGCTTATAATTCCACATCCAGTGACTGTCTTGAATCCAGAAACATCAAAAGGTTGGTTTAATTATCAATGTATTTCTTGTTTCTTTTGAGTGCCATTCACGTCACATGTTCTCTTTCTAGCCATGTATTATTTCTTTCATTCTCATAGCTTCCATGAGCATTTACTTGTAGCTAATTCTCAATTCAAATCATTTTCATAAAACTGGTGAGACAATTTCACTCTCTAACACTTGGTATTGTCAGATTTCTTATTTTTTTTCCATAAATTTTGAAAAATGATATTGCATTGTAATTTTACATGCATTGTCAAGATTTTTCATGAAATTTATCAAACAACTTTATCTCTTTATTGGCCAAATGTATTTCTTTTTATGAAATACTTGTTCCTATATCTTCCCTTTTTTCCTATTATCTTATTGATCTGCATGACTTTTTATAGTTATGACACTATCACCCTCAGTTATATATGTTGTAACTATCTTCTCTCATTTTGTGACTAATCTTGTCATTTTTTAAAAATGTTTTTAAATTTTTATTGTCAACTGTACCAATATGTTTACTTATAAATTAAGCAACACAAACATGCACACATACATATGAAAAGATGGTATTTGACATATATTTATAAAAATGTGTGTGTGTGTATACAGACATTTCCAAATATCATTATTTTCGTGGTTATAAATCTCATGGTTCCAAAAACAAATTATTTGTGGATAGGAGATACAAAGTATTTACATACATTGATTGCAAGTTACTTTCTGTATTGAGAATTGTTAAAAGAAAAATTACATCTTGGTATTGAATAAATAGTGCACTCTACTTTCATTTATTACATGGACATCTCCAATTAAAAAAAAAAATCAATTGATGCTTGGATTCTTTTTAATTTACCCCAGGCAATTTTTTTTTTTGCATGTTATATGTAATGAGAATGTATATTCTGTTTAGAGATAGTATCTCCTGGTATTTATTTCATCATATATACAGGGTGTCCCACAATATGTATACATACTTTAACAGCTGATAGCTCAATATTGAAAATGAAATGTATTTTAATAAACACTGCCTTTAAAATTATTCAAAGTGTGTGTATACATTTTTGGGGGACACTCTATACTTATAGGCAGATAACTAGTGAAGACTCCAAAATATAAGAAACTACTGCATAATACCTTTTGAGTCATAAAATAAATGCCATGACATAAAATCATAGCTAACTCTTGCTGAGCACTTGCTAAGTACCAAGCCCTTTCTAAGCACCTCATAGGCTTTAATACACACAGTTCTCACAGCCGCCCTCTGAGGTAAGCACGGCTATTCCGACTTACACATAAAACTGTGACAGGTCAAGCAACTTGCCCCAGCGATCCTGGAAAACAGTGGAGCTAGAATCTGAACTCCAGCCATCAGACCCTTCTGAAAACAGAAGGGCACGCTGTTCAAAACTTCCTGGGACAACAGGTGCAGGCCTGCAGGGCATCAGGGAAACCAAGGTGTGTGGCCCCCTAGCCATGCCACACGCAGAAAACATCTTCCAAGGATCTTTAGCACTTTGGAAATAGTGGACACAGCCTGTTTCTTGTGAGTGTTTATATCCTTTAATATGGGAAAATTTACAACTAGCCCCTTTCCATTTAGCCTCGAACAGTCACTTACATGCTAAGGCATCAACACAGAGCAAGACCCCAGCCCCTGAAACCTCGCCAAGGTGGGTCGCAAAAATTCCTTGCTCTGTCTTCTCCGTGATGGCCTGGATATCAGCCAGGGCAGCCTCTGTGTTATACCCGTGTGTGTGTAAAACTGGTGGTTGTACCTTGCTCCCTTTTAGATAGAAATAAATATTACATATTCAAGCCTTCGCTCAGTATAAAAGGGGGTAAAGAAAATGAGGTTTTTGAAATATAGCTCATAAGTGAGAGAGCTGTGAAACTGAGGCCATGGGACTGCTGAAGCCTTGTTTGGCTTTTCTGCTGATTTCTGATCTTAAAAATTGGTGCTTAAAGAAAAGAATCTTTGATGGAGAACAAATCAACATCAGTCTTCTTAAAGCACCCTGAAAAGCATAATGAATAAGTAGCCTTGATTTACTGCTATTTTTGTGTAAATATAAATTAATGTAAGAGTTTTTTTCTATCTAACTTATTTAATTGGGTTCACTTTAAGGCTGTTTTTGTTGTGTGTGTTTTTTAATTTGTTTTGTTTTGGGGGGTGTGTGTGTTTTCTTTTTTATTATGATGTTTTGACATCTTAAAAAAAATCTTTCTGGCTGGGGGGAATGGTCCCTCTGGGGGCTAGCTAATTTTTAGAGAGAGCAAAGGGCCCAGCCAGAGCATGCCATTGATATACAAAGCAGCCAGTTCAGAGCCATTCTTCCAGTACCTGGCCTGTGCACCCCAGGAGCAATATTCCTGTGCCTCAACAATCCCCCAGCCAGGTACGAGGCAACTAGCTAATCCTAAATCCTTTGCCTGCCCTGGTTTGCTTTTCCCCCAGAAAGCCCAATAAAGGCCGAGCCCCAAATCTGCCCTGGCTCCTGTCTTCTGCCTCCTGACCACCCTGGTGTTTTTCCACATGGCCCTGCCTGGTGTGTCTCCTGTCTCTAGGACCTGTAACTATAATAAACTTTGTTTTCCTGAGTTTCTCCTCTGTCTCCTCTTGTGGCTGCACCTGACTGACCATCTCATACAACAATAAAACACAGGCTAGAAATTTGAAAACAAAAATTTAAAAATCAGGTGGATCACTGGAGTGTTCTGGGGTTGGGGGGTGGCCCTGCAACAAGCAGCAGCACGGTGTCCTTCTCAGACACTCGCTGACCAGGCTGTCTGTCAGCAGCCGAACCTGCCCCTGCTCCACCTCCTGCTCCGCATGATGCCACGGGCGCCGTCCGCGGAGGCCTGACAGCTGTGCCTAGTACAGGAAAAATGGCATTGCCTCAAAGTCACACTTTTCTACAAGGATTGGTCCTGATTCAAGTGCTGTTCATGTGTAGAGAAGCACTACAAGTGAAAAGGGACACTTGAAAATGTTCTTTTTCTTTTATTTCATAGATTTCTCAGTTGTGTTTTTGATTAAGTGCTTTGATTGATTCAACAATATCGCCCTCGTTGAGTAAAGCATCTACACATGTGGGAAAAATCGGATCATTATCTTATAATGAGCTATGAGTGATTCTTTGGCACCTCTTTCCTGGCTTGATGCAGAAGCCAGGACATTTGGCTTAACACTTGACTTCATTTCTCTTCGCCATGTCCAGAGACAGAAGCTCTTAAACCGAGCCACTGTTATTAATCATGGGGACCGCAGGCTGCTACGCATAATAAGTGCTTACTAAGTGTCTGTTGAAGGGACATAGTGGGAGTCATTGATTATTTTTAAGCTGTGGTATGTGGTCCTTATTTTATTTTGCCATTTTTCTGAATACCCGCATACTTGACATGTAAATGGGAAAAGAACCTGGCTTCTCCATTGTAGAATGACAGCTATAGGGCAAGTTATCTTAAAGCTACTTTTTACTTAATTGCTGAGTCTTACTAATAGGTAATATATTTTTAACCTGTTATGAATAATGTTAAAGAAACAATTTGTGAAGGCGTACACCTACCCCTACATTTCAAATGGAGCACTGGCTACCCAGGGTGGTATCCCAGAACTTTCATGTTGGTTGTAAACTGTAAATTTCTCGATTATTCACTTGAGGTATTCAAGGAATTATTTAGAGACTCTCTTCCTGGGTTGCGGGGTGTTTTTTCTGTGTGTGTATATCTAACTCAAATGAAATTTTACTGATTTAATAAAGGCATATTTTTGAATTTTAAGAGCTATGTAAGTTAGGTTAAAAAAACAAACAAACCACATTTATTAACTCCTTGAGGTCACTATAAAACTCAGACATAAAATTAATTTCTCAAAACACAAAAGAAAAGGTAGAATTCCCTGTAGGTTATGTCAGCCACCAAAAAAACAGTGATATATTATCATTCCCCACGAAGTTTCTTTACCACCAGCAGGCTTTAGTTAACATTATTATGATAGTGAATGACCCTAAAGAGGGCTCTCTGCTTCATTTAAGGCTCCTTCCTAATAACCTACAGCTGCGTGAACACCATCAGCTGTGGGAGTTTCTGGTGGGCACATTAAAAGTGTTGGTATGTCACTCCATATGGTTCTTATGGGCTTCCTTTGACGACTAGTAATATTCCAGCCGTCCAGCTGTCAATGGCCAATTCCTCAGCTGGGCTGATGACTTGAAAAGCTACTCACCAGTCTTTAATTGTTTCTCATTGTTGCTACTAAAAAGCTAGGAGCCCTTTGTTTGTAGTGGGTAAAAAATGAAGAGACACTCATTTCAAATTAAATGGTTCTGGATAGAGCAATCTCCTCAAATCTCACTAAACTTTTGTTTTCACACACTAAAGTCTATGTGGTTATGGGGATACAAACTAATTTGGAGGAGAAATTTTTGCCGCTTTGGTTGCATGAAAATGTAATCACACATTTGCCTAAGAGGCCCCAAATGGAGCATTGGGCACACGGGTAAGAAGTGATCTTATTTTGTTGGCTTGCCATGGAGGTATTTAACTTTCAAACTTGTTTTCTGAAGAAGAGCAATGAACATAAAGAGATAATGGCAGTTTTACTGTAAAACTTTAATTTAGAAAGAATTAGTGGCACCATTAGGTATTTTATTTGGAAAAACAACAGACGGCTTTATTGAAAAATAGCAGAAAACCTACAAACTATATATAAAATTAAATTAAGTAGAATTTAAAGGGAAAAAGACGTAAATATATAAAGCCTCATTCTGTAATGAGGTTAAAGTTTTATTTTTTTTATCTTTTATTTTGCTACTAAACCTTAATGTAGAACCAGTATTGTAGAGCCTCAGCCATTTATTGCTTACATTGTCAAAGGAAACTAATGTGTTGATATTTATGTTACCCTCATTTTTGGATTTTAGACATTTGCCTTTTAAAAAAATTATAAAATACTTTTGTTTTAAGAAGCTTGGTAAAAAGGAGATAGTGTTTAGGGGAGATAGTTTAGAATGATTGCCTTTGTATCTTTAACCTTCTCATGTGTAAAAATTCATTTCCTTTCTCCATGTTTCTGTTTGCCTGTTGTCATAGAAGGCAGAAACAAAAGTAACTCCAGGGTATGAGAAGTGTCCTTATAAATACTTATCCAGTGGTTTTAAGGCATGTACAAGTGGTGCTACAACAGAAATGAATAATAATAATGATTATTGCCATTTCATTAAGTGCTAGTGTCTGAGGAATACTCCTAAATCTTCAGAATCAATTAAGGCATATTTTTATAGAAGTTTAAAGCTAAAGACTCTAAGGAACATTAGTGGAACTTTATTTACCCCAAATGAAGGTATCCTGATGCAGTTGGAATTTCATGAAAAGGGTATCATTGTATAATCCTCAACTGTTTAATTACATAGCCACTTTATTTTAATGCTCTCCTAACATTTTTGAGAGTTCACTTATACTGTGGTAGCTATTTATTAGCATCTCTTTCTACTTTATCTTTCCTCTTATATTTCATGTCTTACCAAGAATAGGAATAATATATACTTTCTTAAGAAACATTTTTATTATACCTTGCAAATAAATCCCAGTAGTTGGTCCCTCAAATCTTTTCTTACATGGTATAAGATATGTAATAATGCTCCCTCAAAGTTGGAAAGTGGGTGGGAAGATGTTTTATTCACTTATTAAGCCGTTTTCTACAATATGTCGAAGTACTTAAAATACATCTTAGAAAACAGGATGCTAAGAGTTGCCAGAATCAGGAGAGAAGAGTAAAACTTCGAAATTTGATAATTAAGAGGGTTATTAAATATTGGCAAGCAGGTATTTAAGTATATAGTAGTTATTAAGTATATAATATATATATCACAGCCAATAATCTTCTCTCTTAAATTTTTTAACCAGGATTTAGTTATCAAGCCTCTTTGTGGTTTTATGTCATAAAATATTTAAAAAGAAAAGAGAGATTTGAAAGAAAAAGCACAAGATGAAAGTATTAGAAAGATGTCCATCATAATTTATTGCTTTCTCTTACATGACTGCATTGAGTCTGTTTTACCTGCAGTTGGAATAAAATTATAGCAAAGTCAATGACCACCTGTCTCCCACCCAGATGTTCCCTAACATATTCTAATGGAGGACATCCAGTAAGCGTGCAGGAAAATGAAGGAGATAAAAAATAGAAAAACAATTCACCATAAAAACTAAACAGGAACTTTCAGGGAAGCTGGAAGTTCGGTCATTGGAAAAATGACTGAGGAAGCCAGAACAACTGGGCAGCCACATGCAAAAACTAAATCTGGACACAGACCTTACACCCTTCACAAAAATTAACTCAGAATGGATCTTAAACCTAAATGTAAAATATGAAACTATAAAACTCCTAGAAGATATCATAGGAGAATCTAAATGACCTTGGGTGTCATTTAGATGCAACATTGTTTTTTAGATACAACGCTAAAGGTACCACCCATGAAAGAAGTAATTGATAAACTGAACTTCATTACAATTAAACACTTGTGCTCTGTAAAAAGTAATGTCAAGAAAACGAGAAGGTAAGACACAAACTGGGATAAAGCATTTGCAGAAGACATCTGCTAAAGGGCTGTTATCCGAAGCACAGAGAGAACTCTTGAAGGTCAACAATACGGAAACAACCAGATTAAAAAGTGGATAAGGGACCTGATCAGGTAGTTCATCAGAGGAGACAGACAGGTGGCACATAAGTGTCTGAAAGGATGTTCAGCATCATAAGTCACAGGGAATTTCAAATTAAAATAATAATGAGAGAACACTCCACACATATGATGGCCAAAATCCTAAACACTGGCACACCAATGGCGAGGATGTGGGGCAACAGGGGCTCTCCCTCACTGCTGGCAGGGGTGCAAAGTGGTACACAGCCACTTTGGAAGACAGTGTGACAATTGCTTAGGAAACTAAACACCATATGATCTAGCAACTGTGCTCCTTGGTATTTACCTTAATGAACTGGAAACTTATGTCCACGCAAAAACCTGCAGAGGAATGTTTATAGCAGCTTTATTCATAGTGGTCCAAACCTGAAAGCAACCAAGATGTCCTTCAGTAGGTGAAGAGATAAACTGTGGTACATCCAGGCAATTGAATATTCTTCCATGCTAAAAGCAACGCCCTAGCAGGCCATAAAAAGACATGGAGGCCCCTTAAATTCATATTACTCAGTTCAAGAAAAGGCTACATACTACTTGATTCCAACTATATATATATGGCAATCTGGAAAGACAAAACTATGGCGACAATAAAAAGATCAGTGATTGCCAGGGGTTAGGGGGATGGAGGGGTGAATAGGTGGAGCACAGAGGATTTCTAAGGCGGTAAAACTACTCTGTGTGATGCTACAGTGTTGGATACATGTCCTTACATGTCTGTCAAAACCCACAAAGTATACAACACCAAGAGTGAACCCTAATATAAACTATGGATTTTGGGTCATGATGTGTCAATGTAGGGTCATTGATTTTAACAAACGGACCACTGTGGTGCTGGATGTTGAAAGTGGAAGAGGTTGTGTGTGTGTGAGGGGAGGGGGTGGGGGGCGGAGGGGGTATGTGGGAATTCCCTGTGCTTCCTGCTAAATTTTGCTGTGAAACTTAAACTGCACTAAAAATAAAGCACATTGAAATGGCTGAGGATATTTAAAGAACAGGACTGATACTTGATCTCAAGATACCTGTTGGGCTGTGAGCTGCTGTACGTCTCCCTCTGCGGCCACAGCCCTCCTGTGAAGGCCGTCAGTGTGTCCTCAGGCCAGTGGTAATTTGAAGGGAGTGAAGAGCTTGAGGTGGGGGCAGCAGTGAGCATGGAAGGGAAAGCGGATCAGGCATGGTGAGAGTGCCTGTCGGAGAAGCAGCTGCCAGGTGATGGCTCAGGAGTGAAGCCAGCTCACCTCTTCCCCAGAAAGATTCGAAGGAGGGTAACTGTTGGTCGGAGATTGCACTTGGAAGCCTGGGACAGTAGTTGGTACAAAAAGCTGGCATCTGCTTCCATACTTTGCATTGCAATGCTTCTTTTTGGGTAGCTAGGAGAGAATAGACTGAAGAAATGAGTGTTAGGCACATAATAGATACTGATTAAAGTTGTAAGTGAATGGAGGGAAAATATAAGGTGCAAACTTGACACAAGGTAGGTAAGGATAGTGTTGTTAAATATAACCATTACATTAAATATTTTATTAACTTTCAACATTCTGAAAGCACCATAGCAATTTTATAACAAGTGCGTAAAAATGAGCAGATTTTAAGCTAATGCTTGTGGATACATGAAGAAATAAAGAATATTGAGGGAAATAGAAAGTTTTTTTCAAAAACTGTAAACTGTGACATAAGGAAATCTCATAGTTCAGTCAACTAGAAGGGAGATAAAATAGTGTCCAGGCATTTTTTTAATTGGAAATATCTTTCTCTTGGCCCCAAAAGAAACTTTCCATCTGTTCTAGCATCTGCTTACTGTGGTTCAAGAGTTTCTCCAATTTAACTAGTAGGTGTGACAGTTGTGACACCTGGGAATTTTTATAAGGACAGACAAGAAGGAGTTGAGGTGACTAGTAACCCCTTTCATAAGCTTTTCACAGATTCCTTATATATACACAGAACTAAAATAGCTGATCACATGGCACATTTATACCTTTTTTTTAAAGAAGCTTTGAATTGATATAATATCGGAATTGTACTTGTTTTTTTCTAACCCATTTATCATGAGAAGAGTGGAAAGCAGATTGCCCAATCACAGGACACGGTACGATTTAGGAGATGTGACTTCCAGGTCTGTGTGTGGGACTCATTTCCCTGTGGCTTTTGGACAGTTGCCCCATTTCTCTTTAACTCCATTTGTCCACTGGTAAAAATGCAACTTTAAATATTTGCCTATTCCAAATACACTGGAATGTTGAGGAAGAAAATGCACTAGAAACATAGTTGCTATGGTCTAAATGTTTGTATCCCTACCTAATTCCTTTGTTGAAATTCTAATACTGGATGTGATGGTGGATGGGGCCTTTGAAAGGTGCTTAAACTATGAGGGTGGAGCCCTCCTGAATGTGATTAGTGCCTTTTACAAGTGGCTCCAGAGAGATCTCTAGCCCTTCTACCCTGTAAGAGCACTATGAGAAGGCACAGGCTTTCCCAAGGTGAGGAAGCTGGCCTTCACCAGAATGCAACCATGCTAGTATCTTGATCTTGGACTTCCCACCTCCAGACTGTAAGAAATAAATTGTTATGGTTTATAAGTTACTGAGTCAGTGGTATTTTGTTATAGCAGCCTGAACGGACTAAGACAGCACTCTATGAATGCAAATGAACACCATTACCACAAAATATATGAAAAGATGCTTAACCTAACTTTAATTAGGAAAAGACCACAGCAACATACATTTTACACACAATAGACTAGAAAAAATTAAGTGGTCACAATACCAAGTGTTGGTGAGGATGTGGGTCAACTGGATTTCTTATTTATTACTGGCAGGAATAAAAATGGGTTCAATGACTTTACATAAATAATTTAGCATGATCTTGTATATCAGAACACTTATATGCCATTTGACTCAGCAATTCCATTCCCTTAGTTATATATAATCATGCTTATCAGGAAATAAGAACATGTATTTATAATAGTCACACACTGGAAACAACCCAGTTGTGGCTCCTGCATGAATCAATGATAGTGTCATGAGCCAGGATAATGATTCGGCACTACTGATGTGTGTCCAAAATAAAGTCTAAGTGAAACAAGGGACACGGGCATCTAACACAACAGCTAGGATCTAACACATAGGATGTGTACACAGTCATTTGTTGAATTGATGAAGGGCACAATGACTGATTTTGGGGTATTATGTGACTCTAAGTATTGATGAATGCTGAAGCAGCCTTTACTGACTAACCTACTTCCCTCTGATGACACAACAATTTACTAGGAACCTTTTTTCCAGTTACTTTCTCATCACTTAATGATTCTCCATTACACTTAATTGTATATGTAAAGTGTTTGTACCCTGCCGATTTTGTAACTAGAACCAGCTTATAACTTCTGGAGGCAAGGACCACATTCTCAGTGTCTTTTTTCTCTTCTTTCAGAACTTCATGGAGTGGGTAATCCTTAACTACTTAGACTTATTAGTGAAACTAAAAGTCCACTCACATTTTCATCTTTTTTAAAAATAGAAATCTATTTTGAAAAGAAGAAATCATGGCCAAAAGCAGAATCTTTCAACCAGGTGAAGTGCTCTGTGACTTCAAGTGGATACTTGCAAGAAGTTACGGTAATTATCTTTGTGTGTAGGAATATGTTTGTGACAAATACGGGAAAAATTTTATGTGGTAATTCTAGGATGTAATGAAATTCTTAGCACACAAGGCACCGATGAGAGGAAAACATTGTATATCTGATACTCATCCAATTAAAAACATGCTGAACAATGTGCTGTGTTCATTATCTCGCTAAGAAAAATGCAATTCAGATGCTGTTGATATTCCAGTTCTAAGAGGTTATTTTTTGTTATTGTTTAATCAGATACTAATCAGGAGAGATGCACTTTATAATAGGAGAGCCAATTTATCTGACATCCAAACTATGCAGATAGTTAGCCTTAGATGATTATTCTTAGAACTGTGTTAGCCTATTTCCAATTAAACGGTGCTTCCTGTTGTTAGAGTGGTTACAAGAGGCACAAATTTAAAGAGAAAAATAAAATGTGTTTCACCACCCTTCCTCTTCTACCCAGTCCATCACTAATTTAAACCTTCTAATATGCTAATTAGTTCATATGTATCAGATGAGAATATTTTCATAGAAATCCCAAACCAAAATAACACAACCCAAAAGGAAGTTTATTGTTTTATAACTTGAGCTCCCTGTATCTGATATGACCAGGATTTATTGCTAGTTCTGCTTGCTCTGGTTTGGCTCTATTTTAAGGCAATGGTGGTTTTGTAGTGGTGGCTCCATGCCTCATCTAGTGGGAAAGAGAGCTTTCCTTCAAGAGTAAAGCAAAAACTTGGTTCTCATAGGCTGATGTTGAGCCACGGACCCATCCCTAATCAATCACTGTGTCCAGGGAAACAGAATTAGTGTGGACCTGTGATGTTTGCCCACTCTACAGACACAGGAGTGGGGAGTCAGTAGCCTCCAAATCCATAGGCTGCATCTAGGAAGCATTGGTACTTGGACAAAATTTAGGATACTGTTACCAAAGGTAACCCTATGCCAATGGTCCAATTATGTACTGTATGATTGTATTATACAGTACATATAATATCTTTATAATTATGGGCTGTATATTTTCTTTGTAAAGAGGGATGAAGGGTACCTGACAAGATAGAACCGTTTTTTGTTTCTTGGTGGGTGAATGAAGCTATAAGCCACTTTTCTGCTAGGTGTCTAGGAGGGAAATTTTGGTCTATATTTTCTTAATTCTGAGAGGAGGTTCTTGAAGATTCCTTATACAAGCAGAAGAAGTAGGAACCCTTGACTCAGTAAAAGTATATATCAGGATATTTTGTGGCCAATAAAGTTTTCTCTGGGTATCTTTTTCTATGCAAACTTGGAGAAAAATGGAGTAAATTTGTATTGTCAAAGACTTCTAGGAGGAAATTTGAGACCAGCTTACTAGAACATCAAATGGATTGGGGTGATTTTAAATAAGTTCCCCTGTGTCCCCTATGGAACATTCATAGGGAAGGTGGGTATCTGACTAACCAATTGTAGGATATCCTATAGGAAGATTCATTCCTTAACATTCTGTGATTGGAAGACCTCCCTGTCACAGCAGGCACCTGTGGGAACAGTGGCCTAGAGTGAATGTTGAAAAAAGGGGATGTGTAACTTGGGAAGCTTATGGGTGGTGCACCTCTGCAGCTTGCGCTGCGTCACTGGGCGGGGTAAGAGGTTCAGATGAATGCACTCGACTAGGTCAGTTAAGCGCAGTGAATCTGTGTGGCCGTGGCAGCAGAAATGCCAGTTGAATCTCAGGGCCAGTGTGAGACTAGTCAGACAGCGGAATGCCTTCCTTCTCTTCCTGTTCTTTTCGTTTTTCTCTTTCCCTCTCTCCCCCCCACTCCCCGCTTCCTTCCCTTCCTGTGTTAATTCTCCTGCTTAAGATGAATGAGAAACAGAGACGACTTCTTTGGATTGTGTAAGTGTCTGCTGTTCTTGACAACTTGGTTAAAGAGAGAGGTTTAGAGAGGTCGCCATTGGACTTCCTTTTAAATTGGTCCTGTGAGGGACTGACTAATTCGAAGATTAAAAAGATGTGTGACTTTAATTATACCGCAGGCTGGTGATGCAGGCCACACTGATTTTTACTGGATTAACTGAAAGAAAACCCACAAAACTTAGAGTCATTCCTAAGAATTCTGCTTTTCTTCTGCTTTCTAGTCTCCAAACCCGATCAGGCATAAAATTATCTTTAAGATAAATTGTTCTCTTACCATCAAATGTAGGTTTGGATGATAATCATACATTTAGAGAAAGAATGAAAGAGGAGAGGGAAGGGGTCAATGGTCAGCAGAGAGAAATGAGGGCCCGAGACTCGGCGTTGGCACCTCCCGTGCCCGTGGAGAGCGCTGGCTCGCCGACCTGTCAGACAGCTTGGCAGGAACATAGCGGTTCTCAGTCAAGTTTCTTAGCCAGGTGCCATCGAACAGTCAAATCAAATAATTAACTTTGTTTTCAAATTCCATGTTCATGAAGCAAACTTATAATTATATTTTGGCCTCCCCATAGGGAAAGAATTCACTGAATAAAGTGTTTATTCAGCTGAAATCCTTGGTGACAGAGGGTGGTGACTCAAACTGAGCTCTGAGAACATCAATTTCAAAATGAATAGATTAAATACACTGGGAAATGTAAAAACAAATGGAGACGGTATCATTTTCAATTCAAACTAAAATGGATGTTTGAAGGATGTCAGCTCTCAAAGTAAAGACAGCACACATTTCTTTTACTTTATTCTTCACTTTTGGAGGGAGACCTACTATGTGAAATGCTGGGGGTACAACAGTGTACAACATAGTCCTGTTTTCTGCCTTTGAGCAAAATTCTACCAGAGGAAAATGGATTATATAAGGGTAGTTAAATGATTGTCATTTTTAGTAACAGACATTAGAATGAGAAACAAGTGCTACTAGAACATGGAGTGAGGTGTCTAGTCTGAGGGGTGAGGGGTGGTTTCCTTGAGAAGTAACAGGCGACTTGGGATAGGAAGTCTGAATAAGGAGCATTGGTAGCGAGAGAGGCCGGGGACAAGATTTCTAGATGGTATCAGTCAAGGTTCTTGGCTATCAACAGTAGAAGCCAACCGACTAGCTAGCAGTTTAAAGAATTACTGAAAAAAAATATTGGGTATATCACAGAATCAATTGGGAGACTGAGAAATAAGATTAGAGAAAGAACCCTCTGCTGTCTTGATCATTTCAGTTTTGTGCAAACACCACTTAGCAAAACAAATGCCCTGTCTTCAGTGGACTATCTATTCCAAACTCTATTGCCTACAGGTGCCCTGGTGTGGATGGAGCTTTGCGTCAGGAAAGAGGGAGTAGAGGAAACTGTTCATGAACTGCATGCTGCCCCCCTGGCTTTAAAGACACTCAAATTTAACAAAAACAAGCAAACAAAGAAGCAAGCAAACATCAACAACAAAAACCCCAAAAAACCACCAGTGCTAGCTGAACAAATACTTCTGTGGGCTGGATTTAGCTGGCTTGCTGCTCCTTCAGTAACCCTTGCTTTACCTTAAGTGATTTTTCAAAATATTCACCCAAGTAACACAAAGCCCTTTCACAGCAGGAATTCTAGGCTAAGAAAATAACAGTGTCTAATGACTAATAGACAGAGTGAAAGAGAGAATTGGGTAAATACTTCACCAATGATCTCAGGGCTGGTGAGTGGGGAAACTGGTGAATGCATACTAAAATCACAGCAGTTAAATTTCAGCCCAAATCTAAACCTCAACTGTCTATTTTATAATTACAATAACAGCCTATGTTCTTATTCTGCACTTATTTGACCATGTGGTATTTATTGGGGACAGTTTGGTTTTCTGCTCCAGGACAATGTGTGAGGTTCTGACCCAGTTCCAGCTGATGGAGAGCCTCGGAGTAAAAGCAGCGGTACTTAGATGCACATTGGTAACGACCTGGCGTTTTGTCAGTTTGCTTCTGCTGCTAATAGTAACCTTGCCCTTGTTTGAGTCACTTCAGGGCCAAAATATATCTATTTCACATAAATGTGAAACAAAGCAACCAAATCTTAGTGGAAAAGGGAACCAATTAGCTTGTTCTATTTTTTCCTCGAGTATTTGATTTTCAGTCAAAGAATTTATAGCATCTCTGTGTGTGGCATTTTTAGAGAATGTTATAACTGAATAGAGTATTAATGCACTTAAAAGCTAAACATTGACGTGCAATGAACGATCTGCTAAATGTTAATACGATTTATCCTTTTTAAAATGTATAAACATGACATACTGCGTGCACTTAGTGCTAATCTATTTTAGACATTCATTTAGTTTGACCTATGACCATAATATATTATGTTCCTTGAGATATTTATCTTGTCCTTTGGAAACAAGATTACAATTAATGCGACACACATGACTCTAAATTACTATCTCAACTAGAGATGTGTGAGTAATGAATTAGCCACAGCTTTGAACCCTCTGCTTATAATTTAAATTACCAGCCTTTAGCTGGTGCCTCATTGTAATCCATTAAATAAGTCACAGAATCAAAGAAGCACATATTGTTTTTGATGCTAGACCTATCGCTGATATTTTCCCATTTAATTTGCCTAACCCTAGGTTAATGTATCCAAATTCATGTAATAAAAACAATCACAAGAGAGAGCATTTATATACTTATGTTAATACTAGAATAAAATATCGCCAGAATTAATCTAAACTAGATATAAAAAATTATCTTTTTTTTTTTTTTTTTTGCTGCATGCCATTTTTTTTAAGGGGAAAAAAGTATGATGCTGAAAAAAGTGAGCTTGCACTAAGGATTTAGTTCACAAGGCATCTTCCAGGAGACAGCCCCATAAGTGAAAGTCGAATTTGTCATGCTTTCCACACCTTCTCAGGACTGACTTTGCCAGGCTGACAATTCTGGAAAGACACAGAATAGAAACACTAAATATTTTTTGAATGATATCTATCTGTGGTAATGAATGATAACCATTTATTATAGGTAATGGCAGGTTACTTTTGTTCACTATCCTCTATTTACTATCACTAGATAGATACAGTATTTATTTAGCCCTTACTGTATATGAGGCACTGTACTAAAGAAGATTTTGTGCATACATCCATATTTTGTGTATTCTCATGCATATATAATATGTATTATCAATACTTACATGTAACATACTTTATTATATATATAATTTAATATAGAAAAAATCCACCTCTCTTCAACAAGATAATTAGTTTCTTAAGAGTAGAGATTGCCTTAAACCTTAGTATTTCCCCCCAGGCACCTGGCAAAATGCTGTCACATCCTTGCCACTCAGTAAAGACCTGTTACATGAAAATGAAGATGTTCTTCTGTGACTTCACATTTTATAGTACATGAGAAGACAAACAGTTCCACAGGGCTGATAGAACTACGAACAACCCAAACCAATACAGCTTTCTCTCAGCTGTATTAAAAAGCTGTAGATTTACTGGGTTCAATCCATCAACAAGTTAAACATCTGGTATTAAACTGGAGTGGGGGATAAATAAACTTCTACACATTTATAGTCTAAGTGAAGAGCCCAGAGAAGTATACAGGAACATGAGAACTATTAAATGCTGAATCATATGGTACGGACTGGAACATGAGTGCCGAGAAAAAGGTATTAGGAGGGGCACAAAATAACAGTCGCTTTCTAACTACATAAGCCTTTGCATCAGACAGATGGGGCTCGGATCTGCAACTCTGCTAACTTTATTCTATGTATTTTGAGTCAAGTTACTTAACAGCTCTGATCTCTTTGCCTCTCTAAAACGGAGTTCTACCTCCCAATGGAATTGTGACAACGAAATAAGGTCATATATTTTAAACACTTAGGTCATTGCCTTTCACAAGGTAAAAATCATTTGGATTAGTCATAAAAAGGCTTCAAGGTGAAGTGATACTTTATTTAGACCTAAAGTATTAGGCTTTGGAATAGAAAGGGAGAGGTCAAGGGCGATCCAGGCAGAGGAACAGCATAAGCAAGAGAAGTTAGGCATGAGAACAGCACATATGCACGAGTGAGGGAGTCCTCAGGACAGGGTGGAAGAAGTTGGCAGCAGAGGAAAATTAAATTTGTTCAGGAAAATGCGTTCAGGAAGTTGGGAGCCATGGTGGCATGCGGACATGTTTAGAAGGGAAATGACATACAGATGGAGGATCCTCAGCACTCTCAACATAAGTTTTAGGTAGCATATTATTTACTAAATACATCTTTATATCTGCTTTTTCTCCCAGCACTTGGCATGTAGTGTTGTATCTTATGGGCAATAAAGATATTGTTTTTATATGAATGAGTGAGTTTGCATGCTGGTCATCCTTCACTTTGCTTTTTGTTGCACAGGTCTGATGTATGTTTATGTATATGTATAGCTATCCCTCTATAAAAAAGGAAGAATATATATGTATTAAGATGACCAGTAAGTGCTTAGGAATCTTAGAATTAAAGTTCTATGGAAGTATAAGATCAATTGGATTCTGCATAGAGTATATATTTATAAAAGCTGTTCTCTATGATGGTGCTAAAATCTTCAGTATCACTTACAGTGTTTTCTCTCAAGGAAATACTCCAAAATATTAGGTTTTAATGATAGAATTAATTATAAGATGTATTGATTTAGAACATCTACCTCAAAACTTTTTCCAAATTTTAAAATAAGATTTATATCTTTTCACAATTTAAATGTTAGTTTATTGAACTTACTGTGTAGTTTAATAAATTAAGGTCATGGTGAACTACAGAATGACTCAATATGACACATTGTGGGAAAAAAAAAAATACAGCATTTTCCAAAATACCAGACTTACGTAATTTTAAATGAAATTAATCTGTTAGCTACCTGCTAGACAGCTTGATTTTTCAATGCCCAAAGAGCTGGAAATAATGTGATTTTATTGAACTTGACCATTGTATTCTAAGGAAAATATCTTGAAAAAATAAACTGATGTTCTCTGTCCTTTAGAAATAGCTATCTGAGGGCCTTCTAGGATTTTCCTGGATGTCTTACTGAAGCTGCCTGATTCTAATGTAGATTTTCTCCAACACAGCAGCATTCGGTTTGCAGAACGGTGGCTCACAGGGAAATGGCTGCCTAACCGAGGCAGAAGCACAATTATGATATCATTAGAAATATGTAAATATAAATAAGTCTATATTTCTCCTTGTCGCTTGTCCGGGCTTTGACAGGAGGAGCCGCTTTTGCTGGGATTCCTGGGGCCCCATAGATTTCTGTCCTGTTACCCAATTTTCCGCTGCACTGCTCTCCTTCTGTCACAGGCCTGCCAGCCAGCCTTAGTGTTCCCGGGGGGGAGCGAAGCTTGTATGATAGTGGACAGGGGGGGGAGAAACGGGTTCCCCTCCACGTGCTCTGCTCTCTTGCTAAGGGAGAGCTCCACTGTCTGGGCGGAGAGAAGGGGCCAGGGCGTGGGGAGGCCTCCGGGGCCCGGGCAGCGGGGTGCTGGTGCCAGGCAGACAGCCCCCGGCTGCGCAGCGGGCAGGATCCGCAGGGAGCTTTGCAGGAGGCTCAGGCGCCAGAGTTGGCGAGACGCGGCCCAGCTGGCTCGTGCTGAGCGTTCCCTCGCCCTTCAAACATCAGCTTGCCACGGGGTGAGCCGAAGGAGGCTTCCCGGCCTCGGGGTCAGGCAGAGAGGGGCATGTCCCCCCGTGTGACCATGCCGCAGGGGCTGCTGTCCTTCTTGAGGCTTCTCCTTTGCCAGTGGCTTATGGTTCAGGGCTCAGAGCGGAGATGAGACGGGTAAGAAAGGAGTGGAGCTGATGAACGCCAAGCAGCCTGGAAGAGTGTCAGCAGTGAGGCGGCAGAGCTCGGCCGGCTAAAGGCTGTCCAAACACCAAGCCGCAAAAACCAAACCGAATCAGAAGTACTCTGCAGTCCGCACATATTTTTAAGCCTAATGCGGCCCATGGCCTTTTGAAAATGCCGTCTCTGGGTGAGGGAAAGAGTGGCTCTACGAGCTTGCCAGCGAACCAGGGGTACATGAGGTCACTGAAAGGGCAGTTTTTGTAACTGCGGTCACTTATTGTTTAGACGAAGGCCTTATTGTGTCTTAGAAACTGCATTTTGTCCTTTATTTGTATCGTTTAAGCCTTATAATAATCTTTGAAAAATTGATTCGTTATGTGAAAAAAAAGACAAAGTTTAGCAAATACTTTCTTTTTATTTACATTATAAGTAAACCATGTGGCTTTATATTAGAATCTTGGGAATGCATTTAGCATCATATGGGTCAATTTCCATTCCTCTAAGTCTAGATGTATTACATGAACTTGAAAGTGTTGAACTGTATAAGAAATTCTGCTGTCAGTTGTTAAAATTTGAAGTTCCATTCTAAATTTAGTGAAATGTCTTACTATAAGATATGATTTTCTCATAAGGGCATGAGTACTTAAGATACCAGGAACAAATATAAAAGACATTTATTCTTCCCACTTTTCTGGGGAATCTATGTTGTACAACTTTATGGATTAGGAATTTTTGTTTTCACCCTTGGTGACATAGTAGATGAAAAAAGATTAATCTACCTTCTGGCATCAAAAGGGAGTTTGAAACATGATAGTTATAGACTATACACAGTTATCTTCTCCCCCACACATAAGTACCACCAACAAATTGTTTTATATATCTTTGAACTAATACTTAAATGGCATATATCCTCTACCAACTCCATGGTTTCAAATAAGTAACTGGTTGTTGACAGAGATTAATTTAAAAACTGTGTGTACTATGAATGTGGTTGAAAGTCACATACATAGCCTACTTATGTTCGTATATTCCATTTGTGTAATAGCACCTATCTTCTATTTATTGCCTTCTCATGTTCTAGAGAGTAGGATTTTTATTCTTTTTCGAACTGTCTACCTAACATGTATACAATAAATTAAAATATCTACATTAAAAAGAGGGTAGTGATGCCTATCAAAGTTTTGGCCTTTGGGAAGTGCTTGATAAATGCTTGAGTGAATATATTTGTCACTTTAATAAAGGAGTCAGATTATTAAAAGTCATTTTATCTGTTCATGGGTAAAAGTACAATATTCTTGTCTATATTTTGAAACATTTTCGAGCGTATTTAATCCAATTACATTCTTAATTTACAATGATTTAGAGTCTTTGATGGGTTCAATGTGTATGAACTAATATTTTGAAAAGCGTTTAAACATCTGAAACCTCACTTGATTTCCTTTTTGACTCACATTACTATGTCTAGTCAATCATGTACCATTTTTTGCTTCTGCCATAAGAGACATGAATATGAGACATATTAAGAAAAAGGCAGTTGTGGTTAATAGTATTTTAGTGTCCATATTAACTTTTAACAGTGCTAAAACCAGGTAAGTTAGTACACCTGTAGTGGAAGAAGCTAAACATCCAACTATTGAAAAAAATGGTAATTTTTGTTGCTCTCAAATCTATGTGAACTCTACCTCCTAAATTCTGTTCTATTTTAGTATGAAGTTAAATAAATACACGTATTTTACCCTCTTTCCTTATAAAGTATGTTGCTTATTGATCATGTGTAGTTAATGAAAAACTAAAACGTTAATCAGGTGTATAGGATGAATTAAATAGTATAATCTTGAGTAGGTAGCCAGATTAAATTACTTCAGTACCTACTCAAGGTTGTGCTAAA
Source organism: Miniopterus schreibersii (assembly GCF_964146895.1). NCBI lineage: Eukaryota > Metazoa > Chordata > Mammalia > Chiroptera > Miniopteridae > Miniopterus > Miniopterus schreibersii. Next base: position 35,716,907 of record NC_138108.1, on the reverse strand, counting down.
AGCTTGTGGACAAATAGAGAACAGCAATAACAAAAATGAAGCTGTAAGTTTCACCTTATATTTCTTTGTCTCTTTTAAGAACCAGAAGAACAACACACCAATAGATTCTCACTTTATTCACAGGGGCAAACTTACTCTGGGTTTTATCATTTTTTAATGAGTCGGGTTGTAATACAAGAGCCCAACTGCACAATGTCAGGATCTCTTGATGAGGTTTTTACCTTCAGTTCACCAGAATAGATTTAAAACTAGAAATAAAAAAAAAATCATGAGAAACTACTTCATTGTGTGTGTGTGTGTGTGTGTGTGTGTGTGTGTGTGTGTGTGTTGGGTTTTTTAATAGAGTCGAGGCGATGGAGGATCTCCCTAAAGAATTATTTCTGGGATCTTGTTTGTGTCCTGCTTGTACCATTACGCTTTTAGTCAGCCCCATTTTTCAATTCATGGTTTTCAGTAACATTTTAATGGTGTCTTTTTTGCTGGCCCATATGAAGGACATTGATTATCTGTTGTTCCAATAACAGTATGAAATATAGTTTGTGGTTGCTTTTTGGGCTAAAAAACACTCATGACAGTTTCCTGTTCCTCCATGTGTTGCCAGAAATGTTATTGTTGGTCAGGTCTGAAGATATATTTTGGATCTATGACTATTTTTTAGATTTTCACATCAGCACATTTTGTAAATGCAACAAAATTTGTTGTAAGAGTTGGACTTAAAATAAGCAAGGCTTTCTATGTCTACGAAAGGCAGACAGAAAGACAAACCCATCACCCTTTTAGCAATTCTTACAGATTTCTGAAGAAATTCCATTTGTACAGTTCTCTTTATGTACTAAGGAATGTAAAGGGATGGGACACTTACTATTCTAAAGGTAAATATTCTCAATGAATCAATCATATAGTATAAAGGGAAAAAATGGAAAATATTTACAGTGGTACCTCAGGTTTTGAATGTGATCCATTCCGGAAGACCATTCGAGTTCTGAAATGTTTGAAAACCGAGGGATCCACAGCCGACAGCTGGGCCTCAGGATCTCGCCCTAAACAGAAGCCGTGGGACATGTTCGACTTCCGAAGTGTGTTTGAAAACCGAAGCATTTCCTTCCAGGTTTCCAGGGTTCGTAAACCCTGGACGTAAACCCATCAACGGAGACGTTCGAAAACCCAGGTGCCACTATAATGAAAATGTTGCCTGCTGACCAGCAGCTTTAGCATCACCTGGATGTCTGAAATGGTGAAGCTCAGGCCTTACTGCAGACCTTCTAAATCAGAATCCGCATATTAACATGGCCCCCGGGAAGCCGTGTACACTTTCAAGTCACAGAAGCAGAGGTCAGTTTCTTTGAAGTCAACACAATAATTCCAAACTTAACACCAGATGATGTTTTTATAAAGCATTGAAGTTTACAGAAGCACACTGCATTGTAAATACAGCCTGATTTATTTCTGTTTCAATCTGCAACATGAGTAAATTAACCTCTCCAATAAGGCCAATTTCATTTTTAATTGCTGTTCTAAGCTTAAAGATAGATAAGCTCAGGAGGGAAAACGCAAAACTAAATCAAACAGCAAAGGTCACACTTGAAAAACCAAAATATCTACAAACATGCTATAAAATGTCCATATGGGTTTAAATGTATGAATCTTCAAAATCATGTCTTTTTAAAATTGCTTGAGTTGTTGACAGGATAGTTACTTTTGACTTATTTGGGTGTAAAAAATGCCACTGGGAAAGGAAACATATGTTTTCTTTTTCTCAAAATTCAAAACTGGCTGAATGAATTAAACTCAAATTTATGAAAATAATTCACCTTCGGGCTGAGCCTTTCTCATCACAGTGGCAACCAGAATTCAAGAGCTACTCTAGTGACATTTATGAACACCTATAGCGTAGGTTTCATAAGGGACGTTTTCCTCTTTAGCGTTCACGGTTGATAGTTATGTCTGATGGTAAAGTGATCACTGATATATCTGCTTGATTACTTGGATGCCTATTGATCTGATAGTACAGAAGCATTTGTTTCCTTTGAGATTCTCACTTCCCCTTCTTTCCCTCAGCCCCTGTCTGCCTGCTCCCTCTCTCGCTTGCTCGCTCCCCTTGAGTGCCTATTTTGTGCATGACTTTGTTTCAGACTATAAAACAATTCAAAAGAAACAGATGTCTTTGCTTTGCAGGTTCCTGCTGTGAGCTGGTATCCACACCCGTTCTGCCTTTGCTTTCGGGGCTGGTGTCCCAGCACATAAGTGGAGGTCTTAAGAGAAACTTTAAACTTATCTAGGAAAGGCTCAAAAAATAAAAATAACAGTAATTGAACAGCATTGCCACCCGTTTCAGAGAGGCTCAGCCTGTCTCATAGGGACTTGGTTTAGATTTTCTGCCTCCCCCACTTACTAGCTGTTTAACCCAGAGTAGGTTTCTTAACTCCCTAAGCCTTCCCATTTGTGAGTCATTGGATGCTTAATGAGGTATGCATGCAAATTCATAGGCTCAGTATCTGGCGTATTGTATGTACCCCGTGAATGTTAGTTATTATTAATAATAATTTTTTGCCATCTTTATTCGCTACCCTCACTTAATCCAGAATTTAGAGCCTGAGAAAATTTCCAAATGCACTGGCCAATATTAGAAGGTACCTATTCCCAAATATATCTGCCTATTAGGCATCACAGTAGCAGAACAAAAACTAAGTCAAAATAATTAAATAAGTGCAAGGCGAGGGGCAAGAGAAAACACCATCTGCCTGCTCTCCGTGAGTCGTTTAGCGGGGAGCTGGAGGATAATGAAGGCCATTGCATTCTGGTCATGGATGGGTCCTTCTGCTTGGCTGGTGTTATCACCTTCCTCTGAATAAAAATAGCCCATGCATCCCTTACTGCAGCTCAGGAAACACAGATTATGTGAATTAAAATAAAAGGATGCACAACCAAGTCTTTGGGGAGATTTGCCACAGTTTATCTTGTTTCCTAGTGTACCCATGAATTTCAGTCAATCAACAGTTTAATCTGAACAGCAAGGCGTTCTTCTTTTGGCTGTTCACAGTCAGCTTTATACTATTTTTCTAGCAGGATTGTGTTCACATGCAAAGCAGCGTGGTGGATTGAGTGCAATACTGCACACACCACAAACGCTCAACTTTGGGTTTGGCCACCTACTGCCTGTGAAAACATTGGGTGTTCCCCAGCCTTGGTTTCTGTTCAACCAGATGGTGATATTCATCAATCTTATCATGTTTAAATGAGATTATATGAGAAATGAGTAAGATGTTCTTTTAAAAATGGTTTGTAAATATTAGTTTATTATGATTAAAAATAGTTACTTTTGAAGAATGGTTTCACATTGTGATTTTTTTAGTCTAAACTGACTGATTACTAGTTCCTAACCATGTGAAATAACTTAAATTAGGGCACTTTAATTTTTGGCGGCTAAGTATTTTTTTCTGTGAACTGTGATTAATAATACCCTAACTTCACACAGTTGTGAAGATGCAGTGAGGTGATCTAGGTCAAATTCCCAGAATAAGGGTGTTCATTTGGCTGCTATTTTTATGATTTTAATATGAGAGCAAATAGAAGTCATTTCTTTGTGTTTTGCATGTTATAAGCAGTACTTTTAAGGGCAATTCTGGAATGGTTTACTAATAGTTTTATTTTTATTTTGTGGTTATATAGTGACAATTACTAACTTATAGCTGGCATTCTGGAGAAACAAATAGAAGATAGGGAAGAGGCCCTTGGAAAGAGGATAGTAGGAGACTAGTTCTGGGTTTTGTTTTATTTTTTACATATGTCTATCATAAAATTGATTTTAATTTTTAAAAAGCCAGGGTTATAAGAAGTATATAATATAATTCAGAGGAAAATGCACAGTGTGGAGGTTAAGCCTGAGGTTTTGGCCCCCATCCCTGCACAAACAACTGGCTGTGGACATTGAATAAAAAATTTAATATCACTTGCCCCCAAAGAGCCGGGTGGAGAAGATCAGTGCTTTTTAAACTAGGGCACGCATGAGAATCACCAGGAGTGCTTTTGAAAAATAATATAGCCGGCTCCATCAGATTCACCTCAAGTCAATTGAATTGTAGTCCCTCAGGAAGAGAACCAGGCTCCAAGCTCACCACGAGTTTGGGAAACACAGGGAGTCTCACCCACCACCCAACTGGGTGATCACTAGGGTCTTACTCTGAAATCTCTTACATCTGGACATCTCTCTTTACTGCAGTCACGTATGTAAATAGTGCTTCTTAAAGTGAAAACAGAGATAGAGCAGTAGCTAGAGAGGATTAAGGAATTTGCTTTAATGTCTTAGCTTCTTAAAAAAGCCAGTTATTTTCTGAACCTCACTGTAAACCATAAACCTCCTTATGAGAGATGTGATGATTATGCTTCAACTGAACAGGCTGTATATTGAACTCAGCTCTCCCCTTTCCAATTCACCTGTTCTTTAGGTACAAAATTCTAATCCATAGAAGCTTGCTTCTAATACAAGCAAAATACTTAATGCAACATTTAGAAATCACACATAAGGCCTCACCTCTGCACACAGGCTATAAGGAGAGGGGAAAAGTGGGAAACTTTCCGCAGAGGGATCTTCTCACCCATTGATCTCAGCACCAAGCATCAGTCTGGATAGAACGTTTTTTGTAATAGAAATATTCAGTGAAATAAAGCACCAGTGCTTTCCATTTATATCCTTAAAAGGAAGGAAGGAGCATATGGCTTAGATCAGGAAAGGGAGAGTTAGCTATGAGGGTGCATTTGCAAGAGACATTAATTAGGACTGAGAGTACCTCGAGTGCTTGGGAAACAAATTTGTTTAATAAGCTTCATGGTTTGCAGATGCCTTTCCCTCTTCCTGTGCCATGTTTCCAAATAAAGAAGTTTTATCTGTTCAGAAGTAAGCACACTCGAGAAGTCATGTGATTTTTGTGCTTCACTCCGTTCATGTTTGAAAGCAAGTTGACAGGACCGTCGCATGAGTAAGATGTCTCTCACGGTGAGATACACACAAGTCACGCTAAATCAGGATCCGATTTTCAGCTCGAGGTATTCAGGGCTTTGCCTTTAAGGAGATCTCCATTCATGGGTCTGCTGCGACTGAGCGCCGATGTGCTGTCCTTTCCTGGGGGTGCTCTGCCCTGGCGTGTGCGCGAGTGGACACTGCGTGTGTCCTGTCTTGGGTTTGTATCCGATCCCGCAGCTTCCTTTGATCAGGTGGCTGACAACAGATCTCTGGAGCTGGGTGGAGCTGATGAAAGCCACGTGGCTGATGAAAGCCAAGTACTTAGAACTTGATTTTTGGCATTTTCATGTTAATAGCCATCAGTACATTTTAAAACATGAGCACTAGGCCTTAGATACAGGAATTCTCTGATGAATACTGGCCAGGGGTAAGCTGACTTGTGTGTATGTTGAACCCTCAAAAGCATATATTGTATCACTGTCTTTTTTTTAGTTTTCATTTTATTTTATTTTATTTTTTAATTTTATTTTTGTTTAAAATATTACAGATGTCCCTTTTTCTTAAGTTAAGCTAGAGGGTTGTAATGATTCTCTTGGGATAAGCATTTCCTGTGAGGTCTCCACTTGCTTAATTACTAGCCATGAGTTTTAGATTTCTTGTTACCCTAAGTGAACTCATTTTAATAAAAGTAAAAATTTTCAGCTGTTTTATTGGTTCTTGGTGAAAAAGGCAAAGATCAAATGGAAATTGAGGAAACACTTGTTTTCTCATTAAGGCAACAAATTGGAGGTGAAATAGAAAGGTGGGGTATGTGGATAAGTAGGCCAGGGTAGTGATTAAGGGTGAGGATTCTGGAGCCAGACTTGCTGGCTTTAAGTCTTAGCTCTATTACTGGCTTGCTGTGAATCTCAGGCAAGCTACTAAACTCTGTGTGGCTCATGTATAAAATGGGGATGACAGTTTGAATTTGTTAATACTTGTAAAGGGATTAGCATAGTTTCTGCACATCAAAAGCACTCAATAAATGTTCCTGTTCATTGGGCAGAGCCCCATGTTGGTAATATCAAGAGAATATGTGTCTTCAGAACTCTGTTGATTCTGTGAGCCTAATTTAAGGTGCTACTTCTGCTCCTTAGGCTCATGCTGAGTGCTTTTGTGATGCTGAATAAGGAATGTAAACCCCAAATACTCATCTGTTCTTGTTTATAAAGTGTAGATTAATTTAATGCTGCTTATAGGTATATTGGGAGAAAAAATATGAGCTTTCTTATAAACACTTTCAGCTCTACTGGGAGAGTGTTCAGCAGGACCAGAAAATGATATATGTAATAGCTTATGGGTCAAAACTTTTCCTAAAAATAACGTTAATGTGCCATGATATGAGACATTCTCTAATAGATAATTTTTAGCATATGGATCTCTGAATCTCAATAAGAAGAAATGTTATTGAAATATAACTGACTCTTAGATTGTGTACTCAAATATTTGATTTTGGCCAGTCACTTATTAAAAACAAAACAGAAGCTCTTTACTGTTTTATTTCTCATTTACCCCACCTAGTTCCAAAAAGGATTTAAGACCACTGAAAAGCACTTGCTGAATGTGTTCAGAAAGTAGGAGTTACTTACTTTATCATCTTGTGGCTTTCAGTATCACTACTTGATGGAAGGAAGCCAGTATTTTTCTTCCTAGATTCATTTGAACACATATCTTTAACTCCAATATGTGTTATTCATTAAAATCCAATAGAAACCAAGGAAGACACTCTCTTAAGGAAAAGCCACTTGTTAGAGAGTTCAGAATTAAATATCCATATTTTTTATTATTAGATTGTGAACTAACTCTAAGCTGACAGCAAGTGGTCATGTTACCATGTTACCATGGTCCTTGATACCTCATGGGAGGCTCTTCTTTCTGCCCCACCCAGTCTTCAATTCCTCGAATGTGTTTGTGGTTGTTTTTTCATAGTTATCTAATTGGGTCATAAGAGAAGAATGTGGGGTGCTAAGTGATTTGTTTCCCTTGATATATAGCAGGACATTAGTAAAAGTTGGTGATAGTCAATGATTCTTTTATACAGCACACAATAAATCTGAAGACAGTTGAAGGAGGAAAGTTGGGCTATAGTGCTACCATTCGACTAACTGTGGGAATACAAGAAAGTCACATTATTTCCTTCAAACTAGCTCTTCACTTATGAAATGAAGAGGATGAGCTAGTTTTAAACTCTCTTTTCTACCTAACATGCAATGATCTTACGGTCCTAGCAATCAGTGTAATTATAGAGGCTACAATACAGTTACATTAATTTTAATCGACAATTCCTTAAGATTGTGATTACTTTGTCCATGTATCACAAAACCAAAATATAGAAGTTTTAATATATTCAGCTGACACAGTTCTAACCAAGGCTTTTTATTCTGTTTTGTAGAATTTTAGTATAGTACTCTCATTATATGTCCCTTGAATTCTGCTTTTTTATTTACTCTTGAAAGTAGGTTTATTTATGTATTTATTTCTTTATTGCACCAAATGGGGATATATAATTAATTGAGAAGACATATATTTTTTGTCAGGCAAGTTGCTAAAAATTAATATGTATTAATTCAAGAAATTTTTATTCAGTAATCTAGTAAATAGGAATAAAACAATGAATAACACATGGCGTTTGCCTCAAGAAACGTATGGCCTAGTGGGAGTACAGAAACATAAATGGGTAATTATAAAACTGTGCCCTACAGGTTATGATTGGGGAAAGTGCAGAGTGCAAATGAGCATATGTGGGGCATCTAATCCAACCCAGGGACGTCACTGTAGATGTCCCAGAAAACATGGCATGTGAATGCATGGCTGAAGTTAGAATATGGGATAGTTTTTGGTAGAGTAAAGCAGCATGTGCAGTAAAGAGCCTGGAGGTGAGAGAACAGCGAATGTGTGGGACCCGAAGGAAACTTACAATATATGTTTTGGGGGAGGGGAGGGAGAGGAGGGGGTCAACAGGGAAAGTTGAGGAGAAAGAGGAACCTAAGAAGTTTGGGTTTGGTCCTGAGGACAGTAAAGAACCGATGGAGGCTTTCCCACAGAGGACTAACGTAGTATTAACATAAAACAGCACACAACCCAGCGGGCAGGCGCTCAGCTCCAGGTCAAGGCACAAGCCAGGGGTTGTGGGCTTGCTCCCCAGCAGGGGGTGTGCAGGAGGCAGCCCATCCATGTTTCTATCTCTATATCCCCTTCCCGAAAATCAATAAAAACATATTTTAAAAAATATTTTTCGAAGGACTAGTTAATTATGCAATCTAGATTGGAAAGAGATGAGAGCATGGCAATGTCTAGATTAGGCAGATGGTATTTTAATTTCTAGGATGATTCTTCAGTGCCACTTTTGAGGCACAGAGGCAACTTTTAACTCTTGTTACACAGCTACTCAGGTGATATTAGTGCCAAATCTTACACATCAGAACTAGCTTTATCCCAGATTCTTCCTCATTTAACTTCTTATAAGTATTTTTACATTCAAAATATTAAAAGGAGAAAGAAGTTTATGGCTATTTTTCTTACTCAATTTATTTAACATTGGCTCAAGTTAAATTTTAGTCTAGCTCAATTTATATACATCTCAAATGAAAAGAAACTAAAAAAATTACCATAATCATTATTTTTGAGATGAGAATCCAAAAATTAGTTTTAAATGGATGCATGGCTCTGGCCAGGTGGGTCAATGGGTTGGAGCATTGTCCCCTACATCAAAGGCTCTGGGTTTGATCCCGTCAGGGCACCGCATACGGGAGGCAACCAATCCACGTTTCTGTCTCACACGGGTGTTTCTGTCTCTCTCTCTGCCTCCCCCTTCCTTTCTCTTTAATATCAATTAAAAAATATCCTTGGGTCAAGATTAAAAATAAATAAATAAAATAAAAGATAAATGGATGCATGTCTATTCAGACTTTCCTTTTTGTTTACACACATTATTCTTTAAACAAGACTAATCCTTTATAATATTTAATACAATCTAGTTTAACCTCTGAGTCCAAGTTGGAATAACTGATATTTTGGTCAGCAATTGAACACTTCCAAAACTTTTAAAGGAGGACTTCTGTGCATATATATAGGCCTTCTGTTAATGGATGTATAAGAACAAAGCATAAATTCTCTTAGAAGTCTATCATTTTCTTTATTCAAATTAAAAATAACAAATAGCCATTCAAGATGGTCCTGATTACATTTTCAAGAATAAAGCGATAAAAAATTAGAATATTTCTGAGAACTTATGCCATAATATTTCAAGAAAAATAAAAGAAAAATTTGAAGCACATATTTATGCCAGTGAAAATGAATTACAACAAAAACTTTATGCCCATTGAATGTATTAGAACTGAATCTATGTGCTTGCTTCTGACAAGGTCAAAAGACTTCAACACCAAAATATTTTATAACTATCTTTTACTTTGAAAAGTAAAAAAAAAAAAAAAAGATTTTTATCTACTAGAAATACATATTTTTCCCAGAATCACCAACTGATACTTAAGAATTCAAATTTTCACACTAATTTAAGACTCTTTATAAAAAAAAATATATATATATATATATATATATATCTTTATTGATTACAGAGAGAGGAAAGGAGAGGGAGAGAGAGAGAGAAACATCAATGATGAGAGTCATTGATCGGCTGCAGCCCGCAACCCAGGCATGTGCCCTGACCAGGAATCGAACCCCGATCGCCTGGATCCTAGGTCGATGCTCAACCGCTGAGCCATGCCCGGCCAGACTAACTTAGGGCTTTTTCCTAAGTTTTAGTCCTTTCTGCAGACTCAGAATATTATTCATCTTGACATCTTTTGCATTAAAATATCTAGTTAACCTAAAGTGCCTCTTTATTCATGAATGAATAGATCATAAAGAAAAAGCTATTTCAACAAGTCATTTTGAAGGACTGATTATTGTTTTATTATACTGTTAATGCTCAAAGTGATCATATGACACTTAAGCTATCTTGGTTCTGATAAACTTTAGAATTTAGTTGGAATAATGACACTTGTTATGTTGCTCGAGGGAGTATATTGAACAGGATGACCTGCTGTGCTCTTCAAACCCAAGGGGAAAGATTATTCTTAACAGGGCAGGAAACCAGACACTGATCTGTGTTTAATTAGCATTTTTAAGAGTGTGGAAACATCTTGATATATGTCATTTGGAATATGGTTTATATTTAGTAAAGTCATATTCTAAAAATGAATATGATGTATTACCTGGGATTAAAAGTCAAATTTTCATTTCAATAGGCTCAAACTAGTTTTCAGAGATGAGCAATTCATATTTTGCATATAGATATACCTTCTGAAGAAACCTACATAATTGACCTGGTATAATGTAATATTTGGATTTCAGGTTAGAATCCCCACTCTTTTCTTTATGTGGATGGAGGCAAGAGAGAAACACAAATATTTTTCATTTTCTTCCCCAGTAGTTGTCTATCATCTGAACTGTGGCTGCTTTCTAGCCTCAGATGGCCTGGAATAATAGCCCTGCCTCCCTATAAGTCAAACAAACTAAGGTTACTCTCAGGAGAGCTTCATCTCTGGCCTTTTCTCCCTCCCCGTACTTTCTTACCAAGTTCTTGAATAGTACTGGGTACTTTGTCTCAAATTTATAAGCCTTTTGGCAGCCATGCTCTCAGGTATTGTGGATGTCTAGTTTCCATACAAGGATTAGATCTGATTTGGGGAGTAAGGAGTCCCTATGTCACTTTACCTGCCATTGGGAAGGTGCTTTATGCAAATCTTCTGGATTATAATTTTCCCCTGTTGTTTAGGATGGGGTACCTGAGTGTTGTCACTTTATATGTCAATTTCCTTGGATGTCTGGATTTTCCTGGAGTTTGTTGCAAGACACATTGAAGAAAATTTACAGTTCTTTAGGATGCTTCCATGTACATGAACGTAACTAAATAAGTATTGGTGGGTTCAAGAGAATGAGCCTACCAACTAGTCATCCAATCAGGCATCATCAGTGATAAAGGGATCAGAAATTTGTTCTTGTGGTTTAAAGCCAAACTTGACTTTAAAAACAACTACTGACCTAATTGATGGCCTTGCTTGTAATGGTTAATTTTATGTGTCAACTTGACTGACCATGCTATCCAAGTATTTGGTCAAACATTCTGGATGTTTCTGCAAAGGTATTTTCTAGATAAGATTAACATTTAAATCTGTGGGCTTTGAGTAAAGCATATTACTGTCCCTAAAGTTGATGGGCCTCATCCAATCAGTTAAAGGCACTAATAGAACAAAGATTGACCTCCCCAACCTAGAAGGAATTCTACCAGATGACTGCCTGTAGACTTGAATTGCCACTGTTCCCTGAGTCTGCAGCCTGCTGGCCTCCTCCATCACATTTAGGACTTGCTAAGCCTCCACAATCACGTAAACCAATTCCTTAAATGTTTCTCTCTGTGTTATGTACGTAGCCTATTAGTTCTGTTTCTCTGGAGAACCCTGACCCATTGTTCAAACATACAACCAAAATGGTTCCTGGCACATGGGAGAACCTAAATTATTGAATGAATGAATTAATGAAAATATGTACCAAGGATTTTATTTGGAAAAAAGTTTTATAGTGAAATCATGAGGGAATGAAAAATCATTCCTAATACCTTTGAATCCAAAATAAATTGAAACTAGGTTAAGATGCAGTTTCCCTTGCACCTTTTTAAACTTAAAATTTTAAAAATGATGTACTAGTTGAGGAAACAAAAGATTTCTAGTCTTGGTGTTGCTTTTCATTGGTTTTTTTACCTGTAATCTAGGTAGGTCTCCAGTTATTTCTATGACTGTACAATGACAGGTGTGGGTTAGTTGATCTTTCAAGTCTCTGTGGTTGTAAAATGTCTTAATTGTATAATTCCACCTGAGGATTATTTCAATATAGTTATTTTGAATATATCACTAATCCCTAGGGATTCCACTAATTAGCTCCCAATGCAGTGAAATCATAGGATACCTCAAATCTTGGTAGTTCTAAGGCAATAGGGAAGTAAAAGAATGCAGTCGTTTGGTGCATGAAGGTGTTTCCTTTCCCCAGTAGGCACTGCAGAGAAAACTTGGAGATAACAGTTCACTGTATTTATAGCTGATAAATGAATATTAAACCCTCCTTCACGTTTTTCTCTGAGAATACAGAAAAGAAAGACTCATAACTAAATTGTATCATGAATATAAGTTCTCTCATTTACATTCATTGCTTTGCTTGAATTTGAACTTGGTAGTTTGCCAACAACTTAAAGTCTTGAGAAAGCTATAGGTCATTTGCAGTCCAGCATTTGATAGTACTGTCTCATGAACCTGATTTAATCTTTGTGTTTTGTCACCAGTTTGGCAGTACAATACAAGCTCCAAATAATAAAACTTTAATGACCTGAACAATATTTTATGTTTCATCTCTAAGTCTATTTGTTTTATATCAAATTCGGTGAATTTTCTCTGCCATATTCATTGAATAGAGATATTCATCTGAGCCGAAGAATGAAAGATCATTGCAATTATGAATCTTGTCAAAGGACATATGAAAATGTATTGATTTTGGATAAAGTGTGAATTACAAAGTGTCTGCTTTTATTAAATATCATGGGGAAAAGTTAAATATCAGAAGGATCAACATTAAGTGGAATTTCAGTTAAGATTATTTTTTTCTAAAATAAAGTTGCTTTTTGTTGATGAAAACTCAATACTTGATTTCAAAAAATATAGACAAATGAAGAACATTTAAAATAATAAGAATCCTACCCATACAATAACTATGCTTAAAGCATTGGTACTTATTCTTTCATAAGGATTTTTATACATACCAATAGACAACCTCCCTCCAACCCCCACACCCCACCCAAATAATAGACACAAGTAAACACACAAACACTTGTCTTCAAAACTGACTAGTCTGTGATATCAAAGTGAGGCCATATTTGCTCCAATATTAAAATAATGACACTTCCAATCTACCATGTGCCCATAGTTATGGAACCCTGGTATTTCCTTGCCCCTTAGTGTTTTAGATGATGTGGCCAAGAATTCCAAGTCCTCTGACTTAAGCCAGAGGACTCCCCTGGTGTATCTCACCTTGACGCACAGCCTGGACAATCTTCAGCATGCCTCATTTGCCTCACTGTTTCCACTCCCCATAGCAATTCCTTGGTGTACAGGAGAAGAGGTGCTTTTCCTGGGTGTTAAGTTCAGTTATGGACACGCCTCTCCCAAACTGGTAAGCCCCAGAGTTAGAGCTCTCAGTAATCAGTTTTTGGTTCACCTGTGGTTATTTTCTTTTTTCTCAAAGTACACTCCTCGGTACACTCAGGTGACTAGATCAGGCATTAGCTTTATACTATTCTCTACCTGGCTTCACCCATCAAAAGCACTAAAGAGCTGGGCCTTACCATGCCAAATACACATAATTACCTTTCATTCTTCTGCACATTGACAAGGTACTGGTCTCGCAGTGGCATTCTGCTAGGGCACGTCTGTAGCGTAATGACACCTCTTGTTTCCATGTCTTCAGTATTATAAATGATGGTGAAAAAGGTCTTATAGGTAGGTGGTCACATGGCTCCTTAATTATTTTCTTGGGACAAATACCAGAAAAGGAAAGTTTATAAAATATACTGCTAACTGGCTTCCAGAAACACTAACCAGTTTATACCAGAGTCAGTGACTCAGCACCATCACCAACAGAGAACAGTTTAAAAGCTAAATGTTTAATAGTTTGATGGATTTAAAAGCTGCATTGCTTTAATGTATATTCCTTTATTAATTATTGATGAGGTTGAATGTTTTTTATGGTAAGCTTTTTTAGTAAACTTTTATTTTTTGAGCAGTTTTAGGTTCACAGAAAAATTGAGAGGAAGGGATTGCCCACATATCCCTGCTCCACACATGCATAACCTCCCCCACTATCAACATCCCTTACTGGAGTGGTGCTTTTATTAAGATTGATGACCCTACACTGACATATTACCACCTAGAATCCAGAGTGTACATTAAATTTCACTCTTGGGGTCATGGTAGGCTTTTAATTTCTTCTTTTGTGAGTTAGTTATGTTCTTAGCTCATTTTCCTTTTTATTGCTTTAAAGGAGCTTTCTATATATGTAAGAGAAACATACATTTCTTTAGTGCTATCCAAAAAGAAAGGAAATTTAGCTTATTAATTTTCTCTAATTAGTCCAATGTTCCTCATGAGCCTCCACTCCTTGGGGGAGAGGTTTGGTGGAAGTTGTGGAGAGGAAGAACTTAAACTTGTCAATGATTATATCTCAGATAGTTCAAGTTTAAACAGACTTATTCTTTAGATAGCTCAATATCAAGTAAATGCTCAGACTTTAAGATATACTGTCTTGTCCAAGCAAGGTGGCTCAGCTGGTTGGAGAATCATCCTGTGCACCAAAAGGTTGTGGGTTCCATTCCCAGTCAGGGCACATACGTAGGTTGCGGGTTGGATCCCCAGTCAGGGCACGTACAAAAGGCAACCGATAGATGTTTCTCTCTTACAATGATGTTTCCCCCCGACCTCCTCCTTCCACTCTCTAAAATCAATAAAAACATATCCTCTGAAATTAGAAGAAAGGGAATCACTAAACCTCTACTGCCCTGCACAATGAAGTGTCAAGGTCATCACACTGACCGCTTTGCCTCTCTCATCCATTACGCTCTCCAATAGGGTTAAATGAATTCACAGAGGCAGTGGAGAAGCCAGTGATTTTTGGGTGGTGTGTTTTGAAGTCATCTCTAAGAAATATAGAAGTTTATAATCATTCAGTTTTGAGTTCATAAGCACAGTAAAATATCTTGCTGCTTTAATCTTTTTCCCCTTCAGTATACTAGATGTTTTGGGAAATAAAGGAAGAGGCAGCTTGAGCTGGAAAAATGATGATTGCCAAAGAGTGACTTCACCTGAAGAAAACCAGAATTCACTGTGTCATCCTTAGGTGCCATCGGTTACAGGCAAGTGATGACAGGTTTTCACTCATCTATAAGGATTTATATCATTTTTTTCATTTAAAATATTTTACACTAATTCTTAGAATACTGAATTTTTATTAAAAAGACTATAATTAAAACATGATATGATTTCTTCATATAAAGTTATGTTCTATGCTTTCAGCACCTTAAGTTATTTTTAATAAAAGAATTGTGTTATAAATTTGAACTCATGGCAGTAAATTAGCAAAAACTGAGTTTATTTGGTACTAACATAACCACCCACATTTTGCACAGATGTTCAGCAAAAGATTTAGGAACTGTTTTGGAAGCTGTCATTAGCAGTGATGAATTAGCACAGTGTTTATGGATAATATTAAACTGTTCAAGTGCACATTTTCTTTTTTGGTCA
Source organism: Miniopterus schreibersii (assembly GCF_964146895.1). Taxonomy (NCBI): domain Eukaryota; kingdom Metazoa; phylum Chordata; class Mammalia; order Chiroptera; family Miniopteridae; genus Miniopterus; species Miniopterus schreibersii. The sequence continues at coordinate 35,701,568 of NC_138108.1, read as the reverse complement.
TTTTATAGCGGTCTCATAAATATCAACAACTGGCTTGCTTGTCCTTTGGGAAGTTTTTATACATATCAGTAGCACCAAAGCCCAATATTTTCATGGTCCTAAATGTCAGAGCTGTTGCCTGATTATAAGGCAGTCTGAGCAAATGCAACCAAATTTCCAACCCAGCCTCATTTCAGCTCCAAGGCCCTCTTGTTTCTGAAGTAGCTCATGGGACCTGTTAGACCAGAGTGGTTTTTCCCCAAGGGATCTAATTTTTTATGGGATATCTATCTCCTGGTCTAAAGAGCCTCTAATTCAAATCCAGTCCCCTGCATGCGTGCCTCTTCCTTCATTAGACCTGATTCATCCTCTCAGGAATGGCCAAGACTAGATTCCAAATCTGCAGAGAGCTACTGCTCACTACAAAAACCTAAAGAATTTGTAAATACTCAGGGATGGGAGGGGAACTATCAGGATTTAAAAAACCAAGTATATTGCTCACTAACTGCTATGTCTGCTTTGAGGATCATAGTCCAGAAAAGCAAATCATAAACAGTCTAACTTGAAAGATTCAGAATGACCAGAGAAGAGGTTTTGCATATTGGGAAGGAAAGAATTACTATTGAGAATGTATATTTTGACTGATCATGGGGGTCTTGAATGTCAAGCTAAAATTTGAACTGTCTTACAAGCAATATAAGGAGAACAATTGAAGCTTATGATCAAGAACTTACTATGAAAATGATATTAACGCCAATTAAACTTTACGTAGGATTGATGAGAGCTGGTCAAAGTTAGAGGCTGGTCAAACTTAGAGGCAGATAAACAAGTCGATGTGAGCCTCACAAAATCATCCAGGTAAAGGTGGTGCGGGCCTGAGGATGGCAGTGATGAAACGAGAAAAATGTGGAAACCATTATGAAGATTAACTATTTGTGGCAACTAATTGTTTATAAGAACAACAATGAGGGTGGATTTAAATTCTACCACAACATTTTGAACAAGGGAAACTAAGATAGCAAAACTGCTACTGAAAAATATAGGCTAGGCTGGAGGGGTCTTGCTTTGGGGGGAGATGGTGATTTTAAGTTAATAATCCTAGGAAGGGTTCCACATAAAGGTGTCAGATACAGAGATAGTGGGTTAACTTTCTGACAGCTTGCCGAGGTGCACTCTGACACGGCACAGGCCAGCTGAGAAAGGGGGGGCTGTCAGTATGTGATGCAGCCTGAAGCCCCTGGGACTCTGAATGGAGGCACTGAGTTAGGATGTGGGTGCAGAATCCGCGGCAGGAGATATTGGAGAGCTGAGTGGCTGCTTCACACCGTGGCAGGAGAAACCCTGACCGACAACATTTGGATTCAAGAGTCAGGGAACACGAAAGCTAATGTGAACATTTCCCACAGAGGAAGTTTCATACTGGACTCCGCTTACACAGGTGACAGAAGGGCCAAGGAGCCCAACAGGAGATGGTGAGCAAACCCAGAGACTAACCACAGCAGGAAGCTACCAGAGCCTGGGAGCTAGAGGAACACAGGGGAGGTGGTGCTGCTGGAGCCAGCTGCGAGCGTGCGGAGGCCCTGCAGCAGAAGCTAGAACCGCACCCGGAGTGAGGGGCTGTCTGCTGGCAGCTGGAACCAGGCGGGAGACTCAGTCGATGCCAGAAAGAGGGAGAGAAATACCCTGGCCCCACTCCTCAGCCTGCCCTCCTGTCTTCCATCATTGCCTCCCATTGCCCCAGCCAACCTACATGCCAGAGGGCCAAGGAGCCTAAGACATGTGGTTTTTTATAACACAGAGGGCAGGGCTGGAGCAGATCTGAGCAAAAAGAGGCACAAATAGCCAGCTTACCTTACACAGTAAAGACTATTTTAAAGTTTTGAGGGCTCCCTCCCAAGAGACTTTTGGAACATAAATAAAAATAAAAATGTATTTCTTTCTCCTCTGTAACTAATCCAAAAAATTGCAAATGCTATCTAATGGTCATCTAAAATAAGACACGTGAGAATCCAGCTGCCAGGCAGCCCTCAGCCTGTTCCTCCGCCTCCGTTTATTTATCTTGTTGACATCGCCATGTGCTTCTGATCTGGTTAGCACAAAGCTGAGCATCTGCAAAATAGAGATATTTCTGCCATTTTGAAAAGAAGAGATGAAAGCGTTCCACAATGAAAAAATGGTTTTTAAAAGAAAATCGTGTTTGTCCTTTTTTGTAATTAAAACTGAACTTTATTTTTTATGTTGAAAATGATTTATTATGTCCTTGCTAGAGAACTGAAAAAGATTCATATTTTTAGAAGCTGTGTCTTTGAGTTTCTCTGGCTTTCTTGGAAGGTTACTCATTCTATCAGGGACTGTGCTTGCTTAGAAACAACAGAGTAGAAAGACAGAGAATGGGAGGTACAAGTAGGAGACCCATCATGCCCCCCCCAAAGGAATCAATGTTCCCTGTGCATTTGCTCCAATCCCCCTTTTGTAGGATCGTAGGACTGAGACTTGCGTTTGGTTGAAAAAAAATAATAATTAACATTTATGGAGTACTCACTATTTGCCAGATAAAATTTTAAGTGCTTTACATTTATTACCTCGTTTAATCATCAAAACAATCCTGCAAAGGTGGTACCCATATAACCCTGTTTTATAGGTGAACCAAGAAGCCAAGGGGGATTTTCCTGCAGTCACACACCTGGTATGTATGTGGCAGGCGCAGCACTGGAACTTTGCAGCTTGTACCCAGAGCCCTTGCTGTACCCATATGAGTATGCAGTCCACGCTCTCAGACATGGAGACCAGAGGTCCTGGTGTCAGGAGGAGGTGGGTAAGTGAGGCTCTTGGAAGGCTCTGTTTGGACAACAGTGGGGGAAGAAGACTTGTCTGGTGTCCAAATGAGAGGCAGGAGAGAGCAGTGGTCAAATGCATGGAGTCCGTTTAACTTGGCTTCTTAGGTATTTTACATAGATTTGGGATGTTAGTTACTTCATCTATAAAATAATAGTGCAGTCGTAAGAATTAAATGAAATAATATAAGTAAAGCACTTGTCACATAGTAAGTACTGTACTTAATGCATAGTTGTTATAATTATTACTATTATTGTCAAATGGAGGCAGGATCAATTGGAACCCAGGTTGTCCCCTGCCTGTATGACTATCATAGGTCTAATTAGCTGCTGATTCACCCTCCAAAACTATCTTGCCATATAGGTGCCTCATATTAATGAGCCCTTCCAAAGACTATAGCTTAAAACTATGGAATAATTCTAAGTTCTCTGCCCTTATTTAACAGCAAAATAAACAAGAACAACCTCCCCACTGAAGACCTCTTTGAGAACTCCAGAATCAGTAAAATTCCTTTAGGGCTTTCAAGGCTGTCTTCAGCATGACCCCCCCCCCAAAAAAAAAAAAAAAATTTGTTCTAATAGTAGCTCCCAAAGGGTATGTTAAATTCTCAAAAAATTCAAACTATGCGATGTTCCTCAGACTTGTCTCATGCCTCTGTCCTCCTGGTCATGTATTGTTCTTTTCCCTCTATCAAGAAAATCACCCCTTCGCTCAACCTCCCCAAATCTTCTTTCTTCTTTAGTCCATCTTACACTAATGTATTCCAGAAAGCCTTTTCTTATCTCCTCAGATAAATGTGATCTCCCTTTGATCTCTGAACTCCACAGCAGTTGTTTGTACCTCACCTATGCAGGTATTGCTTACTACCTTGTATTTTGTCTGTGAACTTGTCTTAGCTTTCCTTATTAAGCTAAGGAAGTGACTTTATACCTGAGCAGGAACTGACTATTCCTGAGCATTCCTCGAAGCAACTTTCATTGTACTTTTTACAGAGTCATTCAAAAGCATTTCTAGAATTAAATTTAATATAGAGAAATTTTTGAGGAATACAATTTCCACTTCAGTCCTCTCAGTCTTGGCCCTGCTTCTTTGCTCAGCTGTGCTGTGACTAGAGACTTTCTTCCCTAGTTTCAGTTTAACCATTGCCCAGGCAAACCGCATTGCAGATGCCTTCATTGAAAAGAGATCTTTAATGAGAAACATACTGCTGTTTGCTTTGCTGTTAAGCAGGGCCAAGAGAGTTTTGAATTTAAACCCAACCTACTACAGCCTATAGAATGGCTCTTTAATTGACCATTAAGCATGTGTATGCAAATATAAATTCTCTTCAGTGAGTTGAGAAATATGCCACCAAATTTACTTTTTCCAGCTGCCAAGGGGATAAGTATGTTTTGACTGAATCAGTATCTGTGCTAACTCCCTCCCTCTGCAGGAGATCCTGTTACTTCAAAGGAGGTAGGACACCCCAAACTCATACATTACACTTTTTTCCTTTTATAATTCATAGGTGCTATGGAAATTGGCAAGATGAATCCAAGGGAAAAAATTCTGATTTTTAAAAATTTTATGTGTATATCATGATAAAGATGAATGTGATTGAAAAGTGAACACATTTTGAATCAATGGGCCATAAATGCTTTCTCATGGCCCACATTTGGCAGTAGGGTTTGCTGAGAGTTTCTGAGCATGTATTGTTAAACAGTGTGTTGAGAACCATCTCATGGGGGAAAACAGAATGAAATGCAAAGCCCCAACCTTTTAGATTTGTGGATACTGGAGTCTCTCTGACAGTGTGGAAAGGCTCCAGGCTTTACACACTAGGCCATTGCATTTGGATTTTAAAAGATTCCAAGCCATAAATTCTGGTTATAATTAGAGCTGGTGAAAAGAAAAATGTCCTAAGAGTTATTAATATGTAAATCTAGTAATTTGGGAAATTGATCTCGGATTAGGGTTTTTGAATTTATGCAATCTAATTTTGACCAAAATGACATCACACTTCAACAGTCCTGCATACATTGACAGCAAATTACATAATTAAAAAATAATAATAATTAGTACAGAAAAAGAATGCTTAAGGAGAGCATAAGGCAACATGCACATGTGGCTATGATGCATTGGACCAATGACCACAGAGTCTGAACTCCCATTCCCAAAGTAGCCAATGTCATATGTTTTGGTAGAAAACAATCCAATGACAAGGAAGATCATGTCTTTAGAAATGGGGTAGAATGTTTCCTTTAGAGATATTCTCTTCTTCTATCTTTGTCAAACTTAGAATGTTTTACCTCAATTCTGGTATAAGCGGGATAACTAATTTTTCTTATCTCTGCCAATAGTCCTCCCATTGAGAAGGTAATGTTGATAGGTGGAAATAATTCTTGGAATTGTTCAACAGCCAAGTCTGTAGACACAGCTGGAATCAGTCGTGAAATGGGATACACGGCTAATCAGTTTGCAATATGGACATGAGATTTGACTGCTATTTCCCTGTTTAAAAGCACTTAAAACAATCTCAAGTAACCTGAAATAATTGACTTGTTTTCTAGTCACATAGTTCTTTTGCCTGACTAAAATAATATATTGGTATAGTTAGGAGGCTGCATTAATCAGTTCATATCCTCTTCATACTACAAACACCAAGGGGCATGGCACATTCTTTTATCAGGCTGAAATCTGTTTGAATCAAATATTGTTTCAGACCAAGATTCATGGAGTCCATTTTTCTGTCTTTGATAGTCACATGAAGGATAGATTGTGAAGAAGTTAAGCTTCCTCAAAGTTAAGAATTGTTTTAATATATTTTGTTTCACCTTAATCTTTTCTGAATGTGCCATGTATATAACTATAATTGTTTTATGTAGTCATTTGTATTTAAAGCTCATTACAGTTCTGCCTCTGTGTAAAGAAGTATGCCTCTTCCTTTTCAAAAAAATCTAGCTAGTTAAAGCTCCAAGAGTGTTACCTAGTTTGAATATTCAAGGATTTGGCAAAGATGTTCATGTGAGTCAATTTGGAAAATGAGTTTTTCCTTGGCTTAAGAAAACCTAAATTTGAATATCAGCTTTCTTACTGATTGGTTAGCTGGATAGGAGCAAGTAACTTAAATTTTGAATTTCATTTTCTTTTGCAATTTGGTTTAGTAGTCCCTACAATATTTTCATTCACTTATTCTTTTATTTAGCCAATATTATTGACCACCTACTATGTGTTAGATAATTTACTAGATTCTGGTGATATGAAAAGTGAATAATAGCTAAGTCCCTACAGTCCAGAGATCTATCCATAAGTAGAGGTATGTTGTAAAAAAGTAACTAGGGCACCCTTGTGAGTGCTGTCATAATTGAGATAGGGCCAAAATGCCAGCATATGGAAGAGAAATGTGAATTTATTTTTTTGTTTTGGGGAAGGTTTCAAAAAAGAAGTAACATTTAATATAGCTTAAAGAACCAAGAAAATGATGAAACAAGCATGGAGATATGAAAGGACATGTATTATTTGGAAAATTGTGTAAAACATTGTGTAATTGTTACAGAATGTGAGACATGGAGTGAAAGGAAGCAGACGTTTCTTTGCCACAGAAGTCTGATGATCATACCACAGAGTCCCACATCACTTTAATGGTTATCTGTCCTTTTAAAGAAATCCAGTGGATTATTCAACTATTTTTTCCCTTTAAAAATGTGCTCCCATTTTTCATGTTTTTGTGTTTTTTTGTGCTTAAGTGTTCAATAATGCTTCTTTTTATTATGGATTCAACCAGACTTCCAAATATGGGGAAAGGGCTCACCAGTCTTTATTTTCCAGAGTATTCCTTGGAAAACACCTTAGAGGAGGGAGTTGTACTGGCCTTCTAGTGTATCTTTCTTAACGTGGTGGTCTGAACTGCAAAGACACCTGTATTGCCCTACAATGCTATGATTTCAGTATCTATCCCTCATAATATTCCTCGGTGGGTATATTTCAGCCCCATTCTGTGAAATTCAAGTGGCAAAAATTGCTCATAGCTTTGTGACCCAGGGAAGTTCTGTGTAGGATGCAAAATTTTATCTACTATTTAAAGGATAAATAGTAAGTGAGCAGGCATTCCAGGCAGAGGAAACCTTATAAGTAGTTACAGAGGCAAAGAACTCAGAGCATGGAACATGAAAGAGAAAGGGGAAAATGTAGAGTCATAGAATGGACATCATGATTGCCTACTTGCAGCTGGGCTTTATTTATAGATCGTCTGGGGTAACTAAAGATTTACATCACAGAAAAATGACTACTAGAGCTTGTCTCTAGGAAAAGGGATAATAAATAAGACTCTAGAGGGAAGATTGGGGGCAGGGAATCCAGCTTGAATATTTAGAAAATAAACACATGGTAAGAAAAGAAGGCTTGAATTGTGATTGCAATATTCCAAACAAAGAGAAGAAATTAGAGATATATTCTGGAAGTATAATCAATTACCAAGCAGCTGATGGGTGGGAAAGCTAAAGTAATTCCAAGCTTTGGAACTAAGGTGATGCTAGTTCCATTAATAGAAAGTGAGAGCACAGGAAGGGAGGAGAGGAAGAGAATGTTTCAGGATGAGTAATATGATGAGTTAATTAGCTGCACGTATGTAGTGTAAGTGGAGATAATAGACTACTTATAAAATTAGACATGTGGGTCAAAGGAAATAAAACTCTTGCAATTGCCTGATGTTTGTATCTGCTTCTCTTCTGATTTTTTGTTTGTTTGTTTTTGTTTTTACTATAATAGATTAAAATGAAAGGAAAATTATTTGACTTTTGGTGGTGGGCACACAATGCAATATACAGATCATATATCATAGAATGTACACTTGAAACTTATGTGATCCTATTAACCAATGTCACCTCAATAAATTTATTTTAAAAAAGAAAGGTGAATTATGATTACAAAGCTATCCCTCCAAGTTTATTGAGAATTAAGTAGAATATTGTTCTAATCTAATTATAGAACACCCTCATCAATGTAGCCTCTTTTTTACTCTCATCTGTGTTCCCTAACCTGGGTCTCTCACTCAGCAGTCTCAGTTAGATCCTCAATAAATAATCTGTTTCCTTGCTTTACTCCTGTATGACAGCTGGAAAGGTTATTGGTTCTGAACCCAGATAGCTTCTGTGTAAGTCTTTCCCTCCCTAAACTCCCATAATTAATCTTTTGCAGACTGACAATATTTCTACTGTCTTCATTTCACAGACCTAAATTCATATGGCTTTGCAACACCTCAGATAACATATTACTAGGTTGAAAAGGAATGGAGATACTCCTTCAGGCTTCTCCAGTTTCACCGTGTGCTGTCAGGTCAACAGTCTCAGCACAACTAAGCAGGGACAGATGGTGCCCATTCCCTCAGTGACAAAATCATCCAGCAATGTCAAAGGCATTTACATCCTTGAGACAGAAATGCTTTATGACTAAAAGTATCCCACCATGTGCACTCCAGAATACAGAAATGAACTCCAGTAACAATTCATGTTCAATTATGTAAAACTTTCACTACATGAAGCATTTAGAAATAAACTCAGTTACTTTGTTTTCTTATCAATTCTCCAAGCACCTTTCTAAAAGGACATTTGTGTGCTAGACTTAAAGTTGTCTACACTAATGATTATGTAAAATTCAAAATTGGCCAGAGTATTCTATAATGAATTCTATGTAGTAAATTTGAAAATGGAACAGTGAAAGGTTGTTTAGGGAAATTGTCATTAATTTGGATAATATAAACTGTATCATGTGTTTATATAATCACTTTTTAAACCCTTTATTTATATAGTACTGCACGGAGCTAGAACTCTAGACAGACTTAGAATGTACATTCATAGTACACATAATGAAGAGCCGGAGTTGAAGTTTAATGGATCGGGAAGGTTGTGAATTTCGTTCTATAAACATGACTTTAAATTATCTGCTGAAATAACTTAGAAGTTTGATAATAAAGACATTTCAAACTTTTCCCATTGTACCAATGTCCTCTCTATGTTAAGGATAGCTAGCATTCCCTTTTAAACTATAATTTAAAACTCTTACAGAATCTGGTGACCTGAATTTTAGTACCAATTTTGTTATTAACTGTTTGCATAATCTTTGCCAACTGCATTATTTTCTCTGAAACTCAGATTGCTTATATATAAAGGGCAAAGGTTATTTAGGGAAGATTTCTCCCATTTTTGTAATTCCATTGTTGAATGATTTGCTCAGATGAAAATAGAAATAGATAATCATATATATGTAAAATACAGTTTAGTGAGATTACAAGTTTATTTTTCCTCATTAAAGTTAGATTTTTTGAGCTAAAAATATAAAGTAAAAAATCTGTAACATTGGAAATGAAAATATTTTTATTTTGAAAATCCCAGACCAAGGAACATCTTCATATAGTCTATATTTCTACCTCTGGACATTTCTACCCACTGGGATTGTATCCTCTGATTGTATCCTTGTATAGTTCAACTTCACTAGTTGAACTATAATATGTTGAAGGAAAAACATGTTCACTATGTGTATTTGTTCAGTTATTCTCTGTTGATTTCACCATCATAAGTATGTTTAAAATATTAAGGGTGAAGAGGAACAAAGCAGTAGCTCTTTAAACCCATAGACACCAGGGAAAGTTAGCCTAAAGCGAGTTGCTTGGTCAACAGCACATTTACGTTCCACTGTGTTGGAAAAAGTTACCATTCGCTCCATTCTCTTTAAGCTCCTCTGGCATTAAGTCTATCTTTGAGGTCTTACATCTCGAAAACTCACCAGCTCATTTTGATGGTATTGAATCATGGTGATCTAATTAAATATTTAAAGTTAAAACTTAGAACATAAGCCTGAGTTATATAATGAATGTTTTTATTTGATAAAATCAGAGGTCATTGAATTGTAAACACATTGAAAATAAAATATTTTTGAAAAATTTTTATAGCTCATAAGTGTTTAATTGCTTGACTTTTTTTTTCTTCTTTCATTTTAAGGTATAATTTACATGTAGTAAAATTCACAATTTTTAGTGTAAAATTCTGTGTTTTGACAAACTTACACAGTTGTTTAACCACTACCAAAATCAAGATTTAGAATCTTTCCATCATCCCGCTATCCAGTTTTTATATTCTCTATTTTATTAATTACCACTACAATCCATATAATTGCCTTTCTCCTGCTCCTCTGGGCTTAATGTTCTTTTTCCCAGGGTCTTAACATGGAAGATTACATTGTTGACTTGAGATCTTTCTTCTTTTTTGATGTAGGTTTTTGCACTATAAATTTTCCTCTTTGCACTTCTTTAGTTTCATACCATAAGTTTTTGTATATTATGTCTTCATTTATATTCATCTCAAAGTATTTTCTAATTTTCCTTGTGATTTATTCTTTGACCTCTTGGTTATTTAGTACTATGTTGTCTATTTTACATGTTTGTGAATCTTTATAGAAGAGGTGAGAATTGACATCTTAACAATACTGAGCTTTTCAGTCCATTAAGATGGTTTATGTCTCCATTTATTTATGTCTCCTTTGAATTCTTTCATCAGTGTTTTATAGTTTTCAATGGATAGATCTTGCATGTATTTTGTAAGATTTTTATTAAAGTATTTCATATTTTTGGAGCTATTGTAAATTATTTATTATTTCAATTTTCAGTTATTTGTATATAAACTTATTATTGATTTTGGATATTTAGCCTGTATCCTGCAACTTTTGCTAAACCTACTTAATCATTTTAGTAGTGTTGTCATAGTTTTTTTTTTATTTTCTGTGTAACAATCATGTCATATGTTAAAAGAGGTAGTTTTATTTTTTCTTTCAATTCTGGGTGCCTTTTCTTACTTTTCTTTCTTTATTGCACTGGCTAAAACCTCCAGTATAATTTTGAATGGACGTTATGAGAGGGGGTAACTTTGCTTTATTCTGTGTCTTAGGGGGAAAGCATCCAGTCTCTCCCTGCTAGGTATAATGTTGGTTATACAATTTTTCTAGTATTCTTTATCAAATTGATAAAATTTCCTTCTACTATTAATTTACAGAAAATTTTATCATAAACAGATGATAAATTTTGTCCAAGAATTTTTCTGCATCTATTTCCTCTTTAGTCTATAGATACGGTGAATTTCATTGATTTATTTTTGCTTTGAACTAGTCTTGCATTTTTGAGATATAATGCTTCACTTGATCATGATATGTATTATCTATCCCTTTTATATATTGTTGGATTAGATTTCCTATTATTGTTGCAGACTATTGTGTCTATAGATATGGATCTGTAGTTTTCTAGTAATGCCTTTTCCAGTTTTGATGTCAGAGTAATTTAACTTCATAGAATTAATTTTAATTTTCTGAAAGACTTTTTGTAGAGTTGGTATAATGTCTTTTAAATTTTTGGTAGAATACATCAGTGAAGTCATCTAAGCCTGCAGTTTGCTTTGTAGGGAGATTTTTTTTTTTCCAGATGTACAACACAGCAGTTAAATATATACTTTACAGAGTGTTCCCTCTTATAATTCAAGTGCCCACCTGGCACCATAGGGAAATTTTTTAAAACTACAAGTTTAATTTCTTTAATATATATAGGGTTGTTCAGGTTAGTATTTATTTTTTTGGTAATTTTTTAATTGTGTCATCAAAGGGATTTATCCATTTCATTTAAATACTCAAATTTATTGGAATAAAATTTCATTATCCATGTAATCCCATTAATAATCTGGAATCTACAGAGATGTTCCCTCTCTTATTCCTGATATTGATAATTTGTATCTTCTCTAGTTTTTCCCTGACAGTCTGGCTAGAGGTTTATCAATTTGATAGACCTTGTCAAAAAACTCTTTTGGGGGTCACTGAAGAGCATCTTGGGGTGTTGGAGAGAAAAGAGAATGGCCTTGCTGCAAATTTGTGTAATTCCATGCTTAGGATATTAATGATAATGGAAGAGGGATGCCCCAAAAGAGAAGCTTCTGTTCACACTTTATCTAGCTGGAGTTAGTGATTTTAGCTTTCAAATTTAATATGGAAGAAAATATATCACCTTATAATCAAAAGGCAAAGAGGGTTCTATCTTCTTAAAAAAACACACGACAGCATCATATAATCTCTTTGAGGAGATGATTTGCTGAATACAAACAATGAAGCAAGTCACCCAAGGCCTTCTGTAAATCTAACTGCAAATAATAGCTCCAAGAGGGAAAAGTTGACTGTTGTTTCAGAACTCCTCAAAATCAAATGTGTTTCTAGTGTTCAGGGACCTGTACTCTCTTGATAACTGTTTATTCTCTAAAAGTATTATTATACAAAGTACTTGCCATGGTAGATTAGGGGACATAACCGTAATTTGTTATGGGAGAATTTACAATTGAACTATAACAATAGAAGGAATATTGCAATCATATTTGTAAAATACATGCAAATTAATTACTTTAAAAAGGAAATTAATAGAGTTCAATTCCTCTCAGGACAATATGGGACTGCAACATCTTCTTTGCTTACTCACAAACTGAAGGCGATATCTTTTCTGACGCTTGTCTAGAAGGTTGGGAAAGGTACCACATAATCCAGGGGTTGGGTGAAGAGTAGCACCGAGTCGTCTATACTCTCCATGGGCAATAATGTAGTAATTTCTCCCTCAAAATAAACCCATATCATTGAAAATAAATAGCCCCTTTGATTCATGGTCTGAAGGCTCCATACTGGAAGAAGACTGCAAGCTAAGTTTGGACAGTAATACAGCTGCTAGAGCAGACAATTTAATTTTCCAGTGGGATAATCATAGTTCTAGCATTTGGGCCAGCTGACTGTGACTTAGTTTCTAAAGGAGATGCAGATTGTAACTTTGAGGCCAGCGATACCCATAGAAGAAATTGTCAAATAGGTGAGTGTTTCCATGAGCAGCTTCCTATCTCACTCTATCTGTGTCATTGTCCCTTCCCTATTTTTCGTCTAGGGTGCTTTCCCCTGAATCTGGATGAGCCTGAGACTAAAAGAGAAGTGAATCCTGAGTTCTAAGGCTTGAACAATAAAAAATCAACACAGTTTTCTGCTGGCCATTCTCTTGGGATACATACTTTAGGAGCTCTGAGATTATATGGAGTCTAGCTACCCTGAAGTTACCATCCATCCGACCCAGTTATTCCTGTCCTTTCAGCATCAATCCAGATATGTGAGTGAATGAACTTTCAGATGTTATAGCCCCAGGCTTCAGTCTAAAGAGGCCCAGTCTGGTGAGGCACAGGCAAGTGGCTCCTAGTCTGCTTTGTTCTAATCCCTAACCCACAAACTCCATAAGCACAATAAATGGCTATTTTATGTCACTATATTTTTGTGTAACTTGTTACACAGCAGTAGGTAACTAATACAGTACAGACATCTGACCTGAGGGCAGCCAAATTACAGGAAGAGCAGGAGATTTACTGTAGAAACTGTTTGATAGAGACAATTGGATTTTCTCTTTCTGAAATTTTGACTTGAGATACAGAGATCTAAAGTAAGTTGTTAGTTGGAACAGGAACCTAAAGACACTGAGCAAAGTCAGTGGCGGGGTTGGGAAGCATAACCTTCTAACAAGCAAGAGTGTGTGTGTGATAAGCAGAGCCGAGGATGAGGCAGTTAGGTGGTAGTGACAAAAGATAGGGAAAAGTTAAATAACTATACTAAGAAAGTAAATGGCTAAAAGTGAGGGTTCTGGAGTGAGACTCCATGTTCAAATCTTGGCTCTGTAGCTTGGAAAGTAGCTTAAATTTGCTATGCTTTAGTGCCCTCCTCTTGTGTACAAATAAATGTAAAGCATCTATAACAATGTCTAATACATAGTATATGTTCAGTGTTATTATTGATATCGATGCAGCCCTTCTGCTTGGCTGCAAAGAGTTAACTGAGCAGAAAGAGCCACTCTGGAAAGCTGAGGTGCTTCTGGTTCCCATAGTTTTTAGGGACTCTGTAAGCTCAGCTTCTGTGACTCCTGGGTTCCCACGAGACCTGGCTGGTTGTCTGAGATTCTTGTCTTCCTTATCTTAACATCTAGTCTTACTCTAAAGGACCATTAATTAAGAGAGCTATTCTTTGCAACCAAAGAGGTTATGGCAAGGTTCTTAAGGTATTTATAGTAAAATGCATGCATGTGAGTGTGTGTGAGTGAGCAGATAGATGAATAGACAGATTTCCCTGTTTACAAAACTAAGGCACCCTTTTCTCGTTTGCAAACCTCTGTGAATTTGAAATATTTAAAATTTCTTTTTACTGTGGTGTTTAATGTCTCTCTGAACACTGAAGTCTAGCTCCATAGGGGCAATGCCTTTTGTTTATGGCTGTATTACCAGAAGCCAGCTACAGGAAGAGTTCTCCAGCAGGCCTGACGTCTACCCTGCAGAGCTGAAATGCCTGGGACTTTTGATCCACAAGTCTCACAGCAAATCCTTAGGAATTTGGACGAGTGTTTGGTGTTGGTTATTTGACTTGGTAAGCAAGCAGGCATAGAGCCAGCCTCTCTAGAGCAGTCCTGAGACAGGGAGTTTATGTAAAAAATTGAGAATAACAAAAGTGAGCATTTCTGAGGATCTGACAGGCTCTTGTCCCCCCTAGGGTGGTATCTGTGCATCCTATGGGGCTCTGAAGCTTGTTGCTCCCCTGGGAGTCCCAGCTCTGGGGAGCTATTTTCTCACAGATGAATTCTTGTGTTTTCTGTCTGTAACTTTTTTGCTCTTGGCATCTTTCTTTCTGTCATTATCTGCCCCGAGACAGCCTTGCACTAGGATGGATGTGAGCTGAACAACTGCCAAGGAGTTTTCTTTAAAACAAAATCAGAGTGCTGTAGACATTGCTGCTGAGGTTGGGTAAGCTTGTCTTCTCTTTCCATTTCCTTTGTCCATTTTCACATGGTTGCAAAAATCTGTCATGTAGGAGAAAGCATCTCTCGGATCTCCCCAAGCAATCTGCTTTCTTTGAATAATACCCCGTGTGGAGGGCATGCAGGAGGCAGCCGATCAGTGACTCTCTCATCATTGATGTTTCTAATGACTCTCTCATCATTGATGTTTCTATCTCTCTCTCCCTCTCCCTTCATCTCTCTGAAATCAATAAAGATATATTAGAAAAAAGAAAAAAAGAAAAAGAGAAAAAGAAAAGAAAAAACAGAAGAGGAGCAGACAGTGGGGCTGGGAAGGCAAGGATCCTGAGCAAGGTGTGAGAGTAGGCAAAGTCCCAGGGAGGTTGACTTTGTCTCAACCCCAGAGGCATGTGGACCACACCTCAGGTTGCCTGGGTCTTGGAAACTAGGGTATTTATACCCACACAAGGTCAGTGGCCATGGGCTGTACCTGGAGGAAATAAATCTCCAGGTACTTTTTACCCTCTCTCCGGGCAGGAAAAGTAGGCTTTTGCAGCCTAAGGGTAGCCCTCTGATGATGAGGTGTCACAGGTGTGACTTTTGGAAGTGAAAGCACCCTATTCAGGACAACCTAATGGGATTTGAGGGAACTGCACACACATGTGCCACATTTGTGATCAGAATTCTTAGCAAGGATCACGAGAACTCAATATCATCCAGAACTCATGTCTGGGATATTGGACCATGTGCTTTCCAGACGTAATAGTATTCCGTCTTCACTTCAAATGTAAGGTAAGCAGTATACTCTCCATCCTATATGTGAGGAGACAGGCTCAGAGTGAGGAAACGAACTGCAGGAACAGCAAGAGATGGATATTTCTCCTCTCTCCCAGTTGCTACCTGTCCTTGGTGTCATGTCCTTGCCCACCGCCTCAAATTAACCAGTGCAAATATTACTACTTGCCATGCAAGATAATGAATAGAATGCCAAACTTCCATTTTGAGGAGAGAAAATCTGTTTCATTATTTATAGTTATGCTCTCATATAGCTTGTTGACTGTCCAAGGTGTAATTCTGCATTAATTCAAAGTAAAACTTCCTAATACTGATGAAGGGTAAGTAGGTCTAAGGGGCAAATAAGCATATCTTCAAAGTCTCAGGAAGTTGTTCTTTTAGGCTACTTAAAAGATACTTGGCTAATGGAATGTTTTTACATCCATGTTTACACTCTGGGTTTCAGAAATTTCCTGAATATAAAGAAGTCTTTAGATGACAGAATGTAGTGTAATTTTTCAGTAACAAGACAACATTTTTGAATTTAGTCATTCACCACTAAATGTAAGGAGCATGGTGAAAAAAATTGTGTGTAAGCCATAAATGCTGGGAACTTCCTGCGCTTCTGAGTCATATAACTTCCTTTCCTGAAGGCTCTCAAAGGGACAGCTGTGTGCTTTTTAAACAAAAATAAATAGGTTTGTATACTTCCCCACTACAGAGCAGCAATTACTGTGAGTTCTTCATTAATAATGCCTGTATGTGAAGATATAATTAGGCAGATTTAGGAACTTTTATGTTTTCTGTAGTTACTGTTTTGTAAAAGAAAAATACTACCAAAAGCATTTACCCTTCCCTCTTAGATGTTAATTTTGAATGTGTCTTAGCAAGAGATATATTCAACCAAATTACAGCATTGATTTAGAATGGATTTCCAGTTGTTTTTCATGACTGATTTCCTCACCCACCATCATAAAATTAATATTTTCAGTTGCTGGAATTTCTCAAAGAATTGAGCAATTGCAAAATTGACATCTCCCAAATTAAAGCTTTCTAATAACATAGGTAGAGAGAAACTAGAAGTTTGATAAATGCACAATATCAAATATGTTAAAAAGTTACTCTGAGAATTCTTTCTTATTAATTTTCACCTTGTATTTTAACACGTGTTTGCTTCCTTTTACTGTGGTGTCTAGCATTATTTTACATAGAGGATTGCACTTCAAGGAATACTTTAGCATGTGTGCATATACTTAAAGTTACCCTATAATGGTGTTGAGATGAATTCGTACAGTAATTAGGACAAAGACAGCTTGAGGCACCTAAATTATGTGGCTCCAACGGGCCTTCCTCTAATCACCCTCATTTTGAAAACAGAGCTGAAATAGGTTATCATCTCTGTTTTGTGAATATGTTTTTAATTTAAAAAGAAAGTAATGCTTCTAGAAATCTCAATAATGCAGACTCGTAAGAGAGCAGCCATTTCAGCATAAGACCCGTGAACTTTTTGACATGTTTATTTGTCTGTTTCTAGACTCTGATGAGTGATAGTTACTGTTTTCACATAGTGGTATCATATGTATGTGACTTCTGATTCTTCAGGGAACCCCTACACACATGCGCGCGCTCACACACATGCACACACTCACACACACGCACGGGGCCAGCACAGTTCTTTCTATCCAGTGTCCAATCCCAGGGAATCTCTCTTCCCCCCTTTGGTCTTCTCAGAGCCACACTTTTCTTTCCCCCACTCCCAGTCACCCAGCAGAATCTCCTCAAGGAGTGAAGGAAATGATTTCAAGATTCTCTGAGACTAGGAATTTAAACACCTGTTTACTAACTAGATTTCTGGAAAGGGCAAGTATGTGGAAAGAAATTTAATCCATTTTTTAGCATATACTGTATCTTTTGTCTCCACCCACAGTATTTTACTGTGAGGGCTTCACCTTCCAGGTGCAGCACATCCATTACCAGTCCCTCGACCATTTTCCCTCTTCCTTGCTGTTCTGGAGTCAGCTGGATGGAGTTGAAGGAGACAGTCCTGGCTGACCCCCAAAGCCGTGCCACACAGGAGGGCATGGTGCCCACATGACTTGATCTGTACAAATGCCATGTGTGTGGCAAGAACACAGCTATCAGGAAGGCACAGTAATACTGGGATAATACTTTGTATCAGCCCTCACCACCTCAACAAAGAGAAGCCCATTTTAGACAAAGACCTACATAAATTCTTCCTTTTCTCTAATCCATGGATTTCCTCACCTTGATACGATAACATTTTTACTGAGTTTTATGCACAGTAAACCAATTTTAAAAAATTTCTTATCTTTAAGAATAATGATTGAAATTTCAAAGCATTTGCAGTTGGAAATCTTTGGATAAATGTTATAATAATGAGCAAAGGGGCAAAAAGGTGAAACTTGCAAAACAGATGTTACACTCAAGTTCGTGCCAGGACAAATTGCAGATCAGAGCCGTAATTTAGATGATGTACAATCTATACAGGTATGTGTAAGATGAGAAAAATTCTCCATGTGAAATGGGACATTTTTAAGATTGTGAGGACCTACCTTCTAAATGCAACTGGGCCTAATTACTAAAACAGAGATCTCTTCCCTTTTTAAAAGATTGTCTACAATGTACAAACCTTGATATTATGAAAATAATTTTAAGGCCCATGAATAACATAGAAAACCATGAATAGAAAATTTGAAAACATTTTCATAAAGAAGAATAAAATACATAGTACACTAATTAATAATTAAACAATAATACAAGAGCAGACTCTCCATTTCACATACTTACAGCTGTAAACCTACTTTTGCCCGACCCATGTGACCATTTAGTATTTGATAATTTAAAATATTAAAATACATGAGTTGGGCATCGATTAACTTTAAAGTATTTTGTTAGACCAAAGTGATTCTAACAGTAATGGGTGGTCAAACAGTAATGAAACTATAAAGGAAGCAGTTTTTAAACCCCAAAACAGTTTCAAAGTGACATTCACTCCCTAGTGTAGATATTCATAGGTCTTAAAAAATGTTATATAAGCATCTCCTCCCCAAGGGCATTTCAATGTAATTATGATACATTTAAATTAATATCCTATAGATTTCAAGTACTCTTCATCACCATCTTCATTAGACAAGGATAGGATGTCTTCATTTGGGATCTAAGAGTATTCCTGAGGATCTATAGATGGACTTTGAGGGTCCCTGAGGCCTCTAAAATTGTATACCATGCATATGTATTTGTGTGTTTTTTGACAAGAAAGTGCATATATTTCATACATTCTGTTGTGGGTTCGTGACTTTTCAAACATTAAGCAGCTGTATTGGGGGAAACAGAGCTCCAACAGTAGGATACAAATCAATTTATCTTAAATAAAAATGAACCATACAACCCACAAAAGCTTCACAAGTAGCCAAAGTGTAAAACAAAGTAAGTGCTGTGTTTATGTCTTCAAACAAGTCAATACAACAACTCCAGTAACAGTTTTTATTTGGATAGTCATGTTAGAAGTTCAAGCTATTTGTCATCAGACACCCTCTCTTTACAATTTGAACAATTTAAAGAGCCATGGGAACCAAGCATAGGTTGCACTATGTTGTACATTACTGGCAATTACTCAAGAGAGAGCTGTGAAGTGAAAGGAAATGAGAAATAAATATGGGCTCAACCCAATGATCAAGGGACATTGACATGAATAATAATAAGAAATCAGATCAAATACCAGGCTGTGTGTTGCAAAGTACCTAACTAAATTAAATGTAACTCAATTCAGATATAATTAGCATGAACTATTAATATCAATTAATTATTTACCTATTAACATAGGTTCCTGGTGAGAAAAAACAGGAACTTGAAAAGTGCCATGTCATCATTTATCTTGTTTAAACACACAAGTAAGTTAAGAAGTTAATAGTTGGACTTTGTTTCTCATTGATAAGAGCATGTCAGCAAGCAACAACCACTGTGTGGTGGATTTGCATTATCTTAATTTAGCGAAGTGGGAAATAACTTTCCCAGAAATCCTTGCCTACTCACTTCTAGGTTAATGTGAGAGGCAGTAGACGGTATACATAAGATTTGGTGGGTGGAAGTGAAGGAAAAGCAAGTTCTTTTATGCTTGGAAGGTGAGTTCAAGGTTCTGTGCTCTGCTGGCCCCTGTTGCATGTTGCTGTTCATATGCTGGCTCACCTTGTTGCTGGGGGGCTGTTGTTGGTTGATGGCCTGCTGTTCCTGCCAGTTCTTCAGCTGCTCTAAGGAGCCTCTCTTGCAGGACACCCACATCATCGAAGTAGGAGGCCATGAGAGACTGACTTTGGTTCCAGGTTATCCTTGCCCTCTCCAATTCAGTTCCATCTTTCTTTCCTTCCTGCCGTCTTCAGGCCTACCACCAGATACAGAAGCAACTATCTTACAAAGATTATTTAATTGGCTCCCACATTGCGTAAGATCAACCCCCTATTATAAACCTCTTGCCTGTCATTCAGAATGGTTCTGCTTTCCTGGTTGATGTTATATACCCATGTGTGCCCACATAACCAGAAGGATATGCACAGAAAAAGAATTTAGAATAGGAGATCCATTATTGAAGTCAGAAGTAATATTCCTGTACTTTTTCAAAATTTTTACATGCTAAACCATTTCTCATGCTTATTTATTAAAATTTATAAGGCAAAGGCATTTTAAAGTAGTTTTGTGCTTTTCTGGACTTAGGAAATAATTAGAAATAGTTAGTTTCCATCATTTTTTCATAACAGATACTTTCTAATAAAAACTAGTAGATACCTAGATGGTATTGCTCAGTGGTTGAGCATTGACCTATGATCCAGGAGATCTCGGTTTGATTTCCAGTCAAGGCACATTTTTGGGTTGCCAGCTCAATCCCCACTAGGGGACGTACAGAAGGCAGCCAATCGATGACTCTCTTTCTATCTCTCTCTCCCTCTCCCTTCCTCTCTCTGAAATCAATAAAGATATATATTTTAAAAAAAATTGAAAAAAAAGAACTAGTAGAGCTAGAGCTTACTTTCTACAGAGATAGTGAAAAGGGAAAATCCAGGATCCGTATAGTCAGTGTTTAGACTATTTTCATTTCTTAAAGTTGACTGGGAAGGACAGTGGCCTTTTGTGTGTTTTTTGTTTTTTTTGGAAAAAAGTCACATTTTGTTAAATATAATTGATCAGAGCTAACATTTATGTAACTAGATGACTGTTTTATACTTATGAATCCCCTTATCTGGTTTTGCAAATGTTGGTAGGAATTACTAGATACTGCATTGGTCCAGTAAACAAGGGTTTAGGAAGAGAATCATGGAATGAATTAAAGTCAATAGGTCTTAGGGAAGGATTTGCTACATGGAATAAAAGCTCAAATTGATATTAGTTAAGGAGGATTTATTGTAGATGTACATTTTTAAAAATCACAACCTAAAGATAGAAATATAGCTCTCTCTGTCTCTCCCTATCTCCCTTCTTCACTCTTTTACCTCTTGATACTTTGGGATGCATATGGCACCCACTTCTAGGTCACATGGCCTTCCAGCATGAGTGCCACTGACCAAATGGCCAGTGTTTCTTGATCCAGATATTGGGGGTATTGATTGATTGTAAGAGCTCAGCCAATGGATTGACTGTGCTAAAGGAGGGCTTCCATTCTTGATCCAATTAACCAAGGGCAGGCAGTAAAGTACAAAATGGTTGTTAAGTGACATTGGGAAGATCTTCTCAATGAAATAGATATGGGCTGGACAGATTCCTGAGATAGTTCCTACTATAAAACATTTTCTTCAGTATGGGGTAGAAATCAGTTCTACTCAATTGCTGTTCTTAAGCAGAGAATCAAGTAAATTTCTTGGGGCTTTAGCTCCATCATGTTGATACATATAAGAAACCTATTTCTACTACAGACATGAAGGTTACTTAGATCATATTTTTGAAAGCACTGAGTCTTTTGGTAATAAATACTACATAAAGATATAGCCATTATAAGTCTTTCGATATTTTTTATTGTCTTGAAAGGCCAATTTTAAAAATCTTTATTCTAAATAGCTGTTTGACCAATCAGAAATAAAAATTTCAGGTCCTCTATTCTCACAATATAAACATGATAAATAAGTGACAATAATTGTAAGAGATTTTATGATGTACCTCATCTACCTGAGGTTTTACTTCTTCCTTCTGAATAATAGGAAAATGTTATACTCCCTCTGTACTCATGCAAAGAAAATATTCCTTTTAACATTGAGCCATAAATAAAATAAATAAGACATTTCTGACATGCATGAAAATTAGCACAGTGGGATTTATAAATTATAATGTACAAGAAGAATAGTGAATTTGCAGAATGCTGCAAGTATAAGAGACTTTAGGAAACATTTAGGGATTAAATGGTCCAATCCAATCCTTTCCATTTCCAGATTAGGGAATGGAAGGTTTGTGGAGATTAGGTAGCTTTCTGAGAACTAGTTTGTATTTAAGCCAACACGGGGCCTTGTAATTCCCAAATACAACCCAAATAGCAAAATCTTGACTTAAAAAGTGTATCAGAGAAATGAAAATCTTCATATTTTCTTTTTATTTATTAAGCATCATTGTCCACCCAGAATCATCAATATGGCCACACAACTTAATGATGTGAGAGAGAGAAATTAGCTGAATCTTCTCTATGATTAAGAAAGTTATTCTATCTTTTGTTCATAGCACTCTGTTTTTATCATAAGGTGGTGCACAGTGTATGTTTTTAATAAAATTAATTGAAAGTGATATTCTTAAGAATACTCATAACATTTATTGGCACAATTAGCCATATCTTTGACCTTCAAAAAACCAGAATTGGAGATTTCAAAGGTGAAGAGAAGATTGAGTGAATAGTACAAGCCTTAATTTCCTACACATATTGGCACTGAATACCAAGGGCAGGAATCATTTAATTTACTGTACATGCCTGAAATATTGGGGATGCTGGCAGGAACAGAGAAAAAGCCATGAGAGCTTTAAAGTGTTTATGCAGAAAGGATCATAATTCACTATTTTGAAGTTACATGCACTTGAAATATTATCACTCTATGATGATCCTTGTCAAAGGGTAACATTTAAAAGTTCTAAGATTCAGAGTAAATGAAACATAAACTTAATAGTCTGAGTAGTTGTATCAATATGTCAAGGGAAATAGGCAGGAGTGATTTTAACATGGAACCATATGCAATTGTTTGTGTTTCGCTTTTTCTCCCCCTTGAGGCATTCTGGTTGCCTTCCCATTGGTCAAGTCTCCTGGCTCATTTGTAAACTTAAATTGCACCTGGGGAAAGCCTTTCATGTCTATTTATATCACATTCTGCTTTCATTTGGTTTATTTGATGATTTATTAAATTCATTAAACACAGTGAAATTTCCTATGAGAGTTGGAACATATGAATAAAATTATTTTGAAATTATGTTTATGTTGTGACTTATAGAATTGCAAATTGTCAAAGACATAAGGGATCATGGCAAAGTAACACACAGTTGCTTAGAGCCCACACATTCCTCCAGTACCTCACTTGAAGCCTGGTAATTTCCCTGAAATAGCCCATAGGGGAAGCATATGCAAGGCAACTCACAGCACCTGATTGAATAGATGTGCCTACACAGTGAAGTGTTAAATTGAGGAAGGTATTAATAGGTAATGTGAACACAGGAGCAACTTCTTAACTTGATTCAGAGATTGACCGCATTTTACCCAATTTTTTTTAATCTGCTTTATTGAAGGGAGGAAGAAATTTTACTCAGGACCAGCATTTGCCTCTGTAAAGTGTGAGCTAATGGATGTACGTGAACTGCAACACAATTGCGTACCTGTTTTATTAGATGATGGATTTAGCAAGTTGTAAAGCAATGTTTGGCAGCCACAGCAGCTTGCAGCAACAGTGAGCAAGTCACTTAACTTTCCTCTGTATCAGTGTCTTTAGACAATTCATTTATTAGTCCAACAAATACTAATTGTCTATTCAGTGTAAAGCGTTTCACTCATCCCTGGGTTGGAGGGGTGGAGTGAGTCACGAGAAGTCAGGCTGGAAGGGTATGCAGATGGCAGGTTTTAAAGGCTTTTGTGTGACATACCAAACAGGTAGGATTTATCTGTTTTAGTCTGCTGGGTGTCATTAAAGGACTCTAATCAGGGAGGGCCATGGTTAGGCCTGACTCTTAGAAATAACACCACGACAGCAGTGTGCAGGGCGGATGGAAAGAGGACAGACCTAGGCTCGGGAGACAGCTGCAATGAATTGGCCTGGAGGGGATGGTAGAGCCTGAACATGGCCATGTCAGTGTGATGGAGAGAAAAGGGTGAGTTTGAGAAATTGTAAGGAAGTTCAAGCAGTAAGATTTATGATTGATTAGATGTGGGAGCTAAGAAAGCAGCCTGACTTCATAGTGATTGATAGGATGATAGTGATTTCTGGCTTGTGCAAACTGGGCATATATGGAGCTTGCATAACCTGGTTTCACTTTTATAGCAATAAAAGTAACAAAGAAGATGGGTAACTTTATCTATCAAATTATATGTAAAGCAATGAAATGCATTTTCAGACTACATATGTAAAGCAAGGTTAGACCTGTTTTCTGTTTCACTTTTGCTAATGGGTAGCTTGAGAAAACTGGTCTAAATTGCCAGTCTTTATGGTTCAGATTTATAAGAGCAGCCTTCAGTTCCCTATAGGCCTTATACAAAATTCCATACAAAGCTTTGAGGTCTAACATGACATGGCTTGATAGACTAGAGCATCTGAAAATTCAGTTTCTAACTCCAGAGAACAAATGTTAGAAAGGAGAATCGAGGAATACTTGACTTAAGCTAATTCCTTGAATATTTAACCATGCATTTTATGTCATCTATCACTGTGCTTTCTCAGCACTTAGAAATATGAGCCCTGAATAAAAATATAGAGGACCACCTGTCTTCATGGCAGTATTCCAAGAATCCACAGTTTAATTGATGTTTACCACTCACAGGAAATGTAGATGGTCAACTTCTACTTGTCATTCTCAGATTCATTTTTTTCAAAGGAGAGTATTTCAAAGAAACTAACTTTATGTTAATGCAGATTAACAGAGTGTACTTCTGGTACATGGCAGCTTAGAATTAGGTTTTTGGATCTGAGGAGAATCAGGTAAGGTACACTCACTGTAGATACCTTGTAACATCTCTTTCAGCCATCTGACTTTGGAGTAGAACACAGTATGAGTTGGTTAGTGAAGCAGACCAGGAATATTCCGTTTAGTCTAGGATGGTTAAATAATACAAGAGTAATTTTTGTTTGTTTGTTTAATTGGTAGTTGTTTCTTGTGTGTGTGTGTGTTTGTTTTTAAGTTGACATATTTTTTTGGCTATTTGTTTTTCTCACAACTGTGGACTGAGCCCCTGAATTGTTATGGTATCAAGTAAAAAGATAGAAGAAGGCATAGCCTCTAACTAACTAATGGAATGAGTATTAAGCTGTATTTATAAGAGACAGATATCAACAACTAAAGATGGAACATGAAGACTGATATATAACAATAGCCTGTTTGTGACTTCAAATAATCACACTGTAAAATTGATATAATTTATTTGTTTCTTTAATATCACAACACTTGAAACTTACAACATACCAAAGTGGTTAATGTATGATATTAAAATGGAACCTAAGACCAAGCTTAAAATCCTCATCTGGCATTCACTAGCAGTGACACTATGGATCGGTTGTTTAACCTCTCCTAACTTTTATTGCTTCCTTTGTAATACAGAAATGATTATAACTATCTTGCTTGATAATTGAGCTCAAATGTAAATGCTCAATAAATTGTTGCTTGTGAGTACTAGTACCACAATTAGTAGAATAGAAGTAGAAAATCCTTCTTTGTTCCATAAAATACTTGAAATGAATTATTTTAAAATCTTAAAAATAATAAATAGAAAATAAGAATAAGGATTATTTTTTTAGTGTATGAGAGAAAGTGAAAAGGGAAGCCAGAGTCAATATATGTGTGTGGATGTTGGTGTATCTGTGTGGGTTTATGTAGGATGTATATTTTTGTATATTGTTAGGACTAACACGGTTAACTTCATTTGAGTTTTCAAATTTCAGCTTCAGATTTGGATTTAAGATTCATGACTGCCAACTAAAAATAAAAATATGTTCAGTTACATAATTTTTCAGTATCTATATGGAAAAAGTATAGCAATTATTTTGGTAAACTAATTTTCCTTAATAATAATTTTGCCCTACTTTTTTTGCTCACAGAATTTATCAGATTACAATCTACATAGGTATCTATACAGTAAGGCTTTTTGTCACAATAGGGCTTGTGAGTACATTTTTCACTAGCAACTCCTGTGGTCTAGCAGTCATGTTGCTGAGACCTACACTTAACTTTAAGGAAATATAGATTAAAATCTGGTTAATTCAGGATTTATACATTTAATACATTGAGATATGTCTGTTCATTTCCCCCCTTAATAAATGGATATAGGGTATAAGATATTGGAATAATTGCCCAAGCTGTCATCTTTTTTTTATCCATTTAAGTACTACCAAATGTCAAACAGTTAGTTCTTGGTTTTTGGTTCATTTTGCATATTCTAACTTATTTTTTAAAAGGTGTGATGTTTTAATTTGACATGTAAAAATTCACTATCAGACTTTTCATTTAGCCCAATCCAATATGATGTTCCTATGAGCTCAATTAGCAACCAATGCTGTAGAAATGATAGCCTCATCACTGATTATACGCAGAAACACAAACTGAAATAGTTTCTTCTTCAAAGTGATGTTTTCTTTTAAAAGTTAACCTTTAACTGTTCTTAATTAATCTTTGGTAATGTGATAAACAAGATTTAATTTTTACAAAATTCCTGGCAAAATAATGTCAGGAAAACAAATCCTCTCTCATATCTCTACCCTATTTTTTAATTTTTATTATTTATGTATTTAAACAACTGATAATCAATTTATTAAAAAGGTTGATTTAAGCATCTGCAATGGTGACTTCAACCTCAACTCCTGGCTTAATACCAATGGAAGTATTTTGCTTAGCAGTCTCCGAAGGGCTGTGCAAATCAATGAGTCCCTCATGGATCCTCACCTGAAACTGTTCCCAAGTCTTAGTGATTCTCAGAGTCTTGGTAGGCATAATAACAGCTTTTAATGTAGGTGTGCTCAGTCCTTAATTTTTTTTCTGCTCATGGATAATGAGGACGAACCCATTCTTTTTGGCTACTTTATTTAGTAGTAAGCAGGAGGGAAAGTAGCTAGTAGTCATTTAGTCACCCAATATCTTATGTTTTGACCCCATATTTTTTATGATAAAAAATCATATTTCATGTAATTTTTCAATTTACATTTACTGAATACATGAATTTAAAATCAAAATGTCAGTTTTTAAGGACTTTTTGAGAAGTTGAGGCATGTCTTGTAAGTACATAAGTATAATATGCTCTTATAAAATATAGTCCTGTTACAAGCCAATCTCCCCATAACCTTGAATGCTCAAAGTCATTTCAGCATTATGTTCTTGGAAGACACCACAGGAATTTACAAAAGAAACATTACGGTTTATAGTTTAATACACCCTTCCATGGTAAGGACACTATTTTCTAGAGTGTAACTTGGTTCCAAATAACGGATCCTTCAACCTGTTGTTTTTATGATTTTTAAATCCACATATTTCTGTAGGTGATTTCAGCGTAATGCTATTGGGCTTTTGATATTTCTTCTCAAAAGATATAATCAATCTTTTTTATTAAGATATCCTTAATCAAACAGATCCTTGAAACATGGCCACCTGACAGTTGGAGGACAGTTGTTCATCCCACAGAGGTGAGGACTTCTCATGTTATTTGATTTTGTTTGATTGAATGGGATGGTCTTCTTTAGAGCTGATGTGGTTATATTTTATAAGACAACTGGTGCAAACGATAGTTCAGAAAAGCAGAAAGTCAAGCCTTTGGTTATAAATGTTTCTTGTGGCAGTGACCCTTTGTGAATTTTAAAACTGAATTTAAGACCCCTTTTTGTTATTTTCCCTATTTTCAATCATTGTGAATAAATCTGTCCCTCGAGTCAAAGTGTTTTATTATTTGACAAAATGTTTAATTATGTGTTTGTGAGCCCAAGTATATCCTAAAACAGGCTATTGGGATTGATGGCTTCAGTTACAGTTTGCTGGAGGCATTCTTATAAAACAAATGATTTTTCTCATCTGATCTTAGAATATACCAATTTCAGAACGGATATGTTAAAGGCATCCAAACTGCATGTGCATGCGTATGTTTGTATATAATTTGCAGTGTATAAATTTACTTAAACTTGTCTTTACCAAAGGCAGCAGAATAAAAGCTATGTTTATGTTTAAAAATATTAAATGTCCAAAAAACTACGTTATTTACAAAAATGAAAATTGTACTTTTGTTTATTATTTGAAGTATGTTATGGAGAAATGCATATTTTTAAAAGCTGTGTACTTTTATAGCATTAATTTCTTAATATAATGGAAACTGGATCCAAGCTACAAGACTTTATCATTCCTAAGACTTGTTAATAAAACAAAACTTATTCCGTGGAGCCATCATTTATTAGTAATTGTTCATGTGAAGAAATTCTATGGGATACAAAGATGAACAAGGCTCTGTATTTGGGAAAGTAGCACACACAAAAATTGTAGTTAATCTTTTGAAAATAACGAATAACCTTTCTTTCTCTGATCTATGATTAATCTAAAATACAAGCTCGTCCTCACCTATGCACTTCAATATCAGCAAACCCCCCCCCCCAGGCCACCTTGGTAATCATTACTGTTCTTCCGTTATTTCATTAAAAATGAGCAAGCTGGAGTAAAGAAACCTAGAATGTCCCAGCAAATCATCGCTTTCACAAGGTTTTACACCAAACTGACATTATTTTAGAGAAGGCCTCTCTCCATTTTTCTATTTTATTTATTATTACCCTTTGCTTTGCCGTTTTCCTTTTTCTTTTTACTTCACTTGGGAAAACACAGAAGTGATTTTCAAATTTCCTCTTTATCTTGTTCTCATATAAGATCTCTCCTTTTTTTGTGCGCATTTGTCTCATTTTTGTAACATGACACTGCTCTGGAAACTTTCTTGAGGCCACATTTGAACTATAGAATTCAAATCCACTGTCACTTGGGGGTGGTAAATATGTGTCCAGAGACTTTGGATAGAGGTAAAATTTAAATAAATATTTTCATTTCCATCTTGGGTTAGATATAACAGTGAGAAGAACAAATTATATAATGACTCAGGTTTAAATAAGCTTACTATTAATGATTAATTGCTTCTCCATGGAAATAAAAATGATGGATGTTAATCTATAAATTGATTTATACAGATCTGCAATGATATATTAATACTTCTGAATTATTTCTGAGGTGTTTTGCTTGTGCTTAACAATCAAACTAGGAACCTAAGGCAAGTAGCATTTTACAGGATAAAACCATTAACTAACATAGATTGATTTGTAAGATTCCTGTTTGTATCCTTCAGGGAACATGGACTGATACAAATTTAATATCTAGTAC
The DNA here is from genome assembly GCF_964146895.1 of Miniopterus schreibersii. Classification (NCBI taxonomy): domain Eukaryota; kingdom Metazoa; phylum Chordata; class Mammalia; order Chiroptera; family Miniopteridae; genus Miniopterus; species Miniopterus schreibersii. The sequence goes on along the minus strand of NC_138108.1, from coordinate 35,672,605 downwards.
ATTTTATAAGCTATAGAAGCATATAGCACTTAGCTGTGTATATTTGAAAGTGCGCTACCTCAAAACACAAGAGAGAATCCAGAAATACTTTCTTAAGAGAAAGGGGGATGTTGTGAAATATTTATATATCAATGAAGATATTCCTTAAGAAACCAGTAACTATAGGAAGTCCAACATTTGGAAGTGATGCCCTTAATATAATCCTATGATAACAGGTAGACTATTTAACAGAGTTAAAATAGCAAACAATAATAACAGCAAATAATGGTGTATGTTAATACCCAGGATTTTCTTCTGTTTCGTTTTTAAAGAAAATAACACAGTTGCAGTTACAGGTATTTACATTTTAATGAAATACAATAAAATATTGGTCTGAGTTTTTTATTTTGATTTTTTAAATTTTATTTATTCCATCACCATTTGTCCACTCTATGCCTTCTTCCACCCCCCACCCCACCCCCACCCCGCAATTACCACACTGTTTTCTATGGAGCAGTTTTAGGTTCACAGCAAAATTTATTGGAAAGCACAGAGAGTTCCCATACACTTTCTGCCCCTATACATGTAAAAACCTTATCAAGATCTTGCACCATAGTGGTCCATTTATTACAGTTAATAAACCTGCATTTGTACATCATGATCACCTAAAGCGTATAGTTTATATTAGGGTTAACTCTTGGTGTTGTACACTTTCTGGATTTTGACAAATATATAATGACATGTATCCACCATTAGGCATCATACAGAATAGTTTCACTGCCTTAGAAGCCTTCTGTGCTCCACCCATTCATCCCTCCATCCCCCTAAACCCCTGGTAATTACTAACCTTTTTACTACCTTCTTTTTCCAGATTGTCATGTAGTTGGAATCTTACAGTATGTCGCCTTTTCAGATTGGCTTCTTTCACTTAATAATGATACGCATTTGTTTCCTTCATGTCTTTTCATGGCTTCAATTGCTCATTTCTTTTTAGGATTGAGTAATATTCCTTTGTCTGGATGTACCACAGTTTATTTATCTGTTCATCTACTAAAGGACATCTTGGTTGCTTCCAGGTTTTAGCAATTATGAATAAAGCTGCTATAAACATCTGTATGTAGGTTTTTGTGTAGACATGAATTTTCAATTCATTTGGATAAATAACAAGGACATGATTGTTGGAGCATATGAAAATAATGTGTTCTGTTTTATAAGAAATAGCCAAACTGTCTTCCAAAGTGGCTGATATAATTTTGCATTCCTACCAGTAATGAATGAGAGTTTTTATTGCTCCACATTTAGTGTTGTCGGTGTTTTGGATTTTGGCATTCTAATAGGTATATAGTTGTATCTCATTGTGGTTTTAATTTGAAATTCCCTAATGGCGTGATGTTGAACATCTTTTCATATGCTTACTTGCCACTACATATCTTCATATAAGGTGGCTGTTCAGGCTTATACCCATTTTTTAACCTGGTTCCTCATTTTCTTCTTAGTGAGTTTTAAGAGTTCTTTGTATATTTTGGATGACAGTTCTTTATCAGCTGTGTCTTTTGCAAATATATTCTTCTAGTCTGTGGCTTGTTCTCTAATTTCTCTTGAGGTTTTGTTTTTAGCATAGATTTACTGTCATGGATTTATTCTTTTTGTCAATCTTTACTGTCAATGAAATAGGATCATGGGAAAGAGGTGAGATAAACATAAGTGTTCAGTTGACTATTTTGAACCATAAATCCAGTTCCTTTTTAACAACAAAAGGTATAAAAATAAACATATATCTTTCAGAAATGTTTATTTTGTTTTTGCTGTCATTTTTTGAGAGCTTTCCTGTGCACCACACTCAATAATAAATGCTTTATATGCATTCTGTCATTTAATCTTCATATAATTTTCAAAGACAGGCATTACCATTCTCTTCTTACAGAAGGACACCAAAGTTCAGGAAAACTAAATAATTTGCCCAGTTCATGTAGCTAGTAAATTATGGATTTGAGAGCTAAACTTGCAGTTGATTGTGCCAAAGCTATACTCTAACAAGACTACATCGTGCTTCTCTATTCTCTTTCTAAAATTAATACCATCATTATCCATTCAGTTTGAATATCTAGTACATTTATCTGCCAACACTTATTATTATTGCCTTTTACAGCCTAGGTACTTTTCTAGATGTTGAGTTTATATAGCCGAACAAGACAGGGTCTCTGCAGTCATTTTATCCCCAAGGAGCTCCTAGTTCAAGGAAGATAGACAAGTAAACTGTTAAATTACAGTACAGCAAATGCAATACAACACCCCTGTGGTAACCTAGAGGTTGAAAATTTATGACAGATTAGCTCATTGATAGTCAAGATAGATAGAAAGTTAATATATTAAAATAGTTGAAAAAAAATAGTTTGTATTATTATACACATAAGATAAAGAAAATATTTTCTTTAATTTGGACTGAATAGAATGTAAGGAAGTACTGAACCACCAGGCCTGATTGGAAAGACTGGACCATTGGACCTGATCAGAGTCATAGGTGTTCATCCAGCCACACATCCTTCTATTGCAGAGGGGTAATGCTAATGAAGACAGATCAACCAGTTGGAGTGTATGGGGGATAAGTAATGTGCTTTTTTGTTTTCATTCTAGGCGAAAATAGTTCACTCGGTCATGCGGAAGCAATTTGAATCCTGCTTGGATCAAAGCAAGGTATTTGTTTCCCTATCATTTTTTCTGAGTCTAAAATTTACTCTATTTAAAAAAATGACAATTCCTGAAATTTTCCAGCTAGCTTTACACTTTATTGGAAACATAGCTAGGAAAACACTTCCAAAAGTACCCAATCTTGCATAGTTTCTTAACTCTTTAGTGAACTAAGACTTTCAGTGTCGGTTCCCACCTTAAATAGTCTGAGAGTGCATGTGATTTGGGTTTCTTTTTAGACCCAAGGGAAGTAAAAATACCTTAAGATACCAAAGACTCCAGAGGTGTTTTATATCCAAACCATCACAGTGAGCATCATATCCTCATCATTGCCTTTCTTCAAAAACAATCTGACTTTATAATAAACATATTTTAAGTAATATAACTTAATATTGTAGTTGAGAAAGAGGATTCAACGGCTTTCCAACAGGAAACTTTAGAATATATGAAAATGTAAATGAAGATTAATGCTAAGTGTGTGAAGCTGACAATGTGTTAGGCATTTTCATAAGGGTACCAAACTTAAGGGGTAACTTAAAAAAAAAAATTAACTTGGAACCCTGGCTTTAATACAAAGGATAGGAGTGGTTGGTGAATTTTGAGATATTATGAGACAACTCAGATTTCTTGAATATTAAAAGATTTTACCAAAAGAATATGGACCAATCTCATAATGTTGCACAGCAACTATTACAATACTAATGGTCTCAGAAAGTGACTTAAGAATTGTGTATAATATAATGTGTCCCAACAAAATGTATACATGCTTTAACAGCTGATAGCTCAATTTTGAAAATAAAATGTATTTTAATAAACACTGCCTTTATAATTATTCAGAATGTGTGCATACATTTTCTGGAGACATCCTATATGTATAGCCTGGAACTATTTCATTTGTGGCACATTGGTTTAGTTTAACATTTAATTCATAATACATGCATAGAATCCTGATTCTTTGGTAAAGTTCAATGGAGAGTTTAAAGTTTGCAGAATGTCTTTTGTAACTGATAGAACCAGACAAAGAGTAGAGATAAAAATCCTGTGATTTTAGTGAAGTCTCTCTTTTTTAAAAAATTCTTCTTGTTTGTTCGTTTTTGTTTAAAATATTACAGATGTTCCTTTTTCTCCCCCATGACCCATTCTACCCCGCCCCACCCCCTCGCCAGTCCCTCTCCACACCATTGTCTGTGTCCTTGGGTTGTGCATATATGCGTATGAATTCTTTGGTTACTCTCTCCCCCTCCACCTACCCGCCCTCCTCCATCCTTCTGATATTTGTCAGTCTGATCCATGCTTCCATGTCATTGAATCTACTCTGTTCATCAGTTTATTAAGTTCTTTAGATTCCACATATAAGTGAGATCATGTGATGTTTGTCTTTCTCTGCCTGGCTTATTTCACTTAGCATAATATTCTCCAGGTCCATCCATACTGTCCCAAAGAGTACAAGGTCCTTCTTCTTTACAGCTGCATAGTATCCCTGGTGTAAATGTCCCACAGCTTTTTTATCCACTCATCTACTGATGGGCACTTGGGCTGTTTCCAGATCTTAGCTATTGTAAATTGTGCTGCTATGAAGCCTCTTAAAGGTCTTGATCACCAACATTTACAGAAGAAGTTGAAAAATGGGCAATTATGAAACGTATATAATATCAATCTTTTCCACAGGCAATTTTATCTATGAGAAATTAGAAGATTTGTATGATTCCAATTGAATTTCTTGGTTGTGGAGGTCTATGTTTTCTAAAACACAAATAAACAACGAGATATGTGGTTAGAAGAATTTTACCTCATGCCACATGCTTGTTTGTGTGGCATAAAGTGAAACCAACTCTCCTCAGCAGCCCAGGGAGTAATTGTGTGTGGTAACCTGAGGAAACCACACTTGAGAAAAGGATGTTGAAGGCTTTAGAAAGCAAAATTAATTTACACTTCAGAAGCTTTATGTTGATGTTAAACAACACCACTTCATGCTATCATAGCACATATTTTCAATATTTTAGTGTTTTAATAAGGCAACACCTCTTTGTGGCCAATTTAATAATACTGAGAACCATTTTCCAATGCTTTTCCCTCTCCTTGCTCTACATTATTTTCTGGAGTGATCTTGTATACAGTTATAGCTTCAGTTATTGCCTATGTCCTAATACTTCCAAATCTGTATTGCCAGTGTAGCTCCCTACTATATCAGTGACATCCTACTTACTAGATATCCTCATTCGATGACCTGGGCTGCTGAGGTGAGTTCGTTTCACTTTATGCCACACAGACAAGCATGTGGCATGAGGTTAAATTCTCCTAACCACACATCTCGTTGTTTCTTTGTGTTTTAGAAATCATAGACCTCCACAACCAAGAAATTCAATTGAAATCTTCTAATTTCTCATAGATAAAAATTACCTGTGGAACTGTACACTTCTCTTCAATCTCAATACCATTATAATAGTTCAGGCTCTCATCTAATTTCTCCTGGATTACTTCAACAGTTTTCTAATTACTGAAAATACCATTTATATATAATGGGTTTTAAAAAAAATCTTTATTGATTTCAGAGAGAGGAAGGGAGAGGGAGAGAGCCCCACAACCCGGGGATGTGCCCTAACTGGGAATGGAACCGCAATCTCCTGGATCATAGGTTATTGAGGCACACTGGCTGGACTATAATGTTTTCATGATTCCTTTACAAGGAAGAAGCTATTATATTTTTATACTAAAAGAGACTGTATCCTATGCCTTCATTATAAACAAAAGTTTGGCATTGATTTTTAGCTATGAATGACTAACCTAGGCATAAAAATTCTATTCCTATATCTGACTAAACCTGTATATGTGTGATGTGTACACATTTTTCATCAGTGATACTCCATGTGAACTGTTAAGTCAGCTTATAGATGTTCCTCAAATACGCCATTTGAGAGCTTTGATTTTTTTTTTTATTGTTGAAAGTATTACAGATGTCCCCTTTTTTCCCCATTGACCCCTTTCTACCCTGTACCCACCTCCCTTCCCAGGCCATCATCACACTATTGTCTGTGTCCATGGTTGATGCATATATGTTCATAGCAGCATAATTTACAACAGCTAAGATCAAGGAACAGCCCAAGTGCCCATCAGTAGATGAATGGATAAAAAAGCTGTGGGATATTTGCACCATGGAATACTACGCAGCTGTAAAGAAGAAGGATCTATTACCCTTTGGGACAGTATGGATGGACCTGGAGAATATTGTGCTAAGTGAAATAAGCCAGGCAGAGAAAGACAAACATCACATGATCTCGCTTACATGTGGAATCTAAAGAACATAATAAATGGATGAGAGCTTTGATTTTAACTCAAGTTCTAATCCATGCTAGACTGTTTTGATAGCTGGAGAACCATTTTTAGTTTATGGAAGTAATGCCAGGCCAAGAGAGAAATAGGACACTCATTGTGCACATTTGTGTGTGTGAATGGACATACGTTTTTAAGGAATGGCGTGCCTACCCAAGTTGAAGTTTATATTAATTCCAAAGAAGCACTACTTTGTTGGAGGAGATAGAAAAACAGTCACTACAAATATTTTGAAAGCAGAATTTGCATCCTCACATAAGAAAATATTACCTTTCTAAATGTGATTGTTACTTTCCACTATTGAAAACAAGATATTCAATAAGTATAACTCAGCAAATGAGATTTTATAAGGCAAATGAAAACCTAAGCATGGTTAGCATAACATGAAGAGCTAAAGGAGAAATGACATTTTAATATTTTTCTCTTAACATTTTAGAAATGCGTCTGGACCTTTGTTATAGCATACAACATTTTGTTGGTATTAAATGTGCCCTGTGCTTAAAAAGAGATATTCAGTACCATGCACCTATATCTCAAATAGCATGATCATAAGTTAAACACATCTGTTTTGTTCAGCACCTTCTATAGTGAGCTGCATGTGTGGCCTCTCAACTTGCCCCATTTGAGTTCATATACCTTTATTTATACATAATATATGATACATACTCTGGGAATATAGGTGAATCACATATGACTCCCATTCCAGAGGAAACAAAATCTAAAATCTAACAGTTGATTAAAAGTAGGAATAAGAAAGCAGCATTCTCCCTCTATCTCCTAGGAAATATGTCCTACCATTAGGTTATTTGATTTCATTCAGCACCAGAATGAGAATGTGTTTCTTCAGTGCTTTTCACTTCTGTAAATCTTACCATCAGCCATAGAAAAAGCTATTGTTTGTGAGGTATACAGCTTTATATATTATAAAAATCAGATGTTGGTCTGGTATGATCAGTAAAATATGTGATAACTTTAATGAGTAAAACACAAATAATCATTTAAACTAGTTTCTTGGTATGATTTTGAGTAAAATAATCATTGATTTGATATTTTTGTTTTTCAATTAGGTTGTGATTATATATTTTTTCTGTTCCTAGGTGTAGTCTAATTTCAAATATAATATTGAAAACACAAATAAAATATCCCATGATGCTTTAAATATAGATGTTCAAATACCAGTATATCCATCAACAGAAACATGACACTCATTTACAGAAGAGAAAAACCAGAGCCACTTGTTTGATCTGTAGTACTCCTAACTGCAAACAAGAGCGAAGAATTTTAAAGCTTACATCTACAAGACATACTGAAAAACTTTTAATGTAAATTTTGAGAGTCCTTATGTCTTATGCTTTATTATAAATTATCCTCTTACTATATATATGTGTATATATATATTTTTTTAATCCTTACCCGAAGATATATTTTATTGATTTTTAGAGGGATAGGAAGGGAGAAAGAGAGAAGACATTGATGTGAGAGAGAAACACCGATTGGTTGCTTCCCATATGCACCCTGCCTGGGTATTGAACCCACAGCCTAGGTATGTGCCCTGATGGGAATCGAACTCAAAACTTTTTGGTATATAGGACGATGCTCCAACCAACTGAGTCACCTGGTCAGGGCTTACAATATTTTTAATGAATCAAGGAAACACTTCTTACACAAAAACGAAAGCTAAGAAAAAATTTGAAGACTACAATTATGATGATTTCATGTTAAGACCATGTCATACTTCTTTTTCTTCATGTATAGATTGTTTAGTCAATGACTCTACTTTGCACTGCCAACTTTCTAAAATAAGGTGATTATTAGTTGAAGATAATTCAGTACAGATGATGTATTCACAATAATCAATCACAATTTAAATTACTAATTATAGGATAGAAATGTTATGAGCTACACAACATTTTATTTTCATATACACACATACAGAGTAAACACTTTTTAATCTGATCTTGAAATTGATCACCCTTAAAAGTTGAACCTTGTACATTAGCATGTTAAATAAAAATAGATAATAAACATTGTATAGTATATGTGACTTATATATTTACATGTTTTATTTAAATATCTACTATTTATATATACACTTAGATATTTAATTAATACTTTTATTAAAGTAATTGAAATCTTTCAATCATGAAAAAAACTTGGTTGTCTGACTCCTTGCCTAGTTGCAGACTAAGATTTTGGCATAAATCTGAGATTATTTTCTGAATATCTTGGTGCTACATGTGGGGAGTATGCTATTTTTATTTAAGAAACCCCATGAAAGAGCTTGGGACACTGTGAACCAGCCAGTGTTCCAAGTATTTTACAAATATTAACTCAGTTAACCATCCTGACAACCTTATGCAGTAGGAACTAGAATAATGGTCAGTTTACAGATGAGAAAGTTAAGTAGCTTACCCTCGGCCAGACAGCTAAGTGAAAGAGTCAGAGTTCAGACTCACTCCAGAGTCCCCACGCCAGTTTGGAAAGGACTGGCAACCAACACTGCGCAGGTCTCATTTATTAATTTGAATTCAAGAGCACAGAAAAGATTACCCAACCCTTGGTAATTTGGTGGTAAGACATCCAGAGAGACCTGGAGTCTGAGCTTCCAGCTGTCACTCAGTGTGTTATCCAAGAGTTAGAGTCCCATCTTACCTGCCCTCCTCCTTGGGCCATGTCTGCAGAACACCAGACAGCAACAGTAAAGAGAAAGTTGGCATCAGATAGCAGCCCTTCTCTTCACAGGACACTTCGTATTCAGTTAGCCATGGTTATGAACTGGTTCTTGTGGTAATTATGACTTGTAATTCTTTGACTTCTCTGCTAGAACTAGAGATTTGAGTTTCTATATCAATTACTCCGATTAGTGATGTACATTTGTGAGTTTATCTTGCTACAGATTTGCAGAGATTTGAGTTTAAGCTTACTTCTTTGACAAGAGGTTGGGGACTGCCCTTTATTGCTGCAGGATGTTTTTCACTGTCTAGAATTTAAGTTAAAAAAATTTAGTTTCTGTTTGGGTAATAATGCTGAATTTCAGATTCTTCTTTACAATCTGAGAGAAAACATATTAGAGTTTTCTGATTGTAAGTGAAGGCTTATTATGCTATAAGGAAAACAGGGTTTTAAAGGGCAATAATTATACTTATTATGTGGCTTTCTTCTTTTCATTTTACCACCAAACCTTGAGTAATAGAACTTAAGTGTTTTGTTGTATTTAAATGACTCCTACCTCTTGAATTGCTGTTCAAACACCATATATGTTATTTCAAAAACTGAATAGCCTTAAAAATTGCCTCAGAGATTTTATTTCTTCATATTATGATTTAAATTTGGTCATTTTCCTCAAGAATAATAGAAAAATTGTTCAAAGATAAACCTTGTGAACTTAGTTGTGTATTTTTTCCACAGCAGGGAAGGAAGCTAACATTTATTGCATGTCCCTGGTATGCCAGACATTTGACCTCACTTAAATACCACACCAAGTGTGTGAGATGGATATTTCTTCTTCACGTTTAATTGGTGAAGAAATTAAATCTCAGAGATATTAGGTAAAATTGTCTAAGGCCACACAGGTCCTAAATGGCATCCAAACTAGGGTTATCCTGGACCTCCAAAACTTATGCTCTATCACAATACCATAAACTAGAATTTTAAAAATATTGGTTATTTTAACCTTTAAATTAATCAAGAAGGGGAGCATTTTTAGAAAGAAGGATCCATTTACTCTTTTCATCGGAGGTATGGAAATCATGCTAAATATTAAGTAAAACTTACTTTGGCAAGTGCCATGGTTTAAACCGAGAAGTACTAGTGTGCTTAGTCAAATACCTCTCTTGAAACAATTAAAATATAGATTAAAGTCTAACTGTGAAAGGAAAGCCTTTCTATCTTGACTCCTGTGGACCCAAAGCACAGTTGCGTGAACCTCGGGGCCTTCTTTTGGATGACTGGGAGGGATTACCCAGAAATCAGCAGCTAAGAGCTATCAAAGGATACAGCTCACATTTTCCTTGACCTGCAGTCCAAGGCAGAGGCTCTGAGTAACTGTCAACAGAAAAGAAACCATTGTACAAAAGATTGCTTAAAATACTTCAGTTGCTCTGTGGAGGCACTGTTTGTGGTTTGGAGAGCTCTAGTGACAGTTTGAAGCTGTTGTACCAGTTCTGAGGGAATATATATATCTGTAATGTGGTGTGCTTTCTTATCTTGAAGAGCATGCATAAAAACAGTTGAGAAACGTTGACAAAGTGGGGTCTGTAAGGAAAGCACAAGTCTTGACATTTCCTTGCTTCATAATTTGTGTTCAGTTGACAATGTGAATGTTGATGAAGGACAATATTAGTGCCTGTTTGTGATGTGGATCTGCCACTTACATGACGATCCGTTATGGATTTATTTCTAGTTTTCTTCATCTCTTGACAGCTGTGATCAAGGCTGTTCCAAATTTCCATTAGATTATAGAAAGTGTGTTACTTCTTTAGATAAATAAAATACAAATATAATTTCATTCTGGAGGAGATTATTAAGCTAATGTTGCAAAAGACTTATTATGTAGTTAAAAGTTCATAGTTCTAAACAGGGAAACTCAAGACAGCTTGATTTTAGAACCTAAAAGGGTCTTGCAAATCACATATTAAGTGCCCAATAAATATTTGTGAAGTAAATATACATGAATATAGATAGTTCTTGTTGAGAGTTCTCATTTCTCAGTCGTATTTCCATTTTTTATATATGAAGTGGAAGTATTTATTTCTGACAGTTTTGGGCTTATCTTTCAAAGATCCTTGAGCACTTTAGACAAAAAAATAACAGTACTATTCATTATACTGATCACACACACACACACACTAGCCATGAACTTCTTCCATATTTTGGAAGGTAAGAATACGTGCGTTGCCTGTAGCTTAGTAATCAACATCATCTGCCTTTGACCACAAGAGTAGGAAGTGCCCTACGTATTATTTACCACGGATGGTTAACATCTATTTTCTTAGGTCTGACGTATCAACTTTTGATAGGGTTTCTGCACAGGACAAGTTTCCACAAACCAGCCACATTTAGCTAAGGCTTTCCTAAACAGCCAGTTTACAGGGTTCAAGAAAAAGCTACCGTAATTTTTCTTATCCAATATTCATTATTTTAGGTTTTTTTATGTTCAGGATTGGTCAGACCCAGCTACCTAGTCCCTTACAGACAATTCAGTCAAAATATTGATGATACATTACTTGCCTTCTTTGTTGATTCAATTATCAATTCTGCCTAAATATCAAACTTCAAAAACTACTTCCTATTAATTTGTACCTTAAATGTGCTTGGTCAGAAGCTTGATACTGAATATATTAAGTAAGTGCTGGGCTTTGAACAGTATTAACAGCTTACCAAGGAGGAAGCATCTAATTCCTAACTCCTGACAAGTTAGGTGCTCCTAACTAGGAGTTGGTTTTTATTGCAAGGAGGTGCTTTGTGGTTTCACATATGTGGAGAGTGAGATACGGAGACTACCATGGAGCAAAGATGGACCGAAGAGAGGAAATGGTCAGAATAGGATGGATAAAGAAGGCAGATAAATGAGGAAAGGAAAAGAACTTTTACTATTTTGAAATTTTTCTGTAATGCTTTTACATGTTTAAGGAAACTTTGTTTACAGCTCAAAAGAGATTCAGAAATGAATCACAGAAAAACAAAGAAATAGAAAAGGTAACGGATTATGGAAAAGAGAGGAAAATGGGAGGGAGGAAAATTATACAAGAGATGTGAAAAAAAACTGTCTAGAGGAACAACGGTATTTGCAAAATGGCTACAAATCATCTGCCCTTCCTTTAATCTTGAGGATCCTCTAGTTTCATAGTCTCTTCTTTAGACAGGATGTGCATTTATAGACTGTTTACTTAGTAACTGAAACCTTTGCTTTTTTCTCTTTGAAAAAAAAAGTCATGAAATGTGAAGTTAGAACAGAGAAGTTTGTTCCCAGACACTTAAAAATGCAAACCTCATCTGGGGGCAGTTGTAGAGATTCAAAATATTCTTTAATGATCTAAAGTGACAAACTTTGAAATAAATAGGTTATTCCTACTTGCTCGTGAGATTTCTTAGAACTTTTTTCTGTATAATATTTTACTTACATCAGTGACATTTGAGTGATATCCACTTTTAGGACCAGTTTTTGCTTTACAATTATTTTAGAATTCTTCCAGTAAGTCAATAACCACATATAACCCAATAAATCTAAGTAAGCTACGGCTATGTTCCCTGCATTGGAGAAATATCGCTCTTCTTGAAAACTGTCGTTTTAGAAACCTGTCTCTTTGATGAGGGCACAGTGGTAGGCTCTGAGGCCAGGCTGAACTAGAGTCCTAGCTTAGCCCCTAACTGTCCGGGTCACCTTGTGCAAAGTCATATGTACTCTCAGAAGATATTCCTTGTGCAGATACTATCTCACAAAATTGAGTGATTGAAAACATTAATAAATGCAAAGAACTCAGAAGAATTTTCTGGCATATGAGAAGTATTTAATACATTTAAGTAATTAGGATGCATTGCCCAGTATAGAAAAAAAGCAAAAATCACTTCAAAACATTAAAACAGGCATAAAAGAAGTAAATGTTTATAGTTCTGTCAAGGTGAAGATTATTCCTTAAAATAAAACATCTAGTATCTTCTATGTAATTAGCAGTTCAATAAATATTTGCTGAAAAGCTGAATGGCTAAAAGAATAAAATATAGAACTGTAGCTATTCACCAAAAAGTATTTATTGATATCTAGTATGAGCTTATAATTGCATTAGGACTGTTTTGGTTAGAGAAAAAAATAAGACGTAAATTACATCTTCAAGGTTGTTTCAGTTAGTTGAAGAGAGATCACATATATGAGAGACATAAGATAAGGTTTTACAAATAATAGGTACTCAATTAGTACTCAAGTACTCACTACATCAATGAATGAAAAAGTATTAAATAATTAAAGTTATAATAGAAATATAAGTAACTATAATGCAAGTATTCACTGGCTTGATCTAATTCAGACAGTGGGACTCAGGCTAACATTTAAATAATGTGTACACTTAAGCTTTTCATTCTCAGTCCTGGTTGCACGTTTAAATAGTAAATGCTCAGATCCCACCCAAGAAAATATTGTTTGACTGGTCTGAGGTGAAGCCCAGGCATTTATGTGGCTTAAAAACTACTGAGGTGATTCTAATGTTCAGTTAGAGTGAGAACCTCTTGTATAAATGGTCAGAGAGGGCAAGGAAAAATTCTAGATGGAGTTTGTGGGGAGATGGATGGCAGTGTGGGGCAATTTGTGTGTAGGGCCATGAAAAGATGTGCAGTGGTTCAAAAGGGAGCTACATTGGCTTAATATTGAAGTCCTAATGTCTTAAACTGGGGCATCCTGGCCAAGGACATATGCACAGGCTTTGACTAGACAGACCCAGCTTAAATCCCCTGGGCTGGTTGCATAATCTGTATATACCTTGTATTTCTCATTTATAAAGTGGATGTAGCTATTTCATAAAGGTCACAGGGACAGGAGGGACATGGTGAAAAGAAGAACTGAGTTAAGTGAGTTAAGATCCTGGGAAAATGATATTGTCACGACAGAAGCAAGAAGATAAATGTCCAAAAGGGAACAAAAGCAAGTCACATGCTCCATGAGTTTATAAAACTATATTTCTAGAGAAATGAATCATTCAAAAAAATTTCCAAATAAAATACATTGTAGATCAGAAAGTCGCTATTTTATGGAACAAAGGAAATCTCCTCTCCCTAGCCACTCACAATCAATACCACCTCAAAACTGACTATACCAATTTAGAAATGAAGCTATAGATGTATAAGGAAGTTTGGGAAAAATAAGAAATGACCTTCTTGAAAGTTTACTTAGTGTTTCAGATGTTCACATTAGAAGCGGAAGCATGTAAGTCCCGTGAGAAAAAGCTAAATGAAAAGAGGAAGTACTGAAATGAAAGCTGCACACATTTCTTTCCAAATTCTCTTGGTCGGCTTTTTGTACATAAAAATAATTGAAGTTGTTAGGCCTTTTAATAAATATTATACACATGGCAATACATATCAGTATTGCTAAGAAATGTGGTTGCTTAGAATCATATTAAATGTCCACTTATGACTAAATAACCTTTTGACTTAGTATAAAAAGATAAACAAGTAAGTACTAAGTGAGAAAGAATGTTCTAGATTGAGAAAAGTTGACCTGTGATTAAATTGCCTTTTTATCTGCAGCTATTATATCAATTTGCCAGGTCAGCTTTTAAAATGGCTTCTAGAAATCCTTGGCCTAAATATTTCCATTATCTTTATGTATTATTACACATGTTTGCTCATTTTATTGCCACAAGAACTCTGAGAGACAGAGCAGATATGTTACCCTGTTGCATAGTAGAAGAAGGCAAGTTACAGAGAGGGACTGACTGTCCCAAGAAAATGTGCCTGGCTAAGCAATAACGATGCTTAGGTTGAAACCCAACTTTCTTGAGTTTCCATGTGATAGTATTTTATTTTAGACTATAGTATTCATTCCAGTGGTTATGGACCTTATAAGATCACATCCAGAAAAATCTCTGTATCTCTTTGGCTTGATATAGCACTAGTGAAACCAAATGCATTCACTTTCTGGAATTAAGTATGACTTGGATTCTGAAACATGTTACTTTTTAAAAGATGAACATAGGATCTGAAAAAACATTTTCCCAAAGAAGATACAGTAAATGGCCAACATGCACGTTAAAAGGTACTCAACATCGCTAATCATCAGGGAAACGCAAATCAAAGCAATGTGATAGCACCTCTCACTGTTAGAATGGCTATTATAAAAAAGACAAGAAATAACCAGTGTTGGTGAGAATGTGGAGAAAAGGGAACCTTTGTGAACTGTTGGTGGGAATACAAATAGTGCAGCCACTATGCAAAACAGTATGCAAATTCCTCAATAAATTTCAAACAGAACTACCATAGGATCCAGCAGTTCCACTTCTGGGTATTTATTCCAAAGGAACAAAATCACCATCTTGAAAAGATATCTATACCCCCATGTTCATTGCATCATTGCAGCATTATTTACATAACCAAGAAATGGAAACAACTTAAGTGTCCATCAGCAGGTGAATGGATAAAGTGCGTGTGTGTGTGTATGAAATATGGCTAGTGCAAATAAGGAACTAATTATTATTTTTTTAACCGAAAGCAAAAGTTTATTGAAAGAGAGACAAAAGCTCCTGCCTCAGTGAGAGGGGTCCATTTTAAAATTCTACACACACACACACACACACACACACACACACACACACACTGGAATATTATTATTATTCAGCCATAAAGAAGGAAATCTTGCCATTTACAATAAAATGGATAGACCATGAAGGCCTTATGCTAAGTGAAATAAGTCAAACAGAGAAAGACAAATAATGTATGATCTCACTTACCTGTGGAATCTGAGAAAACAAACAAAAAAAACCCTGAACTCATAGATACAGAGGACAGATTGATGGTCACCAGAGACTGGGGGTGGAGGGTCACACAATGGGTGAAGGCAGTCGAAAGGTACAGACCTCCAGTTATAAGTCCTGAGGATGTAGTATACAGCATGGCCACTATAATTAACAACTATATTCTATATTTTAAAGTTGCTAAGAGAGTAGATCTTAAAACTTCTCATCACAAGAAAAAATCTATAACTTTGTGTGGTGATGAATGTTAACTAAACTTTTGGTAATCATTTCACAGTATATACATATATCAAATCATGCTGTACACCTAAAATTAATACAATGTGATATGTTAATTATATCTCAATAAAAAGAAATAAATATAAAAACAAAAGAAAACCTATAAATTGGGACTAGCTCTAACAGATATTAAATCCTACTGTCAGTCATCTGTAAGTGAAACAGAGATGGGCCAGTGAGATTAAATGGAAATCATAGAAATAGACACAGGTGCATATAGAAATTCAGTTTCATGTGCATATCTATATTTTTGCATCTATTTCCAAGCCTTCTGTCAAACCTGAAAGCCTGTCATGTCTCTGACTCTTCTCCTGAACTACTTGAATTGCTGTCCTGGCAGTTGGACCATGCGGCTAGGTGTCGATTTCACTCTACACCATCACTGTTCAACACAACCTTCCATATTGAAGGAAATGGTCTAAAATCTGGACTGTCCGATGGCTATTGAGCTCTTGTACTATGACTAGTGCAGCTGAGGAATTTATTTTAAAATTCTATTTAGTTTTAATTAATGTATATTTAAATAGCCACATAAGGCTAGTGGAGACTCTACTAAATTGTCAAGCTTTGTACTCCAAGCTCCTTGAGGACAGGTTCAGTTCTATTTAGTTCACACCAGTGTCTAGCATGGTGCCTAAGGACTGGCTGGTTTTTTATCATTCCATTCCATATTAATTCCTTTACAGGTATTTGGCAGGAGGGTTGGTTGGACCCTGATGTTCAGCTCCATTATGGTGCATGGTCAGGGAGAACTACAGCTTGTAATGGGTGCTTCTTGCAATGGCTTTTCCCTTTGCTAGGCATAGGCTGTGTGGCCTTGATCATACAGGCTTGCAAAAATTCACTCTACCTTGCAGGAACCTCAAAGTATTGTTTTTATATAACTGAATAAAAAACAAGAGCAAGTGTAAACAGATTCTGTTACTATAGCTTCCTTAATGTTTTCAGCTCTTCTAGAGAAATGTGTCTTTGAGGGAACATGTGCAGTCACTATTTTACATAAACACTGGTCTGAGAAAAACAGAACATCAGATGGAGAGCTCCAAGGCAACAGAGGACAACCTTGAAGTTTTGAAAAAGAGTTTCTGTTATTCTAAAAACTGTTCAAATTAGATCTTCACGACAATGTTGGGCATAGTCAAAGAAAATGTTAAGCAGCATTCTGGAGTGGAAAGAGCTAAAGTTTAAGGCCATAGATCATTGATTTGATTTCCAACTCTCCCGTTCCTTTTAGCTGTGTTAGAAAAGCTACTCACTCAATTTCTCAGCATCAGCTCTTCAGATGGCAAAAAAAAATTAAGGCTGCATGTGAATGTGTAGTTTGGGGGATGGAATGAACTAATTTAAGTAAATGATCAACAAAGGTGTATTTCCCTCTACTCACATCTCCTCCCACACTATCACTACCCCAAAAAGGTTGTTGTGTAGAGAACACAAGGGCTGAAAAAGAGTTTAGAAACCACCCAATCAAACATCCTCTTTTCATAAATGAGGAAACTGAGTATGTGATATGCCAAGACTAAAGTGATACCAACAGCAGACTAAAAAAGGAGATGGCAAATGCCATGAGCATCACACTTACACTATGCTCTTGCCACCACCTATGAAGTCAGTGCTCACTGCTGCAATTTCAGAAATGTAAACACTCAATGCATATTTTCAGTTTTCCTTTTTCACACTGTGATTTTTTTTTTCTTTCCTTCATCACAAGTATTACCAGAGTGGTTATCTTTCTCAGTTTGAACCAATGATTACAATGATTTTAAATTAAAAAGAAATAACTAACCTCAACATTTTTTCTAGTAAGAGGCTAATTCTTTGCTATCAGTGTTAAGAATATTCTACGATGTTCTCTCTTCTAATATGGTACTTTGGCTTATCTTGAATTTTAATGCACACAAACAGCTTTCATTAAATAAACAAACAAAAAAACCTGTTTGGGTCACCTCTTTAGCTTCATTGTCTTTTCTTTTGTTGATGATGAGACACAGCACAGAGATGTCTGGTTATGATAAAGGACCAGTGAAATCAAACATTAGAGACAAAGACCACTTTAGTGATGCCAGGTCTGAGAAGTAGTACTTTAGAGCACAGTGTGGAAATGCACTATTGATGCATAGATCAAGTATTTGCTTATAGGAAAATCCCTAAAGCAGTAGTTTGGAGATTAGTTTTGTTTAGAGTTGAGTATACTTATAATTTACAGCAATTATAATACCCTTTTCTTTCCGTTCAGATATTATTTCCCTAATGGTTTCTCTTAGTTTCTTTTATTTTTAGGCCTTTCTTTTATTTTTAGGCCCTTTCTCTTTTACTCATCAACTCATACCTGCCATATTTACATGTATTTTTCCTATCTCTCTACTTACCTACCTATTATCTATCCTATTTAAGAACTCATAGTATGGTAAGGATAATATTAATGCTAAAGGAAGGAGGATTCCCAAAAGAAGGCTTTCATTCACAATGCTAATTTTCACCTCTTTAATTTTCCTTTAAAGATATTTGGAAAAATTCCAAGATGAAACCTCCCCTGAACACTAGTTTCCAAAGTGAAGCTATTTTATAGTTGATTTTCTCGCTTTACAATATCATGCATTGGTGTGATATTTCTGGGCACTTAATTCCTCACTCCTCAGCAGGAATCTCTTTCTTTATTGAGGGTAACAAAGCCAAGAGGAAGCAGGTGTTCAAAGCTTCAGTGGCCACAACAGGAAAAAAAGAAAAAATATGTTCATCGCCAATCTATCTAGCACATAATCTCTTAAAAACTTTGCCTAGGTATTATATTGTCAGGTTTATTCAATTTGCCTAACTGTGAGTTCACCCTATGGTCTTGCCAGGAAAGTTCTGGGTCATCCTATTTTTTTCTTGTTCTTGATAATGAGAGGGAAGCCCTGGGCAGCACACTCCTTTGGCACAGCTCATGCCCTGACCTGGGGTTAACAGGCCTAACTAAGATAGGGACACAGGGGCCTCCCAGGAGCTTCATCATTAGTCTTTTATAGTCATAGTCTATAGGAGCTCACAGTTCAGTAATAAAAAAGTCCAGTTCTGAGATGCTATTTTAATAATATGAGTTATTTTATAAACCCTAATATTATATAAATTAAATTATAATACCATAGATCCACTACTTTTATTTCCTAATTGAATGTAAAGTGATCCAAAATGATCTGTAGAAATATTAAACTTCTAAAAGTGATAAATTAGTGAAATTAACTTGTTAATTATTTTGAGATGTTGAAATATTAGTACTCTCCATTCAGATAGCAAGAATATTGGAGAAATTAGGTGACGATATATTTTCTTTTTTCTTTTATTCCTTCTTAATTCTCTAAGAGTTTCAAGATCTACATTTTAAAATACCTAAAATAAAGTATTTGATGATTTTCTTTTATTCAAAATCAGTTAATAAGTTTTTTTAAAAGTCAGGTACAGATATATTTCTTAAACCAGGTTGCATTTTGGATGTCATTTTAAAACACCGTAGATGTTAACATCTTGTGGAAGACTGAAGAGCAAGATAGAAACAGAAGCGTGGATGCAGGGAACAGACTGACAGTTATCAGAGGGGAGGGGGAAAGGAGGGCTGGGTGGAAGAAGGAGAGGGGATTAACCAGAGAACATATATGCATATCCTATGGATACGAACAACTGTGTGGTGAAGGCCAGAGGAGTGGGGTGCGGGTGGAGGGGGGTGGGAGGCAGTGGGGGACAGTGGGGGACATCTGTAATAGTGTCAACAATAAAAATAAAGTTAACATCCTGTGAAAGGAAAAATAGACACTGTCATATATGGTATTATGGAGTAAATTGGTAGAGCCTATGTGAAGAGAAATTTAGCAACATAAATTAAAATATAAAAAGCATTATCAAATTTGCTCTAGAAATTCCACCTCTAGGTATTTATCCTTTGCACACACAGGTTCATGTGCAAAATGATGCATGTACAATTATATGCAGAAGAACATTTTTATAATACCAAAGATTAGAAACAACCCAAATGTCATTAATAGAAAACTGGTAAAATAAGTTTTGCTCTGTTTAAAGTGTAGAATGACATAGAAGTAGTAAAATAATTAATAAAAGAATACTAATAAAATAACAAAGCTATTAAAATCATAATAATACCTAACATTTATTGAATAATTTGTATAATTTCATTTAATCCTCAATATCTTTATATATGTGTGTGTGTGTATGTGTGTGTGTGTGTGTATATATAGCCATCATTACCTAAAAGATAAATCATAAGTAAGGATACAAAATAATGATAATAATAATACAAATAATACAAATAGATGATATAATAATTAATAAATAACAAAGCAAAGAGGCAACCAACTGAATGGGAGAAGATATTTGCAAACAACAACTCTGACAAGAGGTTAATATCCAAAATATGTAAAGAGCTCATATACCTAAACACCAAGCAAAAGACAATCCAATTAAAAATTGGGCAGAGGACCTGAATAGACACCTCTCCCAAGAAGACATACCAATATGGAAAGATGCTCAACTTCACTAGCTAGTAGGGAAATGCAAATCAAAACCACAATGAAATACCACCTAACACGGGTTAGATCAACTTTTTAAAAGTTGCTTATTTAAATGGGTATTTAAATGGGTTTGATTTATTTCCATTTATATCTTCTTTATAACTTTGATTTTTGTGGATATGGTAAAATAATACATAACCAAGTGATTTTAAATCTGTGGTTTCTTCAAAACCTAATTTCCTAAAACTGTTTTGTTTTATACTCCCACCATGTCAAATTCCATGATAAAATCTTACCAGACCTTCATATTAACAATATCTCAAATTATTTAAAAGAGAATTGTTTTTTGCCTTCAGGACTGACGGTTCTGACATTCCCATGTAGTTGCATATCATATGAAGTGCAGACTCATAAGCTTGCTCACTGAAAACAATGAAATTATAAACCTTTTATTGAGGGATTACTTATACGGCAGCCAGAAATATCTTAACCATTAATAAATGTTTGGTAAAAGTCCATGAACTGTCAGTTTAAGTCCCACCTATGCAAGGTGAGAAACCAGTTTACAAGACCAACACAATCTTGGATGCAGGTAGGGAAAGAGCTAACTTCTCAACTGAGGTGCTTGTTTTTTATTTAGGGCTATACTTCTCTTCTTCTGAAGACATTTTACAAGAGTTAAGTTGCAACAAAAGTGGAATGTATGATGATATTTTCTGTGATCTCCGAAGAAAGATATATATAGATGGAGGTTTTAGCCCTATTATGAGACAGTGTCTCTTAGAATTTCAACATGTAGGACCACAAATCATCTCAAATGCTACTTAATCTGTAGAAAGTATTTACAATAAGCCAATGCTCCCTAGAATAAAAGAGAACATTTAATGTGGCAGGCCATGATGGAGGGGAGGCAATAAAAGAGAAAGCACAGCTTGAAGTGCCGTAGAACTGGGTGACTTACACCTCCCTGCTGAAGGCAGCAGACTCGCAGTTACGAAACTGCTAATCTGTTCTACTGTTTTTTTAATCAGATGTTGGCATTATCTGCCACTAATTGCTTTTCATTTCCACTTGTAATTATTCCATTGCTTGTTTGTAGTGAGAAGCTGAAAATGAGGCAGATCACTGAGAAAGAATTAATTGTTAATGAATAATCATCAGTAGGAAGCCAATTTCATTATCTTCAAAGAGGTAGCCAGAGATTAACCACTAGCTGTGGTTCTCCTACTTTCTGTGCATGACTGTAAAGTAATCACAAATAATCACGCCCTCCAACTTCATCAATTATTTTCTATTATGTGGATTGATACCCATTTTTGTCTTTGTTGTTTAATGATAATGGCGGTATTCATGCTGGGGAGTGCTAATTGGAAGGTGTTACATTCGGTGGGCTCTAGGCCTAATTATTAGAGCATCTTCTTCATTAGCACTTGATCCTACTAAGGTTGCATGGTGGGAGTTACTAATTTTTTCAAGTTACAAGAATATTATATCAGGAAACTTTTGCATGTCCTTATGCCAAGTAACACACAGAACATTTTGTACCTGGTCAAAGTTGTATACCTACTAACAGGGACTTTCTGTTTAAATGAAAAAAAACAACAGGATGTCTTAACTTAATATGAGTCTTTGAACATGAAGCCTGCTCCTGCCCTACAAGCTGGGTCTGCCCAGGGTTGTTGATAAACTTTCGTTTCTGCTCTGTTTCTGCCATTTACCAACACTTGTTCTTTCAGATCGGCTCATACAGCACCCTGGGATTATTATTATATGAAACTCTCCATGGTGCTTTGCCAGTTATTAATGGAAATATTATGAAATGATTGTTTAGAAGTTTCAGTGGTTGGGTGATGTTTCTCCACACAGGGAGAAAGGAAATACATCATCCTATTTCACATTTGCTTAGGGCTGTGTAACTTCTCAAGGCTCACAATATCTTTTAACAGAGCAGTAAGATTTGCTGCTAATATACATGCTGTGGCCCCAGAAATTCCTATGGCACAAAACTTCATGTCCAGCTTAGCACCGGCACATTCACCTGCATTCCTTTCCAAGGTGCTGCACAGTTCTTTAAGGAGTGTGACTAAATAGGCTGCCCCTTACATCAGAAAGGACATCCTCAGGGCTCTTAAACACTCCCAGGCAACCAAGGCCCTATATCTAACTAGACCCACAGCTAAAGGAAGGCATAGCCTGCAGCAATCTCAAGTGTGCTGGATTACAAAGCAAGTTTTTGAAACATCTCTAGGAGAGAAACTTGAAAAAGGGAGAGAAAAATTGGGTCTAGCTGAGAGAGTGTGGGTTTTGGTGTTAGTCCTAGCTGTGTGATAGGTGCTTGCCTTGGGTCGGAGCATATCATGAAGAACTGTAAATGTCTGCATAACAAGTTGTTTTTTAGAAATGAAATGAAAGTGTCTGAGAATATTAGGGTAAGTAACTCCAAGTCCTGCAACAGACAAATCCTGAAAATTCAATGACTTAGTACAAACGACTTTTATTTCTTGCTCATGAAAAGTCTGCTGTGAAGTGACCTTTCCTCCATCCAGTGAGTTGGAGATTCAGGCTCCCTCCATCTGATGATGCTGCCATCAGAAGACAAAACTTTCAACATCACCAAGGAAGGAAAGAGAGATGGTAGAGGCATACTATCTCTCTTGTGCTCCCACTCACCCAAAAGTGGGCTTCCTCTTTTTTGTGTCAGCCACTTCTGATTAGTATTGGTTTGTGCCAGAGAACACATACCTTCAAGTAGGGTTTGGTCAACATTTCTTTCGTAGCCTATCTTACTCATTCATCTTCACTTGTCCGGATTAGGGGCTTACCTCACCAGAAGTGATGGCAATTCATATTCCTATATGACAGTATTCGGTCATCTGGTTCCAATCTAGTGGCTGGGAAATATGGCCTGGGAAGAAGGTATGGTGTGGTAAACACAGTATTGTATCTGCAATGGTGTGTAAATAAGAGTGAAACAAGCAGGAGATCCGTTTTAGGAAGATTATACCGCAAGTGCTTAGAGAGGGTTGGAAGCTGGGAAAAGACTAGAATCCAGTACAACCTTTAGAAGAGTAGTAGTATATTCACAGAAGGAAAGAGAATAGTTTAGAAACTGATAAGAAATGTCCCACAAGAGGTAGGAGTCAAAAAGAGACAACTCCATGATTAAATGGTGGTTCTCTGGAGACATATTAGCAGTGTATGAGGAAGACTAGATTTAGAGGATGAGGGTGGGGAAAGCACATCAGACAGTATCTAAAATAGACGAGGCCCCTCGTCTATTAGCTGCTATCCACTAGTATGATCAGAAGAGGAATAACCATAGAGGAGAGGAAAATACATCTACCAGAGACGTGGACATTCGAACGTCTGGAAGAGAGGTTCAGATGTCTCCTCATCCTTGCTGTGGTCTCACTGGTGAGAAGTGCAAAGCCTCCAGACACATCTTTATTTGGGGCCTCTAAACTGTTGCTTGGTGAAAATTCTACTTAAAACTTTTCTCCTGAATATAGTAATACAGTTATTCTTTTCCACGATGACCTTTACCCAGGCACAAAATAACTTTATATTTCAAGGACAATAACACCAAATTCTTGGTTTATCTATTGTTGAATGGAGGTTCAGAAGGAGATGGTGAGATGTAAAGATGTAGAGTGAAAGTAAATACACAGACACATCCACATTTTCATAGTGTTTGTAATGTAATATGAGAAAAATGATCACAGTGTTTATAATGTAGTATAAAAAAAAATGATTACCATGGGATGAAACGAATAGGTTTTCTAACTTAATAATATGTGAGTTTTTTAGCAAGAGAAAATAACCAAATTTAATACATACGTAGGCATAGGAACCTTGCATACACGAGGCAGTCGGAGACCCCACATGTACGAGAGGTTCAGAGATAGAAAGGGAACACGGGGTTTATAAGGTATCCTGAGCTAGAGATCAGGTAAGATGCCTTGGAGTCTTCCAAAGTTCATTGAAGTATAACAAGAAGAGTAGACCTTTAGTAAATAGAAGTTTGCCCTACCCTATAAATAGGTCAAAATAAGTTATCTTCGATAATCTTTTATGAGCAAGGTCTCTAATTCAAATTCTTCTAAGTATTTGGGGAGGAGGTGAGAAGTTTCTCTTGAGCTTGTGGCTAAAGTTGCCTTTAGCTCAAATCAATCTTCACACCACAGAGGCATATCTTGGGGTTACTCGTTCTGGACCCCACAGTTCCCGCCTATAAACTTCCCTGGAAGTTTCGCAGTCCAGACATTGGGTTGGTAAATTGTCCTATATCTCATTAAACCAGTCTCAGTCCTGAGGAAATTTCAGTTCAGTTAAATAGTTGTCTCATTTCAGGAGGCAGTGTTGCAGATGGGCTCCCAAAGTGAAGCCCGTGGTGCCAGCAGTCAGATCTTTAGTAAGTCATAATAACTAAGATCCCTAGTTTGCACACCATATTCATCTGCCTTGTCACCTGTCTGGCTTGTCTTACTTATAAACAAGGCATTTCACAGGGCATTGACCACATGCTTCAAGGTCCTAACCTTATTATGATACAGGCTTTGAGAGATGGTTTACTGATGCTTACGTGCTGTGTCCAAAAGTTTCGCTTCTACCTCTCGCACCCATCTCATCCATTTGACTACTGCCTTTGATGAGCAAGACACTCTGCCCTCCCTGGTCCAGCCTACCATTCTGCTCCACTGTGGCTACCACCATGCTATTGTTGTGAAGTTAGAAGCTGAATATATTTACTTATTTACTTATTTATCTATCTATTTATTTATTTATATTTTGCATGGTGTGCAAACAAGGGATGTTCAAGCTGAAGGTAGTATAATGGAGACCGTTACCAACCTTTAGTAGCCACTTGATTTTGTGAGAGGCCAGACAGGACAGTATGCAGTCCCTGAGAGCAAACCCGAGCCCTTTGGGGGGAAAGGCATCCTGGAAGTGGGGTAGGGGGAATGAGTCAACCCTAAAAGACATTTTCTTCAAGACTCAAAGGTAGGCATTAAATCCAACATGCTTTACTTATTAGTACTTAATATTTGTGGATTATAATAATATTACTATAAATTTAACAGTTGTGGCACTTTTTTTCATTAACTTGGCTGTCTGGTATTATGCTAAGGATGTGAAAATGAAGAAGACACAGTCCTTGCCCTCTAAAGTTTAAACTCATATATATTATGGTGGCCTTGTTTCTGAGTGTTTCATGGATGAGCAAGAGAAGGCAAAAATAGAGATTTTAGAGGGCTTTAGTGTTTTCAGGGATAAAAATGGTTTAAATATACATATATATATATAATATGATCAAATATTATGAATTTTTTTTTGAGATTATAGTCCTGGACTTCAGGGTAAAAAATATCTAATTCCATAAAAATATCTGATTCCAATCTCTTTTAAAAAGAGATTAGTGATAAAAGTAGGTGGGGCTAGCTGCAATATATAAAAATAAATCTTGATAAAATTAAGGAAACTACTAACATATCTTTAGGAACATTCATTCTGTCAATCAAATCAGCCATCATTTGTTCTTATAAATGTGATCTTTCTGGTACTTAATACATTTTCAGTACTTTATGTAAGAGATAAAAGCTAATTATATAACACCAGGCTCACATCCTGTACATTTCCATGGGAAGAATTAGTTTCTGAATCAAACATAAAGATTAGCAGAGAGCCTCAGAAATGAGACCAGAACAGAGCCTGTCCTCAAGTGAAAACTTTACTCCTACAATGCTATTTTCCTGTTTTGTCATCTCATATCAATTTTACTGCCTTATGTCTCATCAGAGAGCGGTTATACTCTGACATGTTCCCTCCTGGTGCAAGATGGCAGCTACTAAAATATAAATCACTGCAGAGAATTGCTGGATTTAGAGCCAATTCTTCTAATCGAAAACAACAGCAATGTTAATTTCAGCTTGAGAATGATGGCTTTTGTATGGTGATATAATGGTACAGACTATAATGGTGTCAACTACGGCAATAAAATATGCTTCAAATGGGCTACCTTTTTTACATTTAGACTAGGGTGACTTCTGTCACATTTCTTTTTTTGGCATGGAAACCGACGATCTATTAAATAAATATTAATCCCTAGCAGTCTTCGAGGCAGGCTCAACCATATCAGGATTTTAAATAACTTCATTAATTGCTTAACTACCTTTTCCCTAAATTCCTCAGGGACCTTTTGATGCTAGTCACTCTAATGAGTTACCAAGTGATTCATGACTTCAACCTGTTATCATGCAAAATACATTTCCAGTTGGAAATCTTTACTGATGGTTTTGCCAGAAAGTAAGTAACCACTATAGACATTCCAGAGGCAAGTTTATAAAGAGACATGTATGCAGTGTATAAAGAGACATGATTTGGTTTTGTTTTTAACTTTAGTACTCTAATGTGTCCAAAAATTCAATTTGGGCAATATATGATCAAACGAGGAATTCTATTTGAATGATATAATACAGTCTGGATTATCTGTGGGCAAATTATCCATTACAATAGCAGTAGCTATGGCTAGTTTTTACTTCCCTGTAAATTTTCATATCCCTTCTATCCAACCCCCCCAAAGTAATCATTGAAAACACAGAATTTTTTTTATTATTATTAACCAAGGCAAGGCACAATTGAGAAGGTAACCTATTTTTCAAAAGCCGTGTTTCAGTTTCTCTCCCCCTGAGTGGTAATTAAGCACTGAGTATTTTTTGTTTTCAATAAAATTTATTTTTATCATATCATGTGCATATTTACTTAAAGTACTGCAATGAGGAGAAGCATTATTCCCGGAGAAGCCTTTCCGGTAGCCCTCCATCCTGTCACATAGTAGCCTGGCTGCTCCCTTGGAGCAATGCAGTCCCAGGGTTAGGATTCCCTTCTGCTTCTGCCCTGTGTCAAGTTCCCCCCTCAGTGTGCCGAAGGCTAAATGGGGAAGGAGGGCTACAAGAAAGGATGTCTTTCTTCCAACCTCTTTTTACAGGAAGATATCTTTGAGCCTGAGGCCTCACTAGAAATTAAACCTTCTATTTCCTGGAAAGATAATTCAGGGTTGATTGCTTAACTCAAAGAATCCTCTTGTTTATAACCCCTCTTTTTGCTCCACCTTCAGTACCTGAACCCTCCAGTTCCTAGGCCTTTCTGGGGTTCTGCAGTGTTCAGTTTCCTGGGACCTACAGATTTTAACTTGCTACCTTCCCAACATTAGTGGCATTGGCTCCTCTCTCCCTCTCCCCCGCCCTCTATTTATTTTTTTGTCCTTGTGGATGATGATGATGATTCACTGTCACTTTAGGGGTGTTAAGGAGTAGAGTGGTGATAAACATTTGTTTAGTCTGCCACATTAACTAGATGTTCTCAATTGTCAAGCCTTGTCTTTTTGTCGGGAATCTGAGGAGTCAACAACCAGTAGGTTCAATTAGAAAAGAAAATATTTCCAATCTATGTGAATGAAATGCCTATGTTTATTTTTAAATGGATCTTGACAGCATTATGCTAAGTGAAATTAAGAAAGAAACGGTCAAGAACCCTATGATTTCATTCATATGTGGGATATGAAACATAAGTAACAAATGAATGGACAAAACAAACACAAAATAAAAAAAACAAACTCACAGACACAGACAACAAAACGGTGGTTACCGGAGAGGAAGGGAGGTGGGGACGCTGAAGAGAGTAAAGGGACAAATACATGGTGACTGAAGGAGACTAAACTTCGGGTGGTGAGCGCACAGTGGAGCCCACAGATCTGACACCTGAAATTTATATGATGTTATTAACCAATATTACTCCAATCATTTTTTTAAAAGAAAAAATAAAATGAAATTAAATTAAAATTAAAAATTCTAAAAAAAAATGTTGCAGTCATATAGCTCCTCAGGGCCATAGCAATGCCACAAAAATCGCCTGGGAAACTACCACGTAGGGAAGGAAGGAGAAAGGCTCTCGTGCGTGGGACTTGGGGCTGCCAATCCCACCTCCCATTCAAAATCTAAGAAGTTTTATTTTTACCTGTTTCAGATATTGTATTTTGTATTAGATTATGACTGAAAATATTTTCAAAGATACAAAACGTTTAAACCCAATTCAAATAAAAAGACAATTAAATGTAGACTATCCAGATCTCTTGAGAATGGTTGAGTTTTATGTCACCCGAGGCAGTATCACCCTTTACGTGCTGGAATGTTTGTTTCAGCTGTTTTTATTTGTCGTCACTTATATACAGGCTCTAGGGTAGGCTTCTCTGTCCGCACATTGGCACATTGGCAGCAGAGGTTCTTTGTACCTTAAGATGTTGGATCGGGACACAAGGCAGTGGCGGAGCTCCTCAGGTGACTCAGCCGCTCTAATTCCTGGCTTTCATTTCTCCTGCCCCTGCCCTTCTCTTTCTTCTGTCTTCTTCACTCTTATGACAACTTATACGGACCTTTTGTGTGTGTGTGTATTAACTGCCAGCATATTCAGATACCACAATCAGGTAATTCTTTTATTCCATATGATAAATTGTCAATTAGCCCATATTCCCTATGTCGTCGGGTGTTTCTATATATTCAGTGCTCACTTAAATATCCAAGAGTTTATTTTCCTGGGTATAGAGCCACTTCAAAACTTTATATTTTCAGAAATCTAGATATTTTCTTAGCAGAGATAAACTGATGGTATGGGGAAATAATTCATATAGGCCCTCTGTTCCACAGAGAACCAAAACAGAGGTAGGTAAACACCTGATTTACTTCACAAAGCAGCAAATCTCCCAGGGCCTTCTTACTCTTGTTGGGAGTGTTACCGCTGGGGGGAAACAAGCAGCTCCCATTCATAAGCCAGTTCTTTGTCCCTCATGGGCCAACTTCAGAATCCACCTGTATCTGTGATATTTGAAAGGCAAGGAGTTTAATCCTGACTCGATCGTTGGCCAGGTCTTTTAAATCTTCTGTTTATAACATGTAATTTCTCAAATACAGAAAGCTTAGTGGACAAATATCTTTTTTTTTAAAAAAGCCCAATATATGCAGTGCTTAGAGGCCACGCAGTGTTTACAGAGAATGCCTGTAGGCCTTGGGAAAGGATCAGATTTCAAATTTTTTAGGGACTCATGGCACGAATTAAGCTTTGCTCTCGTGTCGTCTTTATGCACGTGTGTGCTCTAGGGGAGAAGTACATGTACAGACATGGTCACATGCTCACAGTTTCCGTAGTGTAGTCAGGTGATGCTTTGATGTTTTTCTGTTTAAAGACATAGAAGTTATATGAGAAAACTGTATGATATTGAAAAGAGAAGCTTCCAAACAAGCAGGGTGTATTTTTGACATTTTATAACAAATTTTGCCCATAGGTTTTGAATTCCTAGATTACCTTATCCTTCTAAAACAAATACTGATAGATGAAGCTGTGGAATGCATTTTCATTTTCCCCAAACCCCACTAATGGACTCCCGCAGGAACCGAGCACTCTGCACGCGGCCAGGCGAGCCTTCCTGCTGCCCCGGCCTTTGCCTGTGCGGCGACCCTCAGTGGTGATGCGAGGTGAGCACCTAGTTTCAGGGTCCTTCATTTTGGATTTTATATCTTTCACTTGGGATAGAGAATATAGATTTTTTTTTCAGATGGCTTGGACAGGGCAGAGCAAAAATAGATTTACAGTTATTCATATGGCAAATAATACAATAATTAATAAATGATAATAAAAGAATAAAATGTGTTTCGAGTACTCCCAACTGTCAACCGACTTTTGCCCCACCCTGTATGTTAGCAGATTAAATCCTTTGCTAAGCAGTATATTCTTAGTCAGATTAATAACACGAAAAAGAAGAATTCGGTATCAGGAAAACATGCAGGTGCATTGAAACGAAAATGAATCAGCTTGAACTATACCACAGTCACATTTATAGCCAGAATAGAGTTCAAGTTCAGATTACAACATTCTGGTAACATCACACTGTGGCTTCACCTGAGCCCATTAACTGTTTATAACTGTGTGACTGTTGCGGCAACTCATACATTTCACAACTGAGAAAAGATATTGTGGTTTCAATATTCAAACCCCAGACAACTACAGATTAAGTATTCTAACATCTGGGCGACTAAGCATTTTGAAAGACAAATTGTCGTTACTCAGTTTTAAAAAGAATAAATTTAAATAAATAGAAAATAAAGGCAAAGGTCAAGCCAATTAAATATTTATATTTAGAATAAGGCTTCATCATCTGATCTAATAACATAAATTGGCTTTAAAGGATTTGAACAAAAGTGTAATGAAAAATGGAACGATTTTTAAAGCCAAATTATTAGGTGAACAAGTTTAGGATATGGACTCTTTATTTAGAAAGTGTCAACTAGGTACTCATATAATTCATAGGATTTTCCAAGGTACTTTAGTACTTTGAAATAACTAAGCATAATCCTATTTTCAAGATACTAGAGAACAGAAGACTATCACTATGAATATAAACAGATAATTACAAAATTGCAGAGCTATGTAGAAAGGAAACAAAGTCATGGGTAAAGCTGGATGAAGAAGAAGACAATTTACAAGAAGATAAAACCTGATTTTGCCTAAAACTCAGATACGTTTCTGATTTCTTTAATGAGCACAAAAAGGAAGGGGAAGAAAATGAGCCATTAACCACCATTTGTGCAATAAGCAGCTTTGGCTTCCAATGTCCTTTGTATGTATTTCAGAAATGAAAATGTGCCAACAGACTTAGGGAAACATAGTTTGTAAGTAAGAAGTTGAACGGTTTTTAACATTGTAAGAATTTCATTTCAGGATATAAGAAACATTTAGAAAAATTATAAGCAATTGTTCAGGCAAGCAAGCACTTACCAAGCTACCCCAGGGCCCAGTGCAGAGGAGCAGGTGAAATCTACCCATCTCCCAGTCTTTCTTTGAAAGGGATCCATCTGAATACCTTGAAAGCTGCTGCCTGAGGGCAGATTTATAATTTAGCACCCAGCTAGGGGCTTGTGTAACCCTCCCTGGGGACATCGGAAGACCCAGCTGTCTGCCTGCAGCCTGCTCCAGCTCACTAGGACCTCCATGGAAGGAGCTTGTAGACATGCCTGTACCCCAGCTTTTGCAGCTGCGACCCAAGGGCCAGATCCCAGATCACCTGTCTCTGATAGCCAACAGAGCTTCCACACACAATCCCACGTGGGAGTAAGCTGTTCAACATTGGTCTTAGCCATGATTTTTTAATTTTTATTTTAACAACAAATGCAAACGCAACAAAACAAAAATGAACAAGTGGGACTGCGTCAAACTAAAATGCTTGCTCATCGAAAGTAACCATCAACAGAATGAAAAGACAACCTACAGAATGGGGGGAAATATTTGCAAATCACATATCCGATAGGGGTTAATATCCAAAATATACGAGAACCTCATACAATCGAACAGCAAAAGAACACATCGCTCAATTAAAATGGGCAAAGGACCTAAATTTTAATTTAGACCTTGGTCTAAGCTGCCTTTGCTTTTTTATTTTTCTTATAGTTCAGGTTTATTAAGATAATCTACATACAGTAAAATTCTCATGTCCAGGTCTATAGCTTGATGAGTTTTGGAAAATGTAAACAGTTGTGTTACCACCACCACAACTGAAATTCAGGACATTTCCATTGCCACAAAAAGTTTTCTCTTTGAGTCATCCCACCGCTTCTTCCAGCCAGTGGTAATATGTGTTCTGTTCGCTGTCCCTATAGTTTTGCCGTTTCATGATTCTCATGTAAATGTAATCTTGAAGTATGTATGCTTTGGAGCATAATGTTGGTGCATGTTATCAGTAGTTTATTCCTTGTTAGAACTGAATAACATTACCTTTTGTGGATATGCTACAATTTATTTATCTCTTTTCCAATTATAGACATCTAGATATTTCCAGTGTTAGGCTATTATGAAAAAGAGTTGCTATAAACATCCTCATACCGGTCTTTGGACAAATGTATGGACAAATGTTTTCTTTTGAGTAAATATCTAGAAGTGGAAATGCTGGGTCATGTGGTAGGTGTATACTGAATGCTACAAGAGACTGCTAACCTGTTTTTCAAAGTTGCTGTTTCATTTTGCCTTCCTGTCAGCAATATAGTTGCTTTGCATTCTTGCCAACACCTGGCGTTTTCGGTTTTTTTAATGTTAGCATGTATAATAGATGTGTCATAGTGTCTCACTGTGCTTTTAACTAGTAACTAATGATGCTGAGAAATTTTTCATGTCCTTATTTTGCCACCTGAATTTCTTCTTTTGTGAAGTGTCTGTTCAGATCTTCTGTCAAATTTTTGAAATATTGTATTTGTCTTACTTTTGTCAAGTTGTAAAAAATTCTTTGTATATATTATAAATCAATTCCTTTAAGAGATAGGTGTTTTGTTCCCAATCTTTGGCTTGTCTGTTTTTCAAGCAGTATCTTTCACAGAATAATTTTAATGAAGTTCAATTTATCAAATTTTTTATGGTTCATGCTTTTTTGTTGTTGTTGTCCTATCTAAAAAATATTTGACTCACCCAAGCCAATAACTATTTTCTCCTGAAAGTTTTATAGTTTTAGATGTTTTGCATATGGTATGGGGCAATGTTAATTATTAATTTTTTTCATAAGAGGTTCATTTTCTTTGCAGGCCATAGTTCTTTCCACTACCCCAGAATTGTCTCTGTTTTGTAGAGGCTCTTAAGGTCTTAATATTTAAATTTATTTATATTATCCTGAGCCTACAATTATTTACTTCTATGGTAAACGCAGGCCAGGACTGGCATTGCTTAGATGCAACGTGGCTCTATATGGTTACACCAAATCATTGCTACACGGTCAACGGGCCCTGAAGCAAGATGGTGTTGGGACATAGTGAGAAATTAGATCCAATGAACACTCATAGTAAGTGATATCGGAAATGCTTCCACAACCTTCCCTACAGAAGGTGGTATCTAGAGTTATAATTTTATATTATATGCAGAAGTTACCCTTTCCATTTTGTAGCATCCACCTTCATCAGGACTATAATATACTAAATAACAAAAAAATGCATAATGACTTATTTTACATATATTTGTGTATTATTTTTTAAGATGCCAATGCAGATTTCATGATGGTATATACAGAATTTAGTTTGATTTTTAGAGTTTTCAGAAGCTGAAAGTGAAATGGTGTTGTGACTAAAGCCTGTTTGGGTTCCTGGTCCCCCCCTCCCCTTCCACAGACTTCCTCTATATTTATTCTGCCTTTACTCCACATGGATTCTACAGATTTGATCTAAATTGCACTGACTTGCACAGACATAGCTACCCTAGAGAAGTTTGACTCTTTTAACATTCCATTCACCACTAATGTTCCTTTTTTCGTTTGGGCTTTTAATTTGGATGAATTCCAAATTACTATTTATTCTGATAGAAACACTACTAATTACACAAAGCATCTAATAAAGAATGGAAATACCATTTAGAGCACCTTCCTTGTGGTATTCTAATACCTAAGAGTTTTAAAATAGCATTAAGGCACTTTTCTTCCATAGCTATTATCCCATGCTATTACAATTCTCGCTACTTGGTGTTTTCTAATGTTGAGCAAACTTTAGGTTCAAGGGAATATGGAGAGTTCTTAATCCTTCAGATCCTTCTTAAATTTGACCAACTAGGAAAGTTTAAGCAAACCTATTGACTTGCTGCTGAGGTTTTTAAATAAGTCACTATAGTTCTACTAAAAACAGTATGAAAATAGAGAAATAAACTTGATTATCTTGATACTGGTGTTCCTCATAGTTTGCTATTGAATCCCAATCTTGTGTTCATATTACTATAGTAGATCACAGTTCCCTCGATTTCTTCCCCTCCTCGTATCCATACTCTTTGCTCTGTGGATTTGCAAGTTTCCTGTCAAGAGATGAAGCATGTTCCTTGCTTCCTGAGTCTGAGTCCAGGCATGTGACTGGCTTTGTCCAATGGGATGTCAATAAGTGTGATACAAGCAGAGTCTTGAAAAAGCACTTCTGAGATTCAGTTAATTCTCTTGTGCTTGAGCCATTTCCATAACTTCAGGCCAGATTAGCCTGCTAGTTCCAAGACATGTGAGAGACACATGAAGCAGAGCCAAGCTGACCCAGCCAAGATCAGCCAGGATTAGTTTACACCCAGCCGACATTCAGATTCATGAGTGAACTCAGCATAGATAAACTGAAACTTACAGACACCTGTCAGGTATTTATTGTTGTATAATCACTGCAGCTTGTTGTTTATTACACAGGTGTTTTCAGGACAAAACCTGATACAATCACCAACCAGGTTAAAAACCTTTTGAGGACAGGGCCTTTGTCTTATTAATTTTGTCTAGCACTCAGTAGGGGTTTATTTAATGAATATTGGATGGCTTCATGAGTAATACTCAATTGAAAATAATTTTTCTCAATTTCTTTTTGTTATCCTGAGGGAACATGCTAATAGCCACAACTGAATACTCAAAATCTAACATCAGAGGCCAATTCTGTGAACTAATCTGTAATTAACCATCAAAGTTTTTCCTTCCAAGATCTTCAGGAATAATTTCCTTGAGTCTCTGCTAATTTCCTGATGTGGTTAGTGCATAATAATTCTTAACAATAAGAACTTCTGCTGATAAGGTTAAGTAGCCATCAGTGAATGAACTGCAAACAATAGTTGCGTACTGAATGGAAAAATGTTTGCACCCCAGCTCAACACGGAGAAGTAGCACTTATCTCAAGGCAGGTCTAGAGCAATTGAGAAGTGAGCCCTTTTTAGTCTCACCTACTCCTGTTCCTTTCCCAAAATAAATATTTTTATCGTCTTCCTTATTAAACCCTATCCTTAATAATGGATCTAAGTAGCAGCTAAGAGCGGAATTGCAGGTAATATTGCCTTTCATGAAGAGATTTGCATATTAACATTCATTCATTTTTTCACTCATTCCATACTGCTCAGTGGCCACTCTGCCCAGCACCATAAGAGGCATTGGGGGTTGAATGGTGACGAAGGGAAGCATGGGTTCCCCCTTCATGAAGCTCGGGATCTGGAGGTGAGAGCACGTGGGAAGACACAGACACTGAACAAGAGTAGTATGCCTTCAAAAACGAGAGTGAAGGCAACAGTGGAGAGGATGGCGAGTCGCTGACCTAGTCTACAGGGGCAGGGAATTCCCCTGGGGAAATCCTACTTACACTCAAGGAAGAATCTCAAGTTGGTCCGAAAAGTATGGGAAAGTCGTTCCTGGAAGGGGAACTGCCTGTATAAAGGTCCTGGGGAGAAAAAGATCTTCGTTGTTCTGGGAACCGAAGGTATTCAAGCAGGCTAGAGTGAAAAGAAAGTGGGGATGATCCTTTATGATGATACTTTGAATAGTGTTGAAAGTTTTGTTAAAATAGTGTGTAAGAGTAGTGCCTGAATTACCTGCGATGTTTAAGCTGATTCGGAGCTTGCCCCAGCACCACACGGCAGATTCTCCCATCAGAGCCTCTGGTCTGCATTTTCACCTTAGTGAAAATGCCCCTAAATTTTGAGATCCACTGGCAAAAACAAATAATGCTCCCAAGGTAGAAGATTCTCAGGTAGCTGAATAGTAGCTGAAGAATACAATTATTTAAGTGGAATTCACGGGATTCCTGGAGCTCTTAATGTAATACCACATAGGCCAGGACCTACTACTTTTTGGCCAGCAGAATTGCTGATTCTCATTGTTAAACAGGAAGACTGGGTCATGCTGAGTAGACCCAATAGTCCTGAAATGTTCTTTTTAAAAAACTTTTATTCAGTGTAGAAATATCAAATAATTAAAAACAAATTTCATTCTAATTTATATATCACGATGACTCTTGAGAAGCACGTGAAATATAACATTTGCCATAGATGTTCTCTTAATAGACTCCCACATTTGACCTACTTGCTGGTCTTGCTAACTGTCCAGCCTTTCTGCCCTATGGCACCCAGATGCTTGTGGAAATAGGCTCTTTAAGGATAAGCACACACCTCTGCTGCTACTTACTGAGTTTTATTCATAACTTTTTTTAGTTCTATTTATTCTCCAAGTTGTTTATGCCACTTGTTTCTTGTTTTGTAATGATAAAATTTAGTTAAATAGTAAATAAACAATTGAGATACAATTGTTACAAAGAGTTTTCCTTTCTATGAACACTAAATTTAAAGCTTTGGAAAGTTTTGAGATTTCATTAGCATTGCTTTCAAATTAAGTGCAGCTGAGAAAACAGAAAAGTTTGGAGAAAATAAAAAAGACAATTAGACTCTGCTTTAAAGTGCTTCATCTATGTCTTTAAGTTCTTATACTACCTGTGCAAAATAAAACACATCAAACAAAATACTGTCACTTATGAGGAGGTGTATGGATTTGTTTATGCAACAGGTCAACTCAGATTTCCGGCCAGTGGCCTATACAAAAGAAATGATCTCGGCCCTACATTTGAAGTTTGGCAAATGAATGGGTATATTGCTTAAGTTAAATTAATATGTTGAGATAAATCTGTATCATTTTTTTATGATTCCCAGATTTAACCTACTTTTTAAAATTTAGCAAGTACAGTATGGAGGGACCTGGAGAATATTATGCTAAGCGAAATAAGCCAGGCAGAGAAAGACAAACATCACATAATCTCACCTATAGGTGGAATCTAAAGAACTTAATAAACTGATGAACAGAAATGATTCAATGACATGGAAGCATGGATCAGACTGACGAATGTCAGAGGAATGGAGGGGGGCTGGTAGGTGGAGGGGGAGAGATTAACCAAAGAATTTATATGCATATATGCACAACCCAAGGACACGGACAATCGTGGGGAGAGGGACTGGGGAGGGTGGTGGGGTGGGGTGGAACGGGTCATTGGGGAGAAAAAGGGACATCTGTAATATTTTGAGCAAAACTTAAAAATAAATTAATTAATTAAAATAAAATTAAACAAACAGTTGTGAGTTCCAGGCCCATCAGATAAGAAGCCTTTTACTCTGTGAAGAATATAGGGATTAGTCCTCTAACCGTTGGTTGGTTGTTTACTGTCTGAGTGTAAGGTGAGTGATGACCAATTCCAGCTCTCCCAGGATAGCAATGAGATAATATTTCTCATTTAGCGAAATATTTCTTATTATATTATGTAGTGAAAATCCCTATAGTCTAAACAGCACCGTACATATGTTATATATGATTGCATTTTTGGTGACAATTAAAAGACTGTTATAAAACAGGAATCTTTATTTTTGTGAAAGATATATTATTTGCTCCTTCGGTTTATTTATCTTAAAATGCAAAACCGGAAGCACATTTACTCCTGTCTGTAGAACTCCAGGATTATGGATACTTTTGAGAAGGAGTTTTGTGCTGATTTTTATTCTCTGATTATAATGGTAAATATAGTGAGAACAGGGAACTTCCAAAAGCTGCTCCCTCTACGTTCATCATCTTAAAGACCCCAATTCAGAAAAAAAGAGTTCCTTTTCTGTCTAAGCCAGGGTCTCTCTCACAAGCCCACGGTAGCCTAAGAAAGAGATGATCAGCTAGAGGTGCTGAGAATTCAAGGACACCAACAAGAATAATATATTTGATTCAGCCTTTTAGCAAATGGAACTAAAGAACTTTGATGAACATGTTATTTAAGGAGTAATGGTAGCCTCCACTCCCTAGTGGCGAGGGAGAGGGAGGGATGCTTAAATCTGGGTTTTGTTTTCTAGGATTGTTTCTTCCAGTGGTATATATTTACCTATTCCTCTTTTTCTCATTTATTTTGAAAGAACTTATACTCTAAAAATTACCTCAAGAAGACTTAGAAGTGGAGCATATGAACAAATAATCAAGGGTTGCTCCTGCTACTATGTTCTTTTGTGGCTGGTCTGGTATCATCTCTGTGTAGCCCTGTGATCACCTCTATGATCATCTCCTAGATTCTTTCATCATCAGGTTCTCTCTTCTTAACCATTACTGTTTCAGCAATATGTTTATCGGCAATCCTAGACGACAGAGGGACATGTGCTGAGATGATGTGCATGCCCGTCTCATTTTTCTAAATATCCCAGAGTAAACGAATAAATGGATGTTCAGAGAATACCTGCACTGCTATATTTAAGGTCTCTGTGCACATTTTGTTTAGCATTACAAATTGACTGTCTAACAGAATTAGGCCGAGAAAATATATATCAGATCCATGATGCTTTGTGAATAATTGACTAGCCACACAGGTGCATAAGATTTCAGATGAGATTCCCTTCTTTTTATGGATATTATGTATTATTAAAAGATTGTGGGGCAAAAGTCCCAGAGATTCCTTGTCACTTTTACAACAAAATTTTACGCATAGTTTATCATACAGCAGAAGTTTTCTAAGTTCCTTGCCATTGTTGTGATATTATTTATACTGCTGCTTCCCTGAGAAAGTAGAGCTTTATACCTTATTCTGATGTTAATTGTTATGCTTTAAATGACATCGGCTGTATTTTCTTCTGTTCTGGGGACGCTGGCACAGCACGCTGCACTTTCACCTTCTGGCATTTGTCACAATTGTAATGATATAACTCATATAATGACTCATTTTAGGTTTGTCACCCCCACTAGATTACAAATGGTGAGCAGTCAAGGTTCATGGCAGAAGCTTAACTATGTCCCCAGCACACAGCAGGTGATCAGTCCGTGCTTTCTGAGTTAAGGAATGGATAGGCAGAGGGAATGGGGAATCCCACGCTTTCCTCCGCTCACTCTCCTCTCGCCTTTTCTAGGGTTGTTGTGCCTAGTGGGAGCCTTATGAGGAGGCAGAGGGGACCCAGGTACTAAGCGCCTCTACTCTTTTCCAAACCCCTGCTCAGTCCATACTCAATTCCTCCCCCTTTGGCTCTGGCGTGAGATGTCCTGGCACGGTGGACATATAGAGGTAGGGACATAATTTATTCCAAGAGGAGCAAAAGTTTTTGTGCACCGCTAAAAATTTCCTGCCTTCACACATCGCCGAGGTCACCCTCACACCTATTCACATGGAACACACACTCAGACCCATTCAAAGAAAAACTATGTTGTAGAAAACCACACTATTTCAAGTACATCCTTAACCTTCTGAAGTTGACCTCAGAGAGGAAAATTGAGTACTTCACGTAATTCTTTTGAGTGCCACTATCAGAGACAAAACATGGGGTGATTGGAATACAATTCTAGCAGAATTTTATATTTCAATGTTTTTTCTCATTATTTTAACATAACTAACTCCCCACCTGCAGTACAGTCATAAAATAAATCATTAAAAAAATATATGTAACCTACTGAGTCTGGGAGAGGTTTAGAGAAGCAGAGACTTCAACAGTGAAAATAGATAAACATGAACATTGACTACTATTTAAGGAAATGCATGTCAAAAATCATTTTGTAATAATAAAAATATTAAACATTAGTGAAGACAGTCATCAAATTCGGTAATAAAATGTGAGCATGATAATACCTAAAGAATCAAAAATTAAAACAAGAAAAGTATTAGGATATAAATGCTAAATATTAAATAATAAAGAAAATTACATGTTTAGGATTTGGTGATTCAAACAACAAAATATTTTATAAGAGATTGTAAAGGATCAAGAAAGTTGATGTGGCCAGTTACAGTTTTAAAGTCAATCAACAAATATCTAGATCCTTACCTAGACTACCCTACTTAGGCTTTTGCAATAAGCTTTGAAATTCAACCTCCTTACTTTCTAATCTCTCCCACTGGTTCATCAGGCTCCTCTCCTGACGGCCGCTAAGCCACTTTCTCATTCGTCTGTTCATGTCTTATAAGGCCCCGTTAAATGCAGACTGTTTGCCATGAGGCCTTTTCTGATAACTCGCTAGAAGCGATGTCTCCCTCCTCTAAACTGCCATAGAACCTTGTTAGAACCTCTCTTTTTGACTCTTAGAACTTTCTCCTTTGTATTTCAGTGACTAATGCACATTTTCACAACTTCCTTACTAGTCCAATGGAGTCACTGTGTCAGGCATTCTGATACTGATCGTGTGCTACCTCATATGTTAGGTCACCGTTTTTACCTGTATCAACCCCCTTCATTCAAGACTGTATACTCCTCGAGAGTAAGGATCGCATTTTATAGATTTTAGTACCTGTTGTCATTTAGTGTTTATTTTATATTTAGTAGTTGTTGTCAGCCGCAAACAGTGTTTCACATCTGTTCCCTCTGTTTTGTTCCTGAGATATCCTAAGCATCTAGAACACTATCTGGCACATAGTAGGTACTCAATAAATATTTACCAAATGGGGCTGAATATTCAGTAAAAGTTGATTTCTAATACTCTGAGTGAAAGGTTGATTCTTTTAGCAGCAGCTTCTAGGAGTTGATTTCTTGGCTCTGAAAAGCAGAAAGCACTGTGTAGTCCAAGCAGGCCTGCACAGCAACTGACCAATTAGCTGGGCTGTTTATATAGGCACGTTGTCCATGATCCTTATTACACTTTATCTTTGGCATACGTCCTTTAGGAGCCCCATTCCAGGTCAGAGTAGCCTCCACATGAAAATACTCAGTCACTCATGATATAGATCGACTGTGCTATTTCCCCCACGGCCAAGGGATTTTTGTCTGGCTGTCCCGAGTAGCCAACATACTTCCTCCTTCAGAATTTTCCTTACTCTTGTGATGATTTCCGAAATACATTTCAGTCACCTTGAATAAGGTGGGTATGTTTGTCTTCCTTCTCTTAGTATTAATAATCATGTGATAATTCACCTAAACCTGGACATGTGTCCCTTTTGGAGCAAGTTTTTGTTTTCTCCAAGGGGGAGTGATTTGGTATCTGTCTCCCCTGCTCCCCACCATTCTAGTTGATAGGATCACATTGAAGACACTAAAAAACCCTTTAGAATCAGAAGAGATGGATCAACTTTCACTGCCAACTTCATGGGCAGAGAGTCATTATAATAAACAAACATTCTAAATTAGTAGATGTTCTTGATGCTACTCAGTAATTTAAGAGGGCAACAATGGGATTCTACGTAATGACATTTGTAAAATGTCACTGAGGTGGAAGTCACACTTCTTACTGCAAGTCCTCTGATAGTCTCAGCAGAGTCTTGATACATTCTTTAAATTCCAGGAATTAGACCTCTCTTCAGAAGGGAACCCAGCATTTCATGACAGGGAGCCAACCACTCATGTAATTTCTTTAGATGTTTTACATCATCTTCACTGAAACTCAGCACAGAGTGGTGTCCTTAATAGCGGAAGGCTGTAATCTGGAGAGTCACAAGTTCAGCTTCTCACTTTTCAAGCCCAGGAGGAAACAAAACTTTTATCCATTTTGGGTTAATAAGAGGAACCAAACCATAAAGGGATTTCCATTTTTTCTGTGAGTTGAGTCATTGTGAATTCCCTCCCCTATGTCACAAAGGAGGGAACTAGGGACAGACCTTTCTTGCCCTTCAAGTTAAAGTGACTTCTCTTTAAAATAAATTCATTAAAATTATGTCACTGTATACCTCTCTCTTAAGTTCTCTTCTCCTCCAAATCCATTCTATACACAAACTCAAATGGATTAATATTTTATATCTAATGAAAAATAACTCTAAAAATCATCATGTCACAGTGGACATACATCAGCAATGTATTTCAACTTGAACTCTAGAGAAAAAAGATCTCAAATTATATGCGTGAATATGCAATGAGTCTATGAATCTTTCAATCACAAGTTAAGGTTCTGAAAGGAAGATAGGTACTCATAGGAAAATAAACAGATAAAATGGAATTCTGTGCTACTGTCAAAGCCACAGAAGGCTGTTATTCTTTCTGGCTATGTAGCTACACAACCTAAGTAGCTAACTGAAAAAGTAAAAATGCAATTAAGTGATTTTACCCTTAGTATTGAGCAATTGTTAGACATTTCCTTCCATCAAAGATACAGAAGTTATTAGGCACTTAAGTATATGCAATGTTATATAAAAGTCCTGTATGAGAGAATTATTTCTATCATTAGAAACAAGATCATTTATTTTCCAGAATGATTTCTGAAGAATATGACCTGTTTAATGCCCAGTGATAATACTAAAATGACTCATCATTCGTTTGGAGAGAAAACAAATGTTTTTCTAACTTGTAGTTTGAAATATATATATTCAACTTATGAATTTGAATTAGCATATATTTAATGCTTAGAAATACCATCAAAAGGGATTTTAGATAAATAGAGCAGAAATCATGGGAAACTAACATTCTAGACGTTGCAGCCTCATGGAGAGCTTTGGTTTACAAAGTAGCATTGAAACAACTTTTCCTTGGTAGACTCATGGAAAGAACAGGGAGATTTGGATTTTACGGTTTCTGATATTGATCTGGACAACAAAGCTATTTGGTAAAGACTGCAGAGAAGACATTAAGGTTCTTTTATGAAAGACCTGAAAAAGTCTCCAAGAGAACTGAAAAATTTTCCTTTCTAAATCCAATACATATGACATTCTGTATAAATTGACACCAAAACTCTGCTAAAAAGTCATGATTTTAATAAAGAAAGTTTGGATTCTGATGTATATCATAAAATATCAATCCTACCCAAACTTCTGGAACTTATATAACGAAATACAGAAGTGAATTCCATCTACAAAGAGAGTGGTCAGGAAGATTATGTCAAGAGTAGACTGGTAAACATTACAAAGATTCACAAAAAGGTTGGCATTAAATCGATGAAAAGCATATCTTTTTTTTACTCTTATTCTCATCAATATGTAATTTTTCCCAAGACTGAAATGTTTGCAACTGCTTTGCAGACTACAGTTTATTAAAGAGACATTGCGACATTGCATTTAAAATCCTCTCATTTACAACACTTCTGCTTTAGTTCAGTGGGGAGCCCTCTCAAAGGATATTCATAATGTAAGATCCTGCATCTATACAAAATAACCAATGTTTTCGGTATGTGGTCATTGACCCGCTAAAAATTTTAGTCATGAAATAGTTTGTCTATATTAGATGTTTCATTGTTCTGTACTTATGAACATAATGATAATTTCACAAGAAAGATGTCAAGTTAAAGTATCCCAAGATATTTAAACAAAGGAATAGGTACAGAATCACATCATAGCTTAGACAAGAGTAGTGATCTTTGATTTGAGTGGAAAAATATGTGTTTTAAAGTGTTTGAATGTTGTGCCAGAATTGAATAGAAGATGGCAGAAGGTCAAAACCATGTATCTGCAGGAGCCACTAATTTACATTGCAGAGATGAAGTAGAAGAAATAGTTCCTTTTCAAAAAG
Source organism: Miniopterus schreibersii (assembly GCF_964146895.1). Lineage (NCBI taxonomy): Eukaryota > Metazoa > Chordata > Mammalia > Chiroptera > Miniopteridae > Miniopterus > Miniopterus schreibersii. The sequence continues at coordinate 35,629,155 of NC_138108.1, read as the reverse complement.
GACTGCTATGTTTATCAGTTTTCAGAAAGGGCAACATGGAATAGCATGAAGGGGTTTAGAAAGGCAGCTCTGTACAAACAAAAGAAAGTGGTTTATATTTTTACTTAAGAATTATTGTCAAAAAAAAAAAAAAAAGAATTATTGTCTAGTAGATTTTAATTTGCATACTTGCAATCATGTCAAACAAAGGCCTCTCCCATGGCTTTATACTCTATGGTCAAGAACTGACAAAATGGAATATAAACCTCAGATGGTTTGGTTTGAAGGAAAGAGAGAAAGAGAGATGAGCAAAGAGAGAATACTATTGTTAAAAACAAACAAGCCTCTTTGAGGTGAGTGTTTCACTGTTAGAGGTTCTCTAATACTAGGTAGGGATTATTATTACATTTTAATGTTTTGAAAGGCATTTGGTTGGCAACCTTAATTCCTAAGAACTCTTTATCAAATCTGTTGTTTCGAAAGTAATTTTGGCCAAATCATTGTTTAGGTACACTATTTTTTTTCATCTAATTTCTTAGTGGGGGGTTGCTGAGGAGTTTGAAACTGGGGAGGGGCTCGGGCTTCTGTGAGAGAACAGAGAGTTTCTATTGAGAGAAGGAAGTAGTGTGAGGAACCAAAAACCCTCACTGTGCCCAAGGAAGGACTTATGTTATTATATTTGTCAGAATAGGTAGAAAAACATCCAAGCGATGTGCTTTTAATCATTTTAACAGGAAACAGTCAAAATTCCAATAAAATAAACATTAAGAATACTATTCATGTAACAGATTTAAGTGACCTTGAATGTTTTTTAAACTCCAATTTATCATGAACAAACTCATACTGGGTTCATATGCAATGCATTAATCACCAACCATATAAAATAAGCTACATAATAAAATGAAATTAAATCTCAATTTACCAAAACATTAACATGCTAACAACTACCAACTTAGCTAAGTTACAGTGTAAAGGCGAAATGAATAAAATACTAAAATCACTGTACCAAACAATGTAATTGAAGTCAAAATGCTATTTTTTCGTGGTTCTTTTTAGAGAAAATAACAAGTTGTTTACTTTAATGCAGTGACATTTTATTTTGTGATTAATTTTAAAATAACATTGTAAAAACTACAAACTCATTTTAATTTGACAAGCATTTGGTAATTAATTTTCAAACAATGCTATGGGAACCCAGAAAGCACTCTTCCTTTGACATGTATTTTATAATTTATTTTAAAACAATGCTGCACAAATCTGCAAAGGCATAATTCATTTGGGAGTTCATTAATTATGCAAATGAGTTGCAATTAACAAATCTGTTCCTAGGATGGCATTTGCATAATAATGAACTTCATGTTTGTGACATTATTTAATAAGATACCTTTGTGCATTTTTAAACAAAACACTCCTGTGAATACTATGTGATGAGATGGGGTTGAAAATGGACATCTAGTCAATGAGATTCGAAACTCTACCCAGAAAAATGTTGTTAAAATAAACAGAATTATATATAATTTAAATAATAAATATGGATATTCTTTTTAAAGCACAAGGGTTTTGATTAATCTCAGCTTCCCTAAATAGCATAAGACTTTAATTTACATTTATAAAGACCAATATACAAATTAGGTTTAAGCAAAATGAAACAAGCAAAACTATAAACTTCAATTAATATTTCAAACAAAGGTAGGTCATATACTATACACATGAATCTCACACGCACATTTCAATAGGAAAGAAAATATCACATTGAGTCAAAGACTCCTCCTTTCTAGGGGGTAATGGCAATATGACCACAGGAAAAAATATCCTCAGGTGAGGATTAAAAAAAAAATGCAGAGATCACTGAGACTTCAAACAGAGGCTATGGGTTGGCAGATAAATGCTTTTGGAGCAAGACTGTCAAGTATCTTAAAGATCCAGTTTGAAATTGTAGAATGATCGTGAAAATGGTGGTGTAGTAGATGGACTTGGAAGGGAAAGAGCAATGGGTAATTTTCTCCGCAGCAGATCAGTAACGGAGTGTCTTGAGTGACTGGTGATGTTTATCTTAAGTACAGGGCAAGATCAGGTGAGTTTTTGAGCCAAGTATTTGCCATTCCAAATTGCTGACTGATGAACATAAGATCTTATGATCTGTCATGTGTTTTCCCTATTTGTCCTTTCCTTGTGCTTTTAACCTCTGTGGTCACATTTCAGTTTGAACACAAGGATCCTTTAGGGGTTACTCCATGCCCTAATGGCACCAACTTTCTACAGCTAGACAGGTTCTTCAGACCTAGTCTTGTCTATTCTCCACTTAACTAAATTCTACGCAGCCTCCAAAACTATATCCTCATGGCTTTGAAATTTAAGTAAATAAGTCGTCAAATGGATGCTACTGCAAAAGACAGTAGCCCAACCAGCCAAGCAAACCAGTACTACCTTTGGAGCCACTTAGTATTCTTTGCTCAGTTTTGTTCCAGAATCCTATGGTAAAAAAGAAGGTGGAAAGAAACAAAAAGAGATGTTCACAAGACTAAAATATAACAGCCCTACTTCAACTCAGGGGCATGTTTTGTTTATTTTCTTTCATTTTTACTTAGAATAAAAATACCCACCTTCTTCAGTTTCAAATCTGTGGATAAGCTTTTGTTTTTCTTCTGTAATATGCTCCTGCTCATGGTCAGCAAGTCTTGTCACCGCTCTCACAAAAGCAGAAATAGAGAGGTGAAGAATTCTTGCTTGTTGGCCATCTAACATCCATTCTCCATTCTTATTATTCTTTCCTTTGGGGAACTGTCTTTTCCCCCATTGTGTGCAGTCCCCGTACAGTGTAAACGAGGCAGGCTCCCTTCTAGTCCCCTCACTGGATGCCTTTAGGCCTTGAACTAAATACTAGATAAAACTCTCTCTCCCTGATCAGTGTTGCAAAGGCAGAAGAAATGGTGAAGTTTCACTTCCTTTTGGGGCATCTGGACAGCGGACAGTCTTGTTCCAAATGTCTTGAATCCCATGAGCTCCCCAACATCCTTTCATAAAATTCCCTTTGGCTGTCATTACTGAGAACTCTGAAGCAATATAGATTGATAAAATGGCAATGTTACTCTTCCCCCAAATGCATTTTCTTTGGGGTCAGACATAAACAGAACTAAAATGATAGAAAGGAATCTAAGGAAAATGCTACTTAGAACAAATGAAGTATAAACAAAGGACTCCAGGTAAAGACTCTATTCTTGAGTCAATGGGTAGTTTCAAATGACGACATGGATCTCTGGTAACTGAAAGCAGAGGCTGAAAGCCTTTTAGAAGTTTGCAGAGATAATGAGAATTCAACTTGGTCTCCATCCTCTATCTTTACATTATCTTCCCAACGTGGCTCTACCCCCCTACCTTCAAGAGGAATAGCCAAGCCAGTATTATGGCATCTTGAAAGTAGGAATGGGTAACTTGGCCAGGTGGTCATGATCCTAATATCAAAAGCAGATACACCCTATATCAGCCACAAGACCTTGAACTTCAGGGTCATTGTATTTGCCCAGAACAACTAACTAGCTAGCTAAAAATTACATCCAGCAGTGTGTGAAATGTATGAGATTTAAGAGTATAAGAAGAACAAAAATAATTGTTTTTGTTATAGCAGTGCAGTACTTGCATTGGCTCTAGCCATTAAAGTAGCAATTATGCTAGTTTATATTTGATCCTGGCAGGAATTACATGGTCTTATATACAAAAAATATGTTTTAGAATAAAAATTTCTGTTGAGCACCTGGAATTTTGAAATATTTGGATACTGGGCATTGATGATGAAACATGATACAGAGAATTGTTGAGAGAGAAAAAAGAAAACATTGCTAAGCAAAGAAAAATATTATCAGGACAAATACTGTCCTCATATAAGTTATATTAAATAATATATGTGAAAGGTGTAAGGAAGAACCTTAACTGTGTAGCCCGGCTGGGCATGGCTCAGCGGTTGAGTGTCGACCTAGGATCCAGGCGATCGGGGTTCGATTCCCGGTCAGGGCACGTGTCTGGGTTGTGGGGTCGATCAATAACTCTCTCATCATTGATGTTTCTCTCTCTCTCTCCCTCTCCTTTCCTCTCTCTGAAATCAATAAAGATATATTTTAAAAACAAACAAACAAAAAAAAACTATGTATTTGTCTAATGATGCCATACAAGGTTTATCCAGGCTTTGACATTCTTTTTTTCTATATTTATGTTTCCCAAATTTTCATAAAGCATTCCCCAAATATTCAGGATGTTGTCAATGCTGCTCTGTCTACATTCCCACAAACAATGAGGCGGCAACCTTCCTTTTCCCTGGCAAGGATATCAGCCATAATCTATTCTGAAGGACTTCCTTCTCACGTCTCTTCTCCCGTTTGAAATCCAGTTGCCAGAAATGGTTAGCCTCTTGGAGTTAAACCAGGTTGCTGTCAGCAGGCATTTTAAAGTTTGATATCTGAGAGCTTCATGGAACATAAGCATTTTCTCTGGTTTGACTTTAACTGCATATGAGGCCAAAGGAAATTTAGATTTAACTGTTACTAGATGCAAATTGATTAAAAAATTGAATAATGTGCAGTGCCTGATTGTTTACATGACCAATTCTCCTGTCTTAGCTGGGACTTCTGAGATTTGCAAATCTTTCCCCCCCCGCCCCACTCTACCCCTCCCCCTATCCTGTATGTAGCCTGCAGCACCCTTACTGATGGAAAGGACTTATCCAATTTTAATAGTTTATTATTCTATGTGTATTTCGACGGTGTTCAATGCCAGATAAATAGCAGCAACAATAACAAAAATCAAAACAACAATGGAGGAGGAAGTACTGTTTTCCGTGTCGTTATTAATTCTTTTACCTTAAGCAAAACAATAAGACATGCCGTCTTATACTTTACAGTTGGAAGGCGAGCTAGCTCTGAAGGGCTTGTGTGTTTCAGGGATCTTCATACAGCCCCTTCCCAATAACGGCAGAACTGAAATAAAACAGCTCTTATCGTCTTGTATTAGATCCATGAAATGGAAATCCCTTAATAATAGTGACTTTAAAGACATACAAGTTTATTTCTCTCTCAAATACAGGAAATCTGGAGTTAGGTGGTCCAGGCTAGTGTGATAGCAACACAATCATCAGCAATCCGTGATCCTTTTCTTTTCTGGCTCCCATTCCATCCTCAAGTTTACTTCGTAAGTCCAGATGGCAACCAGAGCTCCATTCATCACAGCTGCAGTCCAAACATCAGAAAGAAAGAACAAAAAGTTAAATAACCCTAGTGAATCAGCTCCCTTTAGCAGCCTACCCAAAAGTCTATTTTGTCTCATCGGCCAGAAGTTAGACATTTGGCACATCTAACTGTGAGAGAAGAAGGAAAATGTAATCTTTAGGTTGCTTGTATTTTTGCCCCAAATAAAAATTTATTCCTGAGGAGGAGGAAAGAGAATGGATACTAGGTGACATCTAGCAGGCTCTGGTCCTTCTTCACCCTTGGAAGGGAGGGTAAGAAGTTATATGTGAGCATTGATGCAAAACCTTGAACAACTAAAGAGCTGATCCTGGGCCCAAATGTGGGCCTTAGGCTTCCTCTACATTCCAACCACTTTTACAGACTTAATCTAGAGAAAAAGGGTTACAGAGGAATGTCCATAATATAAAGCAGAGAAACAGATTATACACTTTATAAATCAATGACCCCTTTGTACTCTAGCCATTTCATGATGGGTTTTCTCTATATTGCTCAGGGCATTTGGCCTTGTTGACCCTTGACAAGTTATAAATTAGCCTATTCATCCTAAAAAGAAAAAAATGATATCCGCTCTAATGCCATTTGAAATATCGTAATTTTTCAAAGGAATGTGTAAATTTGAAAGTAGTTTTTCAAACTCATACAATTATGTCAGTTTATTGAAAGTATCCCTAAACTTAAGAATGCAAGTTAACTGATGCAGTTGCAAAATACTGTCCCTAATCATTTTTTTCCTAAGTATTCATGAGTGCTATTGGTTGAGCTTAATTCTTCTTTGCTAAATAAACATAACCAAAATGTTGCTTCATTTAGATTCAAACAAAAAGTCTGAAGACAGAGACTTCAATTCTAGTTTTTTCCTTAAGGATGCTTAAGATCAGGAAGAAGTGGTAAATAGTTTTTACACTTAATTATCAAGATGGATTTTCAGAGTTTTCTTATTTTTATTTGGCCTATGCAAACATCTACAAACTATCTTTTGAGAAAGAATTGATTCAATTTGTAAACGTGTTACTTCTAATGGCCTCAAATTAACACTTACCCAGGGATTGTGAGTTAATAAATGAGATATATTATAAAAGTGATTTATAAGATGAAGAACAATGTACATATTTTTAGCTACTCTGGTTATAATAATGTTGGAAAACATTATGTTCATTTCATAGCAACACAATTGGGACTGAAACTATGCATCTGAGTAAAATGAAAAAAATAATAAAACAGTCTATTAGGCTATTTCTACAAAGAAGTTGGAGGAATCATTGTGACTATTTTTATCTGAAGATCCAAAAGATGGGGAGGGTGAAAATCATCACCTTACAATGGAAATCAAGTTAAGAGACAAAAATGAACAAAAAAGCAATTAACATGGAAAGAAATCTCCTAAGGAATGAAGCGATCATGGGTTCAGAAGTCGAAGGACTTCACTGAACACAGTCCCTTCACTTCCTGAGACCCCACTACGCTGCGCTTCCCCAACAAAGGGCTGTTCTTTGATTGGATCACCACTCTTACTTCTGTGACCTCATTTTCTTCCCCTGAAACTTAATCTGACCTCCCATTCAAAAGAGAAAACATTTAGCTCCCCAGAATCTCTCCCAACGTAGGTTTATTGGCAAGAATTTCTCCAGGAAATTTCTTTTGACTTTGAGTTCACATATTCTGGCAAATCGCACAGTATGTTAGGAGAGCCATTTAAAGTCTCAAAATTCAGCGAAGAGTGATATTGTCGGATGTTTTGGAGACAGGTGGATTTTTCTGGGTTCTGGGACACCTAACTTCTTTCCCTTATAAACTCCATGTCATCAATACAAATTCAGTGAAAACTGAAAAAAAGTAGATAGAGCTTGATATTTTGGATAAACTAACTTGGGTTAGATTTCGATTGGGCCCAAACGAAACTTTTTCTGATGAGGAAAGCCATATCCTTCATGCAACAAAGGCTGCTTTCAAAAGCCAGAGGACCCGCACTATTAAACAGACCATCTAGGACAGCTGCACAAGTTCAACACTGAAATAATGAGACATTCCACACTGCTGCAATTTGATACGAGGTGCCCAGACATGGTCGCTGAGACAGTGACACAAGGGTTGGTAACACAATAAGGGGGAAAAAAGTGTGAATGGAATGAGTAATACTGAATGGAATTAAGATTCTGCACTTCCTTCCCTGAAGAAAATCCCCAACCTAAATAAAGTGAGGCCTGGAATGTCAGAAAGCTTTCAGAGATGGGAACATGTGTGAGGCTGCCAAATGGGTCATTGTTTCTAAAAATGATGTGTCCCAAGATGACAGCAAACTTGTTTTTCAGACGACTGGCATTCGTTTATATGATTCCTCTAGTACTTCCTTCTTTCTTGATTTGTCCAGAATATGCTCTGTTCTGACGAGGCTGGAGAGGAATCCGCATGTCTTGCCAGATTGAAAACTATGACTGTTTGGAGTGTTTGGTATTTTATGAATATCATTTTCATTTGGTTAATGTTTCTATAATATTTAGGGAAGGAAGATGAACTAGGTCAGGTGGAGCATTTCATTCGGTAGCCAGTTCCGAAACCTCTATGCTCAGAAGCTATAAATAGCTGCCTGTTAAGAAACTCTTTTTATTTAAGTTCAAAAGAGTAATTTATTATTTGTATATTTGATAATTTTTCCTCCTGATTCTTTTTTATTAAAAGGGAGTCTTTCCAATTGCATTTGCCTTTCACAAGCATCTGTTAGATTTTATTGTGTTCTTTTTTGATTTGTTGGCCTTACGGTGATAAAACCAAAAACCAAAAATAATACTATTTCTGGAAAATTCACATGTTGTCCTTGCAGCTCCCTCACTCCTACATTTACCCCAGCCAGCTGCTTTTTGTGTCCCTGTCTTAATTAAAGGCTTGGCCATTTACGCAAAGCTAGGAGTCATCCTCTATCACATTTCTTTTACCCTCACATGCAATCAATCACCCAACCTTGACAGTTCTGCTGCAGAAGTATCTTCAAAATCTATTGCTGCTTCTCCTTTCTCATGGTCTGTCTACAAGGCTATTAAAATTCCTTTCTCACTGGCCTTCCTATCATGATTCTGCACTCCCTCTCTCCCTCCCCTTCAGAGCCCTCCCCATACTACTGGTCATCATAGGCAATGCTTGTTTCTCTGTCTAAAGACCCCCATTCACCCCAACTGCCTGCAGGGTAAACTCCTCAGGCACTAGAGTGGCACCAAGGCCACTTCTTATCCTACCTCAGTTCATCTGTCCAGCCTCATCTCCTGCCACATTCTTCCATGCCCTCTGCTTCTAGCCACTGACCATCTCACTATTCCCTAAAATTGTATACCCTTTCACTACCCTGTATCTCTACACACGCAGACCTTGAACCTTGAGAGCCTTCCCTCACTCCTGCCAGACCATGCTTCACCAAAACCCAGCCCACATGCTTTTTTATTCTGACCCCTTTCCCTGCAATACCAGATAGAGTGTGCTGGTCCTTAAAGGTAATGAAACCTATGTTATAGCATGTGCCTGTATTTTTGGAATCACCTTTCCCCATGGCTGCTCTGAACATTCTGTGGGCTCTATGACAGCAAACACTGTGATCGATTTATCTTCTTACCCCTGCCTCAGAACAAAGCAGGGGCTCGGAGAGAGTTTGTTAACCAAGTGATTCTGTAATGCAGGCATGTCAGGTCACTATAAGCTTTGAGGAAAGCAAATCTTTGGTCAGCATTTTCCAAGAAAACCCTACACACAGGAATGATTTTAAGCAGCAAGGAAGTTCTGCCCAAAATCAACAAATGGAGCTGCAATAGCAAGGTCATCAGTGGGAATATGCCCTGCTAACAGCCTCCCACCCATTCATCAATCCATCCATTCAACAGAGATTTTTGAGTAGCTACTCAGTGCCAGGCACTATGCAAGGTGCATTAGCTATAACAGCTCTTGGGAAATATTTAGTAGCCTTTAGAGGCATCGCAGGAAACTCAGCTAATTCTACCAGCAATATTCTTTGTAAAAATGAACAATAGATTACATATGTGTATACATTATACATATACATGCTTACAGAGTGATATTCAAAATGTTTTGACCACCAGCAGGGCACAAACACTGACCATTAATTTTACCCTGAAATCTTACCCACAGAAAAAATGTACTGGAATGATATGTAAACCAGCAGCAGAAGGCACAAGAAGATGATCAGCCAGCAAGCCTAGAGCCTAGGCTGCAGCTTTTAAGAGAAATTTTGTCTTTCCATCTTTATTTCTTCTAAACCTCACAGGGAGAAAAATCAGTCATGAATAAGAGGTTGAAGCATCTTATTTTTTATTGTTTGAGTAGCCGCCCACCATTGGCACCTGTTTTCTAGAGACTATCAGTCTCTGTGCTGAGAATCCTGGCATTACTTAAAACAATTTTTTAAAGTTGCTTTTTTGTGAAAAGTAAGGCATGAGCAACCAAGAGAGGTGATAAACCCAACCCAACCCTCGCTGGCAGAGCTGATAATGATCAGTCCGTTACATGCTATTGCACAGCTGATACCTCTTCCAACAATTAAAAAAAAAAAAAAAGGGAAAAAAATGGTATTAATTGCAAAAGTTTCACAGATGTCTGCAGCAGTTGACCAGAGCTCCTGGGTTATTGCTTGTCAGGCTATTAATGGGTTTGGCTATCCATGACAGTCATTACTTTTCCCCCTCCTGCGAGCTACTTTCTGTGTAATTTATGCATAGGTTTTGCCAAGATTTGACAACTTTCAGGATATTAACATAAAATTAGACTGCAGAGCTGAACAATGGGTGGCTTTAAAATTAGCCGCGGTGAAAACCAATCAAACAGAGCTGGCCTTTCCTCCGCATCACTCCTAACTTTATTATCATTGTCTTTCTTTCCACATATAAGAGTTCACGTCAGCAAGTCCGCACAGATTAGAGGCAGAGGAAGGGCTGAGGGAGGCGAGATAGCCTCTGACCTTGGAGAAGGGGTCCTTTGTCACCCAGGCCAGCCCCTGCCAGCTGGAACGCCTGCCGGCGGCCCAGGCGAACACAGGCCGCAGCCGGGCTGAAATCAGAGCACACCCACGTTTCGAAGCCCATCTGAGAGAAGCCTCCCTTTGCCATGCCGGCTCCACACGCTTGCTCTGCGAATGCCGGTACAGAATGCGATGTGCGTGTTAATAAGCCAGGACATCTGGTAACCAGCTTTTTTCTGATTCATTAACTGACTGCTTCTGAGGCCAGGGGGGATGAGAGGAGAAGCTGGAAGGTTTTGCTTTTAGCAAATGGGAACTTGATATATGCTTTGCGTCCCCGGCTTTGCCTCCACTTTTAAACATTACTTCAAGGTTAGCATTTCAAGCGAGCAACCTTTGGTATGTCTTGTCCCATATAGAAAACAAACAGTACTTAAATCATTCTATATAGTCCGCGAATTCAGGAAACAGGAAAGGAATCTTGGCAATCTTATGGTGTAAATCCTATTTTAAAGCAGAGATGAGGGGAGGGAAGAGCTGGCCAAGGGTCACACTGGCATAATGGTGGCGAAGCAGGGGCCAGTCTCCAGGTCTCATGGGCCTTGATCTAGTCTTTCTACCTCAGCCACTGGTTTCACTAACTTTCGCTTGTTTTTTTATTTGCCTTACTGTTATTTTTTTAGCTCCCCAAACATTGCCGGCTTCATTTTTCTTTTTTGGCCTCCCGCTCATCTGCCTTCGGAACGTAGCAGACACAAATGCTGCATCAATCCTCCTGCCGCCTCTAATCAGTGATTAGGGACTCATCCAAGCATTCATAACAGGTACTTACGGATAGTTCATTCAAACTTTTGAAGAATGAACAACTTCAATCCAGGTTGTGAACAACCCCAGGGAACAGAATTAACTAACTAACATACAATGAGAAAATTCAAATGGAAAGCAGAGCAAGGTTAGGAGGACCTTCCAACGATCAAGATGTTTAAAATAAAAATACTATCATTCCATCAGAAAATTTAAAAACACACACACATACACAAAGCCTTCTTTTTGAAGTAAATCAGATCCAAATGCTCTAGAGAGTGATCTGAGTAAAAGAGGGCTGACTGGATGGTACATGTTGAGAGATGAAATGGACAATGAAGTTTCCATATGTTGTTTTTATGCAGTAATTAGAAACTGTCACACACCGTTTCCTTTTTTCATTTCCTTGGGCTTATTTGCATGTTGGAACTTCCTGTGGAGCAGAATGGAGAGAATCAAACTGGCGCCCAGTTGAAACAGTGGCTGTGGGTGTCTTCCCCACCTCGGAGGCGGGAGGCCGGGGCAGGCAGAGCCGAGGCGCTGAGGGCCGCAGAGCTGCGAGCAGCGCAGCTGCCCTGGACGCCGCTCACGGGCGCCTCGTCCTGCCTGGGCTGGGGAGCCGATCAAGCCCTACAATTGGTCCCTGTGGAGCACTTTGGCTTCCCTGAGCTCATCTCCCGTTTAAAGCACTTTCATTCCATCCCAATTATCTTTCCTTTCCTATTTGCCTGGGCAGACTTGGAGGCAGGTACCCAACTTCCCTATTGCCAGGCCCAATGTGGTTCCCATGGGGCCTTGGTAAATCTATATAAATAACCTTTTCATATCTGGATCCTCTTATTTTCTATCTTTTTTAAAAGAAATCTTAAACATTGTAAAACAAATGAATAAATAACAGATCAAGCACCTTTTACTTAATAAGGACTAGGACTAAGAGATGTAAACTCTAGAAATCTTTTGAATGTCAACTGTGTTCTAAAAATCTGCTGCTTTCTACTACTGAGCTGTTACTAGTGATGTGAGAAATCGCAGGAAGCTGGAAGTAGGAAGAAATGTCATTTGTCTAAGATAGGTTATCTATCTGGATGGCTATTCAACTGAATACTTAAATAACCTGGAATCATAAGAAGAATTGAATTACATGGGCATGATTGGACTCATAACACAGTAAGAGACTTTCCAAAAATCACAGTATTGTCAGATAGAAATTACTTGAGAAATTTAAAATGCCATCTTAATTAAATCATTTAAATAAATTTTGTTTAAAAATTGCTCTGGCTGATATGGCTCAGTGGGATGGGCATTGTCCCATGCACTGAAAGTTTGCTGATTTGATTCCTGGTCAGGGCACGTGCCCGGGTTGTGGGCTCGATTCCCTGTAGATGGAGCTCAGGAGGCAGCCCATCGATGTTTCACTCTCACATTGATGTATCTTTCTCTCTCTCTCTTCCTCTCCCTTCCTCTCTCTCTAAAAAAAAAAAAAAATCAATAAAAAATCTTAAAAAAGAAAAGTTAAAATCAAGATAAACATAAAGAAAAAAGAAAATCTAATTAATCTCACTTCCAGAAGCAGGCATTATTATTTTGATATTTGTCCTTTGACTTTTTTAGTATGAGTATAAATGTATTGATATATAAATTTTTCACAAAAAATGGCTAATAATGCAGTAGTGTTCTATAATATTTAGAACCATTTTTCATGACATATTTCTACTATAGTATTTTAATGGCTGCCGTATTCTAGCATATGAGTATTCCATATTTTATTTAGGAAATCTATTTTTTAGACATCGGCATTGCTTTTAAATTTTTCCTATTATAATCAATGTGTTGGTCATCATTGAATATTCATCTTTGGCATGTCTTTATTGCCTTGGGACATATTTTCAGAAGTGGAAGTGTTTTAGTGAAAGTCTATGACCATTTTTAAGGCTTTTGATACATATTGCAAATTGCCTTCCAGAAATAATGGTGGGGTCCATTAATTTAGAATCCCACCAGTAGCCCATGAGGCACTTATTTCCCTACTCCCCTGCCAACACTCAGCATTATGATTCTTTTTAATCTTTGCTAATAGGAGGAGTGAAAAATCGTGTCTCTTTGTTGTTTTAATTCATTCATTTTTGAAACCCGCATTTCTAAAAATAGATTGGCACCCACTTGCTCCTTTACTTGATTGCATGTCGGTAGTTATACCCAGAATTCATTATTGCTTGAATTTTATAGCACTGTCATACTATAAAATTGAAACTAATTTGGTTAGACCACAAGGCTGTTTGATCTCCTAGGGAAATAGAGATTTATGTAAATAAAGCATGGGGTTTATCTTCTTCCTTGTGCCTGGGGAAACACAAAGGACAATGAAATTTAAAAGCCATGCTTTGGTGCTGAAGGAGAAAGGAGGGAGATGTTTGGAAGACAAGAGCATCACTGGTCAGCCCAGTGGATGGCGTTCATTGGCTACCATACAACTGCTGGAGGTGACTGTGCTGGTATCTGTAACATGTTGATGTGTGAAGTGGAAAAATGAAGGCTATTCCTCAGGAGAGCCCTGCATATGTCAAGTATATTGTCTCATTAAGCCAATCCATTTATCAACCCGCTGAATGCCAATTAAACTGCACAGGATGGTGCAGGTATACGGTGGGCTGTTGGTGCCAAACTTTATTACAGCTGAGCTTTTCTGGCACAGTATGTTCCACCCAGCAAAATGGCAGGCCTATCAAAGCCAAATTAAATGTTCTTGAAATAATGCCTCTAACGAAACGCCACAGCCTGGCAGAAGAGAATGGGAAATGTAATATCAGTTCTTAGTGCACTTTGAGTTCCAATGAAGACGTCAAGGCTCGGATCCAGCCAGTGCCAAATGTCTTCACAGCGTGCAAATTAGATCAGTGTAGTTTCATCAGGAGAATGATCAGACTCAGCGATAGCTATGGCTGAATTCACCGCTTCTGCCGAGGGCTGGGCTCGGGACTGGGGGCCCAGCTGAGCTCGCACTGCCACCCTCGGAAAGAGAAAGGGCCTGATTTAGTGCATTGTCCTCTTGATGCCATGTTGGAAGTCAGCCCCACCTCTCAGAAACACTGCTGAATGAACATCTAACATGCATTACAATGATTTTGTTTGGGATTTAAAAAGAAATCTGTTTAGTGAAAATTAAACCCCAAGTAAGTGAAATGCTAAACCAGCTGCTAGGAGGGTCTTACAAGCAGGAGAGTTTTTATTTGTGATTAAACATGAAATTTGTATTAAAATATATAGGTATTGGTATTAAATACTTAAAGTATTAAATTCCAGGAATGTGTATATGTATACATATATACTCATACATCGATATAATGATAAATATTCTTAAGAGGCACTGGAGATAAAGAACTAATACAAAATAAAAAGTCCTAAGGATCTCTAACTAAAAAACAGAAGCCCAGTGAGAATGCTGTGACTAACTTTCAATGTTAAGTATGGGAGAAATGAGATAGGGCATATATCTTGGGAGGGAAACTATAAGTGATCTAACATTTGGAATACATTGAAATAAATCAATTTTATAACAAAAGGTCACTTACCATCATGAACTTGTTCTCTATTTTGATATTATTTCTTAATGCAGTGCTGTTAGATATACTCCTGAATTATTTTAATTTAAAAGTGGATTTTTCTTTTCCTTTTCACACATAGCTTTCTACCAGAGCAATAGAATCAAGATTCCTCTTTGAATTGATTGCTGTATCCTCAGTAAAGGTGAAGCAGAAATCCCAACACTTAGGTGGCATTGCTAAGAGCAGCTGGAGAATTTTCAGTGTTTCATGTTTCAAGAAGTTGTGTTGATTTGAAGTCTTTTCAAATCCTATGCTTTCCACTAATATTATAATAAAGAATAATTATAATTCCTATTTGCATAGTATTTTTAAATGTTTACTGGATGATCTTTATAAAATGTATTAACAATAACTAATGAAGAAGAAAATAAAAATTATCTATAATCTCCCATTCAGACATAACAATACTAATACTTTTTTATATTTTTTCTAGTACTGAGTCAGTATACGCCTGATTTTTTTTTCCAGTTTGGATCCTATAGTTTTGTCTCTTGTCTTTAATAGCATTTTCTCTGCCATTAAGCAGTCTTAAAATTTATTTTAGTGTTGCAGAATACTTTATTATGTGTAACATCCCCTATAAATGGATATTTGTATCAGTATTTAGCTATTTACCTTCACAATAAACATTCTTACAAATAAATCTTTTTATATCTAATTAATTTTTTTGGACAGATTCTTGAGAAGTGGAATTAATGAGTTTAAAGTATGGATTTCAAGGTTCTTGTTATTACCATGCTACTTTACAGAATCTACCTATAAATCTACAAGAAAATAACTACAAAATCAGATGCATAAAATAGTTCATTTTTATATTCCACCAACCATATTATGGTTTCAAACCTTAACTTTTATAGAAATGCGAAGAGTAGTTCAAAACTCTAAAAGTATGTGAAATCTGAGGGTGAGCCTATGGGCTGCCTTCCTTCTGTTGTTGCTATTTACCACTGAAAGGTGTGCTATACATTCTCGGTTACTGGAAAGTAACTCAGTTGATTGATACCATTAGCTTAGAACATGCTTAAAGCCAATGAAAAATCATTATCTCAAGCCTTGAAACCATTTTGATGTTCTCTCAGTATATTTAATTGGTATAGACAAATCAATAATTTACTAAGAGCTGTGTTACTTTAAATTACTTTTCATTCCTGAGTATGTCTTCAAAATCATTTAGACTCTCTACTGGGGAACTTTCTTTTATTTTCTATTTTAGCAATAGGCACAAGACCCAAGGCTACCTCTGGGGCTTGCCAAAACCCAGATGCCAAAAAGCCTTGGATCCTTCTAGTAGCAACATCTGGCCTTTTGGTGAGCCACACAGGCAGTTGTGAGCTCAGCTCAGAACTGCCTCTGGGGATGACATGGGGCCAGACAATCTACTGGTATTCGGGCTGGGTGCTCTCTAAGGAAACTTTTGTCTTTCTGCTCTCTTTGGATATGTAGCAGATAACATTACAGGTATTAATTATGTAGAAAAATACCATTTTCTACACAAAATAATTTGATCTAAAATCTTACTTCTTTACTTTGTTAGTGTTGCATTCCAGTCTAGTTTCTAGATTTTTGTGATTTTTTTCAGGATTCAGGAGACACTTTCAGTTTTGAACGACTGCACCAAATTCACAAAAAGTGGCCAGATTTGCATTTAGGAGTAGATTAAATTATTAATAATTGAAAAAATGTTAATATAAGACACTTCCTCAAAAATAATGTTCTTAATTTATTGTGTTAAGAATATTTCCTAAATATATACATTGCTATGACCCACTATGATAATTTGTTCCCTATCATTAGATGGCTAAAGACTTGTTTTAATGTCTTTTTAATCAAGAGATTAAAATCCATGTTCAAACAATACCATTGATTTATTTTAAATTATCAATTTAGCATGAAGAGTAACTCCAATTGTTTCCGTTTCTAAGTATGCAAGATTAATCAGGCACAATAAAAAATGCAATTAAATTAGCATATTGCCTCCAACAATTTTCTATTTTTCAAGAAAAAAGAAAAAATGCATTCATGAATATTTGCCTAGTATTTGGAAAATAAGATCTATACCACATCAAAACACATGGATTTCAGACAAATCTTTTTATCCTTTGTTTTTAGAAGTTGCTAGATTTTGGCTTCTTAATAAGCTTTGTTATCATGACATTTCTATGTAGTTCATTTTCTTTCTTTTTTTAAAAGATAAGATTTTTTTTAGAATTTTTAATTAAAGTATGGTTGGCCTACAGTATTGCAATAATAGTTTCAGGTGTACAATGTAGTGATTTGACATTTGCATACATTAACTATTTTTAAATGTACAATGCAGTGACATTAATAATATTCAAAATGTTGTACAATCATGACAACTACCTAATTCCAAAACTTTTCATCACCAAAACCAGAAACTGTATACCTGTTAATGTAGTTCATTTTCATTGCTGATGAGGTACTCAAAGTTTTACACTTCCTTAAAAGTATATTTTCCATAAAAGTTTACAGGCAGAAATTTGCTTCCATTTATTCTGAGTGCTTGATATTTTGGTATTTTTAAAGAAAACATAATTTTTACATTTGACTTACACTACTGAATGGGTGATGAGTATTTTCTAACATAGATTGAAATTGTGCACATATAAATGTCTTATTTCTGCAATGAAATCAGAGAAACTTCCTGTTAGATATCAATTAAGTATTTACCCACTTTCAAAAAAAGTAGAAAAAAATCTCTGTTACAAGGACTATTTAAATGAGGTTAATGTACAATATCTAAATAAATATGATTGAGGATCAGTATGACAGAATGTGGATGGACGGTTCCCAGGTAAAGCCGCTGCAGTGGGAGTTGTTGATTGGCTAGTAAAACTGCACAAAATGGTCAGTTGAGGACAGTCAGGTTTTGAGACTCCTGCTTGCTTATAAAGAGGATAATTTTTTTAAACTAAGGACTTTGGAAACAACCAAATTAGCCAAAATGGCATGGATTAATATCCTGTTTTGTAAAACTATCAATTTAAACAAAACTATAATTATGGTATGAACCAGACAACTGAGGGAGAGGTCTTTTGGTTTGCACTTGGCATCAGGCTCTGATTCAACAATGATACAGAAACTACTGAACCACATTGAATTTTACCCCTTTCTCTTTAATCCTGTTCTTTCTTTTGGTTCTTAAATATGCACTTTTTCATGGCTCCTTATTCCTATGGACAGGGTCTAAAATCTTCCACCCAAAGCACCTTCCCCTTAGATAGAAGACCCAAAACGCAGTGAAAACACTGCTCACAATTTTCCCTTGTCGGTGGATTCGCCGATTAATGAAGCATCAGGGCTAGATTAACATTGCTCTGCTTGACCTTTCTGACTAATCCCAATGGTCACTCTGGTCTCTGTGTTGTCTGAACAAACTGGGAAAGCCTTTCATGCTATCCCTATAGGAAGATAAAAATATTGGGTGGTTAAAAATCAGCAACCCAAATGTGGGCAACACCATAGTCTGCCTCTGGTTTGGCCTATCACAGATTATCTCTGAAAGCCTGTATTTCCTTTTTACTCGAGAGCAGTGGTGGCACCCGCATAGCCGGCTCAGGCCAGTGCCTTAGATCAAAGCAGTAAAACTGCAGCAAGGGTGTGGATGCAAAGTGGGAGCAAGGAGGTAGAAACATGGGAAGCAGCCTTGCCTGCCTGGAAGGATGACTACAAGAAAAAAACTGAGAATTGTGAGATTGTATGCTCACCACATGGGAAAAATATTCAGGTCTTGAAATTCTGCTAGTGGGGCTGGGATTAAGAAGCAACTGTGTATAGAGGAGTGACATTCATGCAACCACAGGGTGCTTGGAAATTTCCATTTTGTCTTCCCTGCATCTTTCTCTTCCTGTGCCCTTCTTTATGCCTTACCTCTTTTTTTTTTCTCTTCTCTTAAAAATCTCTCATCAGGTGACATCAGCAAAAAAACTGGCAAACAGAAAACTGGCAAAAATGGTCAGAATCGACTTTTTTGAAACTTTGGAGATAAACTGAAGGCTTTCAGCAATTCTGTGTTTATTTAAGAAAAACAACTGTTTCGTGGTAAGAACAACACGTTTTGTGGCATTTTAACTTGTCCTGTTCTCATCCTCACATCCCAGCACAGTGGTAGCCTGGAACACTAACAGCTCATAATCAGTGAGAGCCAGTGGTCTGGCAGTCATTGGAGGGAGTGGAATGCAGCTGGAGCTCCTTCAAAGACCCATTCCCAGAGAAATGTTATTAATTGACTTGTATAATGGTTTTCTAGAAGATACTACTTGCAAGGTTGTCTTTATTTGACCTGACCTGGAGCTCCACCGTGTGAAAAGTCTTTTTTCTGGGGCTTTTGCAAAAACCATTTATACGAAATTGTTAGCATGAGTCACGGATAACAGTTGGAGCAAATAATAAGCTAACCAAAAACTTAAAAGAAAAAGTTGGGAAATTAGAGATGTCCATGGGGATTTTGATAAATTTTAACATATCCCTATTATTCTAGAAAGCTCTGCACATGCCCAGGGCTGTGTGCATTCTCAGGAAAGACCTCAGAAGCCCTTAAGTTCTTATGCTTGGCTGACCTTGAGATTCTGCATGAGCTGAAGTGAAGGCTAAGGCAGAGTTCTCAACTGCCTGGCTCATTAATGAAGGCATATCCCAACATGCACACAGAGCCCTTTGTCAAAAATTAGGAGTCTCATTGATTCTAAGAATTGGAGAAAACCTCTGAGTAATCATTAGCTCACCACTAACCTAAGTGAGCAGAGATTTCAGTGGCCAAACATAACAAAGAATATATAGACTTTATAGATAAGGTCAGAAAAGTCACCCAACAGACAACAAACAGCAATAGCAACAAACCCTGTGGAAGAGGGAGATTCTGACTTCATAATTGCCACATTATATTATTTAAAATGTCAAGCATTCAACAGAAATTTATGAAGCATGCAAAAAATAAGGAATTTGGCCCATAATATGAAAAAAAAGAGCAATCAATAAAAAAATGTCTCTTAGGAAGCTTAGATACTAGATTGACTAGACAAAGATTTAAAATCACCTAACTTAAATATGCTCAAAGAACAACAAAAAAAGCATGTGTGCTGAACTAAAGAAAGTATGGGAATTATGTCTCAATTTGAAGGATATTAATTACTGGATATGAGATTCCTAGTTAGCTTTTTTTTTTCTTTAAGCCCTTTGGATATGTCACTCTTCTGCTTTCTAGGCTTTGTAGCTTCTAATGACAAATATGCTGTTAGTTATATTTGAGATTTTTTATATTAGATGACTCATATCTCTCTTGCTGCCTTAAAGAATCCCTTTGACTGTGACTTCAAAAAATTTTATGTGTTGAGGTATGCATCCTTCATTTTATCCTGTTTGGAGTTCGTTGAGCTCCTTGATGTATAGATTAATGTTATTTTTATTACATTTGGGTAGGTTTAAGTCATAATTTCTCCAAATATATCTTTCTCCAAATGTTACTTTCTCCTGTTCTGCTGGGACTTCCTTTAGGCATATGATGATGTGCTTGGTAATATTCTACAGGTGTCTGGGGGTACGTTCATTTTCTGTTCTTCAGACTGAATAATTTCAATTAACTTATCATTAAGACTTAATATTGTTAGATGGTAATAGTCCCCACATTGATTCACAGATTTGGTACAATTTCTGTGAAAATCCCAGGTGTCTTTTTTTGCAGAATTTGACAAGATAGTGCTAAAATTCATATGGATGTATAAGCAACCAAGAATAGTTGAAAACATCTTTTAAAGAAAATAAAAAAGGGAGGCCTCGCATGTTTCCATTCTAAATTTTTTTACAAAACTCCATTAATCTAGATTTTGTGGTACTGGCATGAGGATATACATACATGGAATAGAATTAAAAGCCCAGAAATAAACCATATATTATAGTCAATTGGGTTTTGACAAGGGTACCATGACCATTTAATGCAGAGAAAATAGTCTTTCAACAAATTGTGCTGGAACAACTAGCAAAAAAAATAGAAATTGGATACCTCCTTAATATTATATTTAAAAAAATTAAAATAACTCATAAATCTAAATATAATTGCTAAAATTTTAAGATTCTTAGAAGCAAACATAGGTGTAAAGCCTCATGAACTTGGGTGAGCCAATATTTTCTTAGATGTGACACCTAATGCACAAGCAACCAAAGAATAAATAAATAAATTGAAATTCAGCATTGAAAATGTTTCTGCTTTAAAGGACACTATCAAGAAAATGAAA
Organism: Miniopterus schreibersii; assembly: GCF_964146895.1. Lineage (NCBI taxonomy): Eukaryota > Metazoa > Chordata > Mammalia > Chiroptera > Miniopteridae > Miniopterus > Miniopterus schreibersii. The sequence goes on along the minus strand of NC_138108.1, from coordinate 35,608,331 downwards.
AGACAACACACACATTGGGTATAGCAACCCACAACACACCTGCATTTTACACAACTAAAACCATGTTATTAATGCCACAGATAACCAAGAGAGAAAATACATGTTAAAAAGTCAGTAAAATATGTTGTATGTGAAAAGAACTTACCAGAAGCTTCCTTCTGGTAATGATGATGATGTCGCTTCTGCTTTGTGAACCTTTTTAGGCTCCCTATTACCTTGGGGAAAGAGTCCACATCATTATAATGACCCCTGTAAGGCCCCTGCAATTCTAACCCAACTTTTCTAAATCATACATGCACTCTCCAAACTCTGGTCACACTGAATCTCTCACTGCTTTCTGAACATACTAAGATTTTTTTATGAGTCAGAACCCTTAAGTATACTTTTACTTCAAACTGGAAAGTAACATGTCTTCACTGGAATTGCCTTAGGGCAATTTTATGGGTTTCTTTTCTTATAAAACACAAAACAACAACTCAGTGGTTAGTACGTATAACTTACCCAATAAATTTTAGGTCTGTTTTCTTTGCTGAACATGATCTTTATAGACAGCCAGACATAGAATATGGATCATTCTAAATACTGTGTTAAGAAAAATTATCCAAAGTTTAGGAATAAAACAAAGTAGGTGTGCAAAGTCTTTCAATGTTATACTGGAGTATTGGCCACAAGACCACTAAAAGATTAATTATCTAGGGGAATGGAGCTTCATGTGTTTGTTAACTGCTGCTTAAGGCCTAGACTGTGAAGTTTCATGTTAATTTATAGGTTCTTATTTAGTAGATATACAAATGAGTTTTTCCTGGTAGAAAAGTTAACCACAAATGTTATGGTTTTATTGACTACAGAATATGATGTTGTTTTATATCTAACCCAGCAATCTTATTCTGACTTTCCTCATTTCTCACAAATGTTCAGATCTTCAAATATTCTTTGAACCAGTTTTATCATTCTGCTGGCTCCCTCATTCGTGAGTTCAATAAAAATTACGCATGTGCTTATTCTATATTTGTATAAGAGTTAGGTTATTTCATTTTACATTTCACAGTTTTACATTAAGTACTAAACTAAGTTGTCCAGTTTTCAAAAAAATTTTCAAGACTTGTGTCATAATTAATTTTTTTCAGCTCCAAAATATTTTTCAGGAAAATCATGTTTAAAGAAAAAAATGAGACTTGTGCATTTTAAAGCAACCTACTTTCTCCTGGCCCAGTGCATTAAGTATGGGTGATGAGCAGAGAGCCTCGCAGGCATGTGCCCCTTTTTGCATCTGTTTTCTTCAGAGTAATGTAAATTCTATGTCATATTTTCACTCACAGGCAGGTTCTTGAAGAGAGATTATTTACGTAGTGGAGAAATAAAGGACTTCAATTCAAATGATGTAATAGCAAATCTGATTAATGAAATTCATGTGAGATTCTTGACATTCGTTTGCTTTAATTTAATGCCTAATCATTACTCCCAGATGTTAGGCATTATTTTTAAATGTAGGAATGTAAAATGTAAATCTTTGGTCTTTCTTCTTCTTTTGGAGATTTAAGTTGTTATCCATTTTGGAATCCCCCTGAATTTCACCGTATTTTCAAACCACTTCTTACACAACAAATTTGAACAAAAATGCTTTTGAATGAAATTTATTCACTAATATTGAAAAGTTCTGAAATAATAGAATAACCAAAAACATGCAACTTGAATTTTGGGGATAATCATTTATAATTATTACCCAGAAAAAAGCATTAAAGAACTAATTAATATGTGGCAAAAAAATGAAAAATGTGCTTCAAAAATTGTATACACAAACTAAAATATGACAGACACAATGCATGTGGGCTTTCAGAACAGGAAGGGAGCCCAGCTGACATGGCTCAGGGGTAGAGCATCCACCTATGATCCAGGAGTTGGCGATTTGATTCTGAACCCACGCTCAATCCCTGGCTCTCTCATCATTGATGTTTCTCTCTCTCTCTCTCTCTCTCCCTCTCCCTTCCTCTCTCTGAAATCAATAAAGATATATATTTTTTAAAAAGAACAGTAAAGAAAAGAGAGGATGCCGTCAGTTTTGTTAAATCCATGAGGCCTCAGAGTAACTGTAGAGCCAGGTAGCCCTAAATTCTTAATGTTCTAGTTCTTGGCTTATTACCATTGGTTCAGTAACTATAGACTTATTTATGATACCTTATTTACTTTTAAAATACTTCTGTTTTATGAATTACCCGGATTTTCAACTTTTTGTTTTATATTTTCCTAAACACCAATAATATCACACTTTGAGTAAGTTTGCTTATTTCTTTTTTGTATTTTATTTAAGCATAAAAATATGAATTAAAACATACACTAGAAATTAAAATTTAAAATTCTTCATGGAAAATAATTGCTGTTTTTATGCCACAATATAAATAATGAGTCAAAGAGCAATTCTATTTTAAATGAATTTGCATGGTTTTGCTAATTTTGTGGAAAGTGAATCTTTGACTTATGCATTGATTCAAATAAGAAGCAAAGGATTTTATGTATAAAAGATGTTTTCAATATGTTTAATTGCTACAGTTGAAGTTTCTATTATTTCCCTAATGAATTACTTCCATAATATGAAGAAATGACTCTCTCAAGGGAAAACCATTTATTACACCTGAGCCTTTCTGGTCCCAATTGCACCACATGCTGCTTAATAATTTGCAGTGATTTAGGAAGATTGCCACAACCACTCAATTAAACAATGGTTTTGGATGCAACCTATAGCATGAGGCACATCCTTAGTAGACATTTAGAATTGTCTTGCTAACGAGACAGAACTCAGTAACCACTGTGTTCTGAGCACCCCACAGGCAGCAATCTGTCCTGGAGGACCAAGTGTGGTCACTTGTTTTCTTTGGTCCACCTAGGCAGATGCAGCATTGCCATAGGGTGGACATGAAGCTGGGGCAGAAACAAGTAGACAAAAATTTAGGGAACCTAATTTCTAATTCTGGGTTTGTTACTTGTTAGGTTTTGATCCTTGAGTAATGATATTCTCTGAGCTTCGGTTTCTCCTCTATATGGAATATGAGCTGTAGCTGATAATTTCTTAGACATTTTCCTAATTAATTGCATGCCTCTATGCAATTTATGTTAAAGGTAGAAAATGTTTTCTCAAACGTTACCAGGGTATTTATGAAAAGTTTCAATGGCTTATTTCCATGCAGTATCCTGAAGCAACATGATGAAAAATCAGTCAAACACAATTAAGACAAGATAACTAATTTAAAATTGTCAAAATCTGTAATTACTTTTGACCAATGATATAGAATTGCCAGGCGTTGTACTTTAACACTAGATTTTATAGCCAGAACCAACCTTCCTATGGGGGAAATAGACACATGTCCCTATGTCTAGGAAATCAGATTTGAAGGGTATAGGAAAATGAATGAGTTCTGAAGAAAAAATTTTTCTGAATTCATAATTATGACTTAGACTAGTCTTATATTATCAAGGTTTGACGTAAACCCCTTCTGGTCAATATTTTAAGCTATGGAGAGTAAGTAGAATACATTTAACTAACACCATAGATATAGTCTTCTAAATAAATGAATTATCTTGGTACATAATTGGAACTGATTTAAAGTGAACACTTTAACTTTTGGCTTTTTCATTGTATCATTTAATAATAATCTATTTGTGAAATTTAATGTATAATAGCCATTATTTTTACCTTTATATCTCTGTTTAAATGAAGCAAATGAGTGTTAATTTACATAGACCATAATGTCTTGCACAATATTCCTGTACAGCTCTCCGCGTAATACCTAGCATTGTACCGTAGAAATCTGAAATGCTCTGTAGTCCTTCCTAGCACACTGCAAAGGTCATAGGTTTTGGATTTTGCATATTTAGTCTCTTTTCCGACAATTTCTGACTGATAATGGACAAGGCAGTTAGAGTTTTTGAGACATTTTCTCCATCTATAAAAGCATACCTTGTAATATCATCCAGGCTCTTTTTGATGTAAAATGATATAATGACTCATTATTTTCAGGTGGTATTTATGCATACCCATTCAAATAAATTAGTATTCCCGTCTCCCTAGACATTTCTTAAGAATAAGGGCACTTGTCAGTTTGATCAGGAGCATGAAAGGGGATGTATGAATGGAAGGACAAGGGCAGTATTTGGTAATTTTCCAAACTCTGACATGTGAACCTTATCTTAAAAAAAAAAAAAAATCCTAATAATATGTATATTACAGCATCTGTGAGTATCGAATGAGATGTCATAAGTGCTCTGAGTTTTTGCTTTATAATTTCCAAAATAGAAATAGCTTGTTAAACTTGACAATGAAGGTTATCTTCTATTACAATTTTAATGCACATTTTCCAAAACCTTTCTATGCCTAAAGAGAATAATTTCCCTCAAAAATAGTGTTCTATATGTAAAATATTTGAAATCTGATTTTTGTTGCCTAATACGGATTTACTACATATTTTGAGTGGCTGAATAATATTTCATTAATGGATATATCACAATTTATTTAAGCAGTTCCCAATTTACATTATCCTGTAAGAGTAAAAAATTGGAAGCTATAATTGACTTCCCTGTACATAAATACTTATACACTTGTCTGAGTGCTTCCTCAAGACAAGTTAATCAGCAGATAGCCCCTGTATTCAGGTTTTTTACATATGGTATCAAAAACCAGTGTATTAGTAACCTGTTAACTGCATTTAAAAAATCACCCCAAAAATGAGTGACTTGAAATAACAATAATCATTTATTATCTCCTATGGTTCTTGTGAATGAGAAATCCAGACACAGGGACAGCCTGCCTGTGTTCTATGATACTGGATCTCAACTGGAAAATTGGAAGTCTAGGGGCTTGGCCATTCTCTCTATTTCTAGTTGTTTAGTGGTTGATGCTAAGTATCAACTGAGGGTCTAGCTTCCTCATGATGGTGGGGCTGAGTTTCAAGAGAAAGCATCTAGAGATTGGGGTAGATAGATAAATAGGTGATAGATAGGTGGTAGATAGATGATAGATAATAGATAGATGATAGGTAGATAGGTAGATAGAGGATAGATAGATGATATAGATAGATGATAGATGATAGATAAATAGATAGATAGATGATAGATAGATGATGATAGATGATAGATAGATAGATAGATAGATAGATAGATAGATAGATAGATAGATAGATAGATGATAGATAGATGATAGATAGATAGATAGATAGATAGATAGATAGATAGATAGATGATAGATAGATAGATAGATGATAGATAGATAGATAGATAGATAGATAGATAGATAGATAGATAGATAGATAGATAGATAGATAGATAGATGATAGATAGATGATAGATAGATGGATAGATAGATGATGATAGATAGATAGATAGATAGATAGATAGATAGATAGATAGATAGATAGATAGATAGATAGATAGATAGATAGATAGATGATAGATAGATGATAGATGATGATAGATAGATAGATAGATAGATAGATAGATAGATAGATAGATAGATAGATAGATAGATAGATAGATAGATAGATAGGGAACAAAAGCTCGCTGGGTGAAACCATATTATATTCTATAGTCTAACCTTGGAAGTCATACAGCAACACTTCTGCCATGTTCTATTGAAGCAATTACGAAGGTCACCCAGGTTCAAGGGGAGGGGACATAGGCCTCATTGCTAGATCTTGGAGTGTTGATGTCACATTTATAAGAAAAACATGTGGAATGGGTTTATATTGCTGCTGATGCCTTTAGAAAATACTATCTATCCTAGCCAGTATTAGAACTTTTGATAATATATCATCAAAGTGATCTCCATCAATGAGATTTGAGTAATATCTTTGCCTATCTGATAACATGAAAAATAGTATTTCACTATCATTTTAGTTTGTTTTTATAATCAAATGTGCCAAACATTGTTTTGCAAGTTTTTTGCCATTTATATTTTTCATGATTTTTTGTTATTTGATATAGCCTTTATGTTTTACAGATGTATTCATTTGTGTAATAATGATTTATAAAACATCTTCATAAACTATGTTAAAAATATAACTCTTTGTCAGGTTTGTAGAAAATATTTTTCTCAGTGTGTTATTTTTTACTGTTTAATTACATTATTCATTCTTTATAAACTTGTAAATCTTTTCTAATTTACATGCCATGCTTAGATATACCTTCCTCATTCCAGAACTGCTTTTAAAAAATTTTACTTTTACGCTATTTATTTGTTTACATTACATCAGAATAAATTCCATGTAGATTAATGATAAGATCTAACCTTTTTCCAGGTTTTTAGTTATTCGTTTTGTTTGTTGAAGTAGTCAAAATAGCAGAAAGTTTTAAAGACAGTAAGATGCAAGAAAGTGGAGAAGAAATTCCATGCTGATTTTGCTCTTTTGAACAATCTATGCCTGCTTTACAGGTTAGGAATGTTACTTTTATCATGTTTTAATCCCCATAGGTGCTTGAGTCTCTTTCTGGACTCTTTATCATTGATCTCTGTTGCAATTCAGTATCATCATGTTTTAATCATTAGAGTTTAAAAAATACAGTTTAACACCTGGAAAGCTCCCTTTCTCTCAAAAGGCCTTGTAATTCCTGAAGAGCTGTTAATACTTCATCCTTAGTCTACTCCTCCCTGGTGGTTGTATTCAGGCTTATAGCTGTCATGGTTCAACTCCTTGATTGTATCTCCAGTTCATGCCTCTCTTGTGAACTTCAAACCCAATTATTCCCTGGGAAGTTAAACAGGACTCTTTTCAATAGGTCATTCTAACCCTTGGAATTTTTTTTTTTCTTTAAGTTTTCTCTTCCTCCAGTCTTCTCCATCCCGATAAATAGCATTTTACCAGCTACTCAGGATACAGTGAAAGGCAGATTTAATTTTGTGGTAGCCAATCACTTTATCAGTATAGAAATGGTTGAATTCATCTAACATATCAATTAAAATAGGGAATGTGACATGGGGGGAGGAAGTTAAATCTGTACTGAATCTAGAGGTCAAAATTTGCGCCTAATTTAGCATGTGAACAAGGGGTGTTAAAAAGGAGACCCTTGGAAGAGGAACCCTTGGAAGAGGGTTGGGTTTTTTTGTGTGTATTTATAGCAGGGGAGCTGGTGTCTTCAGTGCTTGTGGTTTCTTGCCGGCTTCTGGGGGTTGAACAGTGTTACTAAGTTTGCCCACAAGCAAAGAATGTACTATCACACTTCTAAATTTCTCATAGAGCATTTTTCTTGAAAGTACGTGATGTATTTTTCTATATGTTTTAAATAATTAGAGTAAATATGTAGTTGTGGTTTAAAAAATTGAAGGATCACCCAGCCAGTGCGGCTCAGAGGTTGAGCACTGACCAATGATCCAGGAGATCATGGTTCGATTCCTGGTCAGGGCACATGCCCGGGTTTCGGGCTTGATCCCCAGTGGGGGGCGTGCTGGGGGCAGCCAATCAATGACTCTCTCATCATTGATGTTTCTTTCTCTCTCTTTCTCCCCCTTCATCTCTCTGAAATCAATAAAAACCTATTTTTTAAAAAAGTTGAAGGATCAAAATGGTCCTGAAAAACATACCAAGTGGAGTTGAATTATAAACTTCAATAAGGTTAACTTTAAAAATCATACATTAATACAAGAGGAAGTTCTATTTTTATTATTGTTAGATGCATAGTTTAAAGTGGCAACTCTAATAAGAATATAAAATCAGTGGAACAATGTTTTGAGAAAAACTTAAAAAAATGCCATATATGAAATAAATAACATAATTGCGAACATTATTATTTGGTGGTTGATAGTAAATAAATTATTTTGCATCTGCTGACCATCCTTTTCTTATTTGGTAAAAATAGAGAGCCACAAACAGCAACAAGTTTTATGAATAGTAATATCCAAAGAAAACAGGAAGGAGCCTTGTCCTGATGATCCTCCGTTGTCCTTCCAGATCCACTCTGCTCTTCCCCACGGGGCTCTGTGCGCCAGCAGGCTGACCTCTACGGGCTGTATCAGCCGAGCGCTCTCACCCTCTGCCTTCCCCTTGGGTTCATCCAGCCGGAAGGGGTGGGTAGCTTTCAGAGAGCAGGGAGCTGGGGAGAAGGAAAGCCAAGGAGAGAGCCGCAGAGTGGAATCTGGTAGTGAGTGCCTCCTCTGCTCACATCACAGCTCAGCTGGCTGGTCCCTTCCACCCTGCTTGGCTTTCATCAGACCCAGGGTTGCTGCCATGCTTTGGCACTTGTGGTTTTGTGGTGGTAATGGCTTTCCACAGTTGCTTCCCCTAGTTTGCTTCACCATTTCTTGTTGGTTTTCTTAACCCTGACACACCTCTGTAAATATTCCCCTCATTAAAATCTCTAGTCATCTCCGGACAGAGGCTTCTGTTTCTTGCCTGGATCTTGATTGATAAAAGCTCCCACTTTGGTTTCTTGAGTCGTAGTCATAAAAGGAAAAGGTACTGCTGGTGAACTCTGCTTTGATCTTCCTTACAAGCCATTCACGATCACTTACTACTCTTACTAGTTACCAAATCATTCAGCTCGACTAAAAATTCTTTGGGGTGGTTTTTCATGAGCCACGCACCAAGATCCTAGGGCGATGAAAAGAAAATTAAGACAAAGGGTCTGTCCCTCAAGAACCTTGGCTTGTTCAGGAGACAACTGGTAAACATTTGAAAATTTTGAACAGGATTATGTATGACAGAATGTAGAAAAGAGACCTTAACAGACAGTAAACAGCAGAAAGCAGAGAAGATTATGATGGTGTGAGCTAGCAAGAAAGGCTTTGTGGAAACGGTAAGACGTTGACTGGACCTTGGGGGAGAGAAATATGCTCTTGTAGGACTCCACCACTAAATGCTTCCTGGCTGTGTTTTACTTCTACCAGCAATGCATGAGATCCCATTTCCCAGATATGGATTTTTGCCTATCTTCTAGGTTAAAAAAAAAGATACTTCAGTGTAGTTTTTCTTTCTTTCTTTTCTTTCTTTGTTTTTGAGTGCAGTAGAACCATTTTTATTAATTATGCTGCTTTTTTATTTGTTTACCTTTCACATGAAAATTGTTTAGATTCTCATTTATAAGGAGAAAGCTCTCCAGTAATCTTTTATCATTCTGTAGCTGCCACATAATACTCTCTTTTTCTTTGACAGAGTGCTTTTAAAAAGTTATCTAAAAAGTTGTCTCAGACCAAATGTCTAAGGCAATATATGTCATTGAATATGCAAAGTGAATGTTAGAGGGGCGAGAAACTTTCATGCCTGTGGGAGGTAATTACAATAACAAGAAAGGAGCTTTTTATGCTTTTCTACTGACTTACCTTTCCTGCAAAGTTTTGACCTCTGCTGGGCACTTTCAGAATCTCTACTGATCCTCAGCGTACTTTTAATTCGAATTTATCTGGGCATTTTTTCATGTATGTAAGGATTATTTTTATCTTTATGTGACTGTTTATGATGGGTTGTTATTCTTCCTATTAATTTCTAGCAGCTCTGTACATATTAGGGAGATTAACTCTTGCTCTGTGATATGAATTGCAAATATTTTCTGGATTGTCATTTTTTTTACTTCTCTTAAGTTTTCAGATGTTTAAGTGCCTGTTCTAACATGCATATATATACTTACATATATGTAATAGTCAAAGTTATCATTTTAAATAGATTATATTTCCTGGGTTTTGAGTCATGGTTTAAAAAGGCTTTATTTCTCTAAGAGTATAAAGGAATTCTCTCTTTTATTCTAGTATTTATTTTTACATTTATATCTTTCATTTAACTGAAATTTATATTGATGTACAGGTGACCTCACCTCATCTGAATCCCATAGATGTTTTTTCTGGCTTATCTGACATTATTTATTAAATAGTCCATCTTTTACCTATTGATTGCATTGTCACTTGCATCAGTTATTAAATCCTGATCTATATTTGGGTCAAACTAATATTCTCTGGATAATGAGATTCTGCGTAGTTCTTATTTTTTTATTTTTTTATGTTTAAATTTTTCTACAATAGACATACGATTTTTATCATTAGAAAAAAATTAAATTTTATATTTTCTCAAAGCCAGTATATAAAAGTATATGCATTCTATAAGATCTTAATTATATTTTTAAAAATATAGAAACAACACAAATAAAATGCTCAAATGTGAGCAGTGATTCTCTCCACATGGGTTACTTTCTTTCTCCTTTTATATTTCTGTTGCTTCTACAATTTTATACATTAATTATGAATAATCTTTAAATTTTTAAAAATAAGTGTTTTGTGGTAAGGGAACTACCACATATAGGAGTCTGAGGTTATTTTCTGAATTTAAAGTATTATATGGAAATTAAATTTGTTTTATCTGTGGCTGACTTTCATTAACATTACTTAGATTTTCAGATTATGTTTACTCAACCCCAAATTCCTTTTACAGTCATCAAAAAAGTATGTTGCCTGCCAATCCCATGAAATTAAAAATATGTGTAACTTTTAAAATAAAAGACTAGAAGAAACATTAAAATATATTTCTAAACTTCTGCTTGCAATAGTTTTCCAACTAAAATTTTAGTTATAAAAAGAGAAACACTGTTTCAATAGTGTCACTGTACTGATCACAGTGTCATAATTTGTGACCTATATTTGCTTATCGTGAAAACAACAGTGTCATAATTTGTGACCTATATTTGCTTATCATGAAATAGCAAACTTCAAAAGAATTTCACTTTGACATATCAATTGTATAAATTAAGTACTTTTTTCTAGAACTGCAAAACTTTACTGGAATATAATTTTTTGAAATACATCCTTATTGATTTCAGAGAGAGGAAGGGAGAGGGAGAGAGAGAGATAGAAACATCAATGATGAGAGAGTCATTGATGGGCTGCCTCCTGCACGCCCCCCACTGGGGTCAGAGTCTGAAACCTGGGCCTGGGCCCTGACTGGGAATCAAACTTTGATCTCCTGGATCATAGTGTGATACTCAACCACTAAGCCATGCCAGCCAGGCCTGAAACATAATTTTTAAGTGAGCCATACCTTTATTTGTAGGTATATATGAAAGGAGTGCAAATAATTGAATTTTTATCAGTTCTGTTAATCTTTTAGATGTGTATTCTTTTGCATCATAGCCCCAAAGGATTGTTTAGTTAATAAATGAACAACGTACTTTCAAAACACCAGTCAAATACACAGATATAATTCAATTACTGACATTGAAGAGTCCATTATTTCCTTTAAACCAAGTTACAAGTAGAACTAGACCTTAGGTCATGAATTTTAACTTTTTAAAAATTTCGTTTATATTTCCTTCATTTCATTTAATATTTCTTCTCAGAAACCACTCCCACTTGAAAAGCTAAATCAGGCTTAGATTCATAAAGTCTACATTTATAGAACTCAAATTAATGAGGATTTTCCATAACCTAAAATGGTACGGTCATTCAGAATAGCACTGCTAAGATTTCTACCTTATGCCTGCCCACAGGAAGAGATGTAAAGTACAATTATAGCCAGAATTATCCAACCCAAATGTGCTTATTAAGTTTGTTTATCCACATGCCACACAGCTGTGCACTATTTAGAGGTTTACTAGATACTCCTCTGTCTAGGAATTTTTCTTTTCAATTTTCTGCCATATATCACATGTGGACAATTTAATGTGACTATGCTTAGTGTTTTCTGAACCGCTGCTATTTCTAGATAGTTCTGACGTCTTTGGGGGCATATTTCTTCAAAAGACAGATTTCCTTGAAAGGGATTCTGGTTCAGTTCATTAACTGAGCATACTGAACATATATATTGATAAAAACAAGTACAATTATTATTTTGTCCCACAACAGCTGAGGTGTTGGGGCTGAAGCGGGGAATATGGCACCCAGGTGATTGTTTATTATATGGAGAGATCATTTATCAATAAATAACCCAATAATTAAAGAGAACATTACAGAAAGAAAACATAAGCACACAAAGACTAACTGGGTGCCTGGCCGGCCGTGGCTCAGCGGTTGAGCATTGACCTAGGATCCAGGAGATTGAGGTTCGATTCCTGGTCAGGGCCCATGCCTGGGTTTCGGTCTCGATGCCCAGTAGGGGGTGTGCAGGGGGCAGCCGATCAATGACTCTCTCATCACTGATGTTTCTCTCCCTCCCTCCCTCTCCCTTCTTCTCTCTGAAATCAAAAAAAGATATATTTAAAATGAAAATGACTGGGTGACACTTTCCTAGAAGGCCTTCTATGGGTCTATTTCCTAAGCACGCTAAAAGAGCATAATTCATATCAAGAAGTAGTCAATCTCTATCTCTTTCAGACCCTCTGGCCCTTGTAGAGACTCAATAGGGAGAAATAAAGGATGGGGGAATTCATAAAAAAAGGAACAATGCAAAGATAACTGTTGACAATAAAACCGCCAGTGGAAAAAAACACCAAGACAATGGTGGCTGGGAGAACATGTGGCCTTAGCAAGCATGGTGGGCGTCTTGAACTGCCATCCCTGGTGCCGAGCCTCTAGGTCAGTTGGCTGGAAGTGATCTTTGATCGCTGGAATGACTGACACCTGGAAAGTGAGGAGACTCACCCAACTCACGGCTGGGGATTTAGAATGGGAACTACAAGTTAGCCTTCTGGGTATATTAATTTACATCTCTATCAATATTTACTTTCATCTGGGTTATTTGTGATGAGGGCACTAAAAAATATGGTTCCTGAGCTAGAATCAAGAAGTGATAGTGTGGGATTTAGATACCCACAAAAGTAGGTATTCACTAAATTTCTTCTGTGGCAAATAATGTGTCTGTGGGTCAGAACATCCTGCCAACTCTTAGCTCTGTCTCATGGAGCCTCTTTTGATACTCCACTTGATCTTAGCCAAAAGGCTGAGAAGTGATCATGGATCCTCTTTTGATAGGATCATGGAGAAATGCAGACCCTGTTCCTTTTCCCCAAAACCATGAACCAAAAACAGCTTGCAAATTTCAAAGGTACTTCTGTTCTGTTGAAAGAGAGGTGCTTGAAAAGGCCTAAACTAGAGACAAAGGAAAATAGAGCTGGAATGATTAGCTCCTTAGTTATTTGGGAGGAATTCCAACGAAGATTAAAAGACACTGTGGTCTGGCCTGTAGTTAAACCCTGTGATATATAATTTTAGCAGTCATCTGGGAGACAACCAGTGGTGGGGTGTAATTATGGAAATGCTGACACAGTAGAACATAGTGGAAACCAAATTAATTTTCAACATGCATACCCAAGACCTAATAAGAAACTTCCGTTGATCATGAGAAAATAATTGGGAAATAAAAAAAAGTGAGTGAGAGTATGTGAGTAAATATGGCAAATGAGCTGAATCCTCCTTACTCTGTCTCCACTCTTTCCACTAGCTTTTGCTCCCTACTCTGAGGAAATAACAGCATCATGAGAGTCTTCCCAACAAGGGCTCTGAGTGAAGGTAAGAACCTGAGCCAATGTGTCTAGGAACTTTTTTGAGCAACCTGTTTCTGCTGACATGAAGAGAAAGTGAATTAATAAGAGAAATACCTAATGTATATTTGTAAGTTGTAATAGAAATAACATTAAATAACAACTGTAACAATAACTCTAAATTCACCATGGACACAGTGGCTCAGGAAAACTATAAAACCGCACATGAGGATAGAGCTGAGAGATGGCAGCTGCTTTGAGATTTTTTAGAAGAAGAAAGGGAACAAGAAAAAGAGCGAGTGGTTTAACGTTTGGAATTCAGAACTTCAGGCCACAATTCTTGGATGGCTGCTAAATTTCTCTTGGTTACAGTCTGCATCCGTGGAAAACCTATAACCCTCTCATTGTCAGAAAGAATAGTAAACACTTGGTCAGGTAGGCGGTGCCACATACAGGCTCCACCAAAAGCAGCAGCAGCAGGTACCCCGAGTTAGACCTCATGTGGGCTCCATGTAATGAAAGTTTCAAAGACGAGCAAAGCAAAGCACCCAGTGGGCAGCGATAAGCTGGATTCTCTATCACTGCTTCCCAGTCTTGGTCATAATATTCTTTATCTGTTGTTAGTTAAATACGGCTGCTTAACACACCACCCCCAAATTTAGCATCTTAACCACAAGCATGTTTTATCTCGCACAGTTTCTGTGGGTCAGAAATTCAAGAGTAGCTTAGCTGAGGTGGCTCTGGCCCCGGGTGTCACACAGGTTGCTGTCACAATGTCAGCTCCCTCGGGTGGCTATGGACAAGAAGACTCGGTTCCTTGTTGGCTCTTAGCAAGAGGCCTCAGTTATTCAGCAAATGGGATTCTCCATAGGGTGCTTTTCATGGCAAGGCAGCTAATTCCTCACAGAACAAAGGATCAAAGGTCCAAGTGAAGCCTCAGTGACTTGCTCTGGCTTTGGAAGGCATACTCTTTCATTTCCGCGACAGCCTATTGGTCACAAGAGCCTGCTGGTTACACATCAACCCCGTTCGGTGTGGCAGGGGATTTTACAAGGGCATGAATACCAGGAGCCGAGGACCACTGGAGCCATTTTGAAAGCTAGGTACACAGTCAGTACACACCATCAAAAGTTTTCTTTTTCTACCACATACCACTTATAATATTATTTATTTAATTTTTTTTTTTTTAACTTTTAAAATATATATTGAGAGAGGGAGAGAGAGAGAAGCACTGATTCATTATTTTACTTATTTATGCATTCCTGGGTTGCTTTTTGTGTGTGCCCTGACTGGAGATCAAACCCACAACCCTGGTGTATCAGGATGATGCTCCAGCCGACTGAGCTACCAGGCCGGGGCCTATATGAACTATAACAAACACATCTTAAGTAATAATATCCATAAAATCATGGTTTTGATATGGTCTTTATACTTAATAATTTCCAAATAAAAATATAACTGTTAAAATACATTTTTTTCTTGTATCTCCTAATAGCAACTCAAGCACCACAAGTGTTAGATGTCCTATCCTTTGGAAAGTATCATTAGCACAAACTTGAGCTGGTCTTTCTTGAAGTAGATAGATCCTTATACATCTAGTGTAAGTCAGGAAGCATTTGTTTCAGATGACATCCTCACACTAAATTCTCTAGAAGTCTAAGATAATAGTACTCTGGGGTAGACTACAGTGCTACAACAAAGTCCATTTGCTACAGTGGTTATAACTGTCACTTGCCAGCTATCGTTTGTAATTACTTAAAACAGAAACAGTTTAAGAACCATAAAAGTAAAGCAGATTGTTCTCAGGACATAAAACTAAACTCACCTTATTATGTATTGTTACACTGCTGTCCACTCTCATTACCAAAGGCCATAAAGCAATTTTAACTGTTCCCTGGAATGTCACCTGCAATAAGCGTTTTTGCTTTACTGTTCTGTTGAGCTGAATGTAATAGTAATATTTTAGAACTCTTACAGCTGGGAAATCTAGAAATGCCTTCCGGTGAATTCATTAAAATATTTGATTTGGGTAACCTTGGTGTTACCTTAAATATGGTTGGGGAAATCATGTCATAATCACTGAATTTTATTAGCAACCAGCCCTTTTTAATCATAAAATTTAGTGTTCTGAAACATAGAGCCTGTTCTGTCCCATGCTGGTGACTTTCTCTCTTCTTCTATGAGCTCTCATTATGCGTTCCTGAGGGTGCTGTACTTACTGGCGTCCTTTATGGCCAAAGATGACAATACAAACAATGTAAGAGTGTGTGACTGATGAAAAGAATCTCTGTGTTGAGTTCACAGAGCAACTCCACACTTCAACCAGCAAGCCGGTGACCATTTGCATGCAGGGTTAAGATTCTGTAATTTTACTGTATACCTGTCAGCTTTACATTTTAACTTCATTTGAGAAGAAAATGATCTCTTTTATTTTCATTCTAAATACTTATCTGAATTAATATATCCATGACCTTCTTCAGCTCTTTGCACCATTCTGTTTCATAAAGTGGGGGGAGTGTGGGGAGCTGCAAAGCAGTATGTACATCCACCACGCCAATGCCATTGTTTTCCTGAGTATTTCCTCTTCCTGCACCAGTTTCCTTTTATTAGGCTATTTAACCTCCAAGAATAAATGTTTTGTAACTTAAACTTATATACGCCCAGACTCTGCTTCATTAAGACCAGGGAGAAAAACATGAGCCTGATCTCTCTTACCCGATTTATGACTTTGGCATATCTGAAGATGACTTATAAAGTTATTATTTCTCTTTTCCTTTACTATCAGGTAGGAAATAAGTGTCTTCACACTAAAAACTCGTTAAAGCTGAATTAAGTAAAAACAGATGTATTGCAAGGCTATGAAGGACCACTGCGCCGGTGTCTAAGGAAGCGTCCAGCGGGATCTGGAGCGGAGGTGGGTCTGAAGGCCGCCGGGGCACTCTGGCCAGCTCGCCAACACCTCGCGCTCTCTCAGCCTGGCCCTCTGCTTCTCCACTCTCAAGAGCTGCCTCAGCTTGCCACTGGCTGCCCGCCCCTTACACTATAGGCTATTTAATGCCAACCATCATCTAATAAATATCTGCATGTCTCCATTCAAATCAGAGAAAGAGGAGATCCGAATGTTATTTATGCCTTCCTTGCGTAGATTTTAAGAAAGATGACATTAAGAGAGTCCTTGTTTACTGAGCAGCGTGCGGAATGTGGAAACACAAGATTCCACAAGGAGAGAGAGTGTGAACTCCTCTGAGAGAAGGAAAGATTGAGAGAGGGGTGAACCGTCTTGGTGTCCAGTAAGAAACTTGTTGGGTCATTGAAGAGGACCTACATATTTAAACAGGACTTTTCTTACGGTTTGTTGTGTATCGTGTGATGTAATTCTCTTTTTTGTTTCCTCATCAAAATTTCCGTAATACCTACAGTTGCTGACTTTTATATGGTCAAGATTATCTTCTTGGAATTATGACTAAATGTTAGTCAAGGCAAGTAGGGTTGAAAGCTGACAGTCTCCGCTCAGCACTGCAGTCGTCCTTGGGGAACAGAAAAGGGGCCCAGGCTCCTTAGCCCTTCTGTGACTTTCCTCATGTTATTCCACCTCATCAAAAATTCATGTTAGCAATTCTAAAGCTACTCTACATCGACCCAGATGCCACTTTCTCCAGCCAAAATTAACTTCTCAACTCTTACAGCACTTGGTTTACTACTTGTTTACTACCTCTACCACATTGTGCCTTGCGCTAAACTTACTCATTTATGCTTCACCACCTATGTTGGCTTCTGGCTGATAAAATAATGCACTTTTATCTACCTGCCACATAGTCTGTCCTGAAGATAAATGGGAGAATGAAGAGCCAAACACTTTGGAAACTAAAAGCATGCTATATAAATAAAAGATATTGTTTATTTCTGTAGCCACTACATGAAGTAGGATCCCTACAATTCAATGCCTCTCTGTATACTGTGGGAAATTACCATTGTTTCTAGGTTAATCTGAATGGTACTCAAATTTTGAACCATAGACCAGTGCCAATCCATGAACTATTACTGATCTATAATGAGATAAATGGAAACATTGGGAGTAAGCATTTAAAAACTTTTATAGCAATTATAGCATTATAACTGAGTTTAATAATAAATTGTGGCTTATGTCTATATGCCTATGTTTTGTTAATATCATTTTGCCAGTAATTTATTTTACTGTTATACAATAGAATTGATTCACAACAGATTACAGAGAAAAACAACACATCGAAAAAGTTGGTCCTTCAATATAGACTGAGAAACAAGGCTCTAAGTAATTCTCTCCAGATGGAATATACCCGCGTTGTGTACATAGTAGTGTTGGGGGAAAAGAGAAACATAAATGTGAAGATACTATAAAATACTAGAATCAACAAAATATCAGTAAAAGTTCATATAAATATCAACAACATTGATAGAATGATATAGTGAATGGTAGTAAGAAAAAAGCATCTAAAATATGACAGTTCTGATTCATAGTATTCACTTTGATCAAGATCTTTCTAAAACCGTTTGTGCATTTTTAACAATCCTTTCTGTGGACAGGAGTATGTAGCAACTATGAGCTTTCACTCTAGAACTTCTAGAGAAAATAGCATTCTCTACTGTTGTTGATTGAGTTTGGGTTTGCTGGGAGAAAACATCTATGTACCCATTTAATTTAACCTTAATCATAATTCCCCAGTCATCTGTAAGTCTTCTTTATGAAAAATTCTTTCAGGAAGTCAATCAGCCAGTCTTTAAAAGACAACTGAGCTTCGATCATTCTTTGTTTTTTCACAAGTTTAATGCTGACTTTATTTTTTGGACACTAAATTTTTATGGAAAGTCTTCTTTATGTGGATCAGGATGATATTTTGAGCAAACAGTATGTGGTTCTCATTGACAGAGCATCTTGTTTTTCCCAGATTACCAAAAAAATACATTCCGTAGGGGTTTAGAATTTGTCCTATAGATTTCTCATCCTATTAAAATTAATAATCATGAAGCATGTTGCAGATCTTGATTGGAGGGAATGTGGATTCATTATTAGATCACAGAATCAGAGGTAGGCTTGGATTAGATGTCAGGCTTGTGTTGTGCCGGATGTTTTGGGGTTGCTCAGAGACAGTTTCTCACGCTTAAGGGGCAGAGTCCCTGACATTGCATCAATCTAGGCGAAGCAGGAGGGGCTGAATTTCATTTGTAATGTAATTGTAACTTCTCTATGTTTCATGTTGGTTTTCTTCCCTTCCCTTGCTAGTCAAATCTGGCCCTGGACTGGTCAGGTCCTATGCGAAATGTAATTGGGGACCATGACATCCCTGTGCAATGGCCATCTGGGGTGCACACTCCATTCCCACCTCTTTCCTCCTACATTTCAGACTCAGATTATCTTTACTCATTTTGCAAAGTAGATTATAATTTTTCCAGCTTTTTTTTTAAAAAAAGGAATTGAAAAATTTTATAAAACTGATGATGCTCCAATGAAGAGAAAGTCAGTTTCCTGCTAGCCAGATTGCTTCCTATAATACGTTAATATCCAAATCTGTTCTAAATGATGTGTATCTAAAATTACTTTTTACATAGCTGTTTGTGAGGCAATCTCTCAACAGCCTCCCCATTTTCCTGCCTCTACCTTCCCTCCTAGTGACAGAGCCATCATTGCTGGTCCTAGATCTTCCTTTCCACATGCTGCTTAGATATGATGTTTTAATCTTCCCAATCTTTCTTCCTGTCCTTGCTGAAAATTCAGCCTCCTTAAGCACCTGGTAACTAGTTCCATCACCACTATCACCCAGTTCACCCCTTTCTTTTAAACTCATCTCCACTTCCAGACCCAGTTCTGGCTCCCAGTTCTTGGGAGGGAAATATTTTCAATGAAACTGAAAGTCTGAGAGTTTGCTGATTTCAACAGTGCCCAAATTTTCTCTGGCTCCTTCCTATAGCTCTTTGCTGTCCTTGGTTAAACTGTGAGTCCTGTTTTGCTGAAGGTAATTCTATTAATGGCATTGTTTTACTTACACCTGATCAGATACTAGAAATTAAATAACCCTGGAAGTTCATGCCCCAACAGATTCAAGCAGAGGGTCTGGCAAGCCTGATGTGTCTTGTTGCTTGTTGACAAAGTGCCTGACAATATATATACCTCCATCATCTCTGCTCATCTACTCTTGATTTTTAAAACTAGCAATTCAGAAACCTGAAATATCACTTTCTACTGTGCTTACCACTTTCTGCCTCTGAGCCTGCTGTCTGCCCCCTGAACTAAACTGCCTGCTGGCATCCTGTGTGAGTGTTTCACCTGGCACCTGCAGCAGCTGCTCCCTACAGCAAAGCAGCTGTAAAAGCGGATCAGCCAGGAGTTTTCACTTGAATCGGCTTAAACGGAGCACAAAAGATGTGGCAGACATAACTAGACATGTGTTCTAGGCATTTCTTTCAAATTTACCATCTTAACCTTATGCTTGGAGCCATGTGTTTGGTCTGTGGCTTGGGTATCTGGAAAAATACCAAATGCCTCCTGTCACTAATACCCTTTCCCATATTAACCCTTTGGATCTCAATAAACTTTCAAATAACAGATAGAATTGACTTTCCCGGGGGCTGGCTTCTCTCTCAGCGGGTGACACTGTAACACATTTCATCTTTTCTGAAGCAAACAGCCTGTCAGCTTCAACACCTTTCTCTTTTCCCTCCGTCCTTACATCTGTAGCCCAAACTGATTCCTTTCACTTACCAGCAGCCCTCAGAAAAATTGGGTCTTTTATCTATCTCTCTACCCACTCATTTATTTATTTATTTAATATAGTCACTACCTTACCATCTGTGTTCTGAATGATTTCATGCCCTTTCTTTTTTCCCAAACCTGTGGCAGGCTGTCTGAGACTATCTTGCTTTGCAGTCCCTCTCTTTTCATCTGTCCCTGTGCTCCTAGCTTACGGTCATACTATTTGAACCTTTTGTTTTATGATCCACTACCATGTGTGAGCCTCATTTCTGATTGAATTTCATCTCAGAGATGCTAGTCCTATACAGATCCCCTGTACAGGTCACTACAGAAAACAGAACTGGATCCCATCCACCAGTCTCATCTTGGCATGTGTCCTTGGGAAACCACTTCAGTATGGTCCCCAGGGCCTTTAATATCTATGTTTACATTGTGCTTACACAGTGTGGGCCATGTTCTAACTGCTCCATTCACAGAAACTCTGAAGTCTAACCGTGCTAGGAGATAAGAAGCATTATATTCCCCACTCACAGGTTAAGACATTGAGGCGCAGGGGGATAAGTGACTTGCTGGTTACACGGCTCATCAGAGGGAAGCCAGCGTACTCAGGCAATGTAGCTCCAGAGCTTGTACTTTTTACCACATTGCTCCAAAACAGTATTTCGACTCCTATTATTTCTGCTTTTCATCTCTCCTCCAGGTCCCATTAGCTTCTACATTGCCAGGCACTTCATTCGGCCACATTCTGACAATCCAGGGGAAAATAAAGATTCTCTCTTACACTCATGAAATCTTATGACTTCCTCTTTACTCGCCACACTTCCTTTCATTTCTTTGTGCAAATTGAACTCCATTCCTTTATCCCCATGGATTTGCCCCGAGCCTTGACTCCGACTCATTTTACCAAATATAGACTGACATTTATAATCCTCTTACTGACATTTCCTGTCATGAGGTACAGCTTCACAGGGAACACAGGCTCCTCCAAGGGTACTCACAGCCCTCACGTGAGGTCCCAATTCTTGAGGGTCTAGAATGAAATTCCTTATTTTGCTCCTTGAGTAATTTCTTGACCATTACACAGTGCAGGTCATTTTAGAACACAGAGGACTATTCTCAACCAGGACTAAAGGTCAAGCACATAATAAAGCAGACTCTTTACCAGAGCAGCTGGTGTGGTGGCAAAGGAAGGGGCATGCAGAATGGCATGAATTTAAACATTTTAAATGACTGAATAAAGTGTTTAATTTTCAAAGAGTGGACATGTGAACTTCATAACCCAGTAACCATATGTTGTGCAATAGTTGAGTGGCATGAACTGAAAAGTCTTGACCGATGTCAAGCTCCGTAAGTCCTCATAGAAAGGCAGGGCTCCTCTTTTTTACCTTTCCTTTGTTTTTATGATGATGAGCATGGATTCAGTTGGTGATATTGAGGAGTTAGCCTTGATTCCTCTTTTTCATTACCCACCTCCCTTCTAGTTCATCCACTTAAAGAAAAAAAAAAAAGTTTTTCTCTAGTTTATAAAGCCCAACACACCCTGGCCCCTGACTACTTCTCTGACTTCAACTCTCCCCTCACCCATGCACTCTACCCACACTGGACTGCTTTCTGCTCCATGACCATTCTCAAGTCAGCTCTTTCTCTGTTCAATAGACTCTTTCCTCTGATCTTTTCAGAGCTCATCCTTTCTTGTCAATAGAAAACTGTCTGAAAACTCTCCAGTGAGTCTATCATATCATCTGATCTTAATTTTCTGCATTGCACTAACTATAGTTATAAAACCTTAAATTGGGAATTTTTACCTAATTCGTAGCTGAGTTCACAAAACAAGAGGTGAAAGATACTCCAATACTCTAAAGTGAGGTGCTAGACTACCTATATAAGACTTTTCAAAGAGGTGAACAACTTGGTTTTGCAGCTCTTGGTTAACCACCAACCCTCAGTCTGTAAAATGGGTTTGAGGAGTCAAGGGAGATATTAGAGATTAGAAGTAAATTTTTGAGAGGGAATTGATGATGTGCTATGATCTGCTCCCTCAAAATATATACACTAAAAAGGGATGGAATAGGGGAGTTCCCCTCTTTTCTATCTACTGGAAAGACTTTGGTAAGATTAAAGTTAGTTGCAAAGGAAAAAGAAATCTCTACCCATAGACGCTCATTTGGAAGATTTGTATAATGTAACAAGATGTTTTGTCTACTGGATGCCAAGTAACTCCTAGATATTATATGTTTATAATTTTCCTACTTCTTCAATGCAGCATAAAAATATAACCATTTTAGAGATTCTGCCGCTTCAATTAGATGTTAGTGATCACTGTTGAGTGACCATCATAACTAAGACTGGCATTCCCTTGGAGTCACTGAAGGGTCAACATAGAAACTGTAAGAAAAATAAAAATTTCAGATTTTTATTTTGGTATCAAATTACAAATACTTTTGATGCTATAAGAAAGTTGAAATCTCCTCATTAACATTTAAAAATTAAGCTTCATCTTAACAACAATAGTTGAACCCTAAAAATAGCTCCAATTACTTTCTTGTAAACAACAGACCGAGGAGCTTACCTAGACATGTGTTTCATCGATTCAGTCAAGAAATAGTTATTAAGCTATTTCTACAAGGTGCCAATGAAAGAACATCCAGTCTAAGAAAAAGTCTTCAAAGATTTTATTTGAGCCAAGCTGACAACCATTGTGAGGAAGCAAAATCTCAACGGACTGAGAAAGTGCTCCAAAGAATGGCAGTTTCACAACTTATTTTATACGTTAGAATCAAAGGAGGAGACTTAAGGGGGTTGGGTGAAATTCATTGGTGGTAGATAGAGAGGCGGGAAAAAGCAAAGCGGGGAAATCTCTAAAATGGATTAAAAACAAAACAAGAGAAACATACTTCTTTTACATTGGTGGGTACAGGATAGTTAATAATTAATATTTATGGCAAATAGAGATGGTATTGGGGGGACAAGATAACAATGAGGGGATCTGTGGTTTTATGCTCTTATACCCTGAGGGATCTGGAAAAGCAGATTATTCTGACATTTCAAAGAATGTTTGTTATCTTCGATGCACAAAAAAAGGCTCACTTAAGGAAAACACTGACCTTTATCAAGGAGGCTATAGGCCTCGGACTTGACTCACCATGACTTTTAGTTAGGAATTTTTGTGTTCAGACCATCTTATGTGATTACTTTCAGTCTCTGAGTTTTTAAGACCCACCATGCAGGCCTCCTCTGAGCCTGCCAGGTATAATAGGTGGCCCCTTTCTTCTCCACAAAGGTAACAGACCGTGTTCCAGTTCTGAGAACAGAGCCTAGAAAAACCCAGTTCCTGCTCTCACCCAACAAAGCTTTTTTCTGATAGTAATACCTTCTGTGAAATATTAAGACACTTGTTCGTGCAGTTTTCCAGACTTCACCAGTGAGGAAAGTCTTGGCCAAAGAGGTTGGGAAGGAAGGCAGGGGCTAAGCTAAGGAGCTGGGAAGTTTTCTGAATCAGCAGGCAGCCTTTGGATCATTTTTAAGTAGAATAATGATGCTCTGATAAACATTTCAAAAAAAATCTATTTAAAAAGACTGTTCATCACAATCAAACTTGAGGATGTGCTTCAAAATCACCTGGGATGATTTCTTTCAAAATAATGTTTCTTGGTCTATATCCCAGATCTTCTGAACTAAGGCCCAGAAAGTTGTACATCTAACAAGTACCCCAGGATTGAATCATACAGCCACAGACTGAAAGCCCTATGAAGCTCTAGATTCTACTTTATTTACTACTGAGTACCCAGTGGATAGCGTGTAAGTAGTGGGGATGCTACTTAATTCCTGAAGATCTTGTAAAAGATTGGTAATGAATATATAAATGAAGAACCAAATCTTTGGTATTTAAAATCAATGTGACTAACTTTAAAAAAAAAAAAAAATCAGGTATTTTATAAACTAATGAACATTACTAGCAGTCCTTACATATTTCAAATATTTCCTAAACAAATAGACTATAATTTAAGGTAGGGCTTTAATTATGTTCATTAATATATGAATAATATATTCTGGCTCCTCTAATTTACCTAGATCTGATCAGGTCTATCATCCCAGAAGATTACTGAGTAGTTGATTGTTATAGGTTATGAAAGGTAACAAAGCAATAATCAAGCTTGAATAGTTTTAGTTGCTCAATACTTAGTGTTTGGTCACATCTATAGATAGCATCTATTATCTGTCATTGTTGAGTGTAAAAACATGAATCAAGGCAAAACCCCCATAGTTGGAATATCAGCATTTCCCCCCAAATTTTTCTAAAATTCAGCTTATATATATAGACATGGAGAGTCTTCACATTTATATTGTTGTATCTGTAAATGATAGCAAATATTTTTTTTCCTAAGATCAAAAGAAATGCTATAAAATACAATAACTCCATAAAACTTAGAAGAAAATACAAATAATCCAATCTTTATTAAAATATGCTCTGAGTCATTAAAAAGGACAACTTAGAAAGCCATACTTTTCATAAAGTAAACAGAGTAATGTATGAGAATCAGTGTAATTTATAACTAAAAGCTGCTAAAACTTTTAAAAATTCTTAGAAACAGCATAGATTGGTTTATAAAAAATATTTCAAGTATGAATATACATCATCTTGACAGGTAATATATGAAACATTAAGTGTAGGTAGATCAGTTACAAACTCAATCTATATTGGGCAAATCCCATATTTTACTCACTTTATCTTCAGGGATTAGCACATAGTGGACCTTCAATAAATGTTTCATGAATGGCTGACTAAAGGGTCATCACAGTTGATTTATATCATGAAGGTAATGAGATCAAATTCATGTTCATTCAACTGAACATATCTGTTTTCTAGGCACCAAGACACACTGTATCTTTCTTTATTTCCAGCCAAGACCCAGTGTAGCCATATCCTATCATCTAAGTAACTCTACCATAAAAGAAACTAGGCAAGAGAAT
Organism: Miniopterus schreibersii; assembly: GCF_964146895.1. NCBI lineage: Eukaryota > Metazoa > Chordata > Mammalia > Chiroptera > Miniopteridae > Miniopterus > Miniopterus schreibersii. Next base: position 35,583,256 of record NC_138108.1, on the reverse strand, counting down.
GCTTCCAGTTTCATATAATCCTTCACAACTTTTCAACAAATGTTATTAGTGTCACTTTCATATGCCAAGACCAGGATAAGTATATAAGTGTATATATCTAGATCTAGATTGAGTCACACACACACACACACACACACACACAAACATATACATATATGCATACATATCTATACAATGCCATTATATGTATATATCTATAAATTCTAAAGATGTGAATTAACATTATCATTATTGTGTAATAACTTGTTATGATTTCAAAGGGAAAAAGTTAAGGCCCATTATCATCCGCCTGATGCACATGATTGGATTTGGAATGTGTTCCAAAGAGATCTCACTAAAGAGCTAAATATATTTAAAGCTGATAAAATAAAAGATTTTTGAAAAAACTTATGTTGAAACTTTTTACACAACCAGTTTATTCCACTTTCTGTCAAAGCTTATGTGCTTCCAAGGGAGTACAGTAACTTGTGCTCTTCTGTTTTTAAATCATTTGTCGTTCTAATTAAATGTTCTGAGGGTATGCTGATCCCTAAAAGAGTCATGCAGAGACAGTAGGTGCAATCGTGTGCTCAAATTCATGGTTAAAGCAAATATTTAACAACTGTCCAATACTGGATTGCATGTAAAAAAAAGAAAAAAAGAAACGAATCCTGCATAGCTCTTAAAACTTCATACCACACCTTCCTTCTGTGCTTTATAGTTAGAAAACCAAATGAGGAACTTTCCTGGGCTGCCTGGTTTAAGAAACCCACCAGTTTTCTCTTTCTAAAGATATCTTTGGGTTAGTATCTTAAAGTACTTAAATAACTCAGAAAACTGAACCGTAAAGAGGAACCCTCTCACATTTAAATATTACTGTCTATATTTGTGAGATGCTAAAATTTGATAAATGACTTAGGAGGCATTAATTATAAGTCATACGTGCTGAAAACAAATCAAGCTCAAGCTCTGCAAAGAGGACACATCTGAGGAATGGCAACCGTCCCATGGATCACCCATTAAGCCTTATGTTCAGTGACCTTTATATTTTCTCCACCTCGGCCACCCACCATCCTGGCTGCAGCTGGGACCTTGTCAGAAGCGCTATACTGAAATACTAAATTCAGGCGTTCGGTCTCTGATGACCAACCCCACTCTGTTAGCTCCACCACGTCTGTCTTCAGTGTCTTGGGGATACTTAGTCTCTCAACTCCTCTCTTCTCTCTCTATCACTGCCTTACCCGTCCAAATGAAATTCCCTGCTCCGTTATTTCAAATGCTTGCTTCCTAATTCCTCAGCCCTCTTATCCTGTTGTCCTTCAGTCTTAGTACTTGGAAAAACTCAGCCTTGGCTCATTTCTAATATTTTTGAAAGAATGCCCACACTGCTCAGTGCCTCTGGAGAAATGTCATACAAACTTGCAGACTTTTTTAAATGCAGGGTTTTCAGACTCAGCTGCATTCTCAAAGAGTTCTGCCAAGCCTCTGGTTTGTTTTTTTCAAAATATTTGGAGCTTCTCTCTTCTTTTTGAATCCCTGACCCTCATTCTCTTTGTCATCAGATGACCTCCCTTTAGCTTCACAAGGAAAAGAGAAGCCAGCAAAGGTGAAATAGCCCTAATCTCTCACCCAGATTATCGATTCCCTGGCATGCCAGCCACACCCCCCTCCTATGGAATGGGATCTCTTCTAAGACTAGCCATTCTATTAGGGGATCCCATTTCCTCTCACTTTTTTAGAAGACTGAGCTCCAGTTGCCAACTCCTTTTTTGACTGTATCCTCAAAATCTCTTCCTATGCTAACTTACTCTCACAAATAATGAAATGATCAAGTCTTTCTAACATAAAAAGAAAAAAATACATAAAACCTCACTGGATGATCCTCTGTGGCCTCTGCCCCTTCTCTCCGTACCCTGTAGTAGATAAACTTTTAAGAAGAATACTGTACTTGCTATTTCCCTTGTTTCACCTCTTATTTATTCTTTGATCTATCTGTAATCTGGCTTCTGCCTCCACCACACCACTGAAAAGACTCTCCTCAAAGTCGCAAATGACCATTGTGTTCATCAAGATTCCAGCAAGAACGAGATGGGACATTCAAGTAGGAATTATCTGAAGAGACTGTAACAGAGAGACTATTTTGGGTCTTTGATAGTGTATAGCAGACCCTCAAAGGATAGCACAACACTCTAGAGCTGCTAAGTGCAGGAAGCTCTGGTCCATCCTGGCCCAGAAAGGGTTAGCAGAGAGAGCTGACCAATGGGGACTGTGGATTAAACCAAGGAAAGCACAACCCGCAGCACAGAGAAGACCCGGAGGGAATACATTCCCATTCAAGCTCTTAACCTTCTTCCCCCTTCTCATCTCCTGCCAGTGCTCATCATTGGCCCAGCTCAACCAGCACATAGAGTGGAAAGGACTTCGTTGAGATCACCCATCCTGAGCAAGCTGTCTGGGTGCTGATGGGGACACGATGGGGACAAACAGAAGATAATCAGGGCAACCTTATTGCTAAATCTGTTGTGCAGCCTTGGGTCTTCTTACTTAGTCTTTCAGGAACAATGTTGGCCTCTTCTTGAAACTGTCCTTTTATGACCCTTTCATGCCACTTCAATCCACTTATCTTCACCTGCAGGGTCTGCGTCCTATGCCTTTTAAACCATCCTGGTGCTCTTCAGGACCACGTTTTTTGAAAGACTGCTTTTTCTCCCATCGTCCCTCAGTGGCCTCATTTATTTTTATTACTTTGTTCACCATCTGTAGCTTAATGATTTCTGAGACTTTGTTTTGAGCCCAGATCTTCCCCCTGAGTTTCAGGCCCCCTCCCTCCTCTGTCTTTAGTGCATCTTTACTTAGAAGTCTTAGTGATCACTCAGGATCACCATGTCAGAAACTAAGCCACCATATCTAATCTCAAATCCATTCTACACGTGCCATCATTCTTTCAATTGCCCAAAGCAGAAATTTGGGGTTCACTTTGACTTACCACATTTACAATTAATTAGAATTCCTACCATTTTTTTTCTCAAGTATTTCTCAACTTCATTGATTTACATTCTCACTGCCACTATTCGAGTCTAGGCTACCACAGATTCACATCTGGGCTCTAGAAGCAGCTCTTACCTGGACCTCCGCCTGTCTTCTTGGCCCATTCAGCACCCTTCAGCCAGAGTGTGCTTTGTATGACAAATCTGCTCATTGTTTTTTCTTCTTTAAAAACTTCCAATAGGTCCACATTTCTCTTAGAATGAAATGCAAAGTTCTTCCTTTGGCTTCCAGGACTTATTCTCCCCTATCTTAGGCACCGCTATATGACCTTCCAAGAGAGCAACACTTTTTTCAGTTGTTTAAGCAGGCCATGCCCATCCCACCTCTAGACCTACACACTCTTCACCCTCTTCTTGGTGCGCTACTTGCCCACCCTTCATCTAGATAATTCCTGCTTGCCTTCAGGCCTCGGTGTAAATGTCACTTCCTTTAAGAAGCCTTCTTTGATAATCCAAGCCTGGATATTGTGCAGCTGTCCTATCCTGTAGTATATTCTACTTCCCAACATAAAACTTGTTTGACTTGTGTGCTTGCCTCTCTAGCCTCCAAGTGATGTGTGCTCAAGGACTGTGTCTTTCATCTTCATTGCTGCATCCCCAGTGTCTAGCAGAGCTGCAAGCATTTTAAAATAATGATGAAATTGCCTTTGAGGATATGAAGGCATTTTAAAGAACAGGAGTAAAGCATGTAATTGACAAGGTTCAGAGAGGTGGCATCATAGATGGCGTTATAGTTCTGTCTGAAGTTTTAAAGTTATTCTGAAGGCAGTGGTTAGCCACAGAACATTCTTAAATGATGGCATGATAGGCAGAAGTTGTGTTTTAGAGAGAGTAGTTTTCCTGCTGTATGTGCGATAAACCAAAAGAGAGGAGAACCTGGAAGTTGGGAAAACAATATTAAAGACTTAACATATTTGGGCAACAGGTTATATTTGATAAGACTGCAAAGAAAGAGACAGCCATGGGAGCTGTTTGGAAAATATAAAGAGCAATGCTTGGACATAAGGGCAAAGTAGAGGGAGAAGTAAAACATGACTGATTTTGATCCTGGTAACTAAAGAAAATAATTCTGCCATTTACCAGAATACGGACGTTGGAAAGGGGAATTTATTTCAGGGAGACATATAAAGAGAATTAGAAAATGTGATGAGGTCATAACATCTAAGTAGAAATGTCTGAGAAATGGGATATAGGAAGGGACTGAACTGTCTCTGTATTTTCTCAAGGGAGAACACCTTTTTCTGACCCTGAAAACATGAGAAACACTCTAGGGCCTGAGGATTTTTAATGTGCTGCTGCCTACATTTTCAGTCTTAGCAAAGACTATTCATGATGGTGGACAGAGGACAGAGAAGCATAACCTATATCACGTAGGTGTGTCACCCCTCGATCAGAGGCATAGTTGAAGAGCAGTCAAGAAAATGCCAATTCTTGCATTTTCTATTATGAATTACCACCTACCTGAAACTCTGCTTTCCAATGTCAACACTAGTTCTCTGCTCACTACCTTTAATGATGCTTATTAATTAAAGAGACTGTTAAACATGCACAAAAAGTGTTCTTTAGTATTCACATGTTGGGAGTCTGTGTACATGTGTGATGCATATGACACAGCATTTTGTAGATGACCTCCATAGGCTTTCTCCACGTGATAAGAATGCAGTCACCATCTGCCACAAAAATGCGCACTTTACATAAGGATATTTCAGTCATTTTTTAAAACAAAGTAAAACATATTTTAAAGTCATAAAACAACTTTGTTCTTTTTCCTCACAGTTATTCAAAGCTGCTTTGTAGGGCCAGCTATTGCCCTGCCCCTGAAACGCTTCTCAATTCTTTTTATTTGGCAGGTGTTTAAAGTGTTTAAAGTGACTCTTTTCTCTTATGTGTATTTTCTTGGGCTCTTCTAAGATCCCTCATGACCAGAGATCTCTCAACTTCTCCCGCTGTCATTTCCCTTCAGTTTCTGGTTATACAGCAAGTCATCTGTGGAGTCTTTCTGCAGAGGCCTCGTTGACCCTCCAAATAACCTTGCTGGGAAAAGCCCTAAGAAAGCCCAGACAGCTCTTATATGTGGCCATCTGTGCCTCTGTCTGTAAGCCATGCAGCTACCTTCAAGTGCAGCACTCGCCGCTGCTGTCACCATGAGTCACTTCAGCCAGCCACCTGTCCTCATGAGATGCTCAGGCATGACTATACTCCACCGTGCTCCCGTAGCTCCAGGGGGTTGTCTGTGTGGCCTTCTTGGAACCTCTCATTTGACTTGCAGCAACAAGGATACATCTCTCAGACCTCTCCTCAACAGAAAGAATCCAAGTACTTAGATGTGTCTCTCTAAAGAATCTTCCTAGAAAACCCTTCTCCATCATGAGTTTTCCAAGATTCTGTATTAGCTGGAATTGGGTGGTTAGCTAAGGGTATTGAAAGCCTCCTCTTGTACAAGTCCAACTGAAGGTGGTTAACACCTCATGCATGATGTGGGAGTACACTTGTCACCTGTAGTTTGGGCCTCAGCTAAACCCTAAACAGGAAGAGCCCCATTTAACATCTTGTTACCATTAAGATGTAGATATGTATTAAACACTTACCAAAATCATAAAATTAATATTTGACTATAAGATATATCTGGGTAAATAAAGCCTAGAGGAGGTTGATGAGAAAAATTCTCACCAGCTTAGTGCACGAAACATAGAAAACTCATCTAACCCCACCTATGGTGCTGGTTTCCATAGAAATTATGCTTTCAAGCCCATGTTGCACTTCAACAAAAAGATAAACCCTTCTCTGCATCTATTAGCATAATTACAGGAGAAAGAAATGAGTCATATTCTTTCATTTCAGAATATTTGCATGTGTGTTTTGTGGGAAAAACTAGAGAACAAATGAGGAATGTTTATTCCAATAAACATGAAGTATGTTCTACAAAAGTGTTCAGATATTGAATGAATAGAAAATGACTACCAATTTCTCTTTCAGCTTTGTTTTTGTTTTTCTTTTTGTTTTATGGTTTCTTTATGTGCAGGAGGACCTCCATGATCTGAGAAGAAACCTGACTTCTTAAAACCTCATTGCAACCTTGACATATGACCTCAGAAGGACTCATTTGCTCTTTGGAAAGTTTTTAAGCTTTATAATAAAGACATAGTCGTGGAATGAATTGTGGTTTGAATTGTGTCTCCTCAAAAGATATGGTAGGGTTGTATCCCCTAGCACCTGTGAATGTGATGTCATTTGGGGGAAAGGTTTTTGTAGAGGTAATAAAGGTAAATTGTAGTCATATTTCAACAGAACAGACTGTAATTCTAGAAAATGCCGAGTGAAGACGGACACAAGGGGACTTCTGGTCAGAATAGCAGAGTAAGAAAATGTTGGGCTCACCTCCTCCCACAATCACATCAAAATTACCACTAAGCTACATAATAACCATCATTGAGAACCACAGAACAGATAAACAAGGATCTTATAACTAAGTATATACAGAAGAAGCCACAGAGACTGAGAATGGGCTGGTCCCACACCCAAATGTGGTGGTTAAAAATTGAGAGCAGTATGTTCTCTGCGGAGGTCCTCCCTGAAGGGTGTGGGCTCCCAGCCCACACTAGGCCTTACAGCTCAGGGTTCTTGTGACAGGAAGAGAACTTCTTATAATTTCTGGCTATAAAAACCAGAGGGGATTATAGGTGAGGTGATCTGAGAGGAGTGAGATGAAGGGCTGCTAGAGATCCAGGCATTTATCTTAAAGGGTCTACACATGGACCTACTCACTTGTTGATTCTCGTGCTCTGAACTCTAGCACTTGGACAGCAGCTGGAAAGTGCCAGGGATATCCAAGGAAGAACTGAATTGTCTGGCTCCAGGGCAAGTGCTGGAGGGGTACCTTTCTTCTCCCAAACAAAAGTGCTGGCAGAAGCCATTGCTCCTTTGTTGATCCCTTCCCCCACCCAGCCTGCAGGCTCAGGCAGGCTCTAAGTCTTTATCAACCTGGCTTACACCATTTGCCCAGCCCTGGTGATCCCTGAGACCCTGCCACACCCAACTTGCAGGCCCACCCAAGATGCTTCAAGTGACTTTTCCATACAAATGGCCATACTTCAGCCTTTCCAAAAATCTCTTAAAGGCTCACAAACCCCAAACAAGGTTAAGGAGACTGCACCACTGGCCCCCCCAGGGCACCTATCACATAAGGCCACCCTGTCAAGACTGGGAGATATTGTAGCTCTACTCAATATATAGAAATAAACTAAGAGAGACATCCAAAATGAGGAGACAAAGAAACATGTCCCAAATGAAAGAACAAAACAAAGCGAACTAAACAAAATAGAGACAAGCAGTGTACCAGAGCAGAGTTCAAAACACTGGTCATAAGGAGGCTAAGTAAACTTAGAAGACTAGTAGATGAGCTTAGTGAGAACCTTAGCAGATATAGGAAACATAAAAATGGAGATAGAAAACATAAAGAACCAGTCAGAAACAAAGAATACATTAGGGGGAAATCAAGAGCAGATTAGATGAAACAGAAGATCAAATTAGCAATTTGGAAGAGAAGGTGACAGAAAACACCCATTCAGAACAGCAATAACTACATACCTTTCAATAATTATTTTAAGTGAAAATGGATTAAATGACTTGGGTATCTGAACTGATAAGAAAACAAGACCCATTCATATGCTGCCTATAAGAGACCCACTTCAGATTGAAAGATACACACAGACTGAAAATAAAGGATGGAAAAAAATATTTCGTGCAAATTGAAATGAAAAAAAGAAGCTGGGGTAACAATACTTATATCAGACAAAATAGATTTTAAAACAAAAGATATAGCAAGAGACAAAGAAGGACTCAGCAATTCCATTTCTGGGTATTTATCTGAAGAAAACCAAAGCACTAATTTGAAAAACATATGCATCCTCTGTTCATTGCAGCATTGTTTACAAGGACCAAATCCGGAAGCAATCTAAGTGTCCATGGATGATGAATAAATAAAGAAGAGGTGGTACATAATATACAATGGAATATTATTTAGCCATAAAAATGAATGAAATGTTGCCATCTGCAACAACATGGATGGTCCTAGAGGGTGTTATGCTAAGTGAAATGGGTCAGACACAGAAAGATAAATAAACGCCGTGTGATTTCACTTATACGTGGAATCTAGAAAACAAAGTAAACAGAACAGAAACAAACTCCTAGATACGGAGAGAACATTTTGATGGTTGCCATGTGGGAGGGGTGTTGTAGGGCTGGGTAAAAAAGGGGAAGGAATTAGATGTGCAAATTGGCAGTTATCAAAATGGTCATGGGGATGTAAGGTACAGCATGGGAAATATCGTCAATAATGTTATAATAACTATGTATGGTGTAAGATGGGTACTAGACTTATCTAGGTGATCACTTTGTAAGTTATATAAATGTCTAATCAATATACTTTATACCTGAAACTAATATAATATAGTATGGCAACTGCAATTGAAAAATTAAAAAAATATTTTTAAAAAACCATGCATACACACAGGGAGAATGTCATGTGATGACAGAGGCAGGGATTAGAATGCCATGCAAACTAAGGTACACAAGGATTGGCAGTCACCTTCAGAAGCCAAACAAAGGCAAGGGAGGAGTTTATTCTCTGTCAAAAGAGGGAGCATGCCTCTACTGACACCTCGATTTCAGATTTCTAGCCCCCAGAACCATGAGACAATACGTTTCTGTTGTTTTAAGCCTACTTTGTTAGGGCAGCCCTAGGAAACAAAAACACATGGAAAAGAAAATTTTAGTTGCAAATGTAGAAACTGTAAGGTAGTTTTCTTATGGGATTTGGGTCTCCACTGTGAAACTGCCTGATTGAGAAAGTTGCTTGGATTGGTGTTCTTTCTTTTTCGGAAGGAGTGGCATTTCCAATTCTGGTGCTGATGTATTGACTATGGTTGGAAACAGTTGTTTCTGTTTAGCAACTGAACTGAAACTGGTCTTGTCCTTTCTGAATTGAGTGTTGATCTTAATAAATTCCAAGCCCCATTGCTCTTCAGCAGTCATAAAGGAAACAATCTCATTTCTCAGAATGATGAGAGAGGTTCTAATAAAATTATTTTTAGAGATAAGAATTTTAAAATATCTGCTTTTTCCTATTTAAGGAAGGAAATTGTTTAGACTGGGAACAAATTCTGATGCAACATAAAAATAATTCAGTTAAAATTTCAGTTATCGCCATGGATTAGCAGTATCTTCACAGCAACCGCATTACCCAAACAGTCTGCCAGCTCAGTGACAATCAAGAATTTGGGGTATTACTCTTAACTACGAAAATCCACAAATTAAATAATCACTGTTCATATTAGAAAGTTTATAAGCATATTTTTACATTGTATTCTTAAATAGGAGTCATTTATCTGTGTTTGTTTGACAAACTTAAAAATTAAGGAGTCTTTATGAGATGATAAGAATATTCTAAAATCAGGTTGCAAAAATCATTGAATTGTTCACTTAAAAAGTGAAAAATTTTTTTCATTCAAATTATGCTGATAAAGCTGCTTAAAAAATAAAGATTCTCTGTTCCCAGTAGAAACTATCTGCAGAACCCTTGTAGAGCCAGGGTTTAGTAAGTGACAACTGGTGATAGTGTTTACATCACTCTGGTGATAGTCCAAGCAAAACAAAGATCCCTTGCATACGTTGCAGTTTTGTCTTGCCCAGAGATGAATGTGGCTAAACCAGGACCCTGTTGGATAAAAGAAATTCCAGAGACAATGGTCCTCCAGAGGATGAATACATGTTTCTCCTGCAGTGGACCTAGAGCCTGGGATAAATCCTTTGAAGAACTTTCAAGGCATTATCTTTATAAGAATTTGCACTGCCCTCAACTACACCCCACACCGTATCACTCACACTGATGACATAAGAAGGATTTACTCAAACAAATGACACTATCTGTCACTTTGGATCGAACTATATAGATCTACACAGGGTTCGAATCTGTGACCCTGACCACTAACCAATTGGCCTGTTCCATGATAAAACTGTAGGCAATGTTAATACACGAAGCAAGTACGTAGGGGAGAAGGAAGGAGGGAGGAGGCTGTTTTTTAAAGAATTAAGACATCCCATATATTCAGGATGGAGGTGCCCTGACTTTTCCCTTAAAGAAGTTGGGCTCATCGACAAACTGTGAAGTCTTCACAAACGCCCTTTCAGAAACATTGACACTGCTCTGTACACACTTTTACTCTGTGATTTTTCTTATTAGCAGCTCTCAGGCTACTTGAATATTAGGAAATCTGAGTGTATTAGACAGTACTGATCCTCCAGGCTTTTCCATAAGTATCTCCATTCTGCTGTTGGTGTTGGGCAGCCACCTTCTATAGGCCATGTCAACTATGTTCCTGTCCTCTGGCTTTGGTTGGTCTTAGCCATTGGGAGGCCCTAGCAGATTAGTGAATTCAGGGGAAAGAAGTTGGGGGCTTTATTCCATGGCAGACCTGTGAGCAGTTTGGATCCTTAGCAAGAAAATCGTTCTATGGAGTAGCTCTCCATCAGCTATCACTCCATCTCGGAGGCCCAGTAACTGCTTCCTTGCCTTTGCCTTCAAGTCTAGTGGTGATGCTGGCTCCATCATCTCTTTTTACCTACCTGTAATCCTGACTTCACATTTTTGAGTAGTCCCTTGATTAAATTATCTTTATTTACTCTCTTTTAGTGTGACATTCCTGATATACTGAGGCCGTTCTTTCCATAGCAAATTTCTGTTTGCTGTCTAGAAATCTTACTTTATTAAAAGAAGAACTGACCTGTAGTTTCCATAAGGTCAAGCTCTGCTGAGCAGGGTGGTCTTTGTTTGTATGGCGATTGCAGTGTTTGCATACTTCTCAAGAGTCTCAGAACAGTCTTCCAGAGCTAAGCAGGGCACTATCATTTGCTTAACAAGCTGCTCTCCTCCCTCCCCTCCTTTTCCTATCCTCAACAGACAATAGCAAAAGAAAAATTGCATTCTAGGCAAATCTGAGTAGTCACGAATTTTAAATTAGAGAAGCCTGAAAAATGCCCTTTATTTTCTTTGCCCTTCTTATTTTTTGCCTATTTTCAAATACTTCTCAGCTCACAAAAACTGAGTGACTTAGCACAAAATGATTTATTTTATGGTGAAGTTTTAGGAATTACGTAAAGCCTGTGGATTATTTGAAGACCATTTTTTTAATAATATGTAGGAAAAGGAAAAAGCAGTTTCATAAAGCTCTCAAATATACATTGATGAGCTTTCAATTGAAGTATTACTTACCATGATCTTAGAATAACTAAAATCATTATAAACTATTCTTAGGACATGAGTTTTGATAATATATATATATAATTTTTTTAGTAGATAATTTTGAGCAAATTAATGAGTTTATAGATTATTCTCAAACTGATTTCTGAAAAGCAGAACATTTTGGAGTTAAAAAGCTAAACCATTTTTCATAGCAATATAAGTATATTCATCTGCTCACTGTTCAATCATGTTGATGCTCAAATTTTTTTCCACTATAGAATAGACAAAGGAGCAGGTTATTAGTTAAGCTACTGAATATGATCATTCATATGATAAACTAGTGTGTCAGTATTTCTACCTAAGGCAATCAGTCAGGAATTTTTCTTTTCCCTTGATGTATGTTTTTGAGTGTGTTGGCAAATATTTTATACATTTTAATAGGTATAATAATTAAACAAATGCATCTAGCTATAAGTAATTTCATCTAGAATATAAACAATGTTATATATTAAAATCTAAAATCTAAATGCAGTAAGCAATTTACATTAAGATGTTTGAATTCTACCAAGTAAAATGTATTTCTTTTTTTGCATTTAGAATACAGTGCTTCTCTAATCTCCTTTCCCCAAAAGATAATCTACAGCAGAATCTACAAATGAATTTGAGCATAAAGCTGACCAGATTCCTTTCATTGCAATAAGTAATGTACCATCTATGTTGTTCATTTGTACATTGGTGCTTTCTTGGAAAGGAACTGCATGGTACTTTGAGAAAGGGCATCATGAGATTGTCCATGATTAGGGAAAGTTAAAATGAGAGGCCATATGCTTATTTCATGTGTTTAATTCAGTTAGTGGCCATAGATAAGTTTATATTGTAGGCAGTATTTTTTTTTTTTCTTTTCTAAGCATTATTCTTAGTAAGCTGGAGCAATGTTTGGATTTGAGGATTGATTTTTACATAATAAGAGAGAATTAAATAATTTTTCAGAAGGATGGCCCTAGAGCCAACTCTCTGGTACATAATGTGTAGTTTATGACTCCATGGCACTGGAGGACCTTCAAGATTGTTAAGAGACTCCACTCAAAGACACTAAGGCAAGAGGCAGGCGCCCAAAAAGTGGAGCAATCCTGTTTTCTAAATGAGCTGATGGACTTACCCAAACCTTTTCAAACTCTGTTTAGTAGTAAGAAATAATTTAGCATCACAACTCAGACATACTAGCACACACACACACTCACATTTGTACACAGTTGAAACTAAATTACACAAAATAATACTTATTGGAATTATAGCCAAAGCACTATTTTACCATTTTCCTATGTTGATCATGACCCAGTAAGTTATGTCCTTTCCCACTACAGAGAAGCACCCAGCATTTTGGAAAGCAGGGTAAAGCACATTGCAAAGAATGACATGGACAATGAGCACCCGCTTTTCTCCAATTTTCAAGCAGAGGTGGCCAAGAGAACATGGACTTCCTTTGATCAGTGCTATCTACAAATTCTTTCCTGCTTAGCTTCATAGAGATTAAGCTGGAATATCTAAAGCAGTACTCAGAAACTTTGAATGTCTGATTCATTGAGACAAGTAAATGGAAACCCAAGTTGAGTCACAAAATCTCAGTTAAATCTACTTACAAATATTTATTTAGTTCATGACGATTTTGATATTATAAATTAAGCCTATGTTTCTCAGATTAAAAACTGGGATAGTCTCTTACTTCTAGTTACCTAAAAAAACAATGTAAAAAGATAAGTTGAAGAGGCTAACTTCCCTTTTTGCTCTTTCCATCTTGTAAGGGGAGGCTGAGCCTTGCTCTAGCCTGAGAATCTGAGAAAAAAATATTATTTCCCTTATGTCTAGCCATAGAGAATGTAACTGGACAAACACTAGGATGGTCTTTGGACTTCTGCCTGAATTTCTTTTTTCAAAATGTTTTTTTTTTTATTGATTTTAGAAAGAGAAAAAGAGAGGGAGAGAGAGGTAGAAACATCAGTGATGAGAGTCATTGATGGGATGCCTCCTGCAGGCCCCCTACCAAGGATCGAGCCCGAAAACTGGGCATGTGCCTTGACTGGGAATAAAACCATGACCTCCTGGTTCATAGGAGCCAGCGGACGTTCAACCGCTGAGCCATGTTGGACAGGCCTGCCTAAACTTCTGCCAGTAAAAAATGCATTATTTTAGATTAAGTCACAACTCTCAGGAAAAATAAATACCTTTAGGAGAAGTAATGGCCTAGTAATGGCTTCTAAAAAATTGACTGAGTTTATCTGAGTCCTTTGAAAATGTCAGATTGCTAAAACTAAAACAGGACTCAGGGCTTAGAAGTCCAACAAGCCAAGGGTGTGAAGGAAAGGACCCCGAACAGAGCACACACAGCTCCCAAGGGTCCTGGTGAGTGAGAAGGCACCATGAAGACAGAGCAGAGCGCTAACGGGGAGGGGAAGGGCGCCAGAGGTGGCTCTAACCCTTGTATCATTTAGTGTAAAAAGCCAGAGGTGGCTCTAACCCTTGTATCATTTAGTGTAAAAAGCCAGAGGTGGCTCTAACCCTTGTATCATTTAGTGTAAAAAGCAAAGCTGCTATAATGCTGTCCCAGTGAGTCTTAACAATAAAGAGGCTTCAAAAATAACCTCTATTTCATTCTCATATATCAATCTGGGGCAAGTAAGCAGGCTGCCATGCTCTACAGTCAAGAATCCAGGTTCCTTCCACCTTCTTTCTCCATTATCATCTGGGTATTTCCCTTATTCACATAGGAATGTTTTTTGAAGACGATTTCTTTAAGTAAAATTTGTTCCAGCTTGGTTGTGGGAGAAAATGCTAACTCCCAGGAGTGGAAGAGCTACACAGCACTTCCCTTTATTTTCCCCTCATGAGCGTGAAGTCACATAGCCATGCTTAGCTGCATAGATTGGGTGAGGAGTGGCAGTGCTCCACAGCATAGTTTCTGGCTTGGTGGTGAGATCCCTAGCCTAAAGGCATTCGAAGAGAATGAGGGGAGAATGAACTGTGGTACACAGCCAGCATTCCCTGCCATAGCTACTCTTACTCAGCCCTGCCTTCTAGAACATTTCTGTGTCTGTTGTCCAAAAGCAGACTGTGGTGAACCCAGGATGTTGTGGCTATGTATAAAGCATTCTTAATGGTGCAAATTTTACTTGAACAGTTATTATCAAGTCATCGACACAGCTACAAAGCCTTTTGAAAAATAACCTCACATTAATTGTAATCCAGTTTTTCTATTGGCTTGAAATGCTTTACAATTCTTCTGGGACCAAGGCCATAAGTTAAAAGTAAATGTATTTAATTAGTTCCATATTTTCAATCTGAATTCTAATATAAATCTTGCTTCTTGAATTTAATATCTACTGTAAGAGATGAGGTATGATAGATAAGCCATATGCTTTAAAAATATTGGTTTGAACAGAAATTGGGCCAAGTCTGACAATATCATCTATACTGAAAATGTTCATGCATATAAAGAAAAGTAAGTTGGGTTGTTTGTATATAAAACAATGCATGGCCCAGATAAAATTGTCTGCCAAGTTTATGAATAATCTAGCCTTGAATTTTAATGTCATAGAAGTTGTTTTGTAAGGAGGGTTCCTTCAAATAGGATTTGAATGTAAGGGAAGGATCCGTTTTTGGCTAAGTGGAAAACTAGAATTCAAAACCCAAAATGTGGAAGACACCTTAGATTCTGTCTAATTTAGAGGTGTTTCTTTGTCCATTTTAATCTATGATATTCTCTAAGAATCAGTGTCCCAGTATTCAATCTTTGTTAGGTAATTCTCCCTTATACTGATGAGAAAAACTTCTGGTTCTAACATCAATATGATAGCATTGTAGATGTGAGAGATGTCAGCAGACAGTTTCAAATGAAATGAAAGGCATAGAACTTCAGAATCAAGTTTGCAAATGCAATTTTTTAACCTTGCTGACACTCAGTGAATTATCCTCAACCCTGGTTTAAATGAGATCAAAGATGTCAACAAGGGCTTTGCTAGTCAGCTTTCATTATGAAGATCTCCAAATCACTTCTACTGCTCTGCAGTGTTCTTTCCAAACAATCCATCACCTTCTATTTTAACTGGCTGTGATGGTTTTCTCTTTTAACTTTGTGGATTTCATTCCTTCATTCCACAAATATTTGCAAGCCTACTGTGTGATGTACTGTCCTAAGTGCAGTTCATGCTTTTATATCCTAGTGGAGGCAGCAGAAAAAAAAAAGATAAGTATAAAAGTATGTAACAAAGAATATACATCAAAAAAATAAAGCAGGTGTCTTACAGAGCCTGATCAAGGAGCTTCTCCATGACGAGGTCACATATGAGCAGGGAACAAGGGAGCAAGTCATGTGAAAATCTGAGGGGAAACAAATTCTGGGCAGAAGATTGAATATGCCAAGGGCACAAAATTTTTAAAAAAATAGGCATTTTGGAGGAACGGCAATAAGGCCAGGACTAGAACGAATTGAACAAAGCATGAAGTGAGGTTTATGCTAAATGAAATTGCTAGATGACATGGAAACCCATTGGAAGGGTTTGAGCAGGGAAGTGACATGATTTGGTTTATGTTTTTAAATGATTACTCTTGCAGCCACCTAGAGAACTGATACTAAGGGGACAAGAATGGAAGTATTAGTCAAAAGGCATTTACAGAAGTGGAAAAGATGGTGACCGGAGCCAGTTTGAAATGGTGGAGGCATTAAATAAATTTTTTTTTAAATTTCCTATAGGCTTTGTTAGTTGCCCTCCCAGAAGCTATTGTCACTTTCAATTTTTACTAACAGGGCTCCAATCTGGTGCACCAACCCCTGCTAATGAATTATGATAGGTCTAATCATATCCTGACCATCCTGCTTCCCCCCCCCCCCCCTTGTTAGATGTTTACTTGCCCGACACAGCTCAGAGCATCCTGGTTATCCAAAAAACTTCAGAGAAAGTCATCTGGGTGCACTTCTGTGAAGTCTTTCTCCTTATTGATGATGGAAGGAAAAGCATTCTGTCCAAACCAAAAACTTGATAAATACAAAAAAATATAGAAAATGGGAAAATGAAACATTTTCCAAAGTGTACTCTATGAACAAATATAGTTGAGAAACACTGTGATAAAGTGCAATAGGTTTATTATCCAGATTTGAAAAAAATGTATGTGCTTTATGGATGCTCGAGAGAGAGCTACAGAACCCAGATTTTCCTAAATTTATGTAACCATAGAATTCCCATTTGGGGAATAATAATCTAGTTCACAGAATTAGTCTCCTTCATAATATCATTATAGTAATATTAGAGTGAATTTTGTAGAATCAAATAATATTCTTCAAAATCTTGGTGCACCATTCATTGATGTGCTCAGGGAGCCCACATCAGGCTATAAACATCTAAAGAGTTAAGTGTGAAAGTCTTCTGAGATAAAAATAGATCACCTACTTGAGAGAATCTACCAAAGTAGATGCTTCATGTTAAAATTTAGATTTTCAGAAATTTTATTCATTTATAAGAATTAAAAATCTCATTCAAATAAAAGTTTCAATAAAGATACAGATAGAAATTTGCTTCCTAGATCCCCCTCCCCCCCACACACTTATTACATAGACTTATTATGAACTCGAGTTATTATGGAAGCTGCTACCTTCCTGCAAGGAAGGAGGGAAGGAAGGAAGGAAGAGAAAAAGAAGAAAGCAGCTAACAGTCTTCTTTACAAATACAGTAGTTCATCCTGTTAGTATTTAAAAGCATTTAATTAAATAAAGAATCTGAACTACACTAGAAAATTTACCATGACAATTTATAGTTATAGAGAAAGATAGGATTTCAAACTATAATTCATTGACTGGTAGTAAAAGATAGCGTGCTGCAAAATTTTATCTCATAATAAAAAAGGATTAATATGGCTTTTAACTAAATGTCAAAATATATTTTCATTACATAGTCTAATTTAATTTCTCAACCACAAGACGTTGGCAGGAAAGAGTGATTTACACTCAGCTGCTCAGTTCAGATTTTCTCTGCTGGCAGTTCTGACAGCAGACCTTATACTTTACTGTTACAACTGTGCAATGAAACTCAATCTAGAATATTCTCTTAAAACCTTACTACTCACCGTGTGATCCATAGCCCAGCAGCTTTGCCATCACCTGATAACCTATTAGAAATACAGAATCTTAGTCCCACCCCAAACCTAATAACTCAGATTTTGCAATTTAACAAGATTTTGAAGTGATTCATGGGCACATTAAAGTTTGAGAAGCACTGCCTGAGAATACATTCTCCAGGTGTTTTGTTATCACTGAACATTGTCCTGCCACCACCTGCTGATCACCTGACACTGACAATGCGATTACAGCTCACCCCCTTCACTGTGCACCCACTTAAAATGTAGGATTTGCAATAGACCAAAAATATTTTTCAAAGTGTAATATATCCCATACTTTGTGCATATCTGACCTGCAAATGCTGAATAATAATTTCGCATCTTATCTATCGATGCTCACTTTAGCAGGGCGCAAGTTTACAAAGCATTGTGTGTGGTGTGTGTTTGTGTGTGTGTGTGTGTGTGTGTGTGCGCGCGTGAGAGAGAGAGAGAGAGAGAGAGAGAGAGAGAGAGAGAGAGAGAGAGAGAGAGAAGCACTAGCACTTGGAAGCACACAGAAGTGCTCAAGAGTGCTGCCTAAGTCTTTTGCCACTGACTTCCTCAGAACAAGACCCCTACTTTATTGGAAATATTTGGCCTCTTTGAAATGCTTCCATCCTAGATTCTGAAAGAAATTTCTGAACCAAGTTTCTCTAAAATCCCCAAAATCGTTCAAAACTCAGCCCACTCTCAAACACATCACCAGACTACCTGGGTGGCATGAACTCACTTAAAATTTCAAGAACTTCTGATCTTGTCAGAGCCTGACCTTCTCTACACACCAGTCTAAAATGCAACAACACAATTACATGCTGATCACTCGGTTCAGCACCATACCATGGGGAAATTATACTGGGAAGATTTGGCGTCCTGCAGCAGGGACTGATGTGTTAAGTTGAAGTACAGCTATGTCCTTGGCTGTCTGCATGCTTCCCCTGAGGAGCCCAAGATTTGGACTTTCCATGTAGACATTCATGCTCCTTTTCCAACACTCTGTGTTAAAGCTACTTTCTCCATGTGAGGTTTGCAAGCAGTAAGATCCGCATGCCTGTTACCTCCTTCAATAAACCAGCTCCTCCTACATTTGAAGAGACTGAGGGAGCTGGAATTGGGCGCAGTGGTCACCCTTCATCCCCATCCTTAGAGGAGGAGAGGGAACTAAGTGTTAGGACCAAGGCTGGTAGAGTGAAATTTGAGAGAATGCTTGGTATCTTGTAGTAACATGGGGGAAAGAAGGTGAGGCATATGCCGGCAGAAAAGGTGGGTAGGGAAATGGGAAAACCAGCCTTATGGAAACACCAACACTCAGAGGAACTAGTGTCCTTTCTCAGTACTAATTTGGCCTTAATGCTAGCTCTGAGTATAGCATGCGATGATTTCAGAGGGCCCTCGCTCAGGCCTCCCTCTTAGATGGAACAGACGTTCAACCCTAGGGTACCCTCAAGACCTGTCTTTCTCACCCAGCTTTCCCTAGACACCCTAAGTGTCTAGTGCTCCACCAACCTATTCAGTAAGCACCTAACTGTATTGAAGGATTCAGCTTAGATGCCCCCCCACCCAATAAAACCTTTTCTGGCTCTCAGAATTGGCCACTCCTTTCTTTGTTTCCATGTGGCATATAGCATTTTTAAAAAGTGTTGTATTTTATTTATTTTATATATTATTATATTTTATATGATAATATATATTCTATTATTATGTATATAATAATTTTCTCAAGTGTGGGATCCTGTCTCATTTATGTTTGTATTTGTAGCACCAAGCACAATACCTGGCGTAGGCTAGGTGTCAGTAAATATTCACTGAGAGAAAGAGTGATAATATAGGCACAGAGTGAATTCAAAACAGGGAACTTGTCTGTAGTTTACTTGCTGATGCCTAAATGTATCATAACAAAGCGAGGTTTAAAATGAAATGCCTCTGGTAGACCAGGCAGCAGTCACAGCATGGCCTGAAAGAATGGTATCAAGTCAGAGGAAGCAGATCTCCTGCGGATACGGCACTGACAAGTGGTCAGGGGGTTCTGAAAGAAGAAGGGCAGATTTTATCTATTAACAGACATCAGCGTTCCACATACAGAGGAGCAGCAAAGACCAAGAAGGCTTGCGCTCAGGCAAATGCTTCTTCACTTTAATTCCCATGCAGGATACCTTTTGATGTTGTTTACAAGTCAGACGGTCGTTTCACTTCAAACGATATCCGTAGTCCCTGTGCACCTCCTTTCTTTTTAACTGAGTTCTCTCTTGTGGAAAACAAGGAATTCATTCCCCTAAATTGGAATCAGAAAGCCATTGGGAAGTCTTGTCTGTGAAAGATTCTCAAATGAAGTTATGAAATCAGGATGGTTGTTGTTTTTGAAGACAGTTCTCATGGCTTAAAACATAGTCTGGTGCTACTGATAGTGTGGCTTAGAATGTGAGTCTGTTACTAGGGCGGTGGAAGGGTTTTAATCCTGCCTTACCCCTCGTTCTGCTCTACGGTTTTTATTTTATAAACAAAGTCGATTAAAATGTTCATTGGCAATAATTACTGTCAATACCGACATTGATTCCCAAACAAGGATTCACGTCAGTCAAACCACTAAAATTTCATTGGACTCAATGAAATTTTTCATGCAGCTAGGAAAGTATTTTTGCCCACTCCCAAAACTGTTATAGTTGGGAACTGAATTGGATTTCATAAAGATTTATGAGCACTTCCAAAATCACCTAACAGCCTAAAGCCTTATAGTAACCTTTTCCGTGTCTGAATAAAACGAGAGGTTTGTAGAAGTGACAGTGGTAAAAGAGCAGTGAGATTAGATTTGGATTGTTTCCTCCCAGCCTTCCTCTGTCTGCTGCAGGGCCCATGGCTCTGCTGCTAGCCCATGCCTGCTGCCCCTGAAGAATTATGCGAGCTTGCTGAAGCCTTGAAGCGCACTCTTTGTACTATTAACTTATTGGAGTCCAAGTAAATGTTAGTATAACCCACCCCTAATTATTGGCAGAAATACAGAAGGATAGTTATGTCTCAAGTGTAAATAACCTGAACATTATTCTGAATAAGGGTGGAAATATATTTATTTTTACATTTCTACCTGAATATAGGTAAGTCAGATGGTCCCAGAATTATTTTTAATAAAGTCTCATGATTAAGATCTGACTTACATGGATCTAGATGTCATTCTGTTGAATTCCATTCCTTCAGCCTCGTTTCCAATACTTAGCTCATGCATGTGAAAAGCCCTAGGCGGGGCAGAGTGCTTCCTCAGAACTGCCTTGAGAGGAAGAGTGGTTCAGAGTTTGCATTCCGAAGGCGTCCTTAATTTACAAGGGAAAAATTGTGAATCTAAAATCGACTAAGCCAGAAATTAGGCAAGTAGGTACTGTCACCATTTAAAGACAAGATTTCTTGGAAGAATTATGGATGAATTTTCAGAGTAGACTCTTTTACTGATGTCTTCAGATACTGACACTGTATTCTCTATACACAGACAGCATAGGCCCTGAGATGTATTAGAAACAATTTTTAAAAAGTAAATTAAAATATCAGACCACTCCTTGAATCCCATCTCAGTCACTTATGGACACTGTAACATCCCCCCCAGGCAATCTCCATATCTTTAAGATTCCAAAGCCAGTCTAGACAAGCCATAGATGCTCTTGCTGTGCTCATAGAAATTGCCCAGGAACATTCAGACCTGCTCCTGTGTTTAGCGTTTCCACCTGTTTCCTGAACCTTAGCTTTGTCTTCTTTTCCCCCCACTTCTGTTCTTTGGTTGAATGGATTAATCTTGGCTTCTCTAACTCAAACTTGAGGAAGGTCTTTCTATTTTTGTCCAATTCTGTTCCCAGAGACTGAAGCCCTGGCACCCACTCTGATGGTATCCTGCTAGGTAGGCCAGTTGAGTCTCCTGGTAAGGGCATGTTAGAGGGTCTGGAATGTAGTCACTCACCTTGAGCAAGCTACTTAACACTTTGAAAGCCATTGTCTCATCTCTAAACTGAAAGAAACCATCCTAGCTAACTCAGTGTTTTCTTCTAAGAGCAATGAAGTTAGTGTATGTAAACCTACAGTGCAGTAAACCTATACAGTTTACTTAAGTAGCCAGGACTAACTCTTACTAAGACAGCATTACCTCTTAGCTAACTGGTAGGTATTCTAAGTAGCAGAGTATTGACTACAGTTTTTAATTGAGATGCTTCTAGACCATAACTCTATATATTAAAACTGGCATCCTAGTACTCTGTACTAGTAATAAAAGCATCAACTAGGATTGACTAAACTTACAGAGGAATGTGATCTACATGTAACTTGTAATACTATTAACTTGAAAAATTCAGCTAGGTTGTAGACTTCTGACATTAATTTCAATCTCTCCTCTCTGAAGAATCAGTAACAATCTTGACTCAGTTGTGGCCAAGAAAATTGTTGCTAGTATGGTCAATGTTATTTCCTATCTATTCGCCTGACCTGGTTCTTTACATCCTTTATGTTCATGCCCCAGTTTGTAACTTGTTACTTTAATGGGACCTGGGGTGGCACTTTTTTTTAAAACAGTTCATTCTAAATAGAGAAGCTTCCCAATTTTCCAAAGGCAATTACTCAAAGCTCAGTCTCCATTAACAAAGGTTCTAGTGTTCTGCAATTATACTACAAGATCATCTTTAATCAGGTCTTTATCACTCTAGGAATGTGCTGTCTCTGATATCTGTAATCTGTTTAGGTGTCTTTGACATTTTGTCTCTGAGTTTTGAAGTACTCATATTACTTGCTCACTTATTGATGAGATGAATAACTTCCAGATTAAGCCTATGATGAAAATCCTGTCCCCATAGTTGTTTGTTTTTAATTTTAAAATGTAGTATTGGTGGTCATAGCACATTTTGCATAATTTAATTTTGTACTTTATAATGCCCCTAAGATCTCAAGCTTTACTGATAATCACTTCACATCTACTTTAGTGCATTTTGGAAAATGTACTTTGTAAATTGTAAAGATCCATAAAAGTACAATTTATTTTTTGGTCATTTACGTGAAGACCACAAATATAAAAGTGCAAAGGGAAATGAGTCTCAGAGAAGGCAACGAAAACATTAGAAGACAACAACCAAAAGTTTCTTTTCTCTATATTAATCACTTCGGAGGCTAAATGTGTGGGGTTTATAGTCCAAGTAATTCTCCAGTTTCCTACAAACACCAGCTTGGTGTCCTATGACTTAATTCAGTTCTGATAGTAACTACCCAGAATTAGCAGACCCCACAGGTTAGAAGATCAGTCCCACAAAAGCAATGCCAGTCACAAGCCTGGGCCTCTTGTACTTATGACCAACAAACTAAAAATTGGGGATTCCCATGAGCCCCTTCTCAGGTTCAAAAATTTGCTAGAATGGCTCACAGAAATTAGGGAAACACTACTTATGTTTACCAGATTGTCGTAAAGGAAAAACTCAGGAATAACCAGATGGAAGAGATGCCTAGGGCAAGTTATAAAGGCAGGGAGATGCTCAGTGCTTCTATGCCCTCTGTGGGCACACTGCCCTCCCAGAACCTTCAAAGTGTTTATGAACTCAGAAACTCTCTATGCCCCATCATTTAGAGTTTTTATGGAGGTTCCATTACATAGGCACAATTGATTGAAATATTGGCTATTGGTGGCTGAACTCAGTCTCTAGCCCTTCACCTCCCTCTTTAAAGGTTGGGGATGAGGCTGCAATTTCTAATCCTCTAGTCACATGGTTAGTTCCCCTACAAGCAGCTTTCTCTAGACCCCCATTCTTAGAGGCTTTCCAAAAGTCACCCCTGTCTCTCCAGTGCTATTTCAGGAACTGGGGACAAAAACCAAATGCTTTAACAAAAGATGCTCCTTTCACCTTTATCATTTAGGAATTTACAAGGTTTTAGAAATGCTGGCCATGATCTGGGGACGAAAAATTATATATAATTCTTATTATATCATAGTATAACAACTAGAAAAGAGTGTTATTCAACATTTCTGGAAAGGAAAGTTAAACTTTTCTATTCTGCATATCCTTAACCAAGACGACATATGATAAGATAAATGGTAGATAGTCAATTATGGTTATTGACATACGGACATGTAATTGTTGATATTTATTCAAAATTCATATTTTTCTCCTTACTGTTGCATCCTCTTGCCTTCTTGAATAGAGTTATCAATGGAAATAGCCTGCCTATATGTGTGTGTAGTTTCCTGATTCCTATTACAGGCTCTGAGAGAATAGGGGTCCGTAGCTCTGTAAGGCAGCTTGAAAAATAAGATTGCTGTCATGGAAATCGCTTTTGTGACAATCTAAGTGAAATCTTTCATTTTATTAACAAAGAAGCTGTAAAAATATAAGGGCAGTTCCATCATCAGACTTCATGTCTTCCAAATCACTGTATGTTTTCTGAAACTGGTTTTTAAGAAGCTTGCTGATTTTTATGTGAAGCATGAAAAGAGTAAGATATATCTCTATAATACACACACACACACACACACACACAATGTTTATATTGCTATTGTATTGAATTTGTATTACGATCTTTTAGACAGTAATTTAAAAAATTAGTTTGAAATTGATTCTTTCACTTTTATCTACAATTTTAATGAGTTTCTTATGAAAAACTTGTGGTTTTAAAACCAAAATAGTTTTTCTAATTTCTGTAAACAGAGGAAATTTACTCTACTAGATCAATATACTGTGCAACTGTTATAAACAAAGCTGATATTCAGGATGCACCAAAAATAGAATATATCTAAGTGCTCTGCTGGTCTTCCAATGCATAGATGTGAGATAGAGCTGAAATTATTTTTGTATTTGTAGTACTGTTTATTATATTTCACTAATTCAAATTAGAATTATTTTTCCAAAGTTTCTCCAGTATATTGACAATTTAGGAAACTTTGGTGAATCACATTATTTCTCTTATTTCCCACTATTGTCCTTACAAAGTGGTGTAGCCTCTTTTTATGTTTACATTCCTCCTATTTACTAATGATATTTTAGTCTCTGATGTTTTCTTATCTCTTTTATCTAGTCTACAAAGACTAGCCTCTGTGTTCTTCCAGTTTGGTCTAGTTTGGAAAAACAAAAGAAAAGAAAAATAAATCTAAGATTAAGCTAAATTTATTTCCTTTCAGTCTCCCCACAAAATATGTTGCTACTGGGAAAACATCACTATTGCTTGATATAATTGGTGCTATATTTAGGACATATTTTAGGAGTTGCTTTGAAATTGTTTTCTGGTTTCAAGTCTGTGTCGTCTGCTAGTCAGTTGCCAGCTATTAAAGAATACGAACATGTCTTTAACTTTTTCTGTGTCTGCAAAGTGCTTGGGACATATGTACATAAATGTTTGTTGTGTGATACAGCTTTACCCACGATTAACCACTTTCTCGACGTTTATTCACTATGTCCCTTTCCAGAATGCCTAGGAACTTTCAAGATGAGGTCAGGCATATGAGAGGCTTCAGATAAGACACTGCTGTGAGGCACTTTTACATGGATTCTGACCTCTGAAAATAAGAGCGATGCTGTAAACTCTCGGTGTCTTATAAACCTTTGAGATTTTGCATGAACCAGTTGTTAAATCGTTCCAGTGCACAAATCCAATCTTCCAGATCAGATTACTCATGGATAAAATGTCATATAATAACTACATGCTCTGGGGGGAAAAAGGTCTTATACCAGGTCCTTTATGCACACTAACAAGAGGCACAATTGTTTCTCCTTCTGAACTGAAGCATGAAATAGACTTGGATGAAGTTATGAAGTGCCAACAGTTTCAGGAGTTGTGAAAAGACTGGTAAAAAAAAGTGAAGTTTCTCAAAATTGCCCTCTACTTCAGAAAAATTGTCCTGAACACCTTAGCCAGAGAAACCGTCCATTGAATCTCCCTGTCATTCACTGTTTTATATGGCATTTGGCACCTGTTGGCTTAAATAGTTCCTTCTTGATCTGCTAATTTCCCAAACCAAAGGGAACATTTCCAGAGGAAAGAAAAAATAAGCTATGTTTGGGGTGGGAATAAAGAAAGTTAGTTTGAGGCTAAACATGGAGCGTATTAAGCCCCAGGCAAGACATGCTAATTGGGTTGAGTTGGGGGTGGAGACATTAAGAGTCTTTGAGGGGGGAAATGACATATTCACAGCTGTGCTGTAGAAAAGTCGTCTGCCTATAAATGTCAATGTACTGAAAACATGACAAGACTAAAAACAGGAAAAATTATTGAGGATTATTTATTGCCTGGTTGCTTTACTGGAATGCACATGTAAAAAAGATAAGGACCCCAAGTCTGTTTATCATGTTATACACAGCTTCTCTAAGTTATACATAATAGGTGTTCAATAAGTGTTGGTTGAATGAGTTAATAAATAATTACAAACAAACAGAGACAGAAAATGCCTCTTATTGACTTAAACAACCTCCTGCATATGGGTCTTTGGCCCTGAGCTCAGATTTCCATACATAGTTTATTTCTGTAGGTAGTTTATTTCAATACAAATTATTTAATTAACGATGATGACAAGGAAAGAGGGATGAAGGAGAAAGGGCTACTATATATTCAGTATCGATTATACGTTAAGTACTGTATTAAGTACTTTACCCATACTCATTCTCCCCACCCAACCAGAGAAAACTAAGAGATTAAAATCCAAGTTGACTTTCTCTGACTAGTTTATTTCACTTAGCATAATACTCTCCAGGTTCATCCATGTTACAAAAGATAAGATTTCCTTCTTTTTTACAACCGAGTGGTATTCCACTGTGTAAATGTCCCACAGCTGTTTCATCCACTCATCTACTGATAGGCACTTGGGCTGCTTCCAAATCTTGGCTGCTGTAAATAACACTGAAATGAACACAGACAAATGCCATATGATTTCACTTATATGTGGAATCTAGTGAACAAAATAAACATACAAAATAGAAACAGACTCAGATACAGAGAACAGACTGACAGATGTCAGAGGGGAGGGGAGTAGGGGGTTGGGTGAGAAAAGTGAAGGGAATAAGAAAAGAATAGACCCAGAAACAGTAGGGTAATTGCCAGAGGGAAAGGGGGTAGGGGGAAGGTAGAAGAGGGCAAGGGGAGATAAATGATGAGTGAAGGGGACCTGAGTTTGGGTGGTGAATGCACAATGAAATATACAGATGATGTATTATAGAATTGAATGCTTGAAACCTGTATAATTATATTGACCAATATCACCCCAATAAATTCAATTTTAGAAAACAACAAGTTTGAGCAACACTAACAAACAGAATAAGGCTTTGATCGGCAGTTGTGGCAGCCTCTGTCATTGTCTGGCCCCTTTCACTATCGGAGCTCCCAGCTGCATGCTGGCAGGTTTCTGGCTCAAGCGCCTTTCTATCTCTTCTAGGCCTGGGGATCCTGGCGCCTGGGAGTGTGCTTGCCTGCAAAGAGGTGGCACCCATGTGGCACAGTTAACCCTCCACCAGTGGAGGATGAGTCCTTAGATAAGTGCCCCAGCCTCCAGGTCTATCAGTGGTGGGGAATTCTGAGGTATGTTTTCACACAGTTTCTCAGCAGGTTTAAGAATGGTTGTAATTTGGAAGGCATTGTTTCATGTTTCTTTTAAAGCAACCTTGTCATTGATATTTATATTCAAGCATCAGGAAATTCAGGCTATGATATATCCAAAAAAAAAAAAAGAATCAGAGCTTCTTCTTTCTTGTTGGGAGCTTTATTACTGTGAAAAAAAGAATCTCTCTTGATTGGACTGAAAGATCTTCGTTTGGATCTCTCAAGAGAGGACCTTGAGACAGCACTTTGGGGGGACAGGAAGAGTGTCTGAAAAGGTTGGATTAGAGGAAAACAGGGAAAGACTGTAATCTTTTTGCATCACTAAATGTTTTACATGTTACATACTTCAATTTAGTAATTTAAAAATATCTAATAAAGGAAAGTAAATAAATAAATAAACAAACATTACTTGCCAGACATATCTATGAATGTTCCACCAACATCTCAGACTCATCTCTAAAACCTAGTCAGCATTATCCAAACACACTCTCCCCACCCTCACCCACTCCAGCTCTTTCTTCCAGTTGCTTTTTGGTGGGGGTTTTTCCCCCATGGTACTACCATTGACCAGCCTAAAAATTCCAGTCATATTTTACTTTCCCATATTACTGCACCTGACAATTCATATCAATTTTTTCCAATGTATTATATCAGTTCTTTCATGTTCTCTAATTTACACTGTATCCAAATTCAGGTCTCAAGACTGCCCTTTATGCCTACACCATTGATTAGCAACCAATTATTCCCCAATGTATATGATATTCACATTGACTATATTCTCTAGTCCTTTAAGGCATATTATTTCTCTCCTTGTAAATTATAAGCTGTTTGAGAGTAAGACCCACATTTTATATATCTTTGAATTTGCCAGAGGACCTACCACATTGTTTTGCATGGATTCATGCATCAACCTAAATTTATAGAAATACCCATATTTATCTCAGTTTATGACATCAATGATTTAAAAGTTCAAATCATGTAAGGGCCATTTAAAAAATACTGATTGACCTCCTGCTGTTTGCCCAGTAGCGTAACAGGTGTTGGAGATATAATGGTGAACAGCAATTAAACACACATGTGTTCTTCTTTCATATTCCAGAAAGGAAGACAGAATGAAAAGGTACATGCAGATGTGATTATAAATTAAAGAGCTCTGAAGAGAATGAACAGGATCATGGGCCAGAGACCAAGAATATGATGACCTACTTCAACTGGATGAGCAGGAGTGTCCTCTGTGAGGACGAGGCCTTTAAGCTGAGACTGAAGAAAGAGAATTGTGAAAAGTCACAGGTTATGTGTTCAGACAGATGGAACAATACGAGCAAAGACTCAAGGGTGAGAAAACCCTCAATGTACCTAAGGAAATTAAGGAAGGTCAATGTGACTAAAGCAAAGTGATCCTGAAGTACCTGGCCAATGGAGAGCACACAAAGAAGTCAGAGACCAGGTCCTGGGATCCTTGTAGACCACGTTAAGTCTGGTCTGTACTGGAAGAGCAATGGGAAAAATTATTTATAGGACTGAAGCAAGGGAGTGGCATATATGATTTGATTTAGAATTTTAAAAGTTCACTTCAGCGTCTATGTAGAAACTGATGGTGTGGAGTAGGAGCAAATAGAGAGGCCAGGCAGCAGATTATTGAGTAGCCCAAATGAGATTACCACAGTTTGGAAAAGGGTTATAGCAGGGCAGAAGAAGATAAACAGATGGGCTTGAGGTATATTCCACAGGTCAAATTGCTGTAACTTAATGATTAATGGATTATATGTGGGGAATAGAGAGAGGGAGGAATCTTGGATTATTTTCCAAATTTCTGGACTGAATAACTGGGCAGATAGAGTGTTAACTTTCTCAAAAGAAAGACATTGGATGGAGGACTAGTTTAGATGCAGGATAAGAGACTCAGAACTCAGTTTTTTAGATATGTTATGTGCACAACGCGTACTAGGTATCCAGGCAGAGACGACAGGTAGGCAGTAAAACATAGGACCCTGGAGCTCAGAAGAGAGCACCAGGCTGGAGACATGAACTGGGAGGGGACTCGTGTGGTATTTAATGGTATTATTTAGCTGTTATTTAAAGACATAGGAAATGGGTTAGAGCTCCCAAAGAGAGATATGTTCCAGAACAGAGCCCTGGAACTTTCCAACACTATGTTGGAGGGAAAGAAGTCTGCAAGGAGACTCAGAATGGCCAGATAGAAAGGGGGGGCAGGGAGCTAAAAAAATACTATCACAAAAAGAGAGACTTTTGAGAAGGGGAAATGTTCCATCTTGATAACAACTGAGAAGTTGGATGAACTCATATTAGGATTCTCTTTACTGGGAGGATCCTTCTTACCAAGGATAGAAAGCGCTTGTATTTTGTCTTTTACTCTTCCTTGAGTCCCTAAAGCAGCTCCTGGCACACAGTAGGCACTTTGATACATATTAATCAAATAACACATTAATTGAAAGTGAACATTTAGGTTCAGTTGAGGGTTATGGACAGGCATAAGTAGTTTTGAAAAGTCTTCATTTTGTCCCCCTTCTATGTACCCCCTTCCTACCTCATTCTAACACTTTCCTACAAAAGCATTGATTAGAGAGAGAGCAGTTTCTACAGGCTTTGTCAAAACAAAATTAAACACCCTTTATTTCTGCTGCCTTAGGAAAAGTGAACTCTTCTCTAAGGCCTGGAGGAAGGAAACTTGGGACTAACATAGTGTGTGAAGTTGTAAAGGGTGGTTGTTTCTTGAAAAGGGGTAAAATCATAACTATAACCACAATATAGAAATAAGGTCCTGCCCCGTTAACGCTCTACTGGCTGCTACTCACCTTAACTATGCTATGAAAAGAGTTGTGTTGAGTGGATTTCATCACATAAGGTTTCCGTGAAGGGAGAGAAAGAAAAAAGTATGGGCTCAGATCTGTGGCTCCAACATTGCCAGAGTCTGGAGAGTGTGCAAGTGCTTTGATACGACTGCTTCCTGGGCCTCAACTGGAAATGTGGCTTGTTTCAGAATGATGTCAATGTGAGCTAGTTGCAGAAGTGCGTTGAAAGCAGCATGCAGGTCTACTCAGAAAGAAAGAACCTCCGAGTGAAGGAAACAAACCAGGAGGACCATTCACCATGGGCCCTGTTAGTCATTTCATTTCAATTTTACAATAGATTTATCACACACCATTTTTTGCCTTTTACTTTATTGCAAATAATAAGAGAGGATTCCTAGTCTTCTTGCTTTGTCTGTTGACAAAAGAGTAAAATTTATTGGGTTTTGTTTAGCTAGACTATTCTACCGTTCTACAAACATCTCAAACCTCACGTCTAAAACTAAATTCATCATTGCCCCACGCGTGTGCCCATTCCTGGGCATACACACATGCGTAACCTTGTTCCCCCTGTGTACTTTTTTCTCTATGAATTTGCATCATGTGCTCAAATCCCATACTGAGGACTTGAGCACATCCCAACTCCTTCATCTCAGCTCCGTATTTGTATTTACCAATACTATCGCCAAGTTCTCTTAGGTTCTGCCTCTCATATCTCTTGACTCTATTTTTTCCTCTGTTCCTCCTTTGCTGCCTCCTAGTTCAGGCCACCATCATCTTACTACTTGTTATTTACTACAGGAGCCTCCAAAATTAGGTTTTCTGTGTCCAATCTTTTCTTCACACTTCTAAAACACGCAGCTGACCAAGACAACAAACCTTTCCTATCAGCCCCAGCAGAGGTGAAATTTTCTAATCTGGTTTAGGAGCTTCACAGTGTGGCCCTGCTTCTCTAGTCATCCTCATATCACACCAACCTGTGTGTGGACAACTAAATGCTCCCCCAGCTCCTCTACCTGGCCCTGCTGGAGCCCACCCTCGATCCTCCTCTCAGACTGCTTAGCCTAACTCAACCCTCCCTGCCCTTCCAATCTCTAAGTGTCCCTTAAACACCCAGACTTTTCTCTAGTAAGTAAAAGTTTATCTACCACTTGACTGAAAATTTTCCTGAAGGTTTATCTTGCCTTGCTCACCGTGGTCATGGGTCTTGCAACTTGCTGGCTTAATGCACATGCTGATTAAATGATCAAGTATTTTAGGGATGTGTCTGCCATTACAATTTAAGATGTGCTAGTTCGGTATGTGTGGTTTTAGTGTGCAGGGGCGCTCGGGGGCCAGCACACACACACACACACACACACACACCCGGGATGAACCCTTTTTCTTTCTTTGTATTTTCACACAGCATCTAGTAATTAATAACTAGGCCAGCATCTCCTGCAAATATCAGCCAGATCATCTACGGCTGTGTCTCTGGTTGCTGGAGGAAGAAACCTGAGGCACATCTGGACTGCACTGGAATGGGAGTCTAACCCAGTTCGGATGCCTTGTGCTGTGGGTCCCCAGCCATCCTGAGGCCTCTCATGGTGGCTGCCTCTTGACCTCACACGGGGTATCTGACGACTACTGGGCGGGTGCGTGGAAAGGGGGAGCAGCAAGAACTGGGGTCTTGGTTCAAGTGAGGCAAGTCACAGGGCTTTCCAAAGCCAGCATCGCTGTTGAACTCCTAACAGCCCGAGCCTCAGTTCAGGCCGAGAGGCTGCTGATCCCCTGGGTCCTGCCCTAGGCACCCAGAACTTAAAGAGGAAGCTGGGGAGAAAGGGAGTGGGCACCCAAGCTCGCAGCGCGCAGGGCTCGCCTCGAGGTGAGTAACCGCGCCGCCTTCGTGCCCTAAGCTCAGGCGCCTGCAGGAGCTCCTTTTGTTTTACACCTGCGGCCCTCGGGTTCTTCTTAAGGCCCCCCAAAAACAGATAACGCGCCTATCAACTCAAGATCTGAACCACTGCCCGCGGCGCCGGGCGCCCGGGTCTGGGGCAGGCCGCGAACCCTCGGCGTCCGTAGTGGGGTGCCCGCGGTGGGATTGGGGCCACGCCAATCCGCACCCAGGCCCGACCGCGGTTAGCGCGGGGAGCCCGCGCTCCTTCCAGCTCCGCGCCGGCAGAGCCCCGGAGCCCCGCGTCCTGCGCTCGGAGGGGGCGGGGCGCTCCGGCCAGGCGCGCGCCCGGCGGAGGTCCCCCAGCGCCCCCTGCAGCCGCTCGGAGGGGGGCTGCGCACGGCCCCGCTCCCCAGCACCACGCCCCGGGCCCCACCCGGCCGCCGCGCCCGGGGCCCCCCGCCGGCCCGCACCTTCCTGCCGCAGACGCCAGGCGAGGGGTCCCGAGGGCGGGCGCGCGGCGTCCCGGGCGTCCGCAGATTGCTCCGCCCGAGGCCCCACTTCCCCTCCCTCCTTCTGTAGGTCCCTCCCTTCCTCCCTCAGCTTCTTCCCTTCTGCCTCCTGGCACCCGACACGCCGCGCCGGGGCCCTCTTCCCCTTGGCCCGAGTCTCATCCCGCACAACTTCGGGACGGTGCCACTGGGTGTTGAATGTTCCGCTCCGAGAGCGCATGGCTGCGGGAGCGAGGCGAGGGCTGGGCCCCCGAGGGGCCGCCGTCCGGGAGGCGGTGATGCTGCTGCTGTGCCTGGGGGTCCGGACGGGGCGCCCCTACAACGTGGACACCGAGAGCGCGGTGCTGTACCGGGGCACCCCCAACACCCTTTTCGGCTACTCAGTGGTGCTGCACAGCCAGGGCGCGAACCGATGGTGAGAGGAGCGGGGCGCGGGCGCGCGGGCATCTCGGAGCGGGGGCTGCAGGCTGCCTCGGGGCTTTCCCGCGCGGTTCAAACTTTCCCCTCTCCCGAGGAGGCGGAGGGGGAGCCCCGCGGCGGGTAGCTGGCTGGAGAGCCGCCCGGAAGGGACACTCACTTTTCTCGGGGTGGCAGCTCGCGGGGTGCGTTCTGGCGCGAGGCCCTTAGGGGTGGCCGGCTGGGTGCGCCGGGCGGGGGGCGGGGGGAGGTGGGGAGCCGCGGCCAGCTGCGGCGCTGAGCCCGGAGCGCCTGGGCAGCGCCGCTCCAGCCGCGCGCACGTGCGCGTTTCTCCCGCAGGCTCGTGGTGGGGGCCCCCACGGCCCCGTGGCTCGCCAACGCCTCGGTGGTCAGCCCCGGCGCGGTCTACAGATGTCCGATCGCAAGGAATCCAAACCGAACGTGCGAACAGCTCCAGCTGGGTGAGTTGGATCTGGGACCAGGAGTGAGCGCCCCCCCCCCCACACACACACACGCACCCCCCCACACACACACACACTTACACTTGTGGACTCCAGAGTAACAAGTTCTCCTGGGAGAACTCATGTTGCCCATTCCTTCCACTAAAGGGGTCCCTTTCTTTCTGTCAGTATTTTGCTCCCCTTAGCTTACAGCAAGGATTGCGGTACTCTGGCTAAACTATGTAGAGGAAAATTTCTTATAATGCCTTCTCCTTTCCCAAGCGCCATCCCTTTTGTAAAACACATTTTAAAGCCTCAGCACATTAAGGGCAGGATATAGCTAAGCCAAGACTAAAGAATTTTATTTCCATCTTTGACCTACCGACCTTGTTAAAGAGAAGAGGCTAAGGGGCAGGTCAGGAAGAGCAATTGAAATGGATCCCATATCCTGCCATTTAGCCTAAGGGCTTTCTAAAAAAGCAAATGATATAGCTTTACTTAGGGTATAAAATGTAAAAAAGGAGAGCACAGGAAAAATTGGCATCTTCGCTGTTAATAATATAATTAAAATGAGGCTTAACATATACTTACTAGTTTTTTTCTCCCCAAATTCTCATGTTTAATAGGTGCCTCTATTTGAAGTCATTTCTTAACATCTCTTCTTAGATTTGTGATGACTTGGAAAATGTGTTCTGAAGGAGGGGGAGGGAAGTTCATGTTTCAAAGCCAAAAGCAAATTTGCTTTGCACAGACACATGGGGTGAGGGGAGCGGGGAGTGAAAGAGGAACTAGTATTAATTCTGACCTATCTTGTTCCAAACACCGTTAGGCACTGCTATATATGTTGCTTAATTTTTTTCCCCTTGGAGTATCACTGGGTCATAGCGGGCATTGCTCCTCCTTAACGCACAAGAAACTCGGTGACACAGAGGGTTGCAAGTACTTCTTCTAAAGCCTGCTCAGCTACTGAGTGGAAGATGGGACCCCAAGTCAAAGGCAGGTCTGCTTGTGTCCAAAGCCCAAGCACTGTCCTTTGATGTACGCATCTTCAGTGCAAATAAAGTTAAACGAAGAGTCCAGTATGTTGTCTGCTGAGCTGATAAGTCATCTGTAAATGGTGACTAAAAGCTTATGATTGGAACCTTTCTCATATTTTTGTTGTTGTTGTCCATAGACTTTTCGGATAGGCTAGTTACTGCACCTTTAACCCCTTTTTATAGTAGCCTTTGCTTTTTCCCAAAGTGGAAAGCTGTTTCCCTTCATTTAGAATGGATTCAAACAGAGTATGCATATAATGGGACTTTTTATTTCTAACTGAGAGAGCATCCATAAAAGTGTAGGAGTTGTCTGTAGCATGTAGAATAAGCCCTAGCCCCTTATTAAGCTTCTTCCATCCCCAAAGGCAGACTAGTAAAGCATAACACAGTCATAGACCTATTACTTGGAATAATTCTGCAAAACATAATTTTCACTGTATGAGGGAGTTGTAGGATGAAGAATTAAGGAGTGAGCAGACAACCTTGATCTGCCAGCGGCTCTTGACAAGGCCTCAGGAGGGAAAATTTTCATTTCTGTTGTCCTGTCATAGTTTTCTGATCTATGACATTTTAACTACTGATATCTAGTACTTAATTCCTGTCTGGAAGGGCGCTGAATCTATTTATAGATGTCTGTTTTTAACTGGAAAGATGTCATAGTATTATATAAAATTTCAGATAATAATACCTGTCAAAATTAAAAAACAAAACAAAAAAAACCTAAATTCTTTGGGCATGTGGAACATAGGGATTGACTATAGAAATACCCTTGGGTCAATAAAGAGGTACTTACTGAGATATAAGGCAAAAAGGAAGACAGGATTTCTATTCAATCACTGGTTGGAACACTAATTGCTGTAGTAATAGCTTTGGATATTTACAAAAGAATTGACTGAAATTATTTTTCATGCATTGTTTTAAACAATATATCTTCTCTTCCTTTTATAAAGAAATTGTGTAGAAGGGAGTAAAGGGGGGATAAATGGTGGTGGAAGGAGACTTGACTTGGGGTGGTGAACACACAATACAGTACAGAGATGATGTATCATAGAATTGTACAACTGAAACCTATATAATTTTATTAACCAATGTCACCCCAATAAATTCAATAAAAATAAAAAAATAAAAAATAAGTTAAATGTATAAATTAAAAGATAACAGTTCAAATGAAACACAATGAAAAATATGTTCTTGTTGGCTGAATCAAAAAATCGTATAATAATTAAAGATTGAGCTGTGATTGCCATGTCAGTAAGGTATTTTCTTTCATTTGGAATGGCTTAACCTGCTAAGGAGATGCAGTTGAAAGATCTCTTAAAATGGTGTCTTTCTCCTACACAATTCAAAATGCTATTAAGATCGACTAGCCTTTCAGTCTCAGAACTTCAGATCAAATTTTGATTCAGATGGACTACTCCCCGTTAAAGAAGAGTTCAATGCCCCCACCCCATGTCACCCTCACCTTTGTGGATAATGTTGCATATTGTGGTATATTTACTGTAGCCATAATCCAAAGTCAGCAGCAAACGCCCATTTATCTAGAATGTTCAGGGTGTGAGATGTTGAGAGCAAGATACCCTTTTAGGGAAGTGAACTGACTATAGAAAAAGTGCTTTTCTTCCTGTATGCAGACAGTCTCCTTCCACCTCCCTGCCTCCCTGCGAACTGTCTGTCCTCTCCCTACATTGGTACATCCCTCCACTAACCAAAAGGAAGGTCATCTTCCATCTGGAGGGTTGGAGCCCAGACTCGTTCGTGGAGACTTCATGTTTGAGGATTGACATGTGGCAATCACCAGGGCCTAGCTGTTTTTCCATTCACAGTCTGCATCCTTGCAGAGGCTTTTTAAAAAGAAACTTTGGTAGCAGATGGTTGTTAAAATAAGGCATCACAAATAACAACTCCATCACTATAGTTAATCATAGTCCGTCCATGGATTACCAATATTCAAAGAATTACAACATAAGAAAATACATAAGTGATTATAAAATTATACTTTTAAAATTGTCTTTAATTGGTTATTCAAAAGACATTTCAGATTTTTTATTACTTTGAAGTTGCCACTAATAACATTACACACACACACACACACACACACTTATTTGGGTAATAGAGTCTGAAGTTACACAGTGACACTTCCCACACAATAGCCAGTGGCCACCTATGGCTACTGAGCACATGAAATTCGGCTAGTTTACAGTGAGAAGTGCTGTACTGTAAATTACATACTGAATTTTAAAGACAATATCCTATTAATAATAAAATACAGTATCCTATTAATTTTTTTAGATATTGATTACATGTTGAAATCAATATCAACATTTGGCTTGTATTATATTTCTATTGGACAGCACTCTCCTAGAGAAACACATTTCCTGCATAAACTAACACTAACTTTTTAGCAGGTGTTTTCCAAGTGTCTGCATATTTGGATAGGACTTTCACTTTTCCAGACCAACCGTTGTATGGTTACTAGACCTGTAAGATACCTGCTGTCCTCTCTTTTTCTTGCTGCAAAGAGCAATGGTCCATCACAAGTCAGTC
This sequence comes from Miniopterus schreibersii, assembly GCF_964146895.1. Classification (NCBI taxonomy): domain Eukaryota; kingdom Metazoa; phylum Chordata; class Mammalia; order Chiroptera; family Miniopteridae; genus Miniopterus; species Miniopterus schreibersii. The sequence goes on along the minus strand of NC_138108.1, from coordinate 35,546,683 downwards.
ATCATTATTCCCCTTCAGATTTCTTTCTGAAAATTATATTACCTTAGCCAGCCTCCTGGTTGATATTATATAACCTATTTGGAAGAGGTTAAGTCAATTAACATCGCATTATAAAACTAACAATTACCTCACTCTCACTTCTGCTTGATTTGCAGGAATTATTAGCTTAACATTAAAAGGCAAACCTCTCACTGTTGAAACTCCAAATATGTTCTTGATAACTTTTCTTTTTTATTTGTACTACTCTTTAAATTGTAGCTTATGAAGGCGAGTTGATACAGACTGGTCATTTTGAAAAATCACCTGTGAACATAGGCTGTTATGGTAATTATGCAGAAAATTAAGACAGAGGACTTCATTAATAAACTGTAATATTAAGAGAATTAAGTCCCCTGATTTCCAGCAATTTTTTAAAGTTCATATAAAAGAATGTTTTCTACCTAATTGGAGAAATGAGGTTTTCTAAATGAGTTTTATTTTTTGCCTTAAGTTTACTTGATTACTGAGTAATATTCCTAACAACTAAAAAAATATCTTCCCTTGGCAACAGTTCTGGGGTCAGATATCCATTGTGTATGTGGGTCATTTATTCATTCAGTCATTTATTGAGGGATGATGAAGGGCCAGAACCTGGACAAACAAAAGGAACATGGCCCTTGCTCCAAGGGGTTTCCAGTCCATTAGGTTACTATAGGAAAGTATGGTGAGAAGATCTAATTGAGTTAGGAGAATTCTTCCTGAGGAATTGATGTTCAAGTGGGGAACTAAGTGAAAACCAGGAGTTAGAGGAAGAGGTTATGGGAAAGGTGCCAGACAGAGCAAACTGTGTGCATGAAGACCCTGAGGTCTTTGAGACATGGCATCTTTGAACTGAAAGAAAAATGCATACAGTTGGACTCTGGAGGGTGAAGTGGATGGTACGTTGGAGAGGTAAGCAAGGATTATTTTTGGTACAACTTCCCAAACTCTCCTTAGGATTACGAATTTTTCCTAAGGTGATTAAAGCTGGGAAGTGACATGGTTAGATTTATGTTGGACAGATACTTCTGGTTGAAGAGTAGTGAGTGCTTTGGAGGAAATGGGTTAACAGTTCCCTTGGCAACAGGATGGAAAAAAACAGATTCTACAGTTATTTGAAAGATAGATTCAGCAGGATGTGATCATTATTAAATGAGAGAGATAAAAGAAAAGTGTTTTTCCCCCCCTGGGACATAATTTATTTTTAAATTAACCCCAAACAGTACCCTAACTTATACAGAAGAAAGGTAGGCTTAGAAAAAATTCCACAGTTGATTCTGATATATGATCTCCAACCCAATCTCCTTCATTTGAGAACTATTAGTATAAAGAAAGTATGCTTTAACTTTTAAGTATTTAGAGATGTTACTGAAGGCTTTGACTTGGACTGTTGCTTGGATGATGGTGCTATGTCTGATGCGACATAGAAGTAAGTATCTAGTGATCAGTTGGAGGTATGGGTCACTCAGGCAGGGGAGTTCTGTACCGGCAATTCAGAGTTGAAGGTAATTGATGTAGAGATGGCAATCAAAGCCCTGGAAGTTAATGAGTTTAATTTGGGAAATCACTATGCTGAAATGATTAGAGGATCCAGGATAGATCCCAGCAGATGCAACAACTTGAGAAGTGGCTAGAACAATGCTACTCAATTCTGGCTGCTATTTAGATTCTCCTGCAGAACTTGAAGAATACCAGTGTTTATTCCCCAAGATTTTGGGGGATGGGTATTGGTACGTGTGATATTGTAACTTATAAAAAGAAATATGTATATATTTCATCTTTGTCCCTGTTTCTGGCATAAAGCTCCTAGAACCCTTAGAATTTCCTGAGGGATAAGAGAGACAAAGGTGTCTTTGGTTATTTTAATGAGGTGGTTTTTGGACCTTGATGAAGGATGGGGGCTGGTTACTAGTAGAGCTGACCAGGTGGTTAAAGGGTACAAACTTTTCAGTCCCACTCCCATGACCTCCAAGGTGGGAAAAGGGTCTGGAGGTTGAATTGATTGCCAGTGGCCAATGTTTTAATCAGGGCTACATAATGAAGCCTTCATAAACCCCCAAAAGGACAGAGTTGGAGAGCTTCTAGGTTGGTGAACACATTGGAATTGAGTGCAGAATCCTTAGAAGAACATCAGGATTCTCCACAGGTCCCCAAATGATACCAATATTCATCCATGGTTGAGAATCACTGGAGAAGAGGAGCCTAAAAAAATACTTTGAGAATGTTTTCTAACTTTCGATGTTTATTTTGATAGTTTGACTCTGTTACCCACCACACAAGCTGGAGGCTATGGCTTGGAAAGTTTAGTACTCTCACATCCCATTTCATGTCTAAAACTTGGGTATTTTACTCTTTATTACTCAATATTATTGTTATTATTACTGAATTCATAAACATTATTGTTATCTTTTAGAAACATCACCATGTTTTATTAGATGCATGGGAAAAGTAAATAGTTTAATATGGTAAACATAATATAATGGATTTGATAGTTAATAGGGTTTGAAAGAAAATCTAAAAGAAGGGGTCAGTGGGCTTAAAGAGGTGAGGGCTGCTGGTCAAATCTTTCAGCACTGTGAGCTCCCTCTGCTGGTGCCGTCCAAATCAACGTAATGTGGGTATGGAAGCACTTAACTATTTAATAAACACCTATTTGTTGCCAGGCAGCCTTGTACGCACAGCCATAAATTTTCTGTAATCGTCCTAACCCTGCAATGGTAGCTCTTATAATCCTGTCACATTTGAATTGATTTGTTCACCTTTAATCCACATGTTTTTCTAATAATCTTAATTGAGTTAGAGGAATGAATTGTATAATTATTCTCACTCAGTAATGATTGCTTCTACAAATAAAGATATCTTGAATGAATGACTCTTATATAACATAGGATAGAGCAAGAGCCATTCATTTTCCAGGAGTAGGAGAAAAAGTGGAAGAGTTTGAAACGTGAGACTTTTCTAATGGAATAGAGCTTCAACTTTGAAAAAAATGTAACTGGTGGAAATAAGGACTTTCACTATGTTTCTGAAATGTGAAATTATATCACATGTTCTGAAAGATCAGATAAATATATATACATATTGTTTTAGTAGCTAGAAAGCCAGACAGTGCGCCTCAATCAAGGGTCTGAAGTGATGGGGAAGTCGCAGCACAGTCCACAGGCAGATAAAGCAAACATGCCGTTACATCCAAAAGTCCCAGGCGCCCTACCCACAGAGTGTTTCACTCAAGCTGTCAACAAGTTACGGAAAGAAGAACTGTGAGCCTGACCTTTCCTTTTGGTCTTTCTTCAGTGGAAATGCCAAGACACTGAGAACTATATAAATTGAGGAAAAGGGCAGGGCAAGATAGGGACCAAGTAAATGACATTTTTTGTGAGCACTATAGAGTTGACTGTGCAGTCTGTAGGCAGATTTGTGATATTTTACACATTTTTCTGATGAAAAAAATTTAGAAAGTGACACTGATTTCAGTTAATACATCTGAAATATGTGTAGGCTTTATTTTATATACTATAGGGTAGTAAGAAGTAATAGATCTATTTGACAAGTTTTTTATTCTAATATTTCCCATTTACCAGCCACATGGAGTTGGGCAAGTTACTTTATTTCTTTAAGACTCAATTTTCTCACCTGTAAAATGGGATTAATAAAATAGTCTTCTGCTGCTACTGTGAGAATTAAATGACTTAATGTGTATGATAAATCTTAACTGACAACAGCAATGGGCCCCAATTTTTTATGGAGGGGAATATATGTCATGCATGACATATGTACAGCTTAATCATATGTTTAGATTAATCCTTAAACTAATAATAATGTTAACGTCAACTAACATCTGTTTGCTTTATCTGCTAGGCTCTGGCCCAAGCCCTTCACACATATCTCACTTACTCCCCATGATCCTTATACAAAGGCTGTGAGAGGCACCTCCTGTGGGCCCCAGCTGACTCGCAGTTTTAAATAGTCCTGCTCACATATCCCACTTTGTAAAGATCTTCAAACCTGCAAACACTGTTTTCCTAGACCATCTGTTACTACCTTAAACTTAAGGCAATATTTTGGAAGAGAAGTAATAAGAATAGCAGTGAAGGAAGAACATCTCTCCAAAGCTTAGATCCCTGAGAGTTTGGAATTTTTGCAGGAAAGCAGCGATTTTCAACCGGTGTGCTGTAAGATGTATCAATGAATCAAAATTAGGCCTATGTTGTTGTTGTTTTGTCAGAACAACAAAAAATATATTTTTGGGTGTGCTGCAGAATTTTAGTAATTAGTTTGTGTGTGCCATGCGGTGAAAAAGGCTGAGTCGCTGCAGTAAAGGATTAGTAACTCTAGTAGAGGATACGTGGGATGATGTAATTCAGAATTCCCTCCCTCTGCAAATGCATATTCTGTTCCTGCCTTCTGCAGGTCAGGCCCTGTTCTGTGCTGTAGGAGTGCCACAGTCAACAGAATGCCTGCCCTCATGGAGGTGACATTCAGGACTGAAAGCCTACCCTTCCATAGTCTCTTTCATATTTTGGGACTTGGAACAATAATACAGAAGAATGACAAAAAAAGGGGTGGCAAAAAGTGTACCTAGTTGGCTTTGCACTAACATCCCTTATACCCATCTATCAAAATGACTGCTCATTCACATCCATATACACACGCGGGGTGATACTGAAGCAGGAGATGGAAATGAAAACAAGTAGTAAGCATACATCTTTATATTTTGTTTCCCAAATGAAAAGTATAAAAGAGAAAGATGGGCTTCAGTTTTTAGAGTAAGGGGTATGGTTTTTATATGGCTTTGGATTTTTAATGCCGACTGGGAAATTGCATTCAACTGTGCTCAGAATTACTCATTGTAGTTGTACAGGAGCATGGCAAATTATCACATGTTAATTTCTGCTGACCTCTTTTATGTTAAACCATGTAAAGTACTTTTGTAATTATGAAGCTGATTTGATTTACTAAGCGTTTACATTAGTAATATATGAGCTGAGTTGAAAACCAGATTATAAATAATTTCAGCATGACATTTGGGTAAAATATAATCTGAGTTTATTTATGATGTTCTGTCCCCTGACATTAGCTTTCTCGTGACAGTTTTAATAATCATCATATCTGGCCAAATTAGAAATACTGAATTTCCACATAAAGAAAATTTACTTACCATTTGATATTCCATTTCAATATCTAGCTAAAACCAAGGAGGGGAAAAAATGTATTATTATTATTAATATTATTTTCAAAAGGAAGAAGTTTCTTTTCAGATGCAATATAATACAGGAAAAGGCATAACCATTTACATTGCAGAGCAGTTGCTCACAAGCCCAACTGCACACTACAACAGCCTGGGGAGCTTTTCAGAAAATTCTGATTTCTGGATCTCAACCCAGACAAATCCAGCTGGAGCCTCTGGGAGTGCGAACCAGGTGTCAGTATTTGTTCAGAACTCTCCCACGTGATCCTAATGTTCATTCAAGACCAAGAACCAAGTGATGAAGGAGTGGACTTAGGAGCAAGCAAAGTTAAGGAAAAGCTCTGGAGAAGGCCCTAGTGTAGGCTGATGATGTGAAGGTCTAATTTCTCTGCCAAGACGCTGCAGGCACTACAGAAAAAAATGGTAAAAAAAAAAAAAAGTGTCTGGAAATTAAGAAAAGACCCATAGCAGCAGTGGAGACTTACAGGCTGTTCTTTGAATGGATCCTGTCTTAAAACCGGTGCTGAAAGTATTATGGTGGCTGGCAGGAGGTGTGTTAGGAAGAAAAGGAGAAGCCTGTATAAATATGAGTCTGTGTTTGCTCAGTCATTAGCATTAGTTTTCATTCCTTATGTGGAAGGATAACTGCTTCATGACTTTGTTCTTTTGTGAATTTCCTTTTTGCCTGTGCATTTATCCTTTGGTACCCATATTTCACATTAAGATACAAAACACAAATAGAAGATACTTAGTCAAAACAAAGCGCAGTCGATGCTTTGAACTGTTTTTCATTTATTGACCTTCCATTTTCAGCACGCATTTCTGGGCGATGTGCTGGGGGGTGGGCTAGTAATGAACAAGATGTAGTCCTGGTCAGGATGAATTAGGACATTATTTACTAAGTCTTGGAAGGAGATGGGATAGTTGTGAATAAATAATGCGCCTGTATTAGTCAGGGTTCACCAGAGAAACAGAACCAATGGGGTAAGTAGATAGATTTGTCCATATATCTATCTACCTTTCTATCTATGGGGAGATTTACAGTGGGCTCCCTCAGTTACGGAGGCCGGTGATCTGCCATCTGCAAGCCGAAGAAGCAGGAAAGCTGGTGCAGTTCAGGCCCCAGGCCTGAGAAGCTGGTGTGGGGCTGGGGCCAGAGGGCGTTGGTGCAAGTCGCAAAGATCTGAGAGACACTCAGACATGGGGAGAAAGATGTTTGAGGGAAGCGACACTGATAAAACGGGAAAGTGAGTAGTATGTGCAAACCTAAGTGAGATTCTGAGCAGTGGTGACATTGGGATGTCACCTGGTGGAACAAAAACAGAAACAGGATACGATGTGGAATCATCTATGGCTCCAGAAAACAGTTTAGTCACACATGAGTTTCTCTTGTCTTTGTTTTAAAATTTATAAAGACTCAGCCAAGAAACAGGCTAATAATTCACTAGTTTTGCACATAACTTTTTGGCTATTTTTCTCAAGCAATTTACATAGAACTGTGTGGTTCTAAACTATTGTATGCTGACCATTTTTAAACTTTTGGAGTCATCTCTAAAACAGTAAATTTATTTCTAAGTAGTATAATTTTGATGAAATAAAGTGTCTATTATATTATACCACATTTTAATAGAGATATGTGTTATTTGTGACCTCCTTCCTCTCCCGTCCTTAATTTTTCTCCTTGTTTGCCTGAGTGACTGTAAATTTAGAAGACTTTGGTATTTTCATACATGATATTTCTTTAAAGTATCTGTTGTGGTAAATAATAGGAACTTCAGGTAAACAGAGCCTGCCATCTATCATCTATTTTGACAGTAAAAAAACCAACAAACAGGAACTGGCAATGTTAGTGAAAAGTCAAATTGAAAATTTTATCACAATGAAAATTAAAATTTCTTGCATTCTCTTTCACTTTCCCTCAATTATGTTGACATCATGTAGCTACAATCAAACTCTGTGTGAGACCTTACCTACCACATGCACACAACCCACTTCTTTCTCTCTCCCTCCTACCCTTCCCTTCTTCCCTTCCTTTATCTTTTTATTAGTCTTAACATAGAGACTTTATGTTCCACCAGGATCATCTTTTACCAAGGTTTGGGCTGCAGCAAATTCTCTTTCTATTCCAAAGGGACATTGCTAATCAACCCCAGCATTCTCCCGGACCCATCCTAAGTCATCTTCCTTACAGTCTAGTGCTCCAAGCAGCCACTACCAGTAGGTTGGACTTGCAACTATTCTACAAGAAACCTGGCCAGAATAACATTATCCACATTCCAGCATAGCAATGTTCCAGGTTATGCGAACCATCTGGGGGAGTCAGGGCCTCCTGGACCTACTAAAGCAGAATCTTCAGAGAAGGGGCTAGGAAGCTTTCTTCAGTTCAGCTGTGTAGAGGGGTTTGCTGTTTTTCCTGATCAACATTCTGGAGAACAAACAAATGTATACACATCTTCCTATACTCCTTAAAACAAAATCTCTCCTACCCAGGAGATTTTCTGCAAGTAATTTCACTTTCAGAACATCAGCCGTATCAATACGGGTATTCTGAGTACTCCCGGGAAGCTTTATCTGGGGTCATAGGAGGAGGCAGTGCCTGATTTAGAGAATGGTTCCTATAAGTGTATGAAAACTTGGTACCAGGAACCAGACTTCAAAATGAAGTAAACAAGCCCAGGTTCCACATTCTTCCAATCAAGGGAATGCAAATATATTTACCTGCCTTTGGAATTAAGCTCAGGTGGAATAGGCTATCGCATGGCGATTGAAGAGGGTGGGAATACAGTCAGCAGAAGGAGTCTTAAGATACTGCATCTTGTTCTCACCTAAAATCACTTAATTGAAGTCACTTTAATATAGGACCCCAGTTGTAAAGCAAGGAAGTCACTCTAACAACAGAAAAAAAATTATCACTGAGTAAGTTACTTTCTCTTGTACAGCTTAGGAGTACTGTATTGCCCATGAGTAATATTTTATGTTTGGTTTTCTGGCTACTCATGCATTTGCCAAAGTGCCTGTTGAAGTTTTTTTATTTACTACTGAAATAATCTGGTTTTTCAAGTCTTTTGTTCTTTGCTGAGAGCAGTTACAGTCAACTGAATATAAACCACAGGGCAGTTTGTTTTCAATGCTAGTCATTGTTACCATGCTAATTATACACTGCCGACTTCCAGCTTCAATAAACTGTGACTTCAGTGCTGAAGGCCATAGTCTTTTATCATCTTTTATTTTAAATGTCTCCATACAAGAAACATCTTAAAAAGTGTCCTGGTAATGTTGCCAATAACACTAGATAAATGGTCAAAACCAAGGTGGGAATTCTTCGCCAAGCATTATACACTGACTGCCATTGTATCTGCACAGCATATGTTGGTGTAAAAGGGTCTTCTCCTCTCCCAGTCATGTTGATTAGTTATCTCCTCTATCAAGGCCATCTCTTCACCATGTTGCCAATCATTTCTACAAACAAAAATCACCTTGCAAGAAAACAGGTTGGCACCAAGTAACCCACGGTTACCCCCGCACTATCCCCTGAATATAAGATGATAGAGAAGAGGGGATGTGGGCATTTCACACATGGTTAGAGGAAAATCATTGGGGATACGCATGATGTGTTCATTTTCTCTGCTCTCCTAGAATAGCATGGTTTTCAAAGTAACTGATAACAACGTTGTTTTCAAATGCTATAGGTAGCCCTGGTGGAGAACCTTGTGGAAGGACTTGTTTGGAAGAAAGAGACAATCAGTGGTTGGGGGTCACACTTTCCAGGCAGCCAGGAGAAAATGGAGCCATCGTGGTAGGTTATTGGAATTGGTCCACTGATCACATCATGAAATCAGATATTCTTGGTGTGACTTTCACATCATTTGGTCTACTCTTATGTTTTATTTAGACTTGTGGGCATAGATGGAAAAATATATATTATGTGAAGAATGAAAATAAGCTCCCCTTGGGTGTTTGCTATGGAATGCCCTCTGATTTGCGAACAGAATTGAGTAAAAGAATAGCTCCATGTTATCGAGGTAAGACACAATTTTGATATTAACTGGATCAAAAGAAACAAATGACTTTTACTTTTTTTTAAATTATTTTCAATATTAAATGTGCAGGGAGGGGATTTTTTAAAATAGCTGTGTTCTTTTTAACTACTCAAAGTACCCTTTCCTTTTTTACTCAGAGTATTAGTTTTTATAAATGTACTTCATGTTTTCAGGAAATTCTACAGTTTTAATTTGAATAATTCTAGAATCTTGTTGATAATTTTTCACTTTTGCATTAAATACATTTTCAATTCACTATAAGTTAGTCTAATGCTCAACAAACAGGATACTTAAAATCTTGAAATTACATTGAAAAGGCTAATCAGTAAGAAGAAAACTGTTTAAGTTTCTTGCTTTCCTTTAGCTGCAAAGAATATTCAGAAAGATTCAAGTATAATGGAAGCAAGTATTTTCCACTTACTACGTATTCCCCCCCCCCCCCCCCACATTCACGTTTTTCTTGAAATGGCAAGGGCTTGGTATCTTAAGTTTGAAAGATTTTTCCATAAAAATTCTAGGCCATCGGTAGCATTAATGTACACAGAGTTAGGACATAAATAAACAACTGAAATGAAAAAAGTTCAAGGTGAATGTCAACAGAGCATTAAAAAAATGTATCTGCAACATAACAAATTCTAAAAATTTGTCTTTGAAAAACTCAGCATTCAATATATATACATTCTAACTTTTCTAACCAAAATGATTACCCCAGTATCTGAAGAAAATACCTATTCCCTAACAAAATTTTGACCAAGTAAGCAAATTCAATTACTGATTCTATTAATACTGGGGTCTTCCCTCTCTGGCATTTGATATTATGGAGAAGCTTATATCATATATTTTCCTGATTGGCCTTTGGATGTCAATAAGATAAAATGTGAATTTTAAATTCTTAATTTCAGTAAAACCCAGTCTAAGTTTCTGCATGTTTATTATTCTCTTTTTCCTAATGGTTTATGGTTTGTACATTGAAACATTTTCATCCAATAGAGTGTTTTTGGGTTTTTTTTCTCATTTATACCTAGCCACATTCTACAAAAAAAGTTCAAGATGGCATAAGTATAAGATGACCAACGGGGAAATTTTAAAAATAGAAAAAAAATAAGGTCAGGGAAGATATAAAAAAGAGTGAAAAATCATGACAGAGTATGGTAATTATAAATGACTTAGCAATTCTTTTAAATTTTCCAGTTAGTAAAACCAAAGCAAAGATGTGGTTCTGATTCTTGTTTTCATAGAGGTTTACTTGTCAGTTCTTTAGAAGCACAGCTTTGTCTTCATAGCAAGTTCAAGACCCTCTATTTCCATGCAGCTCTTCACTCTGTTATTTTTAGTTGGACAAAATCTAGGAAGCCTATTTTTTTCTGTTAAATTTTTTTAATGGAGGAACTACAACAAAAAAATTGGAATGAAATACGTTTAGCCTTAGACAACAAGTGATTTCTGGTTGATGATTTCATATACTGAAAAGTAAATGAAATTAGACAGTAGACTCAATAGAATATTAGATGTGTAAGAAATTTTGGCAATTGTTGAATCAAATGCCTTCATTTTATAGAGGAAAAAACTGTGATCCAGTGATACAATGTAATTTTATCAGAATTTTAGCCCTCTGGTAGCAGAAGGGGCCACAAACAGATTTTTATGCTTTTTCTGATCCCAAATGTCTGTCCAATTTGCAAATTAATGCGTGTGGAGGGGAGGCTTATGAAATGAGGGCAATAGTCATTGTCTGGGAATGCTTTTCCTTCTCTTTTTCTACCTTTGGTTAAAAACTAGTTGGTGGCAGAGCGAGGAGCCACCATTCAAGTATTTTTTTTGTGTTCTGGTCTAGTCACCTATCTTCCATAAGATAAAATTATGCAGATTTTGTGTTTATTTTTAAATAAAATCCTGAATTGTTTTTTCTACATCATTTTAGATCATGTGAAAAAGTTTGGAGAACATTTTGCATCATGTCAAGTTGGAATATCAAGTTTTTACACAGAGGTAATAGCCCAAAAAATAGCCACTATGAATGTTTACATATAGAATTTTAATTCTTGTGAAGATTTAGAAGACTGATGTTATGCTTTAGAGTAAAAATTGTATAACATCTGAATATGTCTTTTAAATTTGAAAGTATAGTATTATAGTTTAATTTTACCACTCAGTATTTCACATATATTTTGAGAAAATACTAGTATTAGATAGCTGTGCCACACAAGATCAACTAAAAGTCTGTACTAAAGAATATTATTCTCATTAAGAATTTAATAGAAATTGAAAGTAGCTATAGTTATTTTTGTTAACTTAGGCATCAGGAATATCCAAATATGTTATTTTTACTTGTTGAGGGGTTAAGTAAGCATGTGAATTCACACTTTCAATTAAAATTATGAGAACTGGGAGACTGAAGAACTTAATAACCTCTTAAATCAGATATATTCCCAAACTCTATTACTCTTTTTCTACTATTCTAGTCACTCTTTGACTTCTGGTGAAAGATCCCAGTTGTGTTCAACCTCCAGAGCTCCCAGCTTCCCTTAAAAACCAATTATGAATTTATTAATGTTTTCCAAATCTATGTAGAAAGACTTGGGTTAACAGTTTCCATAAATATTACCTACTATGTTAAAAAAAAAAAAAAAGAGTAATGCTTTCTTTAATGTATATTTAAATTGACCTTTTTGTGTAAGTTCAGGATTTAAATTTACCCCCTTTTTTGGGGAGGGGGGGTTCAGAATTGTTTAGGAAATTTAAAAACATGTTAAATAGGCTTGATAGGTTTGATTGCTGAAAGTTCTCATATTTTACTAGACAACTGCTCATTACAATCTTCCTTCTGTTTCCTTTTTCTAAATTCATATCTGTCATCAAATATGCCCCAAATTTCATTGGACTTAGTTTTTTCTAAGCTAACATTGTTAAGGAAACTAGCTAATGGCTTTTTGCAAATTGAAATAAATTAAGTCTACTTTTTACTCTTTGACAACACATGATTATCTCTGTAATGAGCACTAATGAATTACCCAGATATGTTTTCCTTTAATAGAAAGCACATTGCCTTTCTCCGGAAAGCTTACTGTAGTGTTCAGTGATTCTCCTTTTGATTTCTAAGTCCACTGATAAGTGTGAAGTGAGAGTTTCTTCTCTAAAATTCTACTTTTTGGTAAAAATCCATTAGCTAGCTTCTCTTTTTTTCCTGGTGTGTTTTTAAATGCATAAAATGCTCAGATTTCAGAAATTTATTATAAAAATGTATTCTTGTTACTATTTGCTTAAAATGTATATCTGGAAGAGGTTTGGGGTGATGAGATTAAATGTTTAAATGATGATAAATCATTTATTTCTTATAGGATTTAATTGTGATGGGAGCTCCAGGATCATCTTATTGGACTGGCTCTCTTTTTGTCTACAATATAACTACAAATAATTACAAGGCTTTTTTAGATGAAGAAAATCAAGTAAAATTTGGAAGTTACTTAGGTACTGTAAAAATTGACAAACTTAAATTATAATCTTTTTAACAGATATTAGTAATTATATATAGGGTAAATTGTATTTTCAAAAGATCAAAATGGTCAGTGTCCATTAAAAAGAGTTTGTCTGTTTAAGAATATAATCTATGAAACTTTAGTTAACTTCATATTTAATATATGTAACTACAGTCACCAATATATAATTCTTAGACTGGAACTTCTGGTTTATTGTAAAGTGTTTACTCTTTGTAGTAAAACACTTGTGAGCTTGTCTCTTTATGTAGTCAACTTATTACTATAAAGGTAGCATCTGTTGAGGGCTTACCACATCCAAGGAACTTTTGCAAGCTCTCTACATGAACTAACTCACTTAATTATGCATGTGTAAGTGTAGTTTCTTAAAGGGCCTACTGTCGACAGCATCCTAGACGGTGGGTGACATTATGAAGCATAGGGGTCTAAAAGAAGCTCATTGACCTTTGCTTCATAAGTCCTTAGAATATTTCTTAGAGCTTAACTATTTTTATCTTCTTATTATTTATATTCTTATTCTTGTTTAATAAGTCAGCAGTGGGCTGCTTTATAGTCTGTTTAAACAGAAACACAACATTTTTCTGTCATTAATTCCCCTGTTATAGTAAAAGGAATGCTTTTCCTATAATTTCTTAGAAAGTACAGATTTGCTTAAACCATATGTGCTTCAAATGTGAGCTGCCTATATTCAGAAATATTTATAAGAAGCAGCAGTATTGTTGTTTCCATTCGAACAGAAGGAATTCATTTTCAAACAGAGGGAATTCATTTATATTTCAACATTTACTTATTTATGGTTGAAGGTTATCTTCAAGTATTATAAAATGTAACTTGGTATTATCCCTTTTATTACATAATAAAACAAAAATACTTTCCCATTTCTATCATCATAAAATTTTATCACAATAGGAAGATTTTGTCAGAAAAAAGTTGAAATTTAGGAAACATTTTACTTAAAGGTTAAAATGTCGTATTTTATAGACTTTACAATATTTCTGCTGTAATCCTGGAAGCTTGCATGTCCTGATACTACACAGAGACTAACAAACCACATGTAAAGGTGCCATCTTCAATTTCTAGGACTTGGAAATATAAGCCATGTGACTAGTTTCATAACACATATTAATAATTGCTTAGAGCACATAATAAATGACAAATTTTGTGTATTGCTTTGCTAAATATTATTAAAACTCTGTTCTGTGTAGTTATTTTGTATTCAGTCTCATTCAATTCTGAGTGTGTATACGATAATATATTTTACCCATTTCAGATGATGATTCTCACACTTGTCTCTGTTTTCTTGAAGGATACTCAGTTGGAGCTGGTCATTTTCGGAGCAAGCATACTACTGAAGTCGTTGGCGGAGCCCCTCAACATGAACAGATTGGTAAAGTAAGAACTATGTTTTTTATAATTATTTCTTTACAAGGGTTCAAATAGATTGCATGAGAGAAGAAGATATTAAGGGAGGAACTGCAGAAATTCCAAGGAGTGAGAACTAGAAGTGATGAGCCGTGTGCTACATTTAGTGGAACTGCTGAACGCTGTATGGCTTTTAGATAAAATTTAGCAGAAAAGTTTTAAGGAAAAATATAAAAGTCAAATATGAAACTTTCATTTCTTATGAGTAAATTGTTTTTAACTGTCTCAAAATGTCCAGGGAATATATTTATTGGTTAACAAGTTTACAGCTAACTGGAAATTGAGACAGCTACATGTTTTATGGTAAGGGTAGAAAGAATCAGACGTTGTTTCTGGCTTTTTAATTTTTTTTACCTTGTTGTGTCAATGTTACTACATTTTCCTGAGCCTTACCTTGACAAGTAAGGCAAACAGTGCTTTCTGTGCCCTTGCAGGGATCCATAGGTAGTTCCTGGCGAGGTAGCTTTGCAAGGAAGTCACGTTAATCTGAACATTGTTTCCTAAACCTTTGGTGGTATCACTATGAAAAGGATTTTTAAAAATACAGGGTATCCCCCCAAAATATATACACACTTGGAATAATTATATATACCAATGGGTTAAATGTGAAAAGAAAGAAACATCAATTGAGTTATCAGCTGCTGAAGTGTGTATACATTATTATTATTATTATTTTTTGGACACTGTATATTTGAGCAATTACAAGCTATGAAAATCGATGTTTTGGTCAACTGGACATTTTTTCATGTGATAGCAGTTTATCTAACCTTTTCTGATTCTTTCCACAATTGCAGGCATACATATTCAGCATTGAAGCAAAAGAACTAAATATCTTACATGAAATGAAAGGTAAAAAGGTAATATGCCTCCACCTTCGGTATGGCTGCGGGCTTTTGTGACTAGCCCTGCTCCTTTCTCAGTGCCTGGGTGTGGTTTGTTTGGAACAGCTTGGCTCCTACTTTGGAGCTTCCGTCTGCGCCGTGGACCTCAACGCCGATGGCCTGTCGGACCTGCTGGTGGGCGCGCCCATGCAGAGCGTCGTCAGGGAGGAAGGCAGGGTGTTCGTGTACATCAACTCGGGCTCGGTAAGGCCAGCCACCCCGGGCCGGGAGCCACCTACGGGTCCTGTTGGCAACTTGTCCCTGACTTCTGAGACTATAGGTCCTTCGGCTTATTTTGCTGATGAAAGTAAAAGTTCTGGTATGATACTGATGCTCCAAAAATGAAATGGAGCATGATGACCAATGGGCTGCTGTCCCATTTTGATATTCCAGAAGGATGAGATCGATTATTCTAGAGCTTCTCTATTTCCAGCTTGTATGTGTTCACGCCAATAGATCAAGTTTCTTTTAGTGTATATATGACTCAAATCTAATCTGAAAGAAAGATTTTTGTATCCCTCAAAATGAGGATTTCTTATAGTGAATGTCCTTGTATAATTTAATAATTATAAAATGTTATTAAAAGTAGAAGAGAAAATGTTACATATTTTCAATGTCTTGATTTGACAATTGGAAACAAGACATGTTTTGATACAATGGTAATTTGCACAATTAATATAGATTACATTATTGATAAGAATATAAAATTGACATAGCTTGTTCCAAACTAGATATAGTAGCTGTAGAAAGACATAATATGGAGAATATTTTGGAGTAGAAACTGAATACTTGACAGGTCAATTAAAAGAGGTCCGCTGGCCTCGTCTTGCCAGTCTATCTTCTTGGCCGTAAATCAAACTGAAGAATTGATAGGTCCTTAATTGGGTCTTTTTGGCCTGCCTTTGATTTAAGAGCATGAATGGGTTTGTGAGAACATTAGTTCATTTGTTAAGGCACAGAATTTTCAGTCAGGATTCAACAAAGTAAAATCTGTTTCAAGAAGGTATTTGTAATCTCATTTAATCAATGGTCCCACAACATTTAATAGATTTCTGTATTAAGCATCAGACTAATCATTTTAAAATTTAAGAAGAAATATTCAGTCTCATAAAGCTGAGAGATTCTGAGAGTTCTATGGGCAGAGCAGGGGAGATCTTTATGCATTGGAATTTTCTAGACTGTTTAAATCTAAATTTAATGGTAAAAGCATAATATACAAGTGATCACATCTCATTAGTAGCGACATCAGGTATTATTACTTTTCTACGGAGATGTTTCACATTTCCATATCCACAGATGGTCTTCCTTTGACTAGCTACACCCTCATTCTGCATACGTCTCTTTCCCTTCTCTTTACAACTAAACTTTGTGAAAATAGTTTTTGAACAGTAGCCTATATACCCAAAAAAAGGCAATAGAGGGCTTCCACCACCACCCCCCCCATTGAAATCTTAAGCAATCCCAATATGAAAAACAGATTTAAAAGGAGCCCTTTTGCTTTAAGGGTAAGACAGGAGACCAACCCACAAGTCTACCCTTTTGTTCTTCCCTCCCTCCTACCCAGAGGCACCACTGTTGAACACGAGGGTTAATTTCATAATTGATTTCATCTTCTAAAACCGACTCTGGCATAGAGTATTCTCCCCTTATTCCCTTCTACCTCCCTGTTTTCTACCTCTCTAAAGAGGCCTTACCACCACCACAAAGGCACCCTATTACATACCTGTTGGTCTGGCTTGCTAGCACCTGTTCCTCTGCTGGAACGTGAACACCACGTAGAGAGGGATCATCTGTCTTGTTTACTGCTGTTTCCTCGGGGCCTGACAGCGTCCTGGACAAGCAGGTGCTGGTTTGGAATGAACTCAAGAAAGAATGACACTTCAACGAATAGGGTTTCCCCCTACTTCTGCTCAAATAGCTCCCAGGGGCCTCCAGCTGGCTCGTGGTCACTGCTCTCTGGCCGGAGGACACTTGAAGAAGAGTGGTGGCCACTTTCTGAAACTCTCCCCTGGAACTTCAGTGCCTTTGCGTTTTCTTAGGTCGGCACCTTCTCATCCTCGTGGGAGCCTCTTCTCCCTCCTTCTTTAAATTAGGCATTTCTCTGGGAACAAAATAAGTATAGGAGTTTTTTGGTTAGAATGTGAAAGGTGAGGGGCACCTGCCAAGGGGAAGCGCATGTGTGTACTTGGGGGATGATGAATAGACTTGTTTGCGCAGAGGTCTAAGTAAGAAGTGCTGGATTGTTATTTTTTCCTACAAGAGAGTGATGTGATCGGAGTTGAGAGAGCTCGATAGCAGTGACTGCATCATTACTGAGTGTCTTATTGTAGTAACTCATTAATGAGTTACTAAGGCCAGCTTCAGTTGCATCCCTCAACTCAGGAACCTTCAGTGGCTTCCTATTGCCCTCTAAATTGAGAGTAAACTTCCCCCAGCGTTCAGTCCCACCCCACAAGGCTTTAATCTGAATTTTCTGGTCTCACTCATTATACACACTGTTCGTTATAGCCAAATTCTTTGGAATTTGTGCTTTGCTGATAATTTTCTCTGTATATCAAAATTATGCCCGTCCTTCAATAGCTACCTTGAATATCACTTATGAAATCTCCCCTGGCTCTCACAATTAGGTATGCTCTCCTTGATTCTTGATATTGCAAAGCAGTCTGCACTTCTAAGTCATTCACATGCCTGTGCTTCACCTTTCCTGCAACTCTGGGCTTCTTCAGGAAAGGGGGTGTGTCATATAAACACACTGCCTTGTCCCTTTTCTCCCTTTCAGTCTTTGCACAGTGCAGGGCCTTCAGTAGGAACTCAATAAATGTTTGCTAGATTGAATTATCAAAATGATTTATGGGATTTTTCAAAGCAAAGGATCATGAGTTAGACTATTTTTTTTATATCCTTTGAGCTCTAATCATACTATTATGTGTTGACACATGCTTGATAAATATTTATGGAATTGAACTGAGATGTGTGTACTAAAGCTCAGTCTATAGTTTGTCCGACTTGTTTGAAGCATTAGAAAAAATCCATATCCAATTACAACAGTAAATCATGTGTAAAGTTGTCAGGGAGTGTTATAATGACACCTTTCTCCCCCTTTCTATCTAGGGAGCAGTAATGAATGAAATGGAAACAGAGCTCGTCGGAAGTGACAAATACGCTGCAAGATTTGGGGAATCTATAGTTAATCTTGGTGACATTGATAACGATGGCTTCGAAGGTAATTACAAGTATCCAATCTGGTACTTGATTTCCACTCTGAAAATGGTACATGGAAGAGAATTTGATTGGAGTTTTATGTTGTTTGTCTTTCTATAGAAAGTTGAGCCAGAAGATATGCTAAGTTTTTTTCTTTTTTTAGTCTTTTCCTCAGTTGTCAGCTATTGATTCTTACTGTCGTTAGTAGAGGATGATATTCAGAATACCATATGTCATCGATTCTAAGGCACCATGGTTATAAGAGTGGCATTTTTTGTGTCCCAAACAATGCTATTAAATTGTGACCCATGCATTTTTCTATTTTAAGGATTCTGATTTCAGAAACGTTAAAATGTCAAAAACAAAAAGTATATCATAGACTCAGATCATATTCTTTAACTAACAGTACAGTAAAGACACGGGCAAAACCTAGTGGAGGCTGGCTGCAGAGCTGGAGCAGGGTTCTGGAAGCCCCCTGCTATGCCAGGTGTTCCATGTTCAGCTGTTGCACTGTGGGAGGGTGGGAGGGATCCCGGGGTTGAGTCCTCAGCGGTGGTGAGGGTACAGCTAGCAGACTCAAGGATAGTGGCTATTTATCAACTGATACGGAATGATTTCAATAATGGAATAGCCAGTACCATCTTAACTGTGCCCATTGCCTGGAGATCACCCCAGCTGCTCAAGTACTTGTCTCTACCAGCCTTCCCCCTTAAAATTTGCTTTTTACAGTCCAGCACTGAGTGATAACCAAGTCTGTTAAAACTGGGCATGAAATGATGAATAGGTTTGAAAGAGAATGTGCAATTCCTGGAGTTCAGCAACTAAGTATTTGATATTTATTTTCAGAGCTAGAATTATGTCGTTCTTGACATTTGGTATATGGTAATATTAGGTCAAAACTTACATGGATGCTGGAAATTAGTGATGTGAGTACTGTAAATTCTCATGTCTTTAATTACTTTTTATGCCTAAGAGCTTTCTTTATTCTACTTTAAATGTCTAAAGTGTTACTCTGCAAGGAGAAAGTTAGTGGGTTGTTGAACATATGCTTTCAATGAACCCTATTAAATGTAATTGTAATTTGCTATACAAATAGTTTTTGGTAGTCTTTAGGGTTTTCTATACATAAAATCAGAAAATCAGCAATAGTGACAGTTTTACTTCTTTCTGTCGAATTTGGATCCCCTCATTTTTTTTCTCTTATGTGCCTAACTGCTCTGGCTAGAACTTCAATACTATGTGGAATAAAAGTGGCCAAAGTGGACATTCTTGAATTGTTCTCATATTAGATGAAAAGGTTTCAGCTTTTTGTCGTTGACTGGTGTTAGTTATTGCACTAGTCATACATGGCCTTTATTATGTTGAGGTATGTTCCCTCGAGACCCACTTTGTTGAGCATTTTTATCACAAATGTATGTTGAACTTAGTCAAATGCTTTATTCTGCATCTATTGAGATGATCATATAATTTTTATTTTTGGTTTTGTTAGTGTGGTGTATCATGTTGATTGATTTGTGAATATTGAACCATCCTTGCATCCCTGGAATAAATCCTATTGGCCAGAATGTGTGATCCTTTTAATGTACAATTGAATTTGATTTGCTAATATTTTACAGAGGAGTTTTGTAGCTCTGTATACCGGAGATATTGGCCTACAATTTTATTTTCTTTATTTCTGTGTGTGTGTGTGTGTGTGTGTGTGTGTGTGTGTGTGTGTGTGTGTAGTGTTCTTTTCTAGTTTTGGTATCAGGATATTGCTGGTCTCATAACATGAGTTTGGAAGCACTTTTTCCTTTTCAACTTTTTGAAAGAGTCCAGAAAGATAGGTATTAAATTTTTTAATGTTTGGTAGAATTCACCAGTGAGGCCATATGGTTCTGGGCTTGTGTTTCTTGGGAGGTTTTTAATTATCAGTTCAATTTCCTTACTAGTAATCAGCCTATTCAGGTTTCTTCATGTTCCATCTTGGATGATTGTATGTTTCTAGGAATTTATCTATTTCTTCTAAGTTGTCCAACTTGTAGGCATATAATTGTTCATAGAATACTCTTATTCTTTTTATTTCTTTGTTGATCCCATTGGTTGTTAAGTAGCATGTTTTTTAATTTCTATGTATTTGTGATTTTTTCCAGTTTTCTTCTTATAATTGATTTCTAGTTTCATACCATTGTGGTCAGGGTAGATATCTTGTCAGATATGATTTCAATCTTTTTAAATTATTATGACTTGCTTTGTTGCTTAACTTATTTGCCCTGGAGAATGTTCTATTTGTCCACTTGACAAGAGTCTATATATTGCTGTTCTTGAATGGAATGTTCTGTATATATCTATAAGTCTATCAAGTCTAATGTGTTATTTAAAGTCCATGTTCCTTATTGATTTTCTGTTTGGAAATCATTGCAAGTAGGATATTATAGTTTCCTATTATTTGTATGCTGTCAATTTCTCCCTTTAGGTCTGTTAATACTTGCTTTATATATTTAGGTGCTCCTATGTTTGCTTCATACATATTTACAAATATTATCTCCTCTTTTTGGATTTACCTTTTTATCATTATGTAATTCCCTTTTCTGTGTTTTATTATAGTCTTTGTTTTAAAGTCTATTTTGTCTGATATAAATATAGCTACTCAAGATTTCTGTTTTACATGGAGTATCTTTTTCCATTCCTTCCCTTTAAGTCGGTGTGTGTTCTTATATCTGAAGTGAGTCTGTTGTAGGCATTATATAGATGGGTCTTGTTTTATTGGTGGTTTTTTCCCTTTTTTGATCCACTGAGCTGCCCTGAACACTTTAGATGAATAATGTCCCTTCTATGTTGAGTGACCGAGTTCTCGTATGACTTATGATATAGGTGAAGGAACAGATGAGATATAGAGAGGTTAAAAATTGGGCCCAGCATAACAGCACAGCAGCAATGCTGGGGTGAGGCCCCGGAGGCCTGGCTCTAGAGCCCATGCTCTTACCCGTTCTGTTAAACTGCCTCTCAGACCCATTCACTCTGCCTCTTCCAGGCGCTCACTATTCTGTACAACCCTGGACACTGTTGTGATGATGTTAGTATTTTGTAATTTTTTTTTTCTAGTGAGAAAAGTGTTTTTTACACAAGGAGTTCCTTATGTGATATGAATTAATGAACATGAAGGTTAGTTTTCAGAGTTGCATTCTTTGGATCAAGAATTTATTTTTCCACCTTTTAAATTCTTGAATAGATGTTGCTATTGGAGCTCCACAAGAAGATGACTTGAGAGGTGCTATTTATATTTACAATGGCGGAGCAGATGGGATCTCATCAGCCTTCTCACAGGTAGGAGGCAATTCTATTTTCAAAAGGAGCGTTGGTAATAAAAGCTTCTTTAAAATTCCCAGTGTTAATTTGGACTTATTTTTCTTAATTTGCTAAATTAAGTTCTAACACTTAATATTCTATTTTACCATTTTCTATCATTATAGTAAATAGGCTCATTTTTAAGGGCATTAATGAGTCTTTGGAACCATTTTCCCCCCATAAATAAGAGTTCTAGATCACTCCCATTCTATTTTGTCTTTAACCAATTAAAGCTTCCTCTCTGCATTTCATTAAATTTATATTCTGAGGTAGTATCTACAGTATTCCAAATAAGCCCATTTGGATTTCATTAACTGTGTCATGTCTTGTGGCTAAAGTCCCATATTTCATGGAGATCACACAGGGAAAGCAAACACTCAAATAACACTCTGTGTTCCTTTCAGTGGAAAGCACTTCTCTTTTATAGTTTGAAAAGTAGGCCATTTCAGTGCATAGAAAAAACCTGCATACACATGTAGAGAAGACAAGCTTTTCCAATGATACTTTTATGGAAACATCAGCTAATACTGTTATTTCCGATTAGGCAAAAATAGGCATGTAGCTTTCCATATTTAACATGAAATGTATGTATTTGTCTAGTAAAAATACTGACTTTCTAGGTATGGATAGCGTCCTGATACTTATAAAGAAAGCACTATCTAGACATGAAATTAGACACATGGGATAGGAAGCACATAACTTGAGTTGTGCTTGTCAAGTACTGAGACGCAATATGGCTAAATAGGTTACTTTCCACATAAGCCTAAACTGTGGGCTCCACTAAGTGATTAGAAGTGTCTTATTTTCCAGATTACTGGTTTGGTAATCCCTGTTGGTCAGGGAGTGAATACAGACCCTGAGAGAATGCTGGGGAGTCAGGACTGTTACAGAAGATCTGTACTACGTAATTTCCCTTGTTCCCAAAATAAAGGAAGGAATTTTTTTTCTTATCACAAAATAGATGTCAACTCCCCACTGAAAGCAGGAAACTTCTGTTTCTCTTGCATACAAGTAGTTAATCTAACTAAAAGACATTTTGTTCCTAAGTGTGCCAGGACATGGGAAGACTTCTTATTTAAATTATGGCTTCTCTGAGATAGTAGGTGTTCAAACACATTTCTCATTCAACTTACCTATTTTTCAGAGAATTGAAGGGCTTCAAATCAGCAAATCCTTACGTATGTTTGGACAGTCTATCTCTGGGCAAATTGATGCAGATAATAATGGATATGTAGGTGAGTATAAAATCTACCTTACTTTTTATATAGGAATAAGCTCTATTGTGGATGCTTCTATTTATTGAAAAGTACATAAAAGAGTTCTAATTTACCAGTACATTTTTCCCTCATTTTAAAAGCTTTTTTCAATTCAAGGATTGGTCTGAAATAATCAAGTAATTTCTGTTATTTATCATTTTATTCCTTCTTCTTTAAAAAATTAAAAGACTCGTAAAGATAAATGAAATGTATGGTGATGAAAAGAAAGAAGAGTCTTTTTTGTGTAAGTTGAAAGATTTCTGGGTGAATGTTCCTAGTCCAAAAATTGGATTTTCATTTTATATCATATTATGTTTATATTATATTATAAAGGGATGAAGGGCATTGTAACTGAGTAGATTCAGACAAATGTGGAATAAATCTTAAGATGTAAGCATGTATTTTCTAATTAATATTCTGTAAACAGTGTTTTGATATAGTCAAAAGGTGATATGTAGCTAAGTATTTCTGACTGAAAAGTAACTCTCTTTGACTAATGATGATCATTAATCCATGTTGTTTTTTATCTTCCAGATGTAGCAGTTGGTGCTTTTCTATCTGATTCTGCTGTGTTGTTAAGGTAAGGTTGATGCATTTCGCTGCTTACTGACAATTGGGCTTAATTGTAAATGATGGGAGGCAATTTTTAAAATCAGCAACGGTGGTGACCCGGTAATGCTCTTTTTGATATTCCGAAATTTAGTTATTGAATTTTGGAATACTTTTCCCACCTTACATAGATATAATTAATATAATCAGACAAAGTCAATATTTTTAGAAATTTAAATGAAAATCCCTCTTGATTGATGCATGAGAATTTAATTGAGTTTCTGTGCACATACTATTAATGAAGCAGTTTCATGAAATTACTTGGTCAATGGAAACTGACAAAACAAATGCAATTCTTTTCCTAAGGAAAAATAATTCTGTAATTAATATTGCTAATTTTATTTCCTCCTTAGGACCAGACCTGTAGTGATTGTTGAAGCTTCTTTAAACCATCCTGAGTCAGTAAATAGAACAAATTTTAACTGTACTGAAAATGGATTGCCTTCTGTGTGCATGGATCTAACACTCTGTTTCTCATACAAAGGCAAAGAGGTTCCAGGTTATATTGGTAAGGGTGCCCTTACAAAATTAATAGAAGGTGTACTTTACTCATTAATCTCATAGTCATCTTTTGAGCCCTCACTCTGTGTCACCACAGACGGCTACTTTAGGCAGGAGAGAGCAGTCACCTGATAGCACACCTTTCTCCCCCCATCTTTCAGATTTTCTTGTTATTCTAACCTATGAGTGGGGCACATTAAGAGGTTACAGTTGTTTAGGAGTTATGATTAGCAAATTAAGAGTATCACTTGCTGTATTATTTAAAGTGAACTGAGCTTAATCTGTAAGAGCTTTTTAGATTAGAAAGAACATCGCCACAGCTCCTCTGTTTTACTGGGCTCCTTAAAGCCTGGTGTTGGCGTAAGTTGGAAACCTGGGGAGAGAGGTTTTTCCTTTATATTCTATCCTGTTTGAGTAATTGAAGAAGCTCATCTGAAGTCTAGACCCTGATTCTACTTCTCAAAAATAACACACATCCGTTAAGGATTTATTGCGACTCTCAGCTCCTGCGTGCGCATGCCCATTTTTCTACACATAGGCAACTAACTCTCAGTCATCTGCTCTGCAGATAGTAGCATTGATATGGCTCATCCAAAATTGTGGTTGATCCCAAGTCACAAATATGTGATTTGATAAGTATTACATTTTTTTACTAGCAAGTTAATGTTGCTAATTATGTTATATTAAAGCTAGTATGAGAATGACTACTAAGGAAACTAGCCTATGGTAGGGGAGGAGCGTACCTGGGTTTATCATTTGGGCATCAATTATTCACAAAGTTCATGAGCCCCACAAGACCTGTCAAGAGTTGATTGTACTCATGACCCTGTGGTCTATACTCATGACCCTGCAGTCTGTACTCATCTAAACATCACGAAGGGCAGCAAATACTGAGACGAACTATGGATATGTAACAGATGTAACAGTCTGAATTAGCCTGTAGTGAGGAGGCCAGAATGGCCTAGCATCTCTATTTGTCGTCAGACTCATTTTTTATAGCACTCTGCAAAAGTGCTGGCTAGAGATGCAATGATAGGACTGTGGGAAAACCCTTCAACTGGTTCTTGATTGGAGAGGTGGCAGTTTGAGAGTGTGACCCCAGTAACACAGGAACACAGACAAGCTGATGAGTTATCCAGAAGATCCATGTTAAATCTATAGGATGATTTCCCTGTATGTAAAATCGGTATTTGTTGTACTACCAATTCCACTGCCACCAGATGTTTTTAATTGATTGAAAAATATATATATGAAATTCATAAATAACCACACATTGTTACAAAAACATGCTTTATAGTTGTCATAGAATGACTCCTTGGGAGAAATAATTAACATTAAGCTTGTTTAATAAATCCAGGACATTGTTGCCTCTTACTGTGAGCGAATTTTTGTTCACTTTTCTCCATTTCCTTTTGTCTGAATTTGCAGATGGCTGTTTCAATTGCAGCTCCATCTCTAAGGCATTGAATCTCAGTTATTGTGATTTTGAAGCCAATTGATTTGGACTTTATTATTTATCTTCTAAATAAAAGGAAGGTTAACAGATTTATTTGAAATTTATAGAAGTAGTATGGATTTATACTTAGGTTTCCTTGAAATAAGTATATAAATCCTCATAGAAGAGTTAGTTACTCCTAAAATGTAAATGAACACTTCAGGAATTATGTAAATTCTTCAGAATATCACTTAATGAATTACTTTTCCTATATAAGTCACAACTCAGCAGACTATTAGATGCAGCTTGTTTAGCAAAGATCCCTTTTAAATTCAAGAAATGGCCCTTTCTTGATAATATCTGGCTTGGAATTTTTTTATTGTAAATTTTCCTTAATATTATTATTTTTTTGCTTACCGAAGATCATTAGCAGATGATTATTTTCTATGTGAGATTTGAAATAAGTTCTTACCAAACTGCCAAAATATTTATTGCGAGAATGTCTATCTATATTTGTTTATTTTTCCATAAATAAGCACTCGAAGTTCAAACTAGAAACCAATAAAACCATGTAGGAGACTAATCAGGGCCTAGGGCTGGAAGAGAAGACATCTTTGAATAAAACTGTTTATATAGGTCTGATTTTTGAATCCTGTGTTCACTTTACACTAAAAAGGCCAACAAATAAGTCAAAAGAAAAATAACCCCTCTAATTAGAAACAAATGGAAATAAATGAACCTAACAACATATGAAATTAATTATATAACCACTCAAGATAGAAATATTCCAAGTGACATTTGAGCACTGCACTCTACCTACTTGTTTAGCCAGATGTTCTAAGGATAAAAAGGACTCCAAAGAAATCAAACTTTACTCAGGACTTTTATCATTAGTAATAATTCTGGTATTGTAGTTTTGACATATTTACATATAAGTGGATTAAGCAAATAACTAAAGATTTTAACATTGTTAAAAATAGAAACCTAGAGAAAAATTTATAAATTTTTTATTTATAAAAATAACTTGTAATTTGTATTTTTAAGTTCCCTCTTTCATATTTAAGGCTAGTTTTTAAAAGCTATTTATTGAAGAGAATTTAAGATATTTCAATATTCTCCATAACTTTGACTATTATCACTCCGAAAATAATAAAATAAATGCTTTTAGAAATTATTTCTATTAACTGCAGTTCTCTCTACATTTTTGCAGTTCTGTTTTATAACATGAGTTTGGATGTGAACAGAAAGGCGGAGTCTCCACCAAGGTTCTACTTCTCTTCTAATGGAACTTCTGATGTGATTACAGGAAGCATGCAAGTATTCAGCACAAAACCTGCCTGCAAAGCATATCAAGCATTTATGCGGGTAACGTAGACGTTTTTATTAATGAATGTGTAAACTGCAGTATTGTCAGTACAGTAAAACCTTAGTGCATTGGTATCTTTTTATAAAATACAATTAAAAGCAAATGTTATCTCCTCCTGAACTAGTTGATCTGTTGCTCCAGAGTCGAAATGTTTGTCAAAATGTTTGATAACAGCCCGACTGGCGTGGCTCAGCGGTTGAGCACAGACCTAGGATCCAGGAGGTGGAGGTTCGATTCCCAGGCAGGGCACATGCCCGGGTTGCGGGCTCGATCCCCAGTTGGGGGCGTGCAGGAGGCAGCCGATCAATGACTCTCTCATCATTGATGTTTCTTTTTCTCTCCTTCTTCTCTCTAAAATCAATAAAGATATATTTTAAATATATATGTATATATATATTTTTAAATGTTTGATAACCTGTGACCTGGATAATCACAGTTCACTTTTTCCATTTTCTTTATTTCACATTTATTACGTTTTACTACATCACTATTTTAAAAGATTTGCCTTTTCCTGTCTTCAGTTGCAATTTTCCTGCCCCTGTTTATACACTTCCTAGACATGTACATACTGAACTGTTCGGCTGAGCCTCGTCGAGTAGGGTTCTGAGGAGGGGTGTTTGCAGGGAGCACGGGGAGAGGAGGCAGGAGGTAAGGAAGTTGGTTTGTCTTTCATGTGACTCTAACAAAGCAGAATCCAACAGGACCGCTCTTGGACTATGTCATTGTCTCCCTGCCAGCGTTGTCAGCGGCGTCAGTGGGATCGTGCACAGTTGTGGTGGGGTAGGAATCAGCTGTGCGCTAGGGCGACGGCTTTCACGATGGCTGGGCTATGGCCTGCCAAAGCACAGCTGATTTCATGTTCCTTTTATTAAAGCACTCGTTCCCAAACTGATCATCGCGTTCATTGCATTGGTCAGATTTTATCAGATGAAGCAGTGCCAGGTCTTTTTCATTAGGGAATGGTGTACTTCATCAGAAAATCTATTGTCACAAAAAAAGCCAAACTATTCCCAGGAGCCCTTTCTGGGATTTCCAATAGGAGCCTCAGTTTAGAACTTAATTTTCCCTTAGGTACTTATTCCAAGCAAATGCGAACAAGCATCAGGACTCCAGTACACTATTAAATGCTAAGAGCACTAATCCCTATGCTATTTCCTCATTTCCCTGAACAGTTTTTATTGCTGTACTTGAATAAAGCTATCAGATGGTTGGGAGCCAAATGTACAGAATGGTATTAATGTAACCATCATTTATATGGTAGAGATTGAAGAACTTCTTTTTTTAAAAAATTCTACATAGTTGTGATTTCACTTAGGTTAGTCCATTTGAGAGACTAACATTGAGACCACTTTAAAGGCAATAAAAGAACCAATATTAGACATTTACAAAGAAACATATTGTGTTGAATGTATACAGATGGCAGTAAATTGATCTGATTTATTTAAGCCTGTTTCTTGGCATTGCTCCTGTGAGTAAGTGTTTGTCAAAATTGTATACTTTCTTCAGAATAAATTTGTAGTAGAAGTTACATTTTAGCAGAGGTTTCTGTGTTTGTTGCTTATATACTTGTGTTACCATGGTATCAATGGCAGTACATTATAGCCATTGATTTGGGGCCATATCGTCAATGTCAAACAGAACACTTAGCTTTGGGTTGGTACATAGTGGGGATTTTTTAAAAATGTGATTGTTTCTTCCAATGTCTTTTCCCCTTCCTAAATTACCTTGCTTTTGTTTGGGTCTAACTTGTACCCATGGTCATAAAGTGAGATTAGTCAAATGGTTATAGACATTTCCCGTCACATCCAACCTTACAGGTTACAGTAGATGAGCAGTAATGATTAACCAAGGCTGTGGTTTGCCAAAGAAGTGAAGCAGACAAAGGGCCCAGAGTCAAGGAGGTATGCAAGGGAGCGTTCACCATAAATTTTAAAGAGGGTAAGGAGAAGGGGGGACATCAAGAGAGTAAGGGACAGGGAAAAGTTAAATTGGAGGTTCCAGTGGGATCAGCAAATTATTGGAATTGAGTATTAAAGGGAATAAGCTGGAAAGATATCATCAATATTACATTAACAGTCATTAGAGACCTGAAGTTGAGGAAAAGACTGAATTTTGCTTTTATTCTTGCTCACAATTCCTTGGTTATGTCACATAAATGAAAGCTTTTAAACCTGCTTGTATTTACAAAATCCATCACATTCTTTGATGGTATAGGACTTAGCTACTAGAAAAATTCAAATCTCACAAAAGTTGGGCTTCATTAAATATTTTTCTTTTAATCACACATTCTCTAGTTTCATACACTGAATCTTGGAATACAGGAGACATTTTTAACAATCTAATAAGGATCAATATCTCTAGCATATCCATTTTCTAGTGTGTTATTTTTCTGAGACTATGGTCATTTATCTGGTTGGTAAGAATATTAGTTTTCTCAAGTCTCTTTAATTTAATCATAATTAAAACAGTTATCACATAGGATTTTTTTATGTGTATGGTCAAAATTTGCTACTAAAAAAATAAAAAGGAAGGCAGAAATTATTTTTTTCATATAAAACTCCATTGAATTTTAGTTGCTTATAATTATGCCAAGCTTTAACTTTTTGCTTTTAGAGCCATAAAAATTATTAGATTTTATGAAAGTATAACCTAGGATTTAGAGTTGAGAGTTCATAAAAAGTTTCCGTGATGTAAGTGAAAGGATTCGTTTTTTATACCTTAAAGGTTTTTTTTCGTTGTTTTTTTTTTTACATTCTCTTCTTCTAGACATCACTCTTCCCTCAATGAAAATGTTTTCCCATCCATGTAAATGTATGAAATGAACTTTTGTCTTTGCTGTGTTCAAATACAAAACTTTATTAGATCTTAGAGATGTCTTGGGACAAGATCTTAAGACAAGGGATCATTTTGAGGCTATTTTGATTTAGAGAAACCCAATTGACAATTGGTAACAGTTTTTAGAAATATGGGAGCAGCCATGGAAGTGAGATGTCTCTTGAGATTTTCCTAGAATGCACTTCTTGGTTGACTTGATGGAATCTCTGCACCAAAATATTCACTGATGTTTGGGAAAAGAAAACAGGGTGCCACATTGGCATAACAAATGAAGTAACAAGATTCCCTTCCTGCCTATAGTATTTTCAATAAAAGCTAGAAATATCTAGCTTAGTCATCGCACCAGGAATGCTTATTGGTATCCAGAGGGCCAATGAATACAGTGGCCTTAGCATGTTATATAAAAATTATAAAATCAACCTGCCAACCTGTTTAGTGAATTAGTTCATTCTTTTCTTTCCCTTGGCTTTCCTAATTTCTGGATTTTAAATTTCTGAAATAAAGGAATTTTATTTTGTTATATAGCTCTTTTGGTGCTTTCTAAAAGCCATCTTTTTCAGTAATAACTTGAAGGAAATAAATGAATATTTGATTAGTAAATATATTTTATTTCTATCTTATATATTTTATTTGCTTATATAAACACATAGTTTAGTGCAGTGCCATTGCTCTGAAGCAGTCATATTTTAATTACAGCACACTATGGACCAATTCATATATGCACACATTTCTTTCCATTCTAGATATTATGTTATTCTAGAAGTGAAGTGATTATCCCAGCATATTTTAATTCTTTGTTAGATTGCAGGGTCTTTGAAGACAGAATATCATCTTTTGCATGTTTGTGTTCTTCTTAGAACTAATATATTACATAAGGCATAAAATCAATATTTAATCAATTTATGGATAATATCTTCTCGATGCTATTTAAAGGATTCTGTGAGGGAAAATCTGAGCATGTTCTATTGATATGATGGTTGGGTCACCTTTCTTGGGGGTGTTGTATTTTCTCAGGAAATTGTAGTGCTGGATGTTTGACAGTTCACCTCCTGATTCAAGTTACTAGGTACAGTGATTATAATTACACATGGTTCTGCTCGCTTAGGTTCCAGTCTATGCCTCAGTCTTTTTCCCAACCTGTCCCCCACGTTGGTACTAGAGGGACATTTCAAGAAACTCAAACCTGATCATATTTTGTGCTCAAAATTCTTGCCATCCCCTTTCAAGTAGGTGGCCCTACTTCTTCTGTGCTTGTGTATGCATATGTCTACCACATGCATCTACCACACTATATGTGTGGATTGATGGGTTGTAGACTGTGACATAGGTATCAGCTTTCAGTTTTATGTCCCCAAGCCTGCCTTGTACACTGTAGATCTATGAATAATATCTTTAAATGTTTATATCGCAACATCATTTTTCATTCAGTAATATTTTATAAATATTTCTGGCCCCACCCTTTAAGTACATCCCTTCATACATAAGCACAGTAGGAGGGCATGGGCTTACAGCTTGATTCTCAAGTTGGCCATAAATACAAATTTTTATGAAAGTCAAACAAGAAGGCAGACTTTGTATAATTTCAGGATGTGCTAATTTGCATGCTTGTGGGTGCCCTATTTTAGGTAATTGTCCATAAAAATGTGGCATGGAATTTTCATTATTTTTAATGTAGATAGCACATGCCTATCCAAATAAAAATTTTAAGCAAACCTACTTTTTTCCTCCCAAATACTTAATTAGTCACTTTAAGACATTTTTGATATAACATTTGTCCTTAGGTGGAGCTGTTAAAGTTAAATAAGTGTGAATATCTGTCAAGTACAGTTCTTGCAAGAGTGCACGTACATTTTATATATTGTGAGAAAAGCATAATTAATAGCTAATTAGGATAATGAAAGTAATATACAACAGATGTAGAGAAGACCTTGTGGAAAATTAGTATGAATTAGATAACATGTGATTTGGTCAAAGCAAGCTTGTTGAGAAGAATTAAAACAGTGGACATGTGGAGGGACAATCAGTGGCTGTCTAGCTCCTACACCTAGGGGATAATTTAATCAAGTTTGCTATTGTAATACTCAGGGCTTCAAGCTGTTTCATTTTCACAAGTTGATAACTTGGATTTGGGGCCTTGATTTGCAGCATTCCTATATGTTCAAGGTTTCATATGGAGATGATCATTTATCAAGTAATTTTATAAAATCGTCTCCACATATAAGATCGGAAAAGTAATGAGAGCTCTTGAGTACTCTGATTCATGCTCCAAATTTTCAGGGTCCCACTTAACACAAGTCTCATACTTGTTGTGTAACTCATTTTCTTTTTAGTGTTCATTGCTTGGCAGTAGTCTAATTTTCTTTTTTCTTATTCCTTCCAAATGTTTTCCAGAATTTCTTATTATAAAAACTGAAATTTAGTAATTCCTTGTTGCTTTATATAGCTACATTTTTTTTTAATTTATCTTTATTGTTGAAAGTATTACAAATGTCCCCCTTTTTCCCCCAATGATCCCCTCCACCCTGTACCCCTCGCCCCAGGCCTTCACCCCACTATTGTCTTGTCTGTGGTTATGCATATGTGCATATACAGTGGCGCCTCGGTTTCCGAACGTCTCGGTGACGAACATTTCGGGTTACGAACGCCGTAAACCCAGAAGAGCTTCGGTTTCCGAACACGCCTCGGGAGTCGAACATGCCCCGCGGCTTCCGCTGAGGGCGAGACCCTGAGGCCCAGCTGCCGGCTGGGGATCCCTCGGTTTCCGAACGTTTCAGACCTCGAACAGGCTTCCGGAGCGGATCACATTCGGAAACCGAGGCACCGCTGTAAATTCTTGTTAATCTCTCCCCACGCCCCCGCCCCCCCCCTTCCCTCTGAGACTGGTCAGTCTGTTCCACGCTTCTGTGTCACTGAATCTATTTTATTCATCGGTTTATTTTGTTCATTAGATTCCACACACGAGTAAGATCATGTGACATTTTTCTTTCTCTGTCTGGCGTGTTTCAATTAGCATAATACTCTCCAGGTCTGTCTCAAAGGTAAGGTATCCTGCCTTTTTACAGCTGCATAGTATTCTGTTGTGCAAACATCTGTGAAGACGATTGATATGATTTCAATCTTCTTGAACTTGTGGAGACTTGTTTTGTGCCCTGACATGTGGTCTGTGTTTGAGAATGCCCCGTGTGCACTTGAGGAGAATGCCTATTCTGCAGCTTTGGGGTGGAGTGTTCTGTGAATGTCCATCAGATCCATCCCATCTAGTGTGTCACTTAGTGTGTCCGATCTAGTGTGTCCTTGTTGATTTTTTGTCTGGAAGATCTACCCAGTAAAGTCAGTGAGGTGTTAAAGTCCCCTACTATGATGTATTGCTGTCATTCTCTCCTTTAAAGTCCTCCAGAAGTTTTTTTGTTTTGTTTCCAGCCTGTGTGAGTCTTTTGTTCTGAGGTAGGTCTCTTGTAGACAGCATATATTTGAGTCTTATTTTCTTATTCATTCAACTACCCTATGTTTTTGTCTTTCTCTGACTGGCTATTTCGCTTAGCATAATACTTTCCAGGGACACAGACAATAGTGCAGTCAAGGCTGGGGAGGGGGAGGCAATGGAGAGGAGGGGCTCAATGGGGGGGGGGGGAAAGGGGTGTCTGTAATACTTTCAACAATAAAGATAAAATAATAATAATAATAATAATAATAATAATAAAGCACCAAATCTCCTGAACATAATATATACAGAGAATTATTTTTGTATAGACTCAGTGGAAAAATAAAAAATAAAAAAGTAACTTGCTATATACTATTCATAGCCCATTAAAAAGTATAATTGGAAACAGTTCATAAAGAATATGTTTCATAATAGATATGAAATCAAATGAATCAAATTATATCAAAATATACTGAAAGATCTAAAAAGAAAACTTGAATAAATTGAGAGATTGTATTTGTACAAGCCTACTAGAGGGCAATGTTAAATAAAATAAAATGTTCATTAGGGCTTTGGAATGATTTACAATGAGTTTATAATGGAAAATGATTATGTTATAATGTAAGTTATAAAAAGTATGCATAGAAAATACCATGGAAGAAAATATTCCCAAATGTAGACCTGTATATATTAATGGATGATTATATTTTTCCATTTTTTATGCTGTTTTTGTGTTTTTTCCAAAAAACAAATGTTTTTGTAATGTGAAAAGTATATACATTCAGGTTTTCTTAAGTTTGATTAAAAGGTAAGAATTTTCTTGACTTCCTTGTGTTTGGCCTAATGCAGAAAAGGAGGAGCTCTCTATTTTTTAAATTGCATGCTGCTTTTTATTTTTAATTCATATGGTTTTAAATTTCCTTAGAAAGACGTGCGAGACATCCTCACCCCAATTCAGATCGTAGCCGCTTACCACCTTGGGCAAGATACCAGCACTAAACAAAGCACAGGGGAATTCCCACCACTTCAGCCAATTCTTCAGCAGAAGAAAGAAAAAGACATCATTGAAAAAACGGTAGGAATATTTTCTTTTATTCAAAAACTGTGATATGTAACTAAAAAATTGTTTTTTGAAATATTGCATAATTCTAGGAAAATGAACTCTAAGGTTTTTTTAATTTCATAATTTTTATATAAAAAGATTTGTGATATGTCTTGTTTTTCATTTTTTTGAATTTTTTATATTTCCTTCAGGATATTGAACTGACTATTTTAAAATATGCCTTTAGTCATAGCAGTGATTCCCCATATACATAAAATGTTGAATTTCTCTTCTCAATGGCTTGCCAGTGAAGACAGTATTTTGCTAGAGAGCACTCATAGTGGAAGTGAGTTGTGTTCATGAGTCAGTCATTCCCTGTCTTCATGTGTGTTCAGTTTCTCTTTCTCATTTTCTGTCTCTTCTCTCTCGTTTTCATTTCCCTCCCACTCACCTCACCCACGATTCACTCATGTCTTGTTAGTCAAATTCCCTTGCTGGGCTTTACTCATTTATAGACATACATGTTTATGTTACATAACAGGGTCTCTTTTAAAGTTTAACTGTATACTTTCCAGCCTCATCCCAGGACCAACTGCATTTTGGGGTGGATCCTGCCTTCTAACCAGTGAACTGCTTTTTCCAGTTTATCTTAAAATATATCAGTTTCACTGACAGTGTGTGTGTTTATTTCTGGGAGTCCAGTTGTTCAAAACTTTTCTGTCCAACAACACAAAGACATAGTCAACAGGACATTCTGGGGTATGGTAAAAGCATTCATTAAAATATTCATGAATAGCATACAGAATGTGCAAGATAAAAGGGACATTCGAAGGCCTAGTTCATATGCTGTCCCAACAACATTGCCCCTAAGTCACTTTAAGACATTTGAACTTACAGTCACCCCCGTCTAATCTACAATATTAGATTGAGTAAAGATAATAACTTAAGAGCAAATTTTCCTTATACCCATATATAAAAATATTTCTGGAAGTCATTTTTTTATTCTTCTGTTTAACTTCACTTTTCAATATCAACTGTCTTTAAATGCCCTTTATTATAACTACACAAGCCAAAACCTAAGCAATCTGTAGTTATATTAGAATAATTCACATTTTGACTCTTAGAACAACCTGTTTTACAAATAAGATGGTAGAAAAAGTCATATTTACCTAATCATTTAGAGAAAGATTTACACTTTCCTTGTGTTCTCACAGGTATAGGCGGTCTGCGATCTGACATGCAATTTGACAACACTCTAGTCGTTTGCCACTTCATGTACCTGGCTCCTTCTCTGACTTTCTGGGTTTCTTTCTTTTCTGCATCTCACTGTTTTTCATCTTTGCCTCTTTTTTTTTTTTCTCTCTCTTTCTTTCCATTTTTTTCTTTGTCCAGCTTCTAACTCAGGTCTTCCCATGTACCTTGTAGTATGTCTGGGTCCTATTAAAATGCTCAGAAGTAAGTATATGCTAGAACCTCTATGACAGGCAATCATTTAATTTTGCTCAATGCATGCTTAAAGTGAAATTTCTAAATTTCTACAATTTATTTTTGACAAACATAAAATCGCTGTCTATTGTCTATAAAATTAAGTGCCATGCTCATGTGTAATAAGTGGAATCAAAGCATCAGAAAATTGAGAGGAACTGGACAAAGACTATCTTGGCAGCATGGGCTTTAAAAAGTGATAAAACAAGGAGTTGTAAATCTGATTTAGTAATATTATCCTTCTCGTGTATCATAGATATGTTAGTCTTTAAAAAACAGAGTTATACCTACTGATTGAACTAAAAATAAAATACAGTCGTGTTTTATTTCCAGATAAACTTTGCAAGGTTTTGTGCCCATGAAAACTGTTCTGCTGATTTACACGTTTCTGCAAAAATTGGATTTTCCAAGTAAGTATAGTTTACTCTTTGTTATTCATCAAGATGGGATAATGTGTGTGCATGTGGGTTTCAAAGAGAAAAAGAAAAAGACCTGGGGGTTAGAAGCATTTAAATAACTGGGAAATAGCAACATTCTACAGAGACAGATGAAGTGACCTATACATTATTCACATAAGTATACACTTAAAGGTGACCACTTTTTGGAAGAACGGGGAATTGTGAGCACCAAGGCTTTATGAAGCATGTTTTAATCTTTTATTTGTAACAGAGAAGATATTTCAGGGTTTAACTGTGCCTCAGGTCATCATCATTAGAACTGTAGTTGTGTTTTAGACACTTCTTAGTGCCTCTTACTAGAATTTTGATGGCAAAGTGAGCTAACCTTCACTGCATAATACTTAGTTTTTTATTACTCAGAAAAAGGATTACATAATTCAGACTTCCTAAATATATATGACACAATTGAAAGGGAATAAACCATCTTGTTCTTCTAAATTCACAGAAGGGGAAGCAGTCAAAATAAAACATACACAATGTGCTTAGAATAGTGCCTAACATATAGTGAACACTAGATACATGTTGATGGCTGGTATTATTTTATGATGGGAAATAAACCATGATTTTGTCATGTCCAGATCCCCCATATTGAAACTGTTTTGCATGTCAGAGGGAAGATATGAAAATGAGGAGCAGAGGGAGAGAATGCCCAGCTCAGGCTGAGGGATGACTGTGTATGGGAAATGAAAGGGGAGACGGAGGCGTCAGTGACAGGGCAGGAAGTGGGCAACTGTATTGGGAGGCAAGTCTGTAAAGGGAGCAAGTTTCATTGGGACACGTTGGGTTTGGTAGGACTTCTGCATGTAGCTCTCCAGTTGGAAATCTAGTTCAGGATTACTGTGGAAATCCTCTTCATATTCCTGACTTGTGAGAATGCTTGGGGGGTAGAGGAGGTGAAATGTGCATTTCGCAGAGGAAAGAACCAAAGATTAACTCTTGGGGGCACAGATTTATTGAAAGAGCCTAACAAAAATCGGGACTCCCTGTAGGAGACTGAAAATAGCTAAGAGGAGAACTGAGTGCACTGTGAAATAGCCAATATAAAAAGAGGGGCTTCACATTGTAAAATTTTGTAGAGATAGCATAATGACAGAGGAAAGGTCAAGGTAGTTGGCATTTAAAATGTGACTTGTGGGTAAGAAAAAGATATAACTGGCAAATTTTAAGATAGAAATTTCAGTGCAGTAGTAGCTGAATGACAGGATAAGTGCTTAAGGGAAGAAATTATATTGGGAACAAGTGGACTTACCATGTTATTTATGTATCAGCAAAGGCAGGGAAAAGAATAAATTGGGGAGAGAAATTTTCTACTTAAATCCAAGGGGCACTTTTTGCCCCATTTTGAACTCTCTGAAGCATCTGACAGCTTTTCACTTCCTCTTTTGAACGTCCTTTGCTTTTGTTCCCATGATGCCACCCTACTCCCATCTCCATTTCTAGCCCCTTTTCCCAGTTGTCTTTGGAGGATTTTGGATTTGGGCTCTGTTGACTCTGCAGATGGTTTCTCACCCTTTCTCACACTCCCGTATTTTCCCTGGATAATCTTACGTGCAACTGTGACCTCGCCTGGCCTGCCCACACTGCCAATGCCCAAGTCAGTATCTGAGTTGCACACCCCCACATCCAGTGGCCTATTGGATATGTCCTCTTAGGCACCCAGTCAACTGTCCACCAATGATGACACAACAATTAGTTACCAAAACCAACAACCTGGAGATCATTCTGCATTTTTCTCCCTTTCTTATCCCTAACATTCAATAAATTAGTAAGTTCTATAATATCACCAAAATGTATTTTTTTGTTCATCATAATTCTCTGTCTCTACCACTATTGCTTCACAGCAAGCATTCAATCTCCCTAGATCATGGGCTTTCCTGCTTTCTGGGCTACTGGCCTCTTACTGTGCATTATTCTAATTCCTCTGCGATGATGTCTCCAGAGTGAGCTTTCTCACATAAACCTCAGATAGCACCAGTGCTTCAGTGCTTCATTATAACCTTAAACTCTGAACTCCATAGCATTCATTCTCACCAACTCCCTGGGACCTTTTTCCATTGATGGCAGACTACTTATAGTTGCTTGGCCATACCATGCTCGCCTGAGCCTCTGTATCGTTTCACTTCTTCATTTCACTTCTCCAGGTTATCTACTTGATTAACTTTTATTTATCTTGAACATCTCAGCTGTTTCCTAGGTGAAGTCCCTTTTGTCTCCAGGTACATAAACCTAAGTGCCCCTGGTCCCACTATACTTGCACTCACTGCTGTTATCATCTGTCTCCAACACCATCCTGTACGCTGCTTCAAGGCAGATTCCTGTCTTTTCATCTTTGTGTTGCCAGTGCCTAAAATAGTGTCTGGAACACTGTGGGTGACTAATAGATGTTTGCTGAGAAGGGAACAAGGTTCTAGAGAAAACAGCATATAATGGGATCTACTCAGGTGGAGGAGTTATCCTTGGAAAGAAATGAAAACTGTCTTTATCTTGATCTGAGCAGCCGTGAAAAGATGCTTGACATTGATTAAGAAACTCAGAGTGGAAGGAAATAAAATAGAGGGAATACATGGATGGCCAGAGCAGGTTCATGTATGGAAAGTGAGGGTCTTTGGGATGGGTCTGGGAACTTGAAAGGCATGGGGAAAGATTCAAAATAGCTGTTATGATAAATGGGATAGGAATCAACTAGGAATGAATGCAAAGTTTGACAGTGTTGAGTACCCTGCTGGGTGGGATCACATCTGGCAGAGAATAAATTAATTCATTTCATTTAGGCAATGCCAGTATAGTCTTGAGCATCCATAATTGAGGGCCAAGAAGCCCTAACCTATTTGATTGATAATTGAACTTTATATTTAAATTGTCCAGATTGGTTGTTCAACTAGTCCAAAAAGAGTGTCTACTAACCATTTTATATCCCAGCATGGGATATGGTGCCTTTGTTGGTGTAGTAGTTGAAAATTTCATAACCCTTCCATTCGTGTCTCTCTTTTCTTTCTGAAATGCTTAGTTCTCTTGGTGTTTTTGCTGTCATGGGCCTTTGATAAGTAGAGTTATGTGTGGGAAAGCTTATCTAAGCTACAAATAAGTAGGGTTTTATTTTTGCAAGTCAGAAACTCCCACTGTCACCTTCATCATCTTTCATTGCAATCCCTCTGGTCTATGAGAAAATGGGACATTGAAATTTGTCCAAAAATATTACCAAGAATCCTTCTTTCCTGGATAATGAAAATACATCTTCTTGAATTAATATATCAAATTATTAATTGAATTATTTTTTTCTTCATTACATATTTTCTTGTAATAAGCTAATACATGATTTACTTTGCATTTTTAATGAGAAGTGATACTATTTCTTGCCATCTAAATACCAAGTCCATTATGACTTTAAATGGCAGGCAACAGAAGATAAGGCCATGTTTCTCAAGGTGTGGCCTTGAGTCACTTTCATGAGAATCCCTTGGAATGCTTCATAGGAATGCAGGTTCCTAGGCCCCGGACCATCCAAACTAGAAGCAATGGGGACCAAGCCAGAAATGTTTATTATTAATAGGGCTCCAAGAGTTTTTTATTACACTAAAATCTGAGAACCAATGTGGTAGTGGTGAAGAGTTTCAGATTTGAAATCAAACTAAACTGGTTCAAGTTCTGTATCTACCCTCTACTAGCTGCAAAACATTTTCAGAGAAGCCTTTTAACCTACGTAAACCTCTTTCCTCACTGATGAGGAGGTAAAATTGTCCCTACTCTCTGAAAGGTGTTTTAAAGATAAAATGCAATAGTGCAGGCCAAATCATAGCACAAAACCTGCTACCAACTTTGATAAAAGGTGTTATTTTTGATAAATTATGGTTAGAATATTTATAGATCATAATAAAAAGTTTTAGTTTGGCCGTAAAATGAAATATTGCCAAGGAATTTCTAAACATTTTCTGAGAAGTATATGTACTAGTTATTTGTCCAGAGTTTGTCTCTTTACGTCCCCAAAATGCTGCTGACTGTGAGTAGTTTTGTTTCCTGAGATTTGACGCAGCATGAATGCCCATGTAAAATATAAACCCCACACCTTTTACATCAATTAGGAAAGTTACAGGCAATTTCTACTTGGGAAATGATCACTCATTTGAGGAATTCTCTTATGAAAACTCTTCTAATCAATTTTTTTGGACCCATGGTGAAGGACTCTGACAAACTGCTTTGCATTTAGAGTAAATTATATTCTGTCAGACAAATATACGCCTGTCTCACATAGGTGTCCTCTCTTCCTTCTCTGTAATAATAGGCAAATTGTGACCATATGTTCTATGCATTCTCTTGCCCATAACTCCACTGGCACTAATGGTATTTATGTGCCCCAGAGCTACATACGCGCTTTAGGTAAATGCATTTACTCAGTAAAGAACATGCATTTCTGAAAACTGTGATAATAGACTGCCAACAGCAAACTAAACAGTGCTTATGTGCTCTGTCTCATGTTTTCATTAAGTTGAGGCTTTCTCCTGAAGGCCTAAACTCTCAGGGGAATAATTCATATTCAAATGACTTACACTGCAAAACAAAGATGAACAAATATGACTCTATCAAGATTACAAATATAATAGCCAGTGTTAGGCATCACATAGGTAGTTTAAAATCAGGTCTTGCATATAGATTCTGATGATGTAAATAAATGATATTTTCTTTCTGTTCCTCAGTCACGCTTCCAGCATAGTTGATGTAGGCTTTTCCTGAACAATTGCTTTCACTTAAGTGAAGAATGCTTTTAACTGCAAGGAACAGAATCCCTGGCCAATAGTGACTTAAACAATAAAGGCATTTAATTATTTTGCAAACTCTACAGCCTGGAGGTGGCGGTAGCGGGTCTAGCGAGCACCTACCAAAGTCTGGACATTCATAGTTATCTTTCCAGTCCTCTTGGCTTTTCCCTCATGGTCACTAGATGGCTGGGCAGCACCAAGGTTCCCAGCAAGGAAAAAAGGGGCAAGGGCAAAATTCTTTTTGTCTTCTTGAGGCTGGTTTTCCAGGAAGGGCAGTGCCTGAGCAGACTTCTTATTCTGATTAACCAGACCTGTACCACATACTCACCCCTGAACCCATCGCGGTTGAAGGAGAATGGAGTCATCATGAGCATATTAGATCGATCATAATTCATTCTCTCAAGGTGAACTAGGGGCTTGTCTTCTGCAGAATCAAGGGAATGCTGCCTAATGCTGGTTCTGTTAGCAGCTTAAAAAGCAATCTGTTGAGCAGACAGCAAGCAAATGCTTTAGCCCCTAAAAGAGCTAGTCTAACAAAATTGTCCATTTTTAAAATGGGATAGTAGGAATATACTGGGTAGGCAAAAGTAGGTTTACTGTTGTTCATATGGAAAAAGACATGCCGGTTATGATTATTACAATAGCCTTATTAACTGTGTTTTTGCCCACCCCTGTGTGCCTGACTGATC
Source organism: Miniopterus schreibersii (assembly GCF_964146895.1). Lineage (NCBI taxonomy): Eukaryota > Metazoa > Chordata > Mammalia > Chiroptera > Miniopteridae > Miniopterus > Miniopterus schreibersii. Next base: position 35,505,261 of record NC_138108.1, on the reverse strand, counting down.
TGAGGTTAGGGAAGATGAATTATAAACCTTGTACATGAAAACATGCTATTTCCTAGTTCAGTTTTCCAATCCAGTGCAGTCTGCTGTACTCCACTAGACTTCAATGAGTTTGCCTTTTTTCAGTAACATCTTAAATGTCAGGTAACTGATGTATTCCAGTAGACAAAAATATTCCAGTATTCTGCCCTTCCCCCTCCCCCCCCCCCATAGTCAGTAGTAAAAAAAAAAAAAAAATCAACAAAAAAAACACACAATTTTTTTTTTTTTTACTTGGGCCTGCAAGCCGCTTGCTGCAGGCTACATTTTGTCAAATAAGTGACTCATGTATCTTGACACAGGTACATATCAGCTGACATTATATTCTAGCATCTTTAAAAAAGTGGCCAGGAAACACTAATTCATGTTATCAAGGCAAAGTGCATTAGTTATACTAAGACTTGGGGAGCATTTCTTGCAAAATAAAACATTATCATTCATTCAAAAAAAAAACCACATAGAGCCTTGGTGCTAACATACATCATTTTTCTATCTTTCCCCTCTCACTTATTAAGTTGTGATTCTGCATGTACACAGCACCTTGATTTGTTTAAATTGCATGGATTCTAGGCTGTTTTGTAAATTTCAAGTCTGCATTATGCACGTTTTAATGAAGAATGAACTATGATTTCTGGGGAGAGCTCAGCCTTGTCGCACTTCCAGATGTGCACCTGGTCCTTTATTATGTCTCCCACAAAAAGCTGGTGGGTAGCTTTCTGATGGCACCTTGTTAATGAATCAAGATACAATAAGGTGTATATTGGAAAAAAAGGAGTCGAATCGTAATTATGATTATGTGACAAAATAGCTTAAAAGTGGAAAATAAACCAGAAGCCTAGCTGCTGAAATGTGAACATTGTGTTTCTCTTTAATTTGCTGCTGTCTTGGAACCTGGCTGCTTATGCAACGCTTTCACCTTCTGTTGCTTGTCTAAGTGCCAGCTTCTTTCCCAAAGGTGTTCAGTGACTAATGCTTTGGTTACATGCCAGGATATTTTATAAATGTCTGTTTCTAGGCAGCTCTTGTACAAGTCTTAATTAAACTTTAATGTCAGGCTGAAGTTTACTTTTAGAACCTCCTAGGCTGCTTTGCTTGTAGCATGATTAGAGAACAGCGGGGGGAACGTATGGCAGCCGTGCTCCTGCGCATTTCTTCTCCGTCGCCTAACACGGTGCCACCACGCAGGTGCGCACTTACGTGACACGGAGGTTTACAACACAGGGATGAGTAAATCGCAGCCATCCCCTAAAACACACGATCACCGAGCCACATTTTTCCATCCTGAAACGATAGCCGTGTTTTAGAAGGACTGCCTTGTTAGTTATTGCATATCCTTCCTGAAACATCCAGCTCCTCAAGCCCAGGGATCAGGAGCTAGAGGCTACATATGGGCACGTTCTTCATTCTTGTCTCCTTGATGTCTCAAGTACCAGCCAAGGGAGCTGTGAGGACTGGGCGATCATTTTCTCTGTTTCCCAAGCTGTTTGAAATGAGCCTCTGTTGTTGTCAGAATAATGCAGAGTAGATTTTAAATATAGTAATATTATTTTGTATGCTTATTTTGAAACTAATGATACTTACTTATCCATCAGATTGCTCTATGGCAGAAGCTGGCAAACTTTTTCCATACAGGGCCAGATAGTAAATGTTTTAGGCTTTGTGGGGCAGAGATCTCTCTCAACTATTCAATTCTGCTGGCATCTGTGGGGTAAAAGCAGCCACAGAGGAATGAGCATGGCTGCCTTCCATTAAGCCTCTATTTACAAAACCAGGCCGAGGTCTGAACTGGGCCTTCAGGCAGCAGTTTTAGAACCTCTAGACTATAGCATGCTTGTTTTTTATATGACAATTCTGTAATAGATCTTTATTTTTGGTTATTTAAATATGGTTCCTTATGGTATATATTGTTATTTAAATACAGTTTGTTAGTATAATTTAAGCTGGTTGCTAAAATAAGCCAAGATTTAGCAATTTTAAAGAATTAATTCTGGGTTAAAAAGCCATAAGGATCTATCTGCTCATAGACAGACATGTTCACCAAAAGACAATAATAGAGCCAAACTGGAAATTCCAGTGATAGTTGAGCTGATAAATACAATGTGAGTGGATAAATAAAATGTGTATTTACAAAATGGACTATGTACACCAATGAGAATGAGCAATTTACAAGTACATGCGCCAATTAAGGGTATAATTCATGCTAACTAAGGTTCAATTGTGAAATGTTCAGACCTTTTTTTTAAATTTTATTTTCCAATTACAGCTGACATTGATATTATTTTATATTCATTTCAGGTGTACAGCATAGTGGTTATACAATCATAATTTACAAAGTGATCCCCCTAATATTTCATTAAAAAGAATTAAATCAGACCTTTTTGTATTTAAAAGTAATTTTTTAAAAATGTTTGTTCATTCAACCTAAATCAACAGAATAGTAGAAAAGCAAAAAGCAACATGCCTTTGCTACTCTCAGACAAAAATGATTCCCTGCCCTGGGTTCCCAGAGCCCTTCATCCATAACTCTTTCCCATGTATTTATAATATTTGTTTGCATTTGTGTATAGAGCTTTACTCTCTAAGCTCTACAAAGGTGGGATTTAGAAAAAAAAACTTTGTGTCAGAGAGTCATGATCATAGTACCCGATTTATTATACAGGATCTGTCAATCATACTCAATCTGTAATTCATGAATCTTCCTTCAAGTAATGCTTAAAAACATAAAATTTTAAACTTGCTCTTAAATTCTGTCCTTAAAATACTCATTGTCTTAAATTAATTCACAAATAAACATTAAATGCCTACTATGTGTAATAGTAAACTATTTCAGGAAATTGTTTACTCAAACACTAATCTTCTAGTGGATGTTGAATAGAATGGTATGATGTAAACATCATTAAAGAAACTTTCTAAACTCTAAAGTGAATGTTTTGTTTACCTTTCATATAGTTAGGATTATTCTCATCTGATATTTTGCTTTGGGTCACATCCTTCTCTGGTTAAACTACTTATCCTAAATTCTTGAATAGCCATGAACATCTAACTTGGGGGAAAGCTTATAGAATTATGCTGTAACAGAAGTTTTCTTTAGCATTCAGCTCTTCTAATTCTCTTATTGGTAAAGAGAAAGGGCTGTGTAGACAGAGGTTTGCATTTGCTTTGAGACTTTAAAACATTCTAGCTGTGAGAGACCTTGAATAAATTCCTGAAACCTCAGGTGCCTCATATATAAATGTGTTGTTCTGAGGATTCCATGGAATGTGCATGACCCAAATAGCCACTGAATAGTAGTTACTATTACAGATGAGATGACTGAGGCTTAAAAATGTTAAATAAGTGCACACATACCCCAGAAGAACTGGGGCCAGAGCCAGAACTTGATCTCACTCGTGTATCTCGATTTGCAGCCATATTTTCTTTCCAGTTCACAGCACGGTGGAGCACTTCTGGAATTCTATTAATTTGGTCTCGTTATTAATAGAGGTGATCGGCCTATCCTATGAGATGAACTGTACTCGAATAGATTTTAGTTGGAGTCACTTGCTGGGAATAGCAGTCCTTTCTTATGCTGTGTTCACTTCCACCAAAACACCTTCTATTTTGGTGGAAATACTCTCCCTGTTCTCCATTTCTTTCAGTTCTCCCCATTTCCCCCTCTGGTTTGGGAAGCAGCTAATTCAATGTCGATTCAAGAGTAAGGAAAGGAAAAAATACTTTGCTTTTAGAAATGTATTGCAAAATAATGAGAGAAATGTTAAAATTATAGAAGCAAGATATTAAGCAGAAAAGAAGTATAACAGAAATATAACTAATGAAAAAACTGTCCTCAGGTAATAGCTGACCAAAGTTATTTGAACTATGGGAAACTGAGTCCTTTTAAAAGTAAATTTGCATCTACTTGCATGTGGTCACTTCCCTCTGGTTGTTTTTTCAAATTCGTATTTTATGTTAGGGATAAGTAAATGAAGAGATGGGATTTTTATTTCCCAAAATAAGAACTAAATCGTATTACTTAACTTTTAGGCCACACGAAAATAAAACCTATCTCCCTATTGGAAGTATGAAGACAGTAATGCTGAATGTGTCCTTGTTTAATGCTGGAGATGATGCATATGACACAACTCTCCATATCAAACTACCCACTGGCCTTTACTTCATTAATATTTTAGATCTGGTAAGTATTGAAAACCACAATAGCATAATACTACATGATGTTTTACTTAATTTTTAAAAAAATGTAAATGGTATCATTCACTTCATCAATTCGAGGTCTAAATATCTGGAGTTTCGTTAGACTCAGCACTCAGGCTTCCCAGTAATTTTAAGACTTTCTTCATGCCCCTGATCAAAATGACAAGTTCCTTGGGACCTGACTGAGATCAAAAGAGTCAGCTTCCTATTTCCAAAAAACAACTGTCCAGTTATCCAAGCGAGCTGGTTGGGTGCCTTTGTTTTCTCACTGGTACATCTCTCTGGTGCTTGACATTGCTGCTCCTCTTGGTTAGGTCCCTGCCCCAGCAATATTGGTCCTCCCTGCTGGACTCCCAGAGTGATCGCTCTGAACTTGAAGTTCATACACCCAGTCTTGCTCCCAAAGGACCTCCAACATGGTACAAATCCAAAATTCTGGTGTCAACCAGATTGTAGGCATGTTTCTCCTTCCCTGGAGGGGTATGAAGCACCTGGAGACCTTTTCTTACCTCTGTGCCTCAGTAGTGAGCACTTAAATCCACCAGTGAGGGTTGAATTTCAAAGACAAAAGCCTCACTTGCTGTCTCCTTTGGTGCTTCTCTACTCCTTAGCAAATTTCCCCAGATCTCATCCAGAGACCATTTCCTCATATTAAGGCCATTTAGAGAGGCTTTGACCTCTCACTAATATCTATTACCCCCTCTCTCTAGAGCATTAAGAGCCAGTTGCACTAGTAAGAGGGAAAACACAAATATTCAGGGAAATCCTATCTATACAAATACATATAGAGCTGTGTATCTCCCTGAAATATTTGAATACATATGTATGTGTGTGTATAGATACTAGTATGATTCCAGTTATTGCAATGATATACCTTAAACACATTCTCACATCCCACTCAGAAGAGGGATGTGAAACACAGACCTTACGAGTTCCTTGCCTCATGCTTTTGCAAGGAACTGGACCTTGAGTTAAACAGGGGATACACAAACATGGAGGAAAGCCACAAGTCCACGAATTATTCTGTGGAAAATTTACATGAATATTAGAATAAACCTATACACATATATATATATATATATATATATATCATTTGTTTATATTTCTGTTTATTCCCAAAATAGCTGTCTAGGAAAGTGAATTCTTCGATGTTTTTTTCAAAACCCATCCTTATACATGGGTTACAAACTTCCTGTTCCCTTTTCTACCTAAACCAATTGATTTTATTTTTCTAATTTTTTTTAGGAAGAGAAGCAGATAAATTGTGAAGTATCAGACATATCTGGCGTAGTAAAAATTGACTGCAATGTTGGTTATATATATGTAGCTCATCTCTCAAGGGTAAGCATTTAGCATTTATAATTTTTGTTTACTAGCATGGATATAAAATTTTTCAATTTTTCTTATGTTTATGCTGCATACAAATATATAACATTATTATTATTATTTGAATAGGGTAAATAGCTAAGTGATAAAAACAAAACCAGCTGGGCTTGTGACCTTTGAGACTGTGTTTATATTCTTGGTAATGTTCACTGTAAAAAGGGGGGCACACATTTATGTCAAGACGGGCATGTGAATGTGTCGATCAGAATTTCGTTCCCTGTCTCACTCCCCCCAACACTCCCCCCCCCCCGGTGGTCCTATCTGCCAGGCATGTTACCTCTGTTATACAAGAAGGTGTCTCTGGCAAGAGTCCTCCCTCAAGTTGTAAAAGCACCTCTGATTCTGTCAGTCTAGACCTGCCTGTCTTTCCATTCAGAGGAGGCTTTGTCTCTGGATGTCACTTGTGGAAATGCTGGCATTTTAAAAATCGCCATAAACCCAACAGCTTCCCAGTAACTCACTGCCAGAGTCAGGGATACCCTGTTTCTAGAACATAGTTTCAAATCTGCATTCCACAGGGTATAAACTATTAAGAAAAATTAAAATTCAGATGGTAAAACGTGTCCTTTAGACTATTTCTGTAAATGAGCTTTCCTTGTCTGTGTTGGCAGGTAGACCTCAGCATTCTCCTGGATGTGAGCGAGCTCAGCAGAGCAGAGGAGGACCTCAACATCACCGTGCACGCCTCCTGGTATATTTCATAGTGAAAAACATAATTATGCTGAAGGAAACAGACCCCTGGCTTTTTTCAGAGGGGACCTTAGGGGAACCATGGAGTTGTGTCCCATTGTCTGCAGGGGAAAATTTCTCTTACATGACCTAGGAAACTAACAAACCTTTAACCAACACAGAAGAAAATAACTGTAAATAATGAGAGCAAATTTCTGCCACCCGTCATAAAACTTTCTTACCATCACATCCACTTTTAGCCCCACTCCCCTAAAAGCATTCTTTCAATCAACCTCTAAATTCATCAGGTATACATGGTATAGAATTAGTTCTCTCTGAAGATGATTTTTGTGCCGGATGGATTCTAACACGTTTTCTGTTTGCTTCTGTAGCGAAAACGAAGGGGAGATGGACCATCTGCAGCGTAACAAAGTGACTGTAGCAATACCTCTGAAGTACGAAGTCATGCTGGCTGTGTACGGGTAAGTAGCTATCGAGGCCTCCTCTGAAGCCGAGAGCTGATTTTAAATTCCATTGCTGCATACTTACTAGTCAAAACCATATTTAAAAAAACCTTTTTTTACGATTCTGTGCCATTTCTTTCCCTTAACAATTACCTTGGCACTGTAGTCCCTTGCCCAGCTGTTCATTATTTTATTCCAGCCTGTAATTGTCACACTGAGACCACATCAAACCAGTGCCCAGCTGGAGGAATTTCCTACTGGGAGAGCCTCTAGCAGGCCATGTCCAGCCTTCCGGTTGTACACAGCCCAGGCCAGGACCTGGGCGTTGGGCAGTGCACAGTTTGCTTGATCATACTCAAAGGCATGGCAAGTGTGAAGTTTAAAGAATTACTAGCTTCACCAAATCACTACTCTTTAGAACCTGTGCCTACCTATGTGGCAAGTGGCTGCACCGTGTCCCTTTTCCGCTCTTTGTAACTATGAATCACAGTTCCTCACCCACAGCCCCAGAGCCAATATTCACTGATTGCTCATCATTTTAGTAATTGTTTACATGGCTCCAACTCTGATTCAAGGAGGACCTGTATGGAGAAAGAATGAAAAGAATTAAGAAAACCTTTAACGGTTTTTTGGGAAATTATTTAGGCTATTGATCTTTGTTTAAAAACACATTTTTAAAGCAATTGAAGATACATACGGAATAGACAAATGAGCTTTCCTTGTTGCTCTAAATATAAACCATCCCCAATCATTTTTAACCACCCATAAAGATGGCATATAATTATATAAAAATAAAACATCAGTGTCTGAAACTGATGAAATAGAGTATCAAGCTTGTGAGATATAAAAATCAAGGGGTAAAGGCAGCCATTCAACAGAGATGAAGACCTAGAAAGTCGGTGGGAAGCAAAGAAAAGCAGTTGCGTGTTTCCTGGTTTTGAATGTTGTCTCTCCCGCCCTCCCTGATTTTCCTGTAATGAGTTCCCTCCCTTTTTTTTCCATTACCCACATCTTACTATTTTGAGCAAGGACTGTTCTGCAACTATTAAGCTGCCTAGTCTGCATTTGAACATTTCTAATTTCTTTCCTGGGTAATGGGTCCCTAATTTGCATTACCTCACATCAGCTGCCAAATATGAGCATCTTGTTGAGTCAGGATTTCCCTAGAAAAGTATTTTCTTACATACCATACATATGTATAAATCACAGGTCAAAAAAGGGTAACAACTTAGTATTCTAACAAAAATTTCACCATACTTACTGGTGTTTGAATTGTCCCAGATTTGGGGTTCATTACAAATAGTCAGCAGGAATTAGGGGAGGGGAGAAAATAAAGATAGGTGAGAGAGACTGAGGCATAGGAGGGTATTGAAGTCCTAAGGAAAGCCAAGAAGTTATCTCCTATTTGCCAGATTTACATAAGTCAGTAGAATGAGCCAGGCAGTGCTGGGAAGGCAAGCAAAGGAAATATAAATTGTCACCCAAGTCAGAGCACATGGTTTTCTAATTTCATTACATTTTTACTAAAATTATTATCTTACCAAGAAACCAAAAGTATTTGATTGTGCTTAAGGAGGCATCTATTGTTTGAATTATAGCATTTTTAAGAGATATGCTATCATGCAGACTGTAGAGACACACTGTTTATAACACCTCATCAAAAAAGACAGCTAACCAAGTTCAAGTAGACTGTACAAATCTCGAGTGGGGCCATGTGTTTTAGGAATATTAGCATCCTTGCACCCAGCACAACCTGGCACCTAGTACACGCCCATATACACTTTGTAAATAAATGAGTGAGATTGTAATGCTGAAAAAAGATAAAATTAAATTTGAATTTGTTTCTATCAGGTTTGTAACCCCAAGTTCATTTGTGTATGGCTCAAAGGAGGACGAGCCTGAAAAGTGCATGGCAGAGAAAATGAACATCACTTTCCACGTAAGAAAAGTTGCTTGTGTTGATGTTTGTAACAGACTGAAAGTGTTACTGACGCATCGCGATGTCCCCCAGCCTTGGGCCCCGCACAGCTTGCCGAGGGAAGGAGCTGCCACATGGTACCCCCGCCCTTTCCTCTCGGGCTGCTGCTCCTTTCCTCCCACTGTCCTTGTCCCTGCTACTCAGGCCCACGTCTCCTTACACTACAGGTGGGAATGAGCAAGAAGGAACAGAGGTAATGCCCGAAACGAGCGAAATTACGGGAGGAAGAGAGTCTGCTAGAGATGCCTACAGAAGACAGGATAGGCCAAGGGGAGGCATGTCTAGGTGCAAATCAGTGAGCTCTCTTCTTGGTTGAAGCTTTATAAAAGCCCTAAAACAACCAAGTCGAGTCAGCTCTTACCTTCCGTATCTCCATTTAAGGTCTACTTTGTCAGCCTTTCAGGCCATAGGTATATGACCTGTAACAAGTGGTGCAACATGTATTCAATAATCTTTTTAAAAAGTAAATAGTAGTGTCATTATCCAGAAATATTAATATACTTATATAAAGACAAATTTTAAAAGTTTTATTTACTATCAACAGATTTTTGGCTCATCGTGAATGCTGATTAGTAAATAATTAGAGATAATGTCCACACAAAAAATTTTTGAACCAAAAGCACTGCCCAAATATTCTTAGAGCTGTATAACAATATGTGGAATGAGTGTCAGGATTTAGGTGCATTATGGTATTTTATAAGGCAATGCTTTTCAAAATGCATATCAGAATCACTTTGGGTGCTTATCCAAAATGCAAATTCCTAGGCTCTACCCCAGATCTGTGGGAGAATGACCTTGAAATTCTATTGTCTGTATATTCAAGATTTTGTTACATTAGTATACAGTCGTATTGAGAAAATGGAGCCTTCTACTTTGAAGTTCCAAGAAATGGTCCTGTAGGTTTGGTGAGTCCGTCCAAGTATGACTATGTTCTTGGAGGTCTGTGTTATTAGGTGAGCAAGGATGGAAGATATTGTAGATTAGAAGGCTTATTTGCAGGCATCAGGAGGACCTTGTCTAAAGGTCTGGGTGCTGCTGGTTAGCTATCACTAACATTGCCTTTGAAACTGCCCTGTGCTTGCATGGCTGAGCAATTACCACCTGTCCCCAAGTCAGGGACACTCTTTGATTTATATCATATGCATTCAAAAAAGTATTGCAAGTCTGTGAGTCATATTTCATTCAGGTATTGTGGCACATCTGTTTTCTGACTTTCTGTATTTTTATAGTTAAGCTCTCAGGAGGCAATATTTTGGTCCAATTTCCTTTTACAGGGGTCTACAATCCCCAAATTTATCAGCCATAATGAAATATCACTCCCTGATGCATATTTTTTAAAAACCTATTGCATTTTTTCTAAAACCCAATAACCTACCCCTTTCTGATTTTCTGAGTGCATCAGCATTATAATCATCCTGAATTAAAATACATTTTTATTCACTTACTGCTGATATCCCCACTGCACAGAGTAATTCTGGGAAAACATCCTAGGATTTAGAATTAGAATACCTGGGTTTTGTCCCAATTTCTGTCACTTTTATCTTGGGCACATCATTCACTAATACCTCTTAGCATTTTCTTGAACTGGCAAATAAATGTTGCCCCATGTCATGGGATAGTTATGAGGACCAATCGATCATGGCTTTTTAGATATAGAATGTGCCATACCAATACACATTGTAGATGTCTCTTTCTTTAGAGTATGTCTACATTAAAACACCTGCCTGGACATTCTGGACCAATTAATAACAAAAGGAGAGCGCTGGGAATAATGACTAAAGGTTATAATTATTAGCAAACTTTTTAAAGTTCTCACTACAAAATATTCTGTGTCCCTTTGCTGTGCAGCTGCCAACTACAAACCTCTACCATTATAGTGTTGCGTGAAGCATATGGGTTCACCCAAGAGCTCATTTATATCTGTACTTATATTAATGAAAACATTTAGAAGTTGTTTAAAACTTTTTTTCTCTTATCAGGTTATCAACACTGGCTATAGCATGGCTCCCAATGTTAGTGTGGAAATCATGGTACCAAATTCTTTTACCCCCAAAACTGATAAGTTGTTCAACATTTTGGATGTCCAGGTAAAAAATGGGTTCCTTCCTTTATTGTAAGTAAAACTGCTAAAATGGAGATTTCTGTTCACTTATTTCATACACATTCTCAGCCATGAATTCACCCTGCATTCATTGAGTACACCCTGAATTATGCATTGCATTAGAACTGTAGGATCACAGTGGAAACTCTGCATTTGATGTATACAATGACAGAATTATGCTCAAATATCTTTCAGTACATTTTCTATCTTCAGTACATTTTCTTTGTGACACGGACCTATGGAAGTAATTTAACTGGTAGGATTCGCCATAAAACTTGAGACCACTGTTGGGGGGGAAAATTTAGTATTTCAGCCTTTTTAAGGAAAGAATATTCAAATCACGACTTAAAAATAAATATTATGTTGATGATTCCATCAGAATTGTTTTTACTGTCTCTGTTTCAAGACAAGCAATTAATCAATAAGCCTACTAAGTAGGTTTGAGATCTAACTTTTAAAAATCTTACCTGAATTTCAAATTCAGATGGTTGGACACATGGTGTTATAACACATGATTTTGTTTCATGTCTAAAATCCCAAGAAATGTTGAATTTCATGCTAATGTTCAAATGTCCATTTTTTGGACACTGCCCTAATTTCTGTAAGGTTAAGGCCATTTGATCAATTTAGGACCTATATCCAACCCTCTAAAATTTTGCTGAGTTTTTGTTTGTGTTTTTGCTGCAGAGATTTAATCTTTCCCAAATAAATCTGTCAAAAATATTTTCACACTTTCATCAGTACCTGATATATTTTAGAATAGGTAAGCAAGCAATCGGAACTTTTTTTTTTTTTTAGCTTTTAAAACCATGTAGCTTTCGTTTTTTCCAATATTGAATTATAATATTTTTCTCTCTTTCTTTATAGACTAGTGCAGGAGAATGCCATTTTAAAAATTATCCAAGGATGTGTACATCAGAGCAGGAAAAAGGCACAATGGAGGCTCTGAAAGACATGTTTAAATTCTTCTCGAAGTCCGATAAGAGGCAACTGGTAAGTTTGTTTTTCATGGCAGTTTTTGTTTTCCAACATACAGAACTGAAACACTGCAAACCAGGCCTTGATGGCCTTTGAGCTGGAGTGTGAGAGAAAAACAAGCTCAGATAATATTCTTCCACGTGAGGAAAAGACATGATTGGAAATCTTAGACTCGGGATTGAATATATACGTTTTCATTATTTATCTAACAGAGGCCCATTTTGTGCCAGCCAGACATTTCTCCATACCCTTTTCAGTTGAGCAGCCTTTATGAAATTAGATTAATTCTGACTCTTTTCACTTTAGTGACTTTATGAAAAAAACAACAAAAACTGAAGAAGCAATCTAACCCTTCAAATTATTCAAGTTTTACAATAAACATAGACCATCCAGCTTAGCAAGATTCTCATTTGGAGTCTTTCTTTTATATCTCTCCTAGAAGGTTAAGTTCATAAGAACACATGCTCCAGTTCAAATACTTTGTTTCTGTTGTAATTTATAAAACAAACATTTGCTTTGTTTAAAGTAAGATTTTTTAAAATGCCACTAACAAAAGCAGATCTTTAATTCCATGTTTATAGCAAGATAATTTTTATAAATACGACTAAGGAGAGCAAACTTTTAATTCCATATAAAATATTACCCATCTTTTGAAAAAGTGTTGAAATTTTAATGTAGCTTTTTTATATTATTTTCAAGTACTGCATAAAAGCCGATCCACATTGTTTAAATTTCTTATGCAATTTGGGGAAAGTGGAAAATGGAAAAGAAGCCAGTGTTCACATTCAGTTGGAAGGGCGGCCATCTATCTTAGAAATGGTAAGTCTAATATTCAGCAGCAACTTTGTGGGTAAGTTCATATAGAATCTGCAAACTATATAAATAGGATAGTATATAGGGAAGCATTCAAATTAAGAAGTTATTAATTAAAATAAAATTTAGAGTGAAACTTAAACAGTTTCAATTATTACTTTAGTTGAATACATTGTCCAAATGACATGGTTTTAGTAATTAAGATGTTTATTTTAGGAAGCATTTTCAACTGCTTATAGACCTCAATTAAGTCAAAGAAATTGGCTACCTTAATATTTTGTATAGCCTTAAAGTTCTTTCTAAACTATTTTAAAGTATGCTTAAAATCTAATACTTAATAAAGCTAAAAAGTAAAATTGTCTTTAAAACACAAATACACAATAACAAAAGAACTTTTAAGAAAATGAACTTGGAAAGGTTGAATCAAAAAAAATAATTTTAAAGACCTCTTTAAGAATCTCATCTTCCCCATTGAATGCACATATAAAACAAAACAAAACAAAGCAAAAAAACCACCTCAATTTTGCATACAATTTCAAAAGTCCTTAGCACTTGTGGATTCTGGGTTATAAAGTCTCTGTATTAGATAGTAAAGCTCTGAGTTCATTTATTGATTTTATATTTGAATGCTGTAACTTATTTGTACCAGATTTTTCCATTATAGTATTAGGTATACTATATGTATTTGATCAAAGCAGCAAGATGACAACACTACTTAGAAAGAAATAAAAAGAAGCCCAAATAAAATTAACTTTAGGAAAGATTTATTATGTGAAAAAAGTCTTATTTAGTGGTAAAAATTCAATACCCAGGGAAAAATACACTAGAAACTAAGAAATAATATTTACATCAAGTTATCTACAAAGTAGTGATGTTTAATAAAAGAATTTTGACAAAATGGTGCCATATAAATTAATACCAAGACCATGCCTTTAGAGCCAAAGGAAGTGTTGCAATTACTTACAAATGGTGAAGTAAATTGGGGACGATTAATTATGAAAACTTCTCGATAGTAGGTAAGGATCATGAGAAATAAGTTCTGTTAATATGTCTTCATGAAATAAAACTATGAATCAATCTACAGTGATCTTTCATTTATTCAACAGGATGACACTTCAGCACTCAGTTTTGAAATAAGGGCAACAGCTTTTCCAGAGCCGCATCCAAAAGTTATTGAAGTAAACAAGGATGTCAATGTTGGACATGTAAGACTACCTTTCTAAACTGAAACATTACGACTGTAGGACAAATAGTATTGCTGGGGCGTTTAGTAAGAAAAATAGATTTTGACTAGATCATGGAGGACTTGGAATACTTGACTGAGAGTTGGTATTTTCCACAACTGGAAAGAGGGGATGACAGCTTTTTAAGGAGTTGAATATGGTAGGATGGATTGGAGGAAGAACCACTGAAAGCAGCCTATTTCTGCTAATCAGTTACCAATGTTTCCTATGGTTATGTTCGAACCAGCAAGAGGATGGGATGGGATGGGTTGTTCTAACTACTGTTGGGGATTGTGGAGGGACTGCACAGGAAATAGGAGCAATATTTTAAACTGGTGGTTCTTTATTTCGGTTAATTTATATAGGTTTGGCTTGAAGGACTACATCATCAAATACCCAAACGTCATTTGACTATAGCAATTATTTCAAGTAGCTTGATACTTGGACTTGCTTTACTTTTATTGATTTCATGTGTTATGTGGAAGGTAAGCCTTTCTTTAATAATTGCCAATGTTAAACCACTCAAAATGCCATCCTTGACTTTCTTAAAGCCAATTTGTGCCCCCCCCCAAGTGAATATATAGTACTGATTTCATCATACTTCTCTCCTAACTTCAATACCAAAGTCCTTCTAGAAAAATATGCCTTTGAGAAACACTGCACATTATGTCAAATGTCAATTTTAAAGAGTTTACACATGCAGCACTCAGTCCTGCAGCAACGGGTGGGGGCGCTCTTTAACCCCATATTTTCCAACTAATTTTTACTGATTACATGGGACACAGTTTAAGAAATATAGCTGATCCTCAAATGTCATTTCATTCAACTTTGCTTTGTTCTAAGGTTAGGAACTTAACTGTTGTTTATATCAATCAGCTTATGATAAAATTGGTTTTGTTACACATTGTTTTACTTAAAGTCATAGAAACTATGAACAACATTAAGTTTTCATTGACTGTTTAGATATTTTATATGACTGTAATAACTACACACTAGTGATTATACAATGACTTTTTCAGGCTGGCTTCTTTAAAAGACAGTACAAATCCATCCTACAGGAAGAAAACAGAAGAGACAGTTGGAATTACGTTAACAGTAAAAGCAATGACGATGATTAAAGACTTCTTTCAAATTGAGAGAACTAAGACTCAGGTATATAATAAAGATTTAAGACATTGTTTACAAGAACCCATGAACTTGGCTTTGCCCAGAGTTTTTCATATACTTCTTTTACTCATTACCTTGTGACATATTATGTCTTAAGGCAAATGAAAAATCCACACACTGACATTCTTTAAGACAATATAAAACTGAAAGGTGATAATATATCCAAATGTATTCTTTCAGTTCTTAAATGTATGGAAAACACTAAAACACTCAATTTATTCAAGATATGTAATCCCTGGAACATCTTTGAGACTTGTTTGAAATATGTTCTTTAAAAATATTTAGCAGAATTATTTTCAAAGAGCTGTTTCCAAATTTCCTAATGAATAAAAGACCATTGTCATTGTCAAGCATATTTTACCTTTAAGACCTTTACTTGTAATATATTTCCTATGGGCTTTGATCAACAACCATTCAGCAGTCTATGATTATTATGGGCCTGAAGAGCAAACTTCAAACTGAACTTATATACACTGGTTTGAGCTTAATGGGATGACTTCTGGGTAAATATTGTTTTTACAGCTATGGATTTCTTCTTTCTGTATATACCTAACTTTAAAATATATATATATATATATGTTCATATAGGTATAAATCCATGATATGAATCCTCTCCTGTAACATAATATTTTCAAGGGTACCAGGGAGTAAATTTTAAAAATCCATTATTAGTCAAATTTTTTGTTTACAAAACAACAGTACTTAAGAATTTGCATTTATATTCTGAAGCAGATTGTGAATGTTGCACTTTAGCTGGTATTTGAAGTATAAATACACTGATCTATGTAAAATATGCAAACTGTACCTCACAAATAATTTTTAAAAATCAAAGCTCTGCAAAAACAATGATTAGGGGACAGTATTTCATGCTGATACTCTGTAAAATGGTAACTGGATGTTACTCTTTTCTATTGAAATGTAAATGTTAAACATCCTTCCATCAGGTCTATAAGAGCAATCTCTTCTGCATGGAAATGGGGAAACAAATTTCAGAAATTTAACTATATAAATTTAAAAATACAGATTTAGCTTATATCCAGTGAATATACATTTTTTATTGGTTGTCTTGATTCTTTTTTATATAATGAAATAGTTTCTGGATTTTAAATAATTTATCTTTTAATGCCTTTACATTTACAACTATAAACTTTTTATAATATTTATTCATGCATATGAACTAGATGCTGATTGTAGAATATAATTTCATCTGAGCTGGGCTAAATCTATCTTTATATGTATAAGAAGACTGTGGCCAAATTTTGAAAATCTGTTAAGGATGTGATCAAATAGATAAATTAGAATAGATAAATATTTCTTTATAGGAAGTCCCTGCCAACAGCTGTCTTCTGCAGACTGCCTAATTCCTCTAAGTTATCTGTCACAGGCCTGCAGTCTGTGATTGGTGGAGAGTGAGAGATACGTGGAGATTTGTGAAACCCAATCTCTATGAGCACGAAACCTCCTGAACTCTGTGTGCCAATAGAATTTAATTCCATTTATAATATTTGAAAGTTTTTTTGTGTGTTTTTTTTAGCAGAAGCTATTTTTGGTTTTTCATTATAAAAAGCCAAGTAGTTCAGGAGAATGTCTAGACTCATTGGTGGAAAATCAAACCCAAATTTAGAATTTCTTTCTCAAGGGTGATCCCTGAGGGAATTTAAATTTGGTTCTTTCCTATTCAGAAATAATACATTTCAGGTATTACTGAAAACAATGTGTTATAATTGCCAGAAAACATGACTTTCAGGAGCAAGTGGAACAGCTCCCTGTTGGGCCAGATTCTGCCCAGTTAGATATTTTGCAGAGTTTAAAATAAATTTTGTTATAAACTTTAATATTATCTGTATTATGAATTTTGAAACCCTACCACTTTAAAGTAAGACATGAACTCAACTGAGTTTCAACTTTCAGAGACTATTCACAAAATTGGTACCATAACAACTTAGAAAAAAAAAGAGGGGTTCTTTTTTTGACAGGTAGTCTAGGTATTGGAGAAATTTTGAAAAGTAATAGTTCTATTTCTGGTTAGATCTAGTTTTGTAATTTTAACTTGAACCTCCCTGGACTAGGTACCTCACTAGGAAAATCAGGGCATTCTTACTTGAACTCTGTGGTCTATTTGTACCAAGCTATATAGCATATTTGACATCATAATTGATGGACACAAACCCTGAAAAATGAAAGAATTTAAATTATTTCACTTAGGAATTATCTAGGTTAAATATAGATATAGCATCATGTCTAAATCTAAAGTATATAAAAAGTATATAAAATGTTTACCAGAATTTAAAGTTTTTGGTATATTTAATATCTTGGTTCTTTAAAGACCTCAAAGCTAATTTTTAGCAACATCAAAAATAGCAAGCAATTAAAAAATCAGATTTTTTTTCCTGTTAGGATATGTGTTTAAAACATGTCCCTTCGTATTAAAATTTCAGTTCATACGTTTCTGTTATATACAACTACATGTTACTTTGGAATCATTCATTTCTTCCATGCTTTCTCCATAAAGACTGATAAGTCTTGGGTGCAATCTGTAAAAAATAAAATAATATATATAATTGATCAGCCTATCATTCTGTTACTTTTCACACATACACCCATTGGGTATGGTGCTTAATACCGAATACAAATCTAATGATAGCCAACAGAAACATACACATTCATGGCAGGGTGTCTGATAAATCAGCATTGGATATTACTATAAAGCCTTCTTAACTGATTCCCTTGACTGACTAAAGTTCTCCATTGCTTCTATAAAATGCAGCCAACTGTACCTATAGAAAGCTTACATCCAGTAGGCTACCCAGGGCATCTCTGCACACCACCTGTTGAGTCATAAAGCTCATAAGAATGATTTTGCATGTTCCTAAACATGTCTGCACCAGTTGCTCTTGTTACTTAATTGATATGTAAAATTGTTCCTATGTAAATTAGGTTAAATGCTTTGGAAAGACTTGATAAATGCAAACTACTGAATACAAAGTGTTATAGTATTAATTACTGGTGAAAGGAAATTTAAAAGACTAGTGGATTAAATTGTAATAATCTGCTACTTAGATGGCATCACAAGGTTTAAACTTTTGACCCATTTTTTATAAATTCAAAATGGCAATTGTACACATGTATTATCTGTATAGTTTATTAAGAATAATTCAGAATGCCAGTGTAGACATAACCAAAGAAAATGCATTAATTCTCCGTAGCAACTGATGAATAAGTGTAAAGTCATACTTTGTTAAAAATTGTACATTAATCTGATTTGCTAATGTAAAAAAATATACCTAGCCAACTGCTTCCTCTGATAGTTACAGGAAGAAGGCTTCCACTATACTATTAGTTTTGTGTCGACGGGTGGACATAAAGCAGTGAAATACTTAGACTTACTTAACGTGGACCTCTGATGTAACTTCCATTAAGTCACCATCCACATTCCAAGGGAAAATGTCCTCTGAAGCAGCTTCATGCAGCCGATCCTCCGCCTCCAGACTGCGTGCACTGGTTTTATTCCTTGGGTCCACTTTTACTTCTTCAACAGTGTAAGTCTCGACAAATGGAAAACTGAACTAAATAAAACAAATGGACCTCAATGGACACTTCTCCAAAGAGGACATGCAGATGGTCAAGAGACGTGTGAAAAAATGCTCAAAGTCGCTAATCACCAGAGAGATGCAAATTAAAATAAGAATGCAGTACCACCTCACACCCATCAGAATGGCTCCCACCAATAATCAGCACGCAAGTGCTAACAAGAACATGGAGAAAGGGGACCCTGGTGCACTGCTGGTGGGACTGCAGGCTCAGACAGCCACCGTGGGAAACAGTATGGAGGTTCCTCAAAAAATTAAAAGTGGATCTGCTGTTTGACTCAGCAACCCCACTTCTGGGAATATAGCCTAAGAATCCTGAAACAGCAATCAGAAAGAATATATGCACCCCGATGTTCATGGCAGCGCAGTTTACAATAGCTAAGATCTGGAAACAGCCCGAGTGCCCATCAGTAGATGAGTGGACAAAAAAGCTGTGGGACATTCTCACCATGGAATACTACGCAGCTATAAAGAAGAAGGTGCTCATACTCTTTGGAGTGGATGGACCTGGAGAATATTATACTAAGTGAAATAAGCCAGTCAGAGAAAGACAAACATCACATGATCTCACTTATATGTGGAATCTAACAAAATAAACTGATGAACAAACTAACAGATCTCAGTGGGGGGCGGGGGAACAGGAAGAGATTCACCAAAGAACAAATATGCATAACCCACGGACACAGACGACAGCATGGGAATGGCCTGGGGTGGGGCCGGGGTGAGGGAAAGGGGGGCAAAGAGGGGGTATTACAGATGTCTCCCATTTTCTGTCAAAATAAAAATAATGCAAATAATCATGGTACTTCCTTTATCTTTAACTGCTAATGCACACTAAGAAAGTTCACTGTGTTCTCTCTTGCACATAAATATCAACATACATGCTTTGAAACTCAAATTATGACCAGGGATCCCCAATTTCTCTGGAAGAAAAGACCCTTCTGAAGCTTTCCTACCTCATTTAGATCTAGCAGCTGGCAAACTTGTTTTATGACAATAGTAAATGTCTATGAAATTGTATACAGTAATGATATTGTAGAATTTCCAATGAAAGACAATCTTTAATATTCATCTGTTGATACAGAAGATTTATATAACCCACTGACTTGATTATTAACTTGTCAACTAGTTTAGCTGATATAAAGTAAACTCTAGTGTAAGCTTCACACTTGGAATTTAATTAAGAAAAACCTAGGTCTAAACTTATAAAGGCAAAAAAAAAAAAAAATTCAATCAAACGTTTCACAGGTGTTTGCCTGCCTTGTCCCCACTTTAAAGGTGGACACAAGTCGCAAGATAATTGTGTTTGCTTACTGCCCACTCTAGAATGGTGCAAAGTAACCTTCAAATTTTAATTTGTCTTATTTGCCTAAGGAAACTATAGTGAAAAAATATTACGTGTTTTCTGAAATATCTAAGAAAAAGTAACCTAGTAGCTTTAGCAGAATGCACAGTAACTACTCATTTTAGTTTTCAAATAAATGGTATGAGGTTTATTCATATTATCTACATGTTCGTATCTTTTTCCTTCCACGTATAAGCCTCAATGAAGCACAGAATTTTAAAAGTTGACAGAAAACTAAAGTTTTCCCAAACACCCTTATTTTATATACTATGTAGAAACCAAGGCCCAGCAGATTTTACAGTTTTACAGGAGGTGTAATGAGAAGACAGAGGCTGCAAACAAATCCCTGGAGAAACACTAACATTTAAGGGTTTTAAACTTCCTATGAAAAATGATGGTCAATGTGAATGTAGAAATGTATGGACAGTGAAAACAGAGTGGACAGTGCACAGAGGTGGGGGAGGCGAGATGAGTCACACCGCAAATGATGGTTTTCAGTATGCCCTACAATTGTTGATATAAATGAACATTCAGTTCAACCTGCTAAGGATGGTTCACTAATTCTCATTCTGAACAATATCCCTAGTAGTATGTAATTTTATCATTAATTTACTTCATATTTCAATATAACACTAAATTTTCTATTTTCTCTTTGAACGAAAACCCAATCAAACAAAACAAAACAAATACATATATACATAAAACCACCAAGCCATAGCTCAAAGAAGGCCAACCTGTATTAGTACTGGTGGATGCTTTTCCAAATTTGGAGGAAGCACAGGTTGGAAAAAAGTATATTCAGAAGAAAATAAAGCCTTCTTATGAGGTAGGACATGATGTCAATCATGCAGCATATCTCTGTCCATGATTAATAGCTTTGCACATAAGTAAAAAAGGGATTACTATACCTGATTTTTAACACTGGCGTATCTTTTCAGGTGTTTTATAAATTCTGGTCGAGAAGTGTTCCGTGCAATTATAAGAGCCATACTTCCATTATTTAATCTGAAATTAAATATTTGTATTTGACATTGTTTATTAAGAGATTACACCAGAAATCGCTTTCTATTGATCCTTCTAACAAATATAATGTTTACTAGAAGTTTTAGGCAAGAAAGATAAACCATCATATTAAATTTATTTAAAATTCTTAAATCATATTTTGCTGTTATATCTGCACTGAAATTGGAAACCAGAATTAAATATAAAATCTCAACAACTGGTAAATAAACATAAATAAATAAAGTAGGCAAAGTGACATAACATAATAAAATCATGTCAATAAAACCCAAGGAATATTATTTTATCCTCAGTGATATTATAAAATCAGAGTTACTGACTGGTCGTTTTTCCAGTTTAACAGCTGTTGTGAACTTACTCTGATGACAAATTCCTTAAAATGTCTAATATTATACAGTCAAGGACAGAATACCTCTTCATAATATTCTAGCTAGCCAAGATTTGGGGGGCGGGGGGGATTACTTTGAAAGAAAAATTTGGTTTATAGAAAAGTATCGATGATTCCATAAACACTTACTAACCTGGTATTAGGTGCCAAGCCTTTAGGTGCCACTGAACACAAGCAAGGAATTGCCATGATGCTGACATTCAAGAACTGACCCTGGATCATCTGCCACTGGTCATTACAGTCTAAAGACAATGAAAGTGATTGGTTACCTTCCCTCACCAGAGCAGAATGTCAATAGAACCTGGCTCAGTTCTCAAGGAGGTACTTTTAGACTCACCAGATTTGGGAGATCCCTGTGCCCTCCTAAAAATAAGAAAACAAAGAAAAAATCAGAAAAAAATAACATCTATTAAACATGAGAAGATTATAAAATCGTACATTTCATATTAAGTATTTTCTTAGAAAGTAAAAATATGTGAATAATTGCATTACTAAATTATATTGTATTGATTCATTTACAGGTGTTATCAGTAAAATGATCATTTTAAAGACTAGAGCACTTCCTTTGTGTGACTTTGATTAATATTTATATTCCACACTAGACTGAAACTCTGATGAGGACAGAAACTATGGGTTCTGTTAACTTGTCTGTTTTTTGACTCATGTATCCAAAGTGCTTGGAATATATTAGGCACTCAATAAACAGCTGTTGGATGGATAGATGACGGACGGGAGGGAGGGAGGGAGGGAGGGAGGGAGGGAGGGAGGGAGGGAGGGAGGGAGGGAGGGAGGGAGGGAGGGAGGGAGGGAGGGAGGGAGGGGAGGGTTGTTTCTAAAGACAGAAACCAAACTACATGCCTACTAGAATCTGTAGGACTCCATGATTCTATATTATTCTCTAATATGTTAGAAAAGCAACCAAAGGTCATAAGTCTAATAAATTGTTTATACTGAACTATTTTATGCTACAAAGATACAGATGTAGATATTACTTTGAGCTTTTTAACCTACCTTTCTTGTAAACCTGGAGAGCTGTTAAGTGGTAAAAATGATATTTCACAGTCCTCTGGCCTAAAATACAATGAAATTTGTCATTAACAGTCACTGATTGTGGGATATGAAATTCTTGATTTAAGAAAAAGAGACTTACTTAAGCTTTGCCAGTGCCTTAATTACAGCAAAATCCCTCCGTTGGTTAGGGGACATCCATCGATGTTTCTCTGCCAAGGCCAGAGTTCTTCCACCAAAGCCAAACATGGCTGAGAACCCAAAGCGAAGCAGCTTGCCAGCAGTGCTAAAGGTACAGACATCCACCGGTTGTATGTGCCCTTGAATTATATTAAATATTAGTCAATCAGTGAGTGCACAGTGGTGCCAGCTGACAGAAGAGCATATTTATTTACTTATAGAAGACCTCAAGCTACTTTATACCATAATGAATATCTTTGCTTTCTCTTTCTCTCTCTTTACCTACAACTACTGCAACTGCCATTTGCAACTTTCTCCATTACTACGGGAAGAAACACAAAGCAGGAGATTTTGCAGCTTACAGCTATTTCGTATAAATCATGGTTAGGGAGTGATGTGGTATGTGCAAAGTAAACTTAGATTTAACAGTAGTTTTGCACTGTGTTTATCTGAGTTTATGTGGTTTCCATCAATTGGGATCATAAAAGGTCTAGTGGATGTACCCTGGATGAAAAGTGTTATCATGTGTTTGTTTTCTTTCTTTTAATAACATAATCCCAGCCCTAGAGTCTTGGTACAAACAACAGTATCGGATATACTTAAATAGCGTGCATGGATTTTCCTGACCGGGTTATAAAATTGTGATCTTACACATCATTACAATATTTTTTTCTATCAAGATTATAGCAAAACTTCATTTACTGCTCTTTATAGCATCTGCGTTCTGAAAAAAATAGGCAGTCCAAACAGTGAAGCTTTGCCTAATTGACTTTTGGGGTTTAATTAAACATTTCTTTGCTTTGAGAGACAAAAAACCTATCTTTCCTCATGCAAGTCTGACAGAAATAAAGAAACCTTCCTACATTAATATAAAAACTTCCTTATAAAACAAACTTCTTTGAAATAACTCTTACCCATTATAATGTGCAAAGTTGCAGTTACCACGTGAGGGATTCCATGGAGGGAATGTGCTAATACATTGGTAGAGCCTGCCAAGTCAATTTTAAAACACATACAATCAATGTAGCATAGGTGTTAAATCAACCATTTTCTCTCCCTTTATACAGATATCATTATGTAATATTCAGATGATAAATTCATGGAAATTTATGTTTCCATTCATGGTTTACATGCACATCAAATGGTTACTGGATGATTGTTTAATCTTCAAACAACTTAAAATTTTTTAAATCACTTAGAGTATCTCCTTGCTTACAGCTTTTTCCATCATGAATGTCTATTCTCTACCAAAAACTACTAGCTATATCAAAGTCTATTCTATCCAACTTTAATAAATGGGCTTCTAACTTCTATACCAAAAGAAGCACCAACAGCAGAAGAAGGGTGTTTCTGGAGAGCAGAGACAAATGCATAAATACATAAATAATAAAAATCTAAGAAATAATAACTAAGAAAAATATACAAAATCACTACAAAGTACAAAAGACATGCTTTAAATACATTAAATGCATCTCAGAGATAAGCTCTCACCCAAACAGGGATATTCCCCTTTATTATCTGACAAATGGTATCTTAGATGAAGAAAATATTTAATTCCATGGTATTTGCCATCATATGAAAATCTCGATTGAGACATTATAGACTTCTGAGTTTCATAATCATTAAGATAACTTAAAATCCATATGAATTTTTCTTACCTAAAGAAGAAAAGGCCTCTCTCAAGTCAGGCCTCTGTAACATTTGTATCTCTGAGATCCTGGGGTAAAAGCCTGCTTCTGAAGGGGAAAATACCAGCGAGGCCCTGCCATTCCCAGGAGGTAAAAAGGGTTTAAAATTAAGCTACCAGTTTTCTTCAATTAAAGAATATGAGAAAGAAATCCAGTAACCACTGAGGTTTGAGAAAACAGGGATGTGTTATGTACTGTGGCTTTCAAGGCAAAGACTTGCCCCTGGGTTTGTCAATCAGGAACATTCCTGTGCGGTCGCACGTGGACCTCTTCAGTTTGTGTCACTTTGAACCGCTGTGTGCTTGGGTTGCTCCGCTGGAAAAGCTGAGGTAACTCAGACATTATCCACCAAGACTGTCATTAAAATAATAATGATCATTAGAGATCTATGTAAGCATTTATGATTTACAGACCTCGAATAATTCCACCTTAACCAACTGGTAAATTGGTTCCTATTGCTTGATCAAAAAGCAAGTTATCCTCTGACCCTTGCTACTCAGAATACGGCCCAGGGTCCAGCAGCAATGACAATACCTGGGTGCTTACTAAGACCAACTCCTGGGCCCTACTCTAGACCTACAGAGTCAGAGTCTACACTGTGTAAGATGCTCAGGTTAGGTGTATGCGCATTAACCTGGAGAGTCACTCCTAGAATGCGTGGTCTCGGGAGCAGCAGAATCAGCATTACTTGGAAGCTTCTTTTTAAAAAAATTTATCTTTATGGTTGAAAGTACTATAGATGTCCCCTCCCCACACACATATTGACCACCTCCCTCCCGCTCCCTCGGCCTCCCCAGGCCTTCCCAGCACCATTGTCTGTCCATGGGCTACGCATGTATGCATATAAGTTCTTTGGTTCATCTTTTCCCGCCACCCCCCTTCCCTCTGAAATATGTCAATCTGTTGCATGCTTCAATGTCTCTGGATCTTTTTTGTTTGTCAATTTATTGTGTTCATTAGATTCCACATATAAGGAACTTACTTTAAAAAGGCATATTTCTGGGTTCCATGTACAACCCATGGAAATGGAATGCCTGGGAATGGGGCCCAGGTAGGTGTCCCTGTTTTAGCAGGTTCTCGAGGTGATTTTTATGCACCCTAAGGTTTCAGAACAAGTGGTCCAGAAACCTGTTACTCAGTGGATCTTTACCTAGGAGTCAAATACCTAGTTCTTCGACTCTATAGGCTGCCCTTTCGCCATCTAACTGCTAATTAATCTGGACTGGGGGTGGGAAGGTTGGGGGAGGAAACAAGTTAATCTATTTTGCTTCCCAGTCAAATTTATGGTAAAGATTTTGGAGGAGGCCACATAATTAGAGATATTTAGGATATCAAAGGATTACAGTACTCCATGAAACACATTTCCTCCATTACCATGGTTAATTAGGAATGGCCATAAATGCATTCCTCTAGAAAGGTTATTAAAAAGCATAATGCAATGTTGTCATGTGCAATAGAGAATGACACATATCATGACTCAAGAAAATAAAGACTGTTTAGTCCTTGTGAGTTTGAAGTATGCTAAGCATGCCCAAGCACAAATGCTTTTAGAATGCTAGAGATCAGGGTTGCTGTTTTTTAATTTTTATGTCTTAGGCATTGCAACTTTGCAACTTTCCCTTAATTCCGTAGAACTTGGCAGTGATGACAGGCATGACCAAAAGTCAGAATATTATTTGTCATATTCTACTCTAATTAACCTGTACCTTAGTCCTTAAGAATGGGTTTCTAGGTTCTAAATTAAAAAGAAATAACACTGTAATAACTATGTATGGGGCCAGGTGGACACTGGAAATATCAGGGGGAACACTTTGTAAAGTATATGATAGTCTAACCACTATGCTGTACATCTGAAACTAATACAAAATAACATTGAATGTAAATTGTAATTGAAAAAAAAATTTTTTTTAATTAAAAATAGCCCTGGCCAGTGTGGCTCAGTTGGTTGGAAGGTGGCGAGTTCCGTTCCTTGTCAGGTCACATACGCAGGTTGTGGGTTCCATCCCCAGCTGGGGCACACACAGGAGGCAACTGATCTGTTTCTCTCTCACATCAATGTTTCTCTCTCCCTCCTTTTCCCTTCTTCCTCTCTCTAAAATCAATAATAATATATCTTCAAGTGAGGATTAAAAGAGCAAACTTTAAAAATAAATAAATGAAGTCCATGGTGGGGGGGAGTTCATGAGGAAAGTGGATGTAAAATTGTAAAACTATAGACTGCTCTATAGTTTTATTTGGATAATCTAAAAGAGTACAATTTACTGAAACAAAATATGATTCATCTGAAAAGATGTCTACATGCTAAAAGAACATGCTGCTCACATAAATAACAACTATGTAATTTTAGCATTCTCACGAAAGCTGTAAATGTTCTACTTCATTGTAAACATTTTAATTAGCCTGAAAAGTTATTTTTCTTAATGCTACCAGCAACTTTGCTCACTTGCCACCTTCCCAGACTTGTTTAAAAAAAAAAAAATGCGCCAACTACAGAGTAAGGACAGAAGTAGCAGTTCATGTAAAGCATGACTGATGGAAGCACCAGCCAGAAGCCAGGGAGGCAAAAAGAAAAAGAAAAAAATTGTCCTTGGAAGTGCAAGCACTTCTGCAGAACAATTAACTTAATTAACCAGACACCATGAATATTCATAAGGCTGTTAATGTCTCCCACATCTAAACAGATAAATGTGATGTAATGACTTCCTAGTCAAGCATATCTAAAATTCTCAGGAAAACTGCACCTACACTTTGGTTCTGTGCCCGAAATATCATAGAAATTAACAGTCCCTTGGCAATATTTTATTTTCCTCAAATTAATTGGAAAGCATGAATTTATTTATGTGAACTCTATAGGAATATATCGTTTGCCGCCATCAGTATGTAGATTGAGCCTTGTTTTACAACGGCTGGATTGCTTTTTTTATTTTTATGCCCTCTCGGGCTTTTTCTCTATCTTCTCCCCAAGCCCACACAGGCACACCCTTTAATCCAAATCTCTCTGTATAGTTCCTTAGCACCAGTTCCCATAGCAACAAACACCATTGCTAATGGCCAGCAGTTCAAATATAGGCTTCTCCACATCTGATCCATCTGAGTCTGGCCATAATTCAGCAGCTTAGTCTGTTGGCTCAGTGTAGTAATTTACTAAACACTCTCCCTCTGGGTGTCTCTCTTCAGGAGGCAAATGGCTTCAAAGGCAAACTGTCTTCTGTGTTCAGCTTGGAAACTTCCTGCCTAGCTCTTGTTCTCACTCAATCAAAGCCCTGAGCAGGCACAGAGTCCTCATTAAATACATCCTACACATGACGCCCTCCTCCTATTAGATGGGATCCATAAGCTGAACTCCTATACTGTCACCAGAGTTTTGGCAACAGGCTACATCTTCTAAATAATAAGTATTTAAATGGCATTTCTACATATCCACTGTACACAGGACATGCTTTCAAAATCAGAGAAGCTTAAAAAGCATTACTATGATAAAATTTGATGCTGCTCCTTTATAACACAGCCACCAGTTTCTCTAACTATTCACTTTATGCCAAACGCGGACCTGTGGGGATACCCATCTTTCCACTTTTGATGCTAGGGAGTCAACAAGTGACCCACCTCACAAGCGACAGTACTGATGAAGAAAAACGGTGACCTAAGCATATCCGCTAAGCATATCCACTATGCATGAAGAAAGATGGGAAAGTTCCATCATCATAGACAGAGAGCTACTACAAGGGCACAGAAAGGTCCCAGTGGCTGGCCCCATATACACCTTTGCCTTCTTTCTGAGTTGAGGTTACTTTGTTCCTTTCTTAAAGACCGCCACAGGTTTTTCTCTCTATGCTTTACAATTATCAGTGTATATGAAAATACTCTTTTAAATTCTTGTCTGTATGACAGACTTTATACTCTAAACGAACATGTGTATATCTTTTGTTCTTTGTCAATGCTAAATATACGGAAATCTATACTAAATGAATGTTATTATCAAATGGGTAGAACATTAATTTTTTTCAACCATGTGCATTCATAGGAAATAATAATTGTTTCTGACCCTCATGTTCTCTTGCTCCCTTCCCCGATCACGAAGCTCCTTAGAACAAGCTCCCAGGGAGTTGCTCCCTTGCTCTGAACTCCCATTGTTTCCTAGTGTTTATCAAATGCCATTCAGACGCCTTCCTGTGGCATCCATGAGCCACCAGAGTTTGCCTCTATTTTGATACCATTATCGTCCAACAAAGGGTCCATTTTCTGTTCCTCAACACTCCTGGGTTTTGCCTTGGAATGTTACTTTTGCAGTCAAAAAACAAAACAAAACTCATTCTCATTCTTCCTCAGGCCAGATCCTATCCAATCCACTTTTAGGCCTAATTCAAGTGTTACTCTACAACATCATCCTTACATCCATTCACTTAATAAACCTAATCATTGAGTGTTCGCTGTGTCACACTGGATTCTATTCTAGTTGCTGGAAATACCACAGTCAGAATAAACCTGTTGGTGTTTTCAAGGTTACCTGTTTATACTTTGATTAGGGTGATTACCACACTTTATCTCACATGAAATTATGAGCAGTTTGACTGCAGTGGCCCCATTTTGAAATTTAATTATCTGGGACTGTGTGATCATTAGACCTTCATATGGAAAGGTAGAGTATTGATGATCTCACTTATCCATTGGTTCACTATGGATTAGGCCCTCAGCATACACCACCTAATTTAATACTACAATGACCTTGTAATGAAGTGAGTATCAGGTGGGTTATCTCCTTCTGTAGATTAGAAAACTGAGGCTCAAAGAAATTAAATAACTTGTCCAAGTCTCACATTTGCTAGTGGAGATGCTAAGCCTGGGTCTTTCAGACTCGAAGTCTATGCATTTAACTCTATGTTACACTGTCTAGGTCAGGAAGTAAAACAGGGAAAGAGAGAAGGAGTCCAATTAGCAAGCTCATGGCCACTCCCTTGCCTGCTGGTATCACGCCGAGTGGAAGCTGTGCTGGGACAGGAGTCAGGATGTTGTCTGTTTCCAGGCCAGCATTCTTCTGGGCCCTAAGGAGCAAAGCATGGGCTACTTCACTGGCAGAACCATCTCCACCAACACAGACGACACTAGAAAAAAAGGAATTAAAACAATGCAAAACTTCAAAATAATTGATAGTAATTCATGAGATCTAGACATCAAAATATTAGTCTTATGTATTCTATGTGCATGATTACTACACCCCTTCAAACATTTTAGCATGTGTCAGTGGATAAGAAGACACTAGCACTGCACAGGTAAGCTTGACTTCATGAATGTAATACCTAGATGATATCCATACACTAAGTATTTTTAAATGGGTAAAGAGGTATTAGGACATTTGAAGATGTGAATTCATGTCTGAGGTCCATTTTGCTCTGTTAATATCCAAAAACATATTATTCTCATTTTGTTAATAATAATGATGTGCAATTCATTTCACTAATGCAAACCAAAGTCATAAAGTCCTGCTAATTTTCAATATAGCTCTGAAAAGACAGCAATAAAAGTCATGTAAAATATGAGGCTTTAATTTAAGGGACTGCTAATTATCATTAGTATATGGATGTAGTAATTGCAAACCTGAACCAGTTTTCATCTCCTGGACATTACTGCTAAATGGCACTTCCAAAATTAGTGTTATTGCCCTTTGACCCTAGTCAGTACAGCTAATCTTTTTTAAGACTACTACAGGGGTGTGGAGGTGGGACTCCATGAAATCAATACATAAGACATCAGACATTTGTTTCATAATCATTTTTATTTAAAAGATTCAAAATCATCTTAAGTAGCAAAATCACCTCAATTTTCACAAAAGGAAGATTTTGTTCTTGAAAGTAGGTGTCACAACTCAAGGTCAACAAGGACAGAGAAAAAAGGAAGAGTGTGTTCAGTCTAAAGGAGAGGCCCTTCTCAGATCCCACCCACGCACATCATGGGGGGACAGGTGTAGAGGACCACATCTGTTTTTTCTAGAGAAGCCACAGATTCTTATTTTGGGTTGCTTCTCTTAATCTGTAAATACTACCATTCTATCTATTTAAAAACTCTATGTGCCAAACAAAACAGTCTGCGGGCCATAATCAGCGGGGGTTACTGGTTCCCTAAGCTCCAGAGACTGGTGAATCCAGAGGCTGAGGGAACTTTTCCACCAACTCTCTCCACCTTGCTCTCAGCCTGGCAGCCCATGCACCCAGTTGAGGTTTAGCTCTATGGTTGCACGTAGCCTGGGCAATCCAGATCCACTCTAGTTAGAAGAGGCTCCAGGATATGCAATATGACCCAGGCCATTTTTGGCTCATGATATTATTTTATTTCTAAACTGATTCCACAGGTTCACATTGTGGAAATGCAGGAGGCAGCCCATCAATGACTCTCTCTCATCATTGATGTTTCTGTCTCTTTCTCCCTCTCCCTTCCTCTCTCTGAAATCAATAAAAACATATTTAAGATATTATTTTCCTTTCCTACATATAAAACCTAATGAATATAGCCTTATGAGAGTTTTATTATTTTGAAAATCAGTTTACCAGTATAACTAATATGGAATCAAATGAGTTAGGAAGATATATATTTATTTATGTTGACTACTGCTAGGTCATTAAGATCACCTCCAGATGTAGTTACTTGACCTAAGGAATATACTTAATACAAACGTATCACAGGGGTCTGGATACTACAAGGGGGGATCAACTTTTATAATGAGCTAATTTAACCACACTTAAGAGTTACCCTAAAACATAATCCTTAGAGTAACCAATATTTTGCAAATGGTTTATCTTATGTTTTTAGAATAAGTCAATTTCTTCTTGCCATAGCCCCAAACAGAATAATTCTGTCTAGAAAAGTACATTTAGGGACTAATATCTTATATATAAAAGTAAAATGAAAATGTTTTAAATGGGTGTTTGTGTATTTATCTATCAACCAATACCATCTTTGAAATGTTTAATATATTACTGAAATTTTTGTTTAAAATTTTTTTTGGAAAAGATACTTTTCTCTAACCTAGTTATACAGATATCATGGCCAGTGTGATAAAATGCCAATGTTAGCCAAATGATGTCTAGATTAATGTGGGTCTAGTTAACGGTGAAATTAACAGAAGAAAAAAAAGTGTAATTCAATAAATTCAATTAGAAAACTCTGTGCAACAAAATAGGAAAATATTAGTATATTTTTGCCTAAGAGCTACAGATTAGCTTAATCATATTCACACTTGTACATTCAGCTGTTACTGCTTCAAGTCTTTTCTTTGCCTTTACAAAACTTCCTATTCATGCCCAGAATAAATAGGGGCCAATATAGAAATACGCTCCTAAAGTTTTAGCAACAGGATCTGAGTGTTTGCTAGAACACTGAAGTTGCATACCAGCTGTAGTGATCGCTGACACAGGGTTCCTGTTGGCTTTCGAAATACATCCCAATGTATCTTCGTAGAAACATATGTAACTCGTTAATCTTACAAATAACATTTCTTAAACAGTACTTACCAAATCAGTTTTGCTTTACTGAATAATATACATAGACTCTTTTTTGGATCTTAACCTCTCTGTGTCTAAAACCATTTACATGATTCCCTAATCACTCTGTCAACAGCTCCTCCAGAGTCAGGCAGACGCGCTTCAGCTCATTCTTGAAGAAATGACAGACCCTCTCTCATCAAAATTCCATAGAATATTGAGGTTACCTTACACCACCCTTGAGTCTTTTGAATACATTCTACAAAAAGTGTTCCTATATAGCTACTCTTCGAATGGGTTCAGGAACAGGGAACTCAGGAACAGGGAACTAGGACATTCATTTTCAAACGGTTCTTATTGTTAGAAAATTGTTCTTCTAAAGAGTTTAAAGAAACTACATTTCCATCGTTCTCATATACCTCTCTATGTAATTCTAAGGAGAGTAAAATTAAAAATGACCATTTTATTAAGATCCCAACCACCATATCAGTTTCTACTGGAAAAACTGAGCCCAAAGAAATCAATGCGCTACTTCAAGGCTCTTAGAAAACAGATAACTTTCAATAAAAAAAATTAAATTATAATAAGTCCTAAATAAATCAGCATGCTAGAGTTTAGAAACAGTTAATTACTGGAATTCAATCATATAATGGTCAGGCCAAACTATTCGGTTAAAAAAAATTGGGGTATCCACTAAAGGATCTCCATAATTTTTTTAGTGCCACACTGCAAAATAACAATAAGAATTGAGTTAGTTCAGGTAAAGAGGAAAATATACCTTACAGAGCTTGAGCAATAGTCTTTCATCATTCTGCAAAGTTCTCATTGAACCTCGCAAAGTATAATTACCAATGGAAATTATTTATAGATACCACATTTAGATTAGATGTCTCCTTGTGATTAGATTTCTCCTTTGGCTTTTCTATACCTGATCTTGAGAGGTGGATGACTATGCCATAGTATCATAATTATCATTCATTGTTATTACAGATAGGAAAGAAATAGAGCCTAACTACATACATGTTTAAAACTTATAAGTCCCAAATATATAGCTAAAAACTAATGAAAACATTTAATAATATAAACTATATGACATATATAGGTTAATAATATAACCTACCCATCAAATCCCTGCAGCTCGCATTCCTTTAGCAGTGACAGAGCATGCCCTTCATATTCCGTTACTATTTAAAAAACACAAAAGGTGAAAGTTTTAAACAATGGCTATACTTTTTAACTTTGGCAAAATAATATCATAAACATATGGTCAGGTCATAATACAACATTTATTCTTGAATATTTGTATTTTAATCATGGGAAAGAGAGTTAAGTGTTACTTGCCTGATGTGTTTTATAGCTTTATGCAAAAGAGGGTCGTATATTTGTTCCAACTACATAAGTCATCTGGGGATATCCCACACAGAGCAGTTGGAAAATTTATCTTGGTGCCTGTCTATTTAGTGTTCCCTAAATAAGACACATTCCTTTTAAATCAGAAGCCTAAGAGCAGGAGTATTTTGAAAATAAGGCATATTGGCTGGCATCAAGCCGTCGATATTAAATCGCTTTGGCAACCTTACATGAATAAATTAGTTGAAAGGTTAGTGTAAGATTTACATACTAGAAGAATGTGTATCTGGAACTGCTAGACTATAAGGAGGAGGAGTGGGATGTGAAAACGTGAAGCAAAGCCAACACCAGTGATAGCAGATCCAGCACCGAGGAGGGTGGCACAGGCCCACCAGAGCTGGGTTCTCCGAGGAAATGAATCTGTCACTCCCTATTGCTGTCTCCACAGTTATGAGGCCCTACGCAGTATTGTAGATGCCAGTGAAGACAGGATAAACTGGCACACTGCAGATGGCACCAAGCATCCCAACCACATTTAGCATTTTCTAGGGCAGCTCTGCCAGGAGAGAGAGCCCAGCTGTATCCACCCATCAAAGATTTCTGCTGACTGACATGACATTGCAGATGGATTTTTTTGTGTAAGAATGTGCATCATTATATGCAAGATTACATTAATCTTTCATGCCTGTCTGTCCATGGTGCCAGCATGCTTCAAGCTTTCCCTACAATGTTTTTAGATATTGTTAAAAATTATTAGTCTTGGTGTCTAAATGAATCATTCTCTACCAGTAGCGTTACATTGGAATTCTCCCATAGCTCATTCAAATGCTATTATATTCACACGAGTAAAACTTCCCTATGTTAAATTCTAATCAGAAGGTTACAAGCTTGAAAGTTTAAGTTATCATAAATGATTTTATCATTTATTCATAACCTCAGTAAGTAGTTACAATCTTAAATGCAAAATAATAAAACATCTACACATACACATTAAAAATAATTAAGAATATTATGAAGAAATATTTATTTTGAGAATCCGTTTAACAAGCCTTGCTTTTACTTGGAAACACTTTTCCAACCCAGTACAAAATTAGCTTTAAAATTATGTCATGGCTGAATGCTATTTTTTTTTAGGTAAAATTTGAAATAATAGCTTAATTTTTCCTTTTATCTTGCAGGTGGAATTTGATTAGACACTGATGCAAATTATCCAAGAAGAGTGATTTTTAAGTGACATTGTATCTAAGTTAAATAAAATCACTGAGCTGAAATAAAGAGACAGAAAAGATGAAACAAACTTGACCACAACATATTAGGAACAAGATGAATAAAATCCTCGGCTTCAGGGAGTTTACATTCTGGAGATGGATAATGTACACTAATTTAAAAAATAAATGTACAACATAAAGTAGTAATAAGTGATTATAAAGAAAAATAATGTAGGGACAAAGGATAGAGAGTAATCTGGACTACTATTTAGATACAGTAGAAGGACACAAAATATTCATTTAGATGGGATATTATGGGCTCTGGAATCAGAAAAAGCCATATTCAAACCGTGCCGCTGCAAATGAACACAAGGGGACCGCAGGCCACGCGCAGCTTCAAGAGGTTACCAGCCCCTCTCGCCTGTCCTTTCCATGGGGCCGATGCCTCCACCCCTTCGATTAGTCTCTATTGTTGCCAAGTCGTCAGACACGCAGTTCTCACTGCTGGGATCCCCCTCCCTAGCCTTCGGTTTAAATACTACTTCCCCGGGAAGACGAAACTGGCTGAGAGTAGTATCTTCAGGTTGATATTGAATGTTGAGAGGAAATGGGCTGAAGTAAAAGCAGATGATTTCCTGTGGACTTGAGGAAACACGTTTCTGTCTGGTGATAAAACGCTATAATTGGATGGATTAAATGCTGAGACGTCACTTTCTTTCCCGTCTTGCAGGTGCTTCAGACAGTGAGCTCAAAAAGGAATCCATCATTTCCACCTTTAGATATATTTCCTCCCAAATATATTGTTCCGTGTGTGTTCCATAATCCACGCCCCGCTGCCCAAGAGGGAAGAGTGACTCCTTCCTAGGTGATCCCCCTGACGCTCCACAGCCACTCCACGCCAAGGTCCCCTGCCTCTGTCTTCAACTGTGCTGCAGCGTCCCAAGGTTCCTCAAGCCAACACTGCCCGGACACGGCACCCCCATCTTTCATGTGCATGCCACAACAGCCTCTTCCCCGTCTCTCTCCGCCCTCCATCCCACGCTCTCCACAACGGCCTTTCTCAAACTTATTTAACCACGCTACTTCCCTACAGAAACCCCACTCATGACTCTTCACTGCCCCCGGGGATAGAGTTCCAACGTTCTGACATCTGATTAGAAATGGGATCAGCCATTTACATCCACAATTATTTAAGGGATAGTAAAAAGAAGCTTTCTCCTAGAATTTCCCCTCTCCCTAGCTGGCTATGATGCAAGAATATCCACGATCCAGAATTTTAATAAGAAGCCGGTAGCGTTGGAAAGGAGCGATGCCTCGGCCCGCTAGCATCTGTAGTGACTCGTGTGTGTTTTCCAGATTGCCTAGGTTTCTGTGGGGGGATGTCAGGGATAACAAGAGGCATCAGTCAGACATACAAAGAGCCAGGGAGAAAAAATTCAAAGAGAGTTGGTAAAAATTAGATGCCAGAAGGAGAAAAAGGAAGTGACGATAAACCACTTTCTTGACAATTCTGCCCAGGGCCAGCCAGGAAGTAAAAATTTTCTGGTGATGGGCACTCCCCTGGGCCTGAGCTGGCAAAGGAGGCTGCATTCAGAGAGGCACCTTTGACCGTGATAATGGGCATGACAAGGCTCAGCAGTCCTTTGCTAACACAAAGATTGACTGAGGGAGATAGAATTGCATGTCACCAACAAGCGAGATCAAGGATCGTTAGTATATCTGTTTTCAAATAGCTCAGTGACTCTTATACAGAAGACGGGACACACTTATGTCATTTATTATGTATTACCGTAAAAGGTAACATTAACTCTAGTAGATAAAATTACAAAGAGGCAAATGCCAGCTCACAAATTCGCCCTGTTGTTTAGTTTATGCCTTGCACAAAGGCATCGGGCCAGAGGGCAGGCGGGTTTGCAACCCAGCCAGTACACCTACCCAGCATGCTAGGGGATCTTGAACTGAACCGGCCCAGCAGGGCAGCTTTTTGTAAGTCAGCACAAAGGAGGTGTCCTTTTCTGATCTGCACAAAACACAGTGACCCTGAATTCAAGATAAGACTGTCCACCAGTATTGCCCATGAAGGGCATACATGACTCGGTCATAGGGGGCGTAAACGAAGGCTGGGTGCTCACCCACGAGGAATGTCACACACCTGCACCCCCACGCGGCGGAGACTGACTAGAAGGGCCTCTAAAGTTCCCAGCTTGACTTCCCTGCCGCCTTGACCTTTTCACCTTTATTTCTCGGGATTATCCTGTGAATCTAGGAGCTCTCAAAATTCCTCTTCCTTTAATGGTGTAATTCCTGAAGTCTCTGTTTTGGCAGGAAGAGAAAGAAATGGTATCATACGCCTGCGTGAGCCTGCCACTCATGCTTTTCCTTGATTCATACACTAAGTTAGGAAAAATAATTCAGTTCTTTCCAGTTTCTTCCAGAAGTTCTTCTGAATCATTACGAAAATAAGATCCTGCACTGGTGATAAGGGGGCTGCAACTTCAGCTCATCTATTTCTAAAGATGCTGCCGTTATTTCCAGGAGCGATTAGGGCTTCAGCAGAAGCAAAATGAAAGGAGTGCGTGTATTTTTATTAGTGTGATGAGACTTTTAAAAGAAACTTATACAAAAAATTACTTTAAAATGAAAATATCTAACTATAATTTTTCAAATCCTCATTTATATAACACTACCTTCTAATGAATTAATCACTGTATATGTAAATCATTATTATGTAAGTCAGATTCCATCTGCACTCAGCAATGGACACAAGATACATTGAAACAACAATCATCCTGGACATGCAGAAAACATGTACTCTCCTTGCTTTACTCTTTCAGATAGTTTTTCTTTCAAATGAAGTGTGAATCGAATCTTACTATTGCATAACTTTGTGAAACGGAAATGCACAGCATTATGACATTTCTATAGCACTTTATAATACAAAAGGTCGTTTCAAGTACATTACCTTATCCAAACTACAGAACTACACTGTGAGGATAGGCAGGAGGATTCTAAAACTTTTCAAGAATCCACATGGTTATTCAGTCCACACAAAATAGGAAGCATTTTTTATATAAGTATTTAGCCAATATACATACCGAAATGGTTCTACAAGCAAAAGATGCAGTTTTATAATCTTGCCTGTAGGAGGAGTGTTAGGCAACTAAAAATTAGCAGTTCTGCACAAATACGTAAATTCTAAATTTCCTTTGTGTAATACCCTAATTTTATTTAATGTCAAACTAAACATAATATTCAATAACATTTACAAATTTAGAAAACAAGCCCTAGAACACCACCTTTTCTCTCCCAGACGACTGTTTTAAGAAGGAAACTACATTGCTATCATCACCTCTGCCTTAGGTCAGGCCTCTGTGCCGGTTTCCGTTCCTCCTCTCTGTCTCTCTTTATTTCTACTCTCTATTCTGCTGGCAGAATCATTTTTGCTAAACCAGATTACCACA
Source organism: Miniopterus schreibersii (assembly GCF_964146895.1). NCBI lineage: Eukaryota > Metazoa > Chordata > Mammalia > Chiroptera > Miniopteridae > Miniopterus > Miniopterus schreibersii. The sequence continues at coordinate 35,467,542 of NC_138108.1, read as the reverse complement.
CCATGGTAAAAAATTTATACCAACTCCGATCAACACCTGATGAGTAAACTCCTGAGTGTAGCATAAAGGTCTATCCATAACCTAGCCTCAAACTTCCTCCAGTGTACACTGCTGGGAACCTCCACAGAAGCCCATTTGCCCTTTTTGTCTTGCTAAAAGAACCCAGATTTGGTTCAGGTATTCTCAGCCTTCAGGAAAAAGGGGCCCCACCTTCAGTCCAAGGGAAGGTTACGGAGAGTTGAGAGAGTAACTGCTCCAGGTTGGGCATGCATACTCCATTGGGACAGTCAAACTATAAGGAAGAAATCTGAATCTTGTTCGAGATTAGAGCATGTTGGATCTCTCAGATACGCACACCTCTTCCCACCCCACTAGATTTGAATCCAGAAAAATCCAAATCCACTGGCAACCATTTTATGATGATGGAAGAGATCGGATTTAACATGAAGTCAAAGCTGAAAGGCAGAGCAAAAGAGCTCCCCGGATATTATGGGTACAATACACACACGCACACCTTACCTGTACGTGCCTGCTGGCTTACCTTCCTCCCCTCACTTTTCTTCTGCTGCATCTGCACAGAAAATCATTCTTTGCTTCTCTGACCCTCCAAAACTGCCCAGTTCAAATACTCTGAGTCTTCTGATCGAAATTAATATCACCCTTTGAGACACCCTAGTTCTTCTATGTTATCCCAGTTATACTTATTTTAAGCATCTATTTGAGTGCCTAATGAACTACAGGTCACTCAAGAACAGGTTGCAGAGCTTACTAATCTTCCATTCTGCACCATGGTTAACACGAGTCATTCAACAAGGGCTTCCTGAACTGAGTGATATATGATAATATCCACGTTAAACTGTTCTGGATATTAAATCAAAATATGAAACAAAATAATTAATGTTATTGAGTTTGCCAATAAGTTTATTCCACTTTAAATTGTCTCATCCCAATATGAATTTCAGACTTTTTTTTCTGCTGATCTTTGAATCTCTGCAGTGGGAAGGAATGATAGATCTGGATTGTTTCTTTTTCTTATAAGTCACCCAAGTAAGCCAAAAGCCACAAAGATGAAAGATTAACTTCTACGCTATGATTTTATTTTATTTTTTGAGATTTTAGCAACCAGTACATTTTTTTACTTTTATTTGTTAACTTTATTTTTATTGTTGAGACTATTACAGATGTCCGCATTTGTCCCCACTTTTCCCACCTCCACCCAGCTCCCGCTCCCCCTTCCCTCTGGCCATCACCACACTGTTGTCAGTGTCTATGGGTTATGCATACATGTTCTCTGGCTATGATTTTATTTTTTAAATATTTGTATTAATTTTGAGAGAGAGAGAAAGGGAGAGGGAGAGAGAGAAACACTGATGTGAGAGCAAAACATGAATCAGCTGCCTCCTGCATGGCCCCTACCAAGATTGAGCCAGGAGGCAGGGCATGTGCCCTGACCGGGAGTGGAACCTGCAGACTTTCAGTGCATGGGATGACACCCAACCAACTGAGCCATACGCCACAGGACAGCCACGATTTCATTTTAATTCAGAAATTTCTCTTGTGTTTTTTTATTGTAGTTTCTCTTGAACTTCTGTTGTTGTAGATTCCTTTTCAGGTGGCTGATGGTCCCACAATGATTGCCTTTTCTTTGTTTTCTTTTTATTTTTAGGAACTTCCTTCTACCCCAATTCATCAAGATATGGGATGTGGCCTTCACTAACCTTGGTAACATTGAGAACCCCCTCTCCTGAGGTCACAGCTGAGCAAAGCCAGGTCACTCTGGATCCCACCTCCAGGAATTTAGAATTAGGAAGAGGTTATCCCAAGAGCACTGTGGCCTTGTTTTTTGAGCAGGCTTATCACTCAGTACTCTTCATAAATTAAAATTCTCTATAAATGTACACTGTGTTCTACTAAAGCTACATAGAAATAAGATCAGAAAAATTGAGGGTATGATTATCAATAGCATTGACTCTCCTTCTCAGTCTACCTCCCCATGGAAAAAACAATCTTATCTCAAGAAAATAAAGGAATTTGGTCACCAACTTCAAAAAGTTGAAAAGGATTTTACTAATCGTCTTTCTATTAACCTTAGAAATAGCAAATTTCTATTTTCCTGGGCACAAACCTAAGCACTTTCTTATTCTAGGCAATGGATTGAAGCTTCTGGCTTCTCTAAATTCATCTAAAACCAGCAGTTACGTGCTTAGTTTTGACCTAACCAGCAGGGGTCAGAGTCAGAACAAAAACCACCTAATGAAGGAGTCTGTGGAAGAACACCCAGCATTTAAATGAGCAGAAATCAATGGTGGCCAACTGCAGGAGTGATGTGTACACAGCAAACATGTCACTGAAGACATCAACAGTGTGCAGCTCCCTTTAAAATGATACCTGATACTTTTTAAAGTCTGGAAAACTTTCTAAAGAGAATATACTGATATTCTAATAAAAATATCAGCAAAAAATAATAATAATAATTAAATTTATAATCCTAAAGCTGGCTACAGTAGAGGTTATGGAAACACTTAAACAGTTTTAGATGTTACTAGTAGCTTCCTAAATTTGGATTAAGAACAAATTCAGGTTATTTTGATTCCTAAAATGTGATTTTTTTAAATGGCAAAATTATATTCTGAAAACGACTTACTTGTTACATCAGTCTTTATTCCTGCAATCTTCAACAGTGGTTCAACCTTCTCATAATAGACCTGCATAGCTTCTTTTTTGTGGCTTTGGGGATTAAGGAGTATTTTTAATGACTTTGGTCTGTTTGAAAAACCTAAGAGGCAAGCATAAAGAAGGAAACGTTTTAGTCTCTGTCAGCATTTTTCTATTCCCTTTAAAACCATAGACTAAGTCCAGTTAGAATGTTATATACCTATTTGAATAGTATTTATTATTTGAAATTCTTAAAAGAGTTTTTCTAAATCCAGCATTAGATGAAAACATTTACATTTCCTAGCAGTGAAGTAGGAATATCCCTCTTAACATAAATCATGAGTTATAACAAAGCATTTAATTTATGAAGGAAGATGTGAATGAAAGGAACGTTGTGACTATTAAGCAATGTTTTTATATATTTACCAAATCACAAATAATATATCCAATGCTCCTTTAGCATTTATTTCTGGGGAGAAAAGCAATGGACTGTAACAAATAGAAAAGTCTATTTCCTCTTCTTGGAAAAATATGCTCACAATTGGAACTGGGCATTCTGGTGACCTCAGGGCTACCCAGGCCTGCCTGTGGGGTGGAGGAGAGCATGCAGGGCCAGGTCAGGGCCAGCAGCCAGAGCAATGCATGCTGGGAGCTAAAAAGTGGGTTTAGGTCTAAGTTCAAGCCTGAAAAGGGGCCAGGGGAGGAAGGACGCTTCCCCTGGGAACTGGGAAAGCAGCCCCTCTCAGCGGGGATTCGATGATAGTGTGGCCTCACAGTTGGGGCTGAGATTTGATACTACAATTTTCTGGGCTTGCAAGATGTTTATCACTTAGAACCCAGTTGGAGCAGGTGCAAAGCAAATTTTCTGTTGTTAGGAAGGGGCTGGAGGAACAGAGGAGCCAAAAGAAAGCTGCTGACCATTTCAGGGTAAGCTACTCTCACATGGCCTCGAGTCAAGGTTAAAAAAGCGGTTACTAACATCCGTTTGTAATAAGACCACTACTAGAGCCAAATGAAAAATGTTCATTACACCAAAGTCAGCTTTGTTAGCCTCAAGTAGAGACAATATTTCATTTCTCATCATATTTGATATAACCGAATCTTTCACTAGCACATAGTGTTTTGAATCCAGGGAGCATTTGGGATGAGGCAGTGACAGGACCATGCTGAACTCCTTCCATGCTCTGTAATGGCCCCTGGGGTCCCTTTTTTGCTAAGAGGCCTCAGTCAGTCTCCTATCACCCAGTCCTGAAACCTCAAAGCCATGCGCAATTCCTTCCTTTTTCAATTCCCACATTCAAATGAGTGCCCAGAGCTTCAGGAGATGGTAACTACTTCCTCCCACTCCTCCTGCCCCTCCCGGCTCAGTGTTCTCTGGGCCAGCAGCGGCACTTTGATGTCTTCCCACCCAGCTTGACCAGCCCTGCATTGTTCAAAAGCTGCCCTGGCTCATAGCTGCAGGCAGAGTGAGCTCAAACACCTTACAATGACATTCAGAGCCCTCCCCCAACGAACTCCTACCCAGCTCTCTCCTTTTCTCACACACTGAGAAACATTTATTGAGCATTTGTGCTGAGTGCTGGGGAGAGGGGCAAAGCAATTAAGACACGGTTCATGCTTTAAAGAAAGAACACAGATCCACCAATATAAGCAGCGCAGGACAGAACGGACTTGCTAACAGAGTCACACAGGGCCACCGGAGTGTCAGAGAGGAGGTGGATATCTCCTAGTAGGGACCTGGAAAAGGCTTCCCGGAGAAGGGAGCATTTGAGTGGGGGTTTTGGCTCATGCTGTTTTCACTACTTAAAATTCCCTCCTTCCTTACACCTCACCCTGTCCCTGAGCAGAAGAGCTGAGGTGGGGCAACCGAGGAGACTAAGCAGTGCGGCCAGCGCGGCAAATGCACAAAGCTAAGTAAGTACAGAAGGTTTTCTGTTCCATTTCAGCTTCCCCATCAAGCTTTGGGCCCAGGTACTTGCCAAATACGAGGTACTCCAGGCCCTCCTTCATTCAGATGGTTTTTCCTTTCCTTTCCATCTTATCATCATTTCTCTAAAAATGCTACTTTTTCAAAGCTCACTTCAAATGCCACTTTCTCACTGAAGCCTTTCCCACTTACCCAGTCACCAACAGAATTCACCACTCTGGCGTGTCACTCCCACTTTTCTCTCTGCGCCTCTATTAACTATTTTTATAACACGTATACAAAACACTCTGATGCAATACCCACTACCTCAGCTCAGGATTCCCATTGGCCAAACCTGACAATGCAAAATGGGATAAAGATAGTAATATATCATACTAAACTGGAGGAGAAGCTCCGTCTTATAGTGGAATGACAACTAATAAATATGGGAGAAGTTAGAGTTAGAAAAAAATCACTATTTTCAACCATCATAACAACAATGGATTCGGGCAAGATTCAGCAATGGATGTTAAGACCATCAGTGACAGTCAGATGGGGAACAGAATATTTACCTAATCTTAAACTCTGCCCCTCCCTATTGTTCTCATTACAAAGGGTAAAAATGTCCCCATCTACAGCGGGAAGTCTGTAGACTCCACCTGAGTCAAGTGACCAAAGTTAACCAACACCCTTATGGTACAAACAGATACACAGGCCTCATGAGCCGCAGCACACAGCACCAGGGGCGCACAGGCACGTCTGCCCAGAGTGCCCAGTGTGGATGGAACAGGATGGAGCACCCAGGCCAGCAAGCTGAGGAGCATTCTTAAATAACTGCTTTAAACTCTTAAAAAAAACATCAAGGCCGTGAAAGACGAAAGGCAGACGACTTATTCCAACAAGTACATGTGATGTATGATTCGAATCAGGTATAAAAAGAAAAAACTGCCCTCAAGGACAGAACTGCTGTCCTTTAACCAGGAGGGCCAGGCACATGAGTCCAGGCTCACTTTTATCAAAAACATGACAAGGACAAGAAACTTGTTCTAAACCCCAGAGTCCAAGTGTCAGATTAAATATTGAAATTAAGTTTCTGGTACCTGGTAAATTTATCAAAGGACCCTGCTTCATTTCTCAGGCAGAGGCAGTCCAACGGAAGGTATCTAGGCACCAAATGCAGTCCCCAAATGTTATCATAAAAGCCAACTTGTTTCTCCCTCTTCCTACATCATGACCATGGGAGAATGGAAGTGTGGAAATGAGAAACAGTCATCGGGGCTTGTGAGGCTAAGTGCATTGTACTTGAAAGCTTGTAGCCTTTAAACATATGTGCATAAAAGTGGACACTACATGTCCCATCCAGCCTTTGTGAAATAATCCCCTAAGTAAGGCAAGAAAGGGGATAAAGCTATTGTTTAAAGATTTTCCAAAAAGATTTAAACAAAATAATTTTATTCTTAAGCCTCAGTTAGCAATAAGCCTCAGTTAACGACAGTAATAAAAACTAAATAAAGTAATCAGAATATTTCATTCCTTAGGTATTCTGGTAAACCGAGGTCTTTTAACTACAAATCCACAAAGATAATTTTTCACCAGAGCCTGTATTCATTTTCTCATTTCTCTTCCTTTTGGGTGCACTTAATCTGATGATTAGGAAGCTACAGCCTAAGTGTATATAAATCAGGTGATCATTTAATACCAATTTAGAGATCAGATGGGGGATTTCTACGAATAAAGCAGAATTTTTAAACATGGTCTTAATTAGATGGAATAGAGAGATATAATTAGCAGTCTCTAACCTTCTTCCTTCCTGCTCCCTCCCCTCTATTCAGTTTCCCAAGCTTGCCATGTTCCCTCTACCACAGTGCCCTTGCACCTGCCCTCCCCTCTATCTGCCCGCCTACATTTTCTGCCACCACAGCCACTTTGCCCAATTAACTTCTCTTTGTTTTAACTCACCTTAGTCATCACTTCCTTGGGAAATCCCACCATAGCCTCCTGGCTTTGTGACTTGGGCTGGGCTATTCCCTCTATTTGTTCTTACAGGGCCACAGACACCCCGATCTTGATACTTACAATGCTGTGATGTTATATCTATCTATTAGCTGCTCTCTCACATTGGCCAAGAAACTCTCTAGAGTTTTCTTCATATTCTAACTCCTTAGTGACAGGCACACAATATTTCATGAATGAGTAAAAGGGTAGTGTTACCCTTAGGCCATATAGAAAACAATGACATCCATTCATTAGTCACACAAAAAAACTGTATGCTGGTTATTTGCCAGGAAGGCTACTAGAAACTGAGGCTCTACCAGTGATGAGAAAAACGTCTGCCCTCAAGAGGCTTCATGCCGATGGTGGGACACAGAAATGAACAAGAGAATTGAGAGTAGGTCAAGTGGTAATAAGTCCTAAGGATAAAAATGAAGCTCTGTTATGGGAAAGAGGGAAGGGAAAAGCAGCAGAAGTGACTTGCTGGCTAGAGATGATCAGATCACCCAGAGCCTTGTGGGCATTGGTGACTGTGGCCTTTGCTCTGAGTGGCAGGAGAAGCATGGAGAATTTTGAGCAACATAACCTTGGGTGTAAGAAAGATCACCTAGCTGCCGTGTGGGAAGTAGACACAGTGAGAGCAAATACTGACAAAGAGCAGCTGAATTACTCCAGGTGGGGAATGATTGTGCTTGGACTGGAGTAAAGCAGAAGTTATAAAAAACAGTGAGATTCTAGATATATGTTGAAGGGAGAGCCGACGGGACAAGTTTACTTTTTGGATAGGGTATGTGAAAGGGAACAGTCAAAGAGTAGTCATGTGAGTGGCTGGATAGAAGGACGGTGGAGACATAAGAGTAAGAACTAGTGAGAAAGTTGCAGAGTCAATAAATTGTGGTCTCAGTGAAGATGAAGGATTTCAGGAGCTGGGAGAGTAGAACAGTGAGCTAGGAAGACAGAAGGCTGGAGCCACACGGGGTGGGATGCTTGAAACTGAGGCTGAGCTATAGCTAATCATAATAACAAGATCTGATGAGCTTCCATATTCATCAGAATTACCTGAAGGGCTGTGGACTCAGCAGTCGGGGGCCGGGGGGTCTGAGTTCACCTTTATAACAAGTTCCCAGGTGATGCTCATGGCGCTGGTCTGGGGACCACACTTTGAGAACCACTGACTGAGAAATATGGTTATGGGAGGAGGTGGGTAAAGTGAAGCGCAGGTGAAGATCTTTGAAGAGGAGAGGCCAAAAACGGAGAGAACTTCTATTAAACACAGGGAATTATGACAGCAGTAGTGTCGGAAGGAGTGACGTGGGGTAAGAGCTGGTCTTCAGAACTGGGAGGACACAGTAGCTCGCACAGGTGGTAGAAATATAGGTGGCCGTTGTAAGGTTTTTTAATATTTTCTATGTCTGACATTTTTTCATAATACACTAAAAAATATCTTGGTATCATCCTTGACTTTTCTCTCTCTATAGCCCATATCCACTAAGTTAATAAACCAGCCAGGTCTGTCTTCAAAACAAGTACAAAGTCTGACCTCTTCAGACCACCTCTCCTGCTCTCACCCCGACTGAAGTCACCACATCTCACCTGGATTATACCCATTTCCACTTACCTGGTCTCCTGCTTGAATCTTTTCTCCCATTCATATAGTCTATTCTCTACTTGGAAGCCAGAATATCTATTTTAAAAGTAAGTGATATTAGGTTGTTCCTGTGCTTAAAATGCCCAAATGGCCCCCATTTTACCCAGAATAAAAGTCAAAAGCCATACAAAGCTTGCAAGACCCTTGTGCTCTACTCCTAGCCACCTTTATATGACCTTGTCCTTTATGACCCCGTTACTTTGCTCCCTGCTAACCTGACTCTGCACAGGACTTTCTTGCTCAACCTTTGCACTTACTGTTCCCTCTGCTTGGAACATGTTTCCCTTAGATAGCCACATGGCTTCTTTTCCCCATTGCTTTCAGCCCTCTTCTAAAACTTCACAGCCAATGAGGCCTTCCTTAACCACCTCTGCATAATAGCAAATACTTTCATCCTATTGCCTTGTAGTTCCTATCATTTGACATCATAGAAATATAGTTGATATTTTCCAATTTTTCTTTCTTATAGACTAAATGTTTGTGTCTTCTCAAAATGTATGTGCTGACATCCTAATCCCCAATGCGAGGTATTAGGAGGTGGGGCCTTTGGGAGGTGATTAAGTGATGAGGGTAGAGCTGTTATGAATGGGATTAATGCTCTTATTAAAGAGACCCCAGAGAGCTCTCTACCTCTCTTTCTGCCAGGTGAAGACACAACAAGAGGGCTCTCACTGGAACCTGACCATGCTGGCGCCCTGAGCTCAGACTTCCAGCCTCCAGGACTATGAGAAATTAGTATCTGTTACGTACAAGCCATCCAGTCTATGGCACTTTGTTATAGCAGCCCAAACAGACTAAGACAACCCACTACCACTGGAATGTAAGCTACTTGAGGCCAAAGACTTTGTGGTTCTGCTTTCTGCTATCTTACTAGTTCCTAGAATAGTGCCTGGCACACAGTAGATACCCAATAAATAAATAAATACTGAATTAACATTCCTTTTAAAATAAAGTAAAAATTAAAAACAATTAAATTATAAAACTACAATTCCAATTGTATTAAAAAACAAAATGTCAATCCTGTAAAACAATCATTTAAGCAAAAAGCTTTACTTTTTAAATTGTGGTGATGTAGAAGTCCAGAAATGAAACCACTTATATTAATTCCTAAAATTAAAATAAAGGGTTAAAGCCAATACTTCACAAAGAACCAAAGATGTGTAAAACAAAAAAACAAAAAAATAGGTTTTACAATAGACATTTAAATTTTTTGAAAGAAACATTAAACATGAAAAAGCTAACAACCTCATTGCTGCCGAGTTAAGCTATTAAAAATAAAAATTCAATCCCTATCTCATACTTACTCCCTATATCTACAAACTTGAAACCAGTAGAAGAGTTATATTTAAGAGCTGGTGAAGTCTTTTCTAAATTAAATTTTACAAAAGCAATGAAAGAAATACTGACCCTTTTGCTCAGAATCTAAACGAATCAGTTTGCCTTCCAGAAACAAATCATCAGTTATAATAAAAATCAGAAAGTATCCCTAGAAGAAACTGACTTTAGTCTACATGGCACTGATCGGTATTGAAAAGTCACCTCCACTGTCATATCCTAGGCTTGGACTCAGTGCTGTCCCTCAGTCCCATCAGGGCACTTGGTACTTCATCTCACTAAAGAAAGGACAACTCGAAGAAGTAGGAAGCCAAGGGGATGGCCCAAGAGTGAAGATGATGCTAAGACAAAATAAACCAGCTAAGGCTGTCAAATGATTAGGTAAACCTATCTTCCATGAAAAGAACTGTAACAATAAAAAGCATTTGGAGACTTTGAAAACTAGGTTAGGAAAGTAAGAGAGAACAGAAAGTTCTTTGAGTTTTAAGAAATTTAATTAATTTATTAATAAAAAGTTTAATTTTGTTTGTGAGAAAATAGACATGTGCACACTAGCTCTCTTGCCCAAGCAACAAATATTTCCATGTAATACAGAAATACAGTACACTGTAAAGATTTCTATAAAATCACTGGCTACAAAGAACTGTATGAAAAATATTTTTAATACGACACCACAAAGCATTAGGCAGTCATGACCTTGCTCACCTCTCATACAATGACAAACTGTTTAATATGAAAGCTGTAATGAGACACAAACTCCCGGAACTCCTTGAAAACATGAATCTCAAAGTGATAATTATCATTTATCTGTAATTTTACAATAGTATAAACATCCCCAAAATAGATAACCAAAAATTAAAATGCAGATACGATTTAACATTCATATGCAACTGACTTGGTTCTCAGTCCCTTGGTAACCTCTCAATTCACACGTTAGAGCAGAGACCTTTCAGCACGCCAGTCCGCACTGAGCCAGCGATGTAAAACAGAACGGCCAACTGTCCCTCTGTTAGTAACAAAAGTGCTAATATGTACTAGTTTAAACTTGATCTATCAGCAAGCCAATGAACCATGAAGGGTGGGGGTTAATCAGGGTGTTCTCCAAACAAAGGCTCCTGAGAGCTTCGGGGACGCCACTCCCAGACTCACATCTGTGCTGTTTTGAGCGCAGCCGATGGAAATGGCATGGAAATGGCACAGTGTTCGAAGTTAAGAGCCCAGAACCGTGTCACAGTCTTGTGTATACTCACAACCGTTTTATACAGAAAAGCAAATTGTTGCAAAGAACAAAACCAAACACAGGAAATAAAGCCCTCAGTTTTGCCACGTTCTCGGGAGCTATTAATATTAAACTATACCCAGTTAATGTGTAACACTGATGGTGAAAGCCTAGCCTTCACACAACTTCCCAGCAGAGCTCAGGGTTGCAGATATTTTATATTAAGTGACTTATATTACGTGCATCAATTTCCCTTTATAACAGCCAGCGCTGACTGATGCACATCTTTACATATACAGGTGAAAATAACTCAATGCTATGTGGTTTATTTAAAGTAACAAACAAGCCCAGGAACTTCTAAATTCACATGCAGCCCTCCAGTGTGACATATCTTTCTAACAGCTGCAACAGACTGAATAGCAATTAATAGAAGAAAAATCACCTGCTGTTGGTAATACTCACCTCAATACTTCAGTATTTAAATAATAAAGGAGTCAAGACTATGTAGATAGAGCAACAATAAACAAGCAGAAAGGAGATCAAAAGAGAAAAAGAAAAAAAATCCAACCAAATGTATCATCCATTTATTTTTACCATCTGATAAAGTGAATTTTAATTTATTTTGGAAGATGCTATAGAGTAGAACTATTTCACTATACCACTTCCCCAATTAAAAATTCAGACTAGAAAGAAACATACGTTACAGGCTTCAGGAAAGTTATTTTTCTTCTGCTCTTCTTAGAAGTGAACCACAAAATTAGTTAAAATAATTAATTAGCACTTAAATATGATTAACTTTATAAAAATCCAATTTGATAAAATAATTGTACATTAAGTCCTTCACAAACTACAAAATTAACTATAAAATGGTCAAGAATGATTTCATAAACATGTTTTAACTCAATGATTTTTAGCAGTTCGAAAGCTTTTTCACAGTATCCTCTCTGGGTCACATGTGTGTGACTTAATTTTAAGAGTTCTTAGTTATCTGCAGGTCCACAAAATAAAATAAAAAACACACAGTTTTTAGTACTGCAAGAACATATGTTCTACCGCAAAAATGAAGACTCTTGAAAAGTTTATGGACTGTTGTCAAAGAAAATGTTGTCAAAGAAAAACCTGAGCTGAACAGTAAAGTGGTAAACACAGATTTTATTCACAGCTATTGCAATAGGAGGAAAGAGCTGGGTTCCTTCCAGAATAAAGAATGGGCAACTGGGAATTTATAGCAGGGTGGGAGTCAGGATGGAAAATTACTAAGAAGAAACAGAGGTGAGATGGATTCTGGCTAAAATCACCTAACAGGCCAGGGTGATCATATGTCAGCAGGGGGATAGTGGAAGATGGAAGAACCTGGTCAGATACAGAGGGAGATCACATATGGAGGGTGGGGGGTTCTAGTTTAACTGACTTAGGAAGGTTCTTGCTAACAATGGATTTTACAAGGAAGTACACAGATGCACCTACAAAATATTCAGGAGCCTGATACTTATGAACAATGAGCCCTGCATTATACATTGTGTGTAATGATATACGTGCATATATCATTATAAACAATGATAATGTGTTTCTAAAAGTCTAACAATTCGGTATAAGAAAGCTGAGAAGTAATTCTGAGGGATATTCAAAATACATAATTTTCTACTTAAGGTAATTTTTCAAAGAATAAAAATTTTTAAAATACATGTTTTCTCTTGCGTGATGGTAAAGGAGAGGATATGGTTGATTTGGAAATATCACAATGCTGTAGCATGTAATCATTGCCAGTATCCACCTACCTGCCTCAAACAGCAATAAATATATTCATACAAGATAATAAAATTCCTGGAGTCACATATAATATCTAAATGTGACAATTTCATTACCATTAATGGTAGTCTAATGAATGCCAGGGGGCTTAATAATAATTTGTCACTTAATATGAAATATTATGTATTTCCTACTTATGCAAACTGTGAGAATGCTGCTTTATTACTTTTTACTTCATTTCTTTCCAGTGAAAAAGTTGTTAAATGACAACCCATTATACTCTCATTTTAGGATTGATCCAATTTCTAATTTTGTAAGCTGTAAGCATTTGTGTTTTGCAAAATTCTGCTTAAGATAAAGCCTGGAAATTGGTCACAAATCAGTGTGTTAATATGTTTTTAAATTCCTTTGGGCTAATAAAAAGAAATGCCTGCAATGTTCTCATAGTGTATGCCCAGTTCATTCTAAGGCATTTGAGAAATCTTAATAATGGTGACAGTCAGGATGAGAAAATTTTTTAAGGATTGAGAAATGCACTGTACTATTACTGCTGAGCTTTAGAATTCAAACACTGTAGAGTCCTGAACCACAATGTTTTAAAAAGAACACAAGAAAGGAATAATCTTCATAAACTGATGTAGCTCTTATCTAACAGGAAAAGTGAAGCTCTTTTTTCAGGATGCAGTCTAAACTGTACAGTAAATATAATATTCTTAAGGACTGTAGAGTATACCACTGGCCTGGCAGACAAGAGAACACGGGTTAAGGGCTCATGCTCCAGATTCAGACACACACAGATTTGTCCCCAGTTCCTTACCACATACAAGCTGTCTAACCTCAGATTAGCCAATTTTTAAACTATATTAAACCTTAGTTTTCTTTTAAGAAATGATCATGAAAATAATAATAATTTACTTAATTCTACTATTTGCTGTCATACGTTATTGTAATTCTTCAAACCTAACAAAACATGTTAAGTATTATTTCTTTTTTATGAGAACATATTTGTAGTTCTTGATGCTAGTATTATGAGATTTAATGAGCTAACTTATAAAAGTTGCTTACAAAAGTGGCACATAGTAAATATTTAGTAAATGTCAGCTATTATTAAGATTTCGATTTTAAAAATGACTTCTCTGTAGTTCAGTAAAGGAAAAAATGTTAACTACTTTACTGAACAGCATAAAAACAACCCAACATTTTACTGGCTATATTTAGAGAAATTATTTAACCTTTTGAATATAATCACACAAGATATAACAAAGTACACCTAATATTTTTCTCCAGAGAAGAACTTTTGTTATACAAAATGCACAGCCAAAGGACTTTTACCTAGCAAAAAGATTTTGAAATATATCAGAAATAACTTGAGAATGACTCCACCTCAATTCCTATTCCCAAGATACTCAATGACTGAAGCAGGAATATAATGAATTACATGCAAAAATAGATTCCTCCCTTAGGATAAAAATGCAGTGGACGCCAGTGAGAACCACTTGGGAAGACGGTCTGTGTCACTCATTCCAAGTATAAACAGCATTAATAGTTTGCAAAGGGATAATTCTAGTTTGCCTTCAGCTAAAAGAGTAATGGCTGTGATTTAGAGCCGATGTTAGTAAAAAAAGAAACTTAAGATGACAAGAGAAACCCTTGGCATGCCTCTTTTAGTCTTTAACAGGCTTTTGTGAAGCAGTCCTAAGAAATAAATGATAAAATTAAGAGACTCAGGAATAGGCATTGGCTAATTTTAAGGATATTTAACTTAATAAGAATATATAATGTGGAGTGCAGAGTTTAATATATGTTCATTAAATCAGACTTGTGTTGTTCAAATCTTTGACATCTGTGGTTCTTGGCCCTGGCTACACTTTAGAATCACTGAAGGGACTTCTCAAGGCCACTCATGCCTCTATCCATTCAGACTTGTTTAATCAAAGCCTCTGAATTTTCAGACTTAGGAACAGCATATCCTGAGAAGGATGAATTTTTTAAAATGAAATTCACACATACATACATCATAGCAAAAATACTATCCTTTTTTTATTGCACCCTACTCTTTTATGTTTTTAATTTCTCTTTTCGTTTGATTATTTTAAAAGTATTTAGTTCAGTTCTCTGTATATTCTATCACATGTAGTTCTTAGGAATCTGCTACAGTTTATTATGTCTGCAGACTCTTCCTCATGGTGATTTTTCACACTGCTAATTGCTAGAATGGAAATGGCTGAAAATGTAAAACTCTCTAGGTTCAAGAAAAATAATTTTTCTATTCTTTATTAAGCAAATTTTTCATGATTATATATTTTTCAGTTACAAATTTGATAAAATTGAAGATTTGGTTTTCAAAAGATTTTTTTAATATGTTAAGGTTCTATGAAGAGCTAAACAGCGCTACTAATGATTATGAATGTAATAGAATTAGTTTAATTTCACTGTTTTCTTCTGAATGTCCAGTTTAGAAAGTTCAAGGAAGAGGGGGAAAAAAAACACTTCAAAGTAAACTTATTTTTAACTCAATTTCAAACTTTCATTTGATTATATATATATATATATATATTGCAGATTCATTGGTAAGCAATATCTCATAAAGTTATAGAAAGAAAAATACATTTAAATATATATTTAACAAGTGACATCTATTGAAAAGAATAAAATTACATGGACAATCTGTGCTGGTTCGCATTCTATGATTGCCACAGTGAGTGTATATTTGACTATCTGAAAAACACCATGAGTTCTCTGCGTGTGTGGAGGTGAACAGAATCAGGCATGCCAGGGGAAAATATGCTACTAGGTCACCATCCCAGGGATGACTAAAGCAGAAATTTTCAAATGTTTCTCATCTGGAAGCTTTGTTTCAACAAAGCCTTATTCGGAACTACTAAAGATAAAACACATCCATGAGGAGGCACACGGGCTCAAGAGGGAGTGGCAGGTGTGATTCCACTCGGGGAGGCATGTCCTGGGGGACAGAGGAGGCCGACGTCACATGATCCTTGTTGGACAGAGTCCTTCAAATGGATTGGACTTCGGTATTTACATGCAAATGAGGTAATACATATTTAATCAGTTCTCACATTACTGTAATATATATTGCTAGTAAAAACATATTCAGAAGTAACATGTGTGATTTTAACATCCAATTCAACTGGTCATAAAACAAAGTCTCATATCACTTTTTCAGGGCTTCAAAGGAGAAAATACCCGTATTTCAGACATAATGTTCTTGCAGAAAATAGCTTGTCCCCAAGGAGACAAGTGTTGCCAATTCAGAGAGTGCACAACTGAATATCTGAAGCTATCATACTTTCGACACATAACAACAGCTGATTTTTGGACAATCATAATGTTGATTTCCAGTTTATTTTTGCTTATAAGTACATCATTTGGCAGCATATCCAAGTAAGACTTCACATCATTCTGTTCTTCTGCTAAGAAAAAAAATCTTCCTGGTTCATGAAAATATAATTGATGATATAGCTTGGATTTTTTTAGAAACCTAAAAATATATTGCACCATGATTTTCTTATTCAAGACAACATAAATATTAAACAAAAATAAGTTTTTAAGAAGTCTGAGTTTTGGCTATCAAGGAAAGCATCCAATTAAGACTAAATTATTATCACATGAGAAACAGATTTGACATCTAGTGGGAAACTAGGAAAAATTACTCCTATTTAAGTAATTTTTCCATTTTCTTTATTTTTCATAGCTGAAAACTAAGTGAGGCTGTTGAGCAGGAAAATAAGAGCAGGCTTCATTACAAAGACAAAATGTATTAAATAAATATGGCTCATTGATATTTGCCTACTTATGAAATTAGCAGCTAGAAACAGAACAGAAAATTATCAGAAATAACTCAAACATGTGCATGCTAAAAATACCTTTGTTAATTGTTCTGGGTAACCATTAAATATTAAAAATAAACTAGCAAAACTTAAATATAACAGTCCTGTGCTATAAGGGCTCTGTTTCCTTGACCCTTTCTATTTTTTAGTTCTAGTTATTATCTTCCCTGCCTATTTTAATATGAGTATCCCCAAGATTCTGTACTCAATCCTCTACTTTTATTTTTAAACTCTGTACTACTTCCTTGCAAGGTTTCATCTATTCCCATCACATGAACTCTTCCTCTTCACCTCTTCATGTATTCTTCTCTGAATGCTCGCTTGCTAAACATCTCCAACGGGATACTGTAATATATCCCAAATACGAATATGCTTTAAAGTATAGATTAGAGTGTCTAGAAGAAAGGTTGGTTCAGGATCCAGACAAACTTGCAATTCACCATTTCCAGGAAACACAAATATGCAGAGACTGATCACACTCTAATTGAATAAAAATTAACATATCTAGTGTACACATGTGCTATATTTAAAGGTTGTGCATGTTTATCTTTGTATCACAGATGTAAAAGAGACAGAAAAGACTGTGTTAAATGACTTTCCCCACAATGACTATATATTACGCTTATTACTGACTACATATCAGCCTTAATCAATTACATTTTTTAAATATTTGAATTTCTGAATCAAAGATCAATGGTAACGGTCCTTACTAGTTTGTTCATATTTTCACTGTGGTCTTTAATACATTTATAATACAAGTTTCCTTGTCTGTCTCCCAGGCAAAGGTGTTTTATACAGGATTACATCTCATTCATGTTACTCCCAGCGCTTAACACAACGCTTGATACAAAACGTGTTTTGGATAAATTAACTTATATTGCCTATTAGTGAATAAAGTTATGGTGATTTTTCTATTACTAAGAATTTTTAAAAATGCTGTGTTCAACTATATTAAAAATTAGAATGTAAAAGGACAACATATTTTAAAAAAAAACAACAGAGAAACCATTCTGAGATTCCTTTTTCTTTTTTCTTTTTTGAATATACCTTGATTGATTTCAGAGAGAGGAAGGGAGAGGGAGAGAGAGAGATCGAAATATCAATGATGAGAGTCGTTGATGGGCTGCCTCCTGCTGGGGATTGAGCCTGAAATGCAGGCATGTGCCCTGACTGGGAATTGAACCTCGATCTGCTGGATCCTAGGTCGGTGCTCAACCGTTGAGCCACACTCAACCGGGCCTAAGACTCTTTATATTTACAAACCCACTTTAATCTGGTCAGTCTTTGTCAATGAGTCTTAAGAGTATTTAAGAGTTGCCTTCCTTCTCCCTCTAGTGCTGCCAATTTGTTCTTTCCTCAAAAATTCATCACATCTTATTCATTGATCCAGTTTAAAATATAAATGCACATATTCAAAAGTAACTCAATATCCAAATATTCTAAAATTATAATTGTTTGGCCTCAAACTTAAGTCAAGTCTGCTTCAAACACAAATTGCTTGGGTGGGGACATTAAAAAAAATTGGAAATCAACAAACACTTGCCATCTGCCAAACTTGATGCAGTGGAGGACAGAGCAGGGACATGGACGTGAGACAGGAAGGTAATCCTCAAATAGACCAAACCCCATGGAAATCAGAGCCAGAGAGGACCAGCCAGAAGTAAGCAATCACCCTCTTCCCAGTCGGGCAACGAGGCTTGAGCCACTCGTATTTGTCTCTCAGGCGACAGACACTTTAATGAACACCCGGATTACATGGATATGAAACTAAAAGAATCAGGTCTCCTTGAAGGTCCCAAAGGGGCTAACAAGGAAGCATGGGGGCCACTTAGTGACAGCGTCACCCAGTTTTACCATGTCACATCAGCTTATCTTTTACGGGTGAAACCTTCTCAGTTGTCTGCTCTTGACCAACTTAGGTCCTCCATCTTCTTTTTTTTTTTTTCAATTACAGTTGACATTGAGTATTATTTTATATTAGTTTCAGGTGTACAGCACAGTGGTTAGACACTTTTATAATCTGTGAAGTGATCCCCCAATAAGTCTAGTACCCACCTGGCACCACACTCTGTCTTCTTAGTTAATGATGCCTGGCCTGAAATTGTCTAACATCGCCATGTGCCTGCTCTTTGTCTGGCACCCAGCTCTGTTCTGTGTCATCTTACTCCAAACTGCACCATCAACCACACCAGCTGCCTCTACCCTGATCAATCTGGCAAACAGAAAGAAATGAGCTAAAAAGGAAGCAAGATTTATAAATCTATGAGGGGAAAAAAATCCTAAAACTCAGTTTGGTTATTTAACAAGATACCTTCTAAAAATCCAAGTTGCATCGTATTTGTATTCATGAATTTTATTTAGAATATAAAATATAAATAACACAAATTTTCAGATGCATTGACTTCATTAGGACATAATATTCTAGTTAATATTTTCTCTTTTCTCTGGCTATTTAACTTTTTTAAAAAATCTGTCCTGAAATAAACAATTTAAATATTATCTTCAAAAAAGCTGTTTTTCTCAAGCTACCCAGCAAGGACATACATGCACTTGTCATCATTGTGTAGGTGTAAGGAAAATAAATTCTAATATAAGCTCAAGACATTAATAGAAAAATAAGTATGCTTTTAAAAACAACTCTCAGCTGAACTAAATTATTTAAGAACTGTGTTATTTCAGATTATCAAAGCTTCTTCATAGAAATGGTCATTCAAGAGTTACTTCCTAATTCATTCTATGAAGCCAGCATTACCCTGATACCAAAGTCAGACAAAGATACAAGAAAAAAAGAAAAACTACAGACCAATAGCTCTTATGAATAATGATGTAAAAATCCTCAACAAAATACCAGTAAAACAAGTCCAATAACATATTAAAAGAATTATACACCATGACCAAGCAGGATTATTCCTGTATTGCAAGGATAGTTCAACATATAAAAATCAATGTAATGCACCACATGAACAGAATGAAGGGAAAAAAACCTATTATCTCAATCTATGGTAAAAAAAAAAAAAAAAAAAAAAAGCATGTGACAAAATTCAATGCCCTTTCATGACTGAAACACTTGACATATTAGGATTAGAAGGAAACTATACCAACATAATCAAGAGTTTCTGTGCTCATAAATACAATATCATGTTTAGATTAGTAATAACCCACAGCAAGGAAACTAGACTCATTAAAAATTCCAGTAAGAACCCATAAGGAGTACTTACCTGCCAAAATTTTCTTGAACTGTCTAAACCATATGTCGCAGTGGTCTTCACTTAAATTGATAAGATCAAGTGTAGAATCCTTTAATTTATTTTGTTCCTTTTTCAAACAGATGAAGAGTGTGATGCCCAATAAAGTGCCATTTCCACTAGCAAAATAACGCCGTTTCAGTTTGACAGAGAATATGTCCTTGAGTTCAATGAATTCTTCTTTACATAGCAAGTCAGACTTGGAATCACCTGAAAAGAAATTCAGTTTCCCAATCAAAACCATTGTGTACATATCTTCTATGTATAAATAATAGTAAAAACCCAGAAAATCTTTCTCATTTGTAATTTTACTGATTGTCCTTTATGTCAATCTCTATATGAGATGGAGAGGAAAGAAAAGAAAACTTGGGTCTATTTTCCTAAGAATGAAAAGCAGAAAAATGGAAGAGAGAGTCCTTGCCACACAAGGGCTAGGACATTCAGAACCTGAAGATATTCACTGTATAAAGAATTTTAAGAACATAAAGCAACATTTCAACAATAAATAAAATGAGTATCACACAAGAGGCTCCTTGCTACTAATATGGACAGAGTAAAGTAATGGGGAGCACAGAATTCACTAACAGAATTGGGTTTATGACAGGTTGTTGAAGGCAACATGTAAAGGAAAGAAAATGTATGTTCTAGGTAAAGTAACACATGGGCAAAAGGAGGCAGAGTATGGTTGTTGTGATTAGAAACTATGAATCTCTGCTGATCCAGAAATAAAGATCCACTGGAATATTACCACAATCAGACTTTATTTTATAGTGACACAAAACTTTATTGTTTAACTACAGATCAGAAAATAATTATTATAGTAAAGGGCCATTCCAATCGACTCTCAAAGTAGGAACGTCCTTATACTTTTGCAAGTGTACTTCTAAAGCTTCTACTCTGGACCTGGCCGGTGTGGCTCAGCTCGCTGGGCATGATCCTGGGCACAAAAGGGTTGCCGATTCGATTCCGGGTCAGGGCGCGTGCCCAGGTGGCAGGTTCGATCCCCGGTGAGGGGCGTGCAGGGGGCAGCTGATCAATGTTCGCTCTCACATGGATGTTCC
This sequence comes from Miniopterus schreibersii, assembly GCF_964146895.1. NCBI lineage: Eukaryota > Metazoa > Chordata > Mammalia > Chiroptera > Miniopteridae > Miniopterus > Miniopterus schreibersii. The sequence continues at coordinate 35,446,884 of NC_138108.1, read as the reverse complement.
TCTCTGTCCCTCTTCCTCTCTCTCTCTCTCTCTCAAAAGCAATAGAAATTTTAAAAAATAATTAAAAATGGTAAAACTTCTACTCTGGCCAACACGAAGTTGCAGGGACTGGTTTTACCTTCTGTCTGAAACAACTTAAAAAGCAACACAAGATATATGAAGCTTCAGTTTTCAGATGTCAGACAGAAGGTAGCACAGGACCGTGATTTCTGAGAAAAGGGCAACAAAGGAGCCATATGATTGCCGCAGCTGATGGCCTCGAGAGGTTTCTAGGCCACAGAAGGGGACCCACGGGGAAGCTCATCTCCCTGCGTTGAGGAGTTAGGAGTCCAGGAAAGCCAAGACCACCAGAGTCCACTGGGCACATTACTGCGGAGGAGAGAGCTTCAGAGAGAGCTCTGTGGGTCTGCAGAGGTCCCCCTTGAACCTTCAGCTGAGTGTGGACCAGCCGTGTGTGAGGCCAGGGGAAGGGCCACCTGAAGGATTAAAGAGAACAATGCTCAGAGATCCCACAGGTGGAAAAATACTGAAACCCACAGGACACTGGCGAGAGGCTTAGAAGAGCACTCCCTTCTTAGCGAGCTGACGAAAGCCTGCACTGATTCCACTAACAAAGCTTAAAAGCCTCAAAAGGACTGAACTGTTCCCCAGTAGCTTAACCACATTCTAGAGCCAAGCTCAAGAGCATTTATAGGAATGCCAAAATATTCAGGAAGTCTACATGGTAAAATTCACAATATCTCCCAGTCAATCAAAAATCACTATGCAGGTAAAGAATCAGAAAAATATGACACGTGATAGGAGAAAAAGTAATTGACAGAAGCCCACAGAAATGACAACGGCGCTGAAACAGCCCCGAAAGCAGAGGCCCTCTCAGGCTCCTCAGCCCTTAAGCAGGCTCAGCGATATTCCCAGACTGAAGCAAGGACTTCCAGATGCTTTAAAAAGGTCCTTCTTTGCATCCTCGGGGAGTTTTTTGGCCTCCGCCAACCATTCTGCAAATTATTGCTCACAAAGCACACATACCACTGAAAAAGAAACTAAGAAACAAGCTCGTTTTTGAGTTTATGGTGGTGGGACAGGGAGAACCCAAAGTCAATTTTTCAGGCCTGTCGCTTCCTCCGAGGGCTCAGGCTTCAGGTTGGTGTGCAGTTCACTTCACTTGTCACCCAGTACCCTCCAAGTATCAATTCAACTAGAAACAATCATATATGTTTCAGAAAACAAAACAATCATCACTATTACTACAGCTATCCCTTACACTAATCAACCACATGAAAGTACGGTATCATTATAAGCCTAAATATTCTGCATTCCTTAGAGAACTCAGTGGTTCCCCTGCCCATTTCTGTAAATACTAATGGATTACCCTACATTGGTCAGATTTACTTTTGTCTAGTATAACAAGTCTCAAACTCTTTGGTTTCTAATTCATTTATATTCTTAAAGATAGAGGGCCCCAAATAACTTATTTGTGCAGGTTATATCTATTAATATTTACTGCATTAGATATTAAAATCGAGACTTCAAAACACAAGGATACAAAACACACATTCCATTAGCCATCAGGGAAATGATGTCACTACCTATCTCAGCCTCTGAAAAACTCCACTGTATCCTTGGGAGAGAATGAGAGTAAAAATAGCAACTAAGTTCTTAGTAATTTATAAAAACAGCGTTTACCTCACTGATTCCCTGAAAGGACCCTAGACCACATTTGAAAATGCTTCTTTAACAAATGTTACAGTGTTTGTTCCCTTGGATCACACAATGAAGTTATGACCACTTACAGACTCAACTCTTCAATTAATTAAATTATTGTCTCCATTTTAATACTCCAAGTTGTCACACTGACCAGGGAGAGTTTCTCCAATCTGCCTCCTTTGTCACAACCTCCAGATGCCTTTGGAAATAAACTTTCTTATAACAGCATACTATTCCAAGCTCATCTGGATTCATTTTAGGGAAGGATATGCTAGAAACTAAAAGCTAGACAGTATTTATTATACAGAAGGGGAACCAAGCTTAGTCACAGTTTATCATCAGTAATATACAGGGTTGGGCAAATATAGGTTTATAGTTGTGAGTATGCAAAACACAGTTTATTCTTGTATTACTATTTATTAATTATTGTATTACTTCCCATACAAACAACTGTAAACCTACATTCGCCCAACCCTGTATTTTCACCTGGTGAACGTATGATCAGTTGTTTGCACTTGTTGAGCTGGTAGGCATATGGCCAGGGTCTCTAGAATACTTGGGAGGGACCAGGGAGATCTTACATCTTTCCTCTGCCTTCCGGAATGAAACAACTCAGGCCTGTCAAAGGTCCTGACAAATCCTCACCCAGTGGCATGCAATGTTCTGTACAGTAAACGGGGCCCTGTGAAGTGGAAAGCAGCTTGCTTTCCAAACAGAGATGCTCCTAGGTGTCTGCTTCATATAGCTAAATGTGTACAGGTAGATTGTATCACTTACCTACCTTAAAACAATTTGTATCTCTGATTATATCTGTGGGTACTTTTCCAGAAACCAGTTAGTCCATCAATTAATGAAGCTGACCATCTTTTTATTTATTGTTTTCCATTTGTATTTCTTAAAAGAGTTTCCTCTACATATGTATTTCCCCACTTCCATTTGGATGCTTTTTGTCTAATTTGTAGGAGTCTTTCAGATATTCTTGAAATTAGTCCTTTACTATACATGTATGATATATGTTACAAATAACTTCTTCTAGACTGATTTGATATTAGGTATGACTTTGTGTCCCACATAAATTTAATTTTTTATGTAAACAAACTTATAACAAATAAGAGCTCCAAGGAAAGAAGGAAGGACACAGGGAAAGAAAGAAGGGAGGGAGGGAGGGAGGGAGGGAGGGAGGGAGGGAGGGAGGGAGGGAGGGAGGGAGGGAGGGAGGGAAGGGAACAAAGAACCATTAGGAAAGAGAAACATGGAAGAAACTCTTTACTCCAAGTCCTACATTATAATCTGAATTTTTTACCATGTGTGCTTTACTTTGGCAGCAAACAAGTCAATAACTATTCTAATTAAAAAACCTTTTGTAAATTGCAAGTTTAAAGGTACTAAGTCAACAGCTAAGATCAAACTTAGTAGTGGAAACTATAACAATTCTAGGAAATAGGAAAAGACTACCTATTATCACTCTTACTATTCCCAATTATTCTGGACATTCTGACCAATACCATATGTAAGAAAAATGAAATAAAAGATGACCATCTGTGGTGGGAGAGGCAGAGAGGGAGCTGCACTATAACTATGTATAGATGATTTCACAATATATTTGCAAAACCCATAAAGAATCAACTTAAAATCATTGGAACTTAAAAGAATATCCAATAAGGCAGCTGTTTACAAATATATTAATGCCCAGGAAGGCGGCATAATGGGGATAAAGACATTCCATAAAAATTAGCATATGATACCTACGAAAAAATTTAGCAAAATAATCCTGGACTAATATGGGAGAGGGGAGCCATTCAAAATATACAGAGAGACAAATAATTGAATAAATGGAGACTTACCAATTTCCAAGATTAAATATTTTTCATTATAGTTTTCTCTTTATTAATAACTACTTATAATGCAATTTCAATCAAAATCTCATTGGTATTTTCTTTGATGTAAGAGGTAAGGAACCTAATCAAGTGATTGAAAATTTTCTTGAAATAATTATATTACATTAATGAAGAAAATGTTTTTACGGTACAGTATTGAGGGCTCATACATGCCTGATCAGGTATAGCAATATTTTATAAAGCTATAATAATGAAAACATCTAGGATTATATAAGTGAATAGCCCAAAGAAGCAACACTTGTATACATTTTAAAAGTCACTAATGTGATAATAATGGCATCTCAGTTCAGTTGGAAATACTGAGTAAATGGTGAGTTAGAACTGGTTAATCTTTTAAAAATGAAAAAATAGAACCCTATCTCATAATATACACCAATATATCCAGGTTAGAGGAGACTTTACATATAACCATAAATTAGTAAAGTCCTAAGCATGACAGTACAGGCAGACATAGAGAGACTGAGACATTTAACATAAAAGTTACTTAATGTCTATAAAGTCCTAGAGACCCATAAATAGAAGTCACAAGGAAAGGCCAACTGGGCAGAAATATGTGCAACATATGACAGTTACGTAATCTGTTTAATCAAGGAAAGAAACACTTTGGTGGAAAAGTACATAAAAGACCCAAGACAGGCATTTCACAAAAGAAGAAATGCAAATTGACTAATGAACATAAGAGAAAGTTCAATCTAATTAGTAATCAAAGAAATGCAAATCAACACAACAAGATACCATTTATTTTACTTTTAGATTGGCACAAGATCAAAAACAATGCTCAATGATGGTATGGGTAAAGGGAGCCAGTCCCAGTGCTGGTGGGAATGCAAAAATGGTAACTGCTGGAGAGCAAGTTAGAAATGGGTATCAAAAGATTCCAAAATGTTAATTGCAGCAGTATTTATAACAGCAAAAAGACTTGAAGCAATATTCATGTTCCTCAGTAGGAAGACGGTTGAATTGCCCTTCCGCAGCTCATGAACGAGCAAGTTAGACCTGTGTTCAGATCTGGAAAGGTATTCATGTTAAGAGGCATAAACTAGTGGAATAAAAGCAGTTACAAAGCAACCTGAGGGATTTGATTTCACTTCCACGAAAAGGAGAAAAGAAAAAAATCCAGTGGAAAACACACAACAAACAACATCGGTTACCTATTAAAAGAGAGAAATGCAACAGGAAGAATGAGATTAATATTTTCTTACAATCCTCCATAATTTTCCCTTTCTGTTATTAGCATTATATTTTATACTTTTTACAAATGTGGAAAAAAGAAAATGCTTTAATATATACATATTTTTGATCCAGTAATTTACTCTAAGAAAATAAATAATATGCACAATTTAGCTAAAAGAATGCTTACCCAAGCATTATTTGAGTGAAACTTGGAAACAACCTAAATATGCCATAACAGAGTATTGATCCTGTAAAATAAAGTATATTCATATAACAGAATGCTATTCAGCCATTAAAATGTTGAAATCTGACTAGAAAAGTAGCTAAAATAGCATAGCATGTTTCCATTACTGTTTTGTACATATTTACTGAATACATAATGTATTGCAATATATTTTCATATGCACATATATATATGAATGTGCATATGAAAACTTGGAAGGATAGTAAGATTGTGATGTAGTTTGTGTATATGAATTTAAAATTGTTCTACAATGAAAATACTTCTGCAATTAATTGAAAGAGATTATTTCCTTTGCTTATGCTAAAATAGTTCCTAGATCATATTACTTGTTTTAATTTTTTAAATTCTATCCCCTAAAAAGTAAGAGTAGCTAATATTTAATGAGCATATGCTATATGCCAAACATTGCCCTAAGTTCTTGAGGTGTATTATCTCATTCAATCCTCACAACAACCCTCTGTAGTAGATGCATTTTCCTAAAAGGGAAGAAATTCAGGAGAGTTTAAGTAACTTGTCCACGGTCACACATCTGGTAGGGGGCAGACCCAAGATTTAAATCCAAACACTTTGGCTGGTCTTCACCACAACTCCTTACCAACACTGAAGGGGAAGTAAGGACCTTCAAGTAAACACACACACTCTCATATGACCCGCTGACTCTGATTTAAAAAGTCAAACTTTAAAGAGTTGTCCAACCATTGTTCCGTCTCTAAGTAGTCCTTAGGAAAACAGCAAGACAGCAAATGTGTCACCCAGGCCAGTGTGGCTTAGTTGGCTGAGCACTGTCCCATGCACTGAAAGGCTGCCAGTTCAATTCCCAGTCAGGGCACAGGCCCAGTAGGGGGTGTGCAGGAGGCAGCCAATCGATGCTTCTCCTTCACTGATGTCTCTCTCTCCCCCCTCCCTTCCTCTCTTACTCTCTAAAATAAAAAACAAACAACAACAACAACAAAATGTGTCAATTAACTGAGTAGTATTTCATCAGAAACTGAGGTGACCTTCAAGGAGAAGCAAGATTAGATTGCAGCAACCAGGAGCTCCCAGAAGTAAAAATTCTGAGTATCTCCGTAACTCTTTGAAAGGTATTTCCTGCTTTCCGAGCTCAGGCTTCCAATTTCTTTTCCCTCATTTGTCCACAAATTCAAATGTGGGGTATTCACATCTCTTTGCCAATGTGACAAGAAGAGACTAAGGGGAAGAAATATGGATTTAGAAGACACTGTGTTTCTATTTGAAAGGATAATATACCTATGAATCAAATAGTTTTTTACCAATTTCTAACTATAGGCAAATGCTCTTCAGGATTCTTTTTCTCAGCAACTATATAAACCTCTCAGGTGCTAATTTCCTACATACAAATTCTGATCTGTTATTTATTTCTGCAATGTTAATCATTTCCATTACATGAGTAAATCTACCCAGTTCTCTCTAATCACAGGATTCATTTGATTTTCAATATAACTTTTGTAACATGTGAAGATATATATAATATTATTTTACAGGAAATTATTTTCTCATTTTGAATATGATCTTCAGAAATAAAACTTGTTCAAATTCTGTGAACTTGAATTTAAAATGTTTTAATTTAAAAGCTTGGAGCTGCCTAACTATTGTTTAATCACTCGTCAGATTAGGTGGTGCTTTTCTAGTCTTTATTTTGTTTTTGAAGTTCCTATGATATGAGTAGCTGACCAGCTGGCTTTGTGGGGCAGCAGGACCTTGGTTTGCTTGACTTGAAAGAGAGCTAAGGCCAAAGGTCCTCAGGTTTCTAGTTGGGAAGCCCTCGGGCTAACCCTCAGTGAAGTTGAAGGCTCTAGCAATCATCTGATAGGATAAACTGAAAATCTAAGAAGGTCATTGTTTCTCCTCAACCCCCATGCCAAAACACTTACTCTAGGACACACTTAGAATATACAAATATTTATGAGAAATAGATTAAAGGAAAAAATAGAAAAGAAACCACATTCAGAGAGAACACTAGTGTTTTGGGTCTATAAAAATTGAGCACATATCTACACCCCTTTGTAGTAGTAATTTAAGAATGACTTAGATTCACTTTATTCTCCATATGAATCAGAAAAATACTGCTTTTTATGTATAAACTATTTTATTTATAAATTTATAATGCTGACAAAAATCCAGGTCTTATATCTCTGCTTAATTCTTCACCTATGAGATTGCTATTCTGACCCCTGATCTAGCCACCTATTATAGTACAACCAGTTTCTGCCACAAATAAAAGCAAATGTTTTCATAATTGTATGCAAAAGTCACAATTCCATGGACAATCTAACAGATGCAGAGAATGTGTTAAAAAATGAGTTGAAAAACTAACATACTTTGGGGCATGTATTTTAAGTATAACTAAGTTTTTATTAATGTAAAATACACCTTTATTGGTGAAAAATATGAAGTAAAATTTTATTCATAAATTGATATTTGATCACAGTAGATAAAAATATGGAAATCATCTATGGCCACTTTTTCTTTAGAGATTATAAGAATTAAAACCTTCCAGATAATATATAATTTTGCATTGTGCCATGTGGTTTATTTTTTAAAATCTATTGGTTCATTACTATTGTATTGGTTATAGCTAGTTGTTTCAGAACATTAACTGTCCTCTCACATTACTTACAAAGATACTGGGGACCATCTGTTCTTGCAGGGGATTTAAGTATACCTCTATTGGATATCATGCTATTTATTTAATTCAGCACCCACTTCCTATTGTTGTATTTTCTTGGGGGAAAAAGTCAATTTAATTACAGGGAATAAAGATAACCTCTCCTGGCAGGTTACCCTGTCACCATGAGAGCAAAGCAGAACCTGCTTAAAGTAGGTTACAGTGGTTAACAAGAAGACTAAAACCAACAACACTTAAGAATATTTAGCAAAGGTTTAACAAAAATAGAACAGTGAATGGAACTTTTAAAAATATTACTGTAAGCCTAGGGCTTGTCTAAATCAATCTTGGCACATCTGTCTGATGCAGACCGTAAACAGGATTAGAGCTGGATTTATCTGCTTGGCGCTAATTGTGCTCACAGTTTCTGCACATGTCCACTCTTTAAAACACTGCCTGAAAAACAAGCCTGCCTGAGAGATGACTCCCACAGCACAGGGTATACACACACGGTATATTAGATGGTTAAGCAATGTGATGTCTAACAATTTTTTTTGGCTCTTCAGAATTACTTATCTAATCCCCTAATTAAAAATACAAAATTCTGTTTGAATACACCACATACTGAGATAAATCTGTGAAGCAAGGGACCAATAAATTTGAATACACTTTAATTGTAAGAAGAAAACACAATTTAATTGTTAATAATCAGGTTAAACTAGGGTTTAAACAAATAGAGGCTGCTTCTATAGCTTACTGAAAAACCATCACAATGCATTATTATCCTCAAGAATTATGACATAGAATTTGTTAGCAGAAAAGTTTAAGTTCCTAAATATATACACATATCAAGACTGACAAGAAATTGCAATTTATTTAGTAAAAGAATTAGAGGAAACTTGAAACTTATCCTTTACAGAAATAAATAGAGAGAGAAATTGCTACTCTAATACCCAAAAGTCACATTTTTATCACACCAAATAAAAAATTAATGCTCAATTTCTATCTGTAATTTTTTCCCCACTAAGTCATGTATAAACAGCTTAGATGTTTTTCTTCAGAGTCTAAGTATTTGAAGATATATAGGTATTTTTGCATGAAGTCCAAAAGGAACTGATCAGTCGAAAATTTAAATATTATTCTTTAGGTTGAGGATTTGAAATATAAACAATAAACATGCAACTCTGAATCCAAAACAACATTTAATGCCTATGATACAATGTGATATTAACAATTTTAAATTATAAAGTCTATGTTTAATTATAATACCACATAAAATCAACTTTAACAAACAACAGTATAATTGAAAATTTAGGCTGACTTCCAATCATAAACAATCTTCTGTTCTAAAGCTTTTTTCTTGATATATAGTTTATTCATGTTCCAAATAGCTTAGTGAGATTTTATAAATCAGTTTTCCCCCAAAATTTCTATCATTAATAAAAGTTATGTCTATACTTATACTTTGCTTTATACCAACAAATAATGAGGAGAAATTGGCAGTCAATCATTTAAATACTTAAACCAAAATACCGATATCAGCAATTCTCAATGTGTAGTCTCGGAGGGTATACAAGGTTAAAATAATGTTTATAATAATACTAAAGATGTTATTTGCCTTTTTCACCATGTTAACATTTGCACTAATAATGCAAAGGCAATAGCTGTTAAAACTCCTGGTGTCAGCATGAATCAAGGCAGTGACATCAAATTTTACTAATAATGTTGCCTTCTTTACCACCTCAATTCACAGTTTAAAAAAAATACAAAACAGTTTAACTTGTGTTCTTGATGAAGAACACTTTAATTTTTAAATTTTTTTAAAATCACCAGCCTTGAATACATTTCTTTTTAATAGTATGTGTGATGAAATGGGAAATATGCATAAAGAATTTACGCTACAAATGAAAGGGGATGGTTCTCTCCAAGAAAAGGACTTTCACCACTTCAGCTGCAGCTGAACTAGCTGGTTTTTGTGGAAGACCATTTTTATTTGAGAGATCGACTAACAGACTATGGTATTCAGGCGTGAGTATTTGGCAAACATTTTCTGGGAAATGAGCAGAGTGAGCCAGTCATTCAAGAAAAACAACTGAGAATGTTTGTTGCCAACGATAAAATTCAAGTTTTTAAGCAAAAATTAGAATATGTTTAAAATTTATCTGCTACAATGAACTTGACAGATTCCCAATACTTAAAGAACTTTCTGATGAGACTGGCAGTGATATTAATGTATTTGATATTTTTTAAACATTGTATAATGAAATGTGTTAATACTTGGAAGCTCTATATAACTCAGTATACCAAATTTTCCAAATAGCCAATGCAGGAAATTATAAAATCATGCATTAATAAAAGATTCATTCAAAGTGCAGGGCATACCTATAAATTTTCAAATAGTAGACTACAAAAGGTTCATTGATATGTTTTCAAATTCTGCGTTGTAACTAACCTTTAAGAGATGAGCACTTAAGTTCTGCTGTAGTATCAAAGAAGGATAGCCACAATTATCTGAAAACATTAAGATACTTTTCCTTTTCCAGACTCACATCTGTGTAAAGCTGGATTTTCCTTATATACTTTAACCAAACACCATATTCACAACAGATTGCATGCAGAAGCAATCTTAACCCTTCTAGAAAAGTTACGACTTCTATTAAAGAGATTTACAAACATGTAAAAATAGTAAAAAAATGCCACTGCTTTTTTGATAGTTTTATAAAATAGCTAGTTTAATAAAAATATTATGTTAAAATGCAATAAACTTATTACTGTTATTTTTAATGAATTAAAGTTTCAATGTTTACTTAATTTCTACTACAATACATATTAATGAGTATACCTTATATAAACAAACGCTCTTCATGGTTTTTAATAATTTGAGCTTATAAAGGGGCCCCAAGACCAAAAGCTTGAGACCCCATAGTAGAAAGCATCATGGAGACAGGCAGCCACGAGATAGCATGATTCATGCATTTTACCCTTCATCACCTGTGTCAAATAACTAAGATTTTATTATTAAATTAATATTTTAGCCTATCTATGAAAGAAGTCCCTACTATATCTGAAACATTGTTAAAAACACCTCTAATTCATATTCTGTATTTCATATTCATATTTCACATTCTTTAGCATGGCTATCACGCAATGCCATTTTCACTTCAGCAGGCGTACTAATGTGCTCCTTGTATTGGGCTACTTATTCCTTGATTTTACTATCTATATATTTGCCTCTGTCATTTTATAGGTCTATTTCCATCTCAGTTCCATAGGAAAATCATAAATGGGGAGCCTCTGAGAATGACACCAACAGAATATGTCCTTATTTGATTCTTGTTTGTTTTATAATCTAGTCATTTTGGGCATGATCCGTTCAGATATATATATCAGTTCATATATAATATATAGTTAATATATATCATACCAGATGATCTTTGTACAGATTCCCCCATGAACCTCAAAAGTATGGTAACTGGTCTTTTTCTAGTTTCTCAGCAATTCGCTTCAACAGTATCTTCCTCATCTCTACTCTCTGTATCCTTAGCTCAATGCTTCAGACACAGGCTGGGCTTCCCATAAAAGTTTGTTGTTGACTGTATTTATGTCAGTCAGATAATATCTTAATCATACTGTATGCATTTCCACCTCGGAACCTTTGCTCCTTCATTTCCCAGCAAACTGAAGGCCTTCTTGACTCCAGACTTTTCAAACATTAACCATCTGTCAAAGCACTGGTGAGCCCCTCCTCCAGGAGACGTCCTTCATTTCCCAGTCCCACTGAACTCCACGGCACAGCTGAGATTCAGTCACATATCAGAAGTTCCTAAGTTACCAGAGGGTGAAGGCGCAAAGGTCTTTAAAAGTCTGTTAAGGTTATATGTAATTTTTTCCATACTAATTAAGTGGTGGTTTTAAAAAAATGGTGGTGGAGGAAAGGGTTCGAGAAAGATGAGACTATAATAGTTTAGTGTAAGCCCCAAAGTTTACTTCTTTCATTTAATGGATTTGAATTCCATGCACTTCTGTGTGTATGTTAAAATGCTTATATTAATGCAACAATCTTCATAAAAACAACTGTTTCTATGAAAACGAAGGCTAAAGAGTTCTTTATTTTTCATGGCCCAGAACTTACTGGACTGTGGAAATAGGACTTGATCTCAGCCACAATAATGGCTTCTATTGCCAGAGTCTAAGGACAATGCCTGGGTGTGGGTTTCCTGCTTGATATAGGCCCTTATAGCTCAGTCCAAGCTGACTCGCTGACACTCCTGTCTTCTGAGGACCTCACCAATAGCCACACTGGCTTTGCTTTCCCCTCCACCACTACTATCACCAATGCCCTGCCTGTGTAGGTCAGATCCCCCGTGACCTATAGTAGTCACAGTGACGATGTCACACAGCCCTCCAGATAATATGAAAAGTTCTGCTACTGAGGAACTAAAAGGCTTACTTTTACACCACTCTCATTCAGTTTCCCCCTCAAGACTGTCATTATTTGCTCCTAAGAAGAAATTATTCAGAAGAACTACTCAAAGTCCAGAGTGTTTGAACTTGACAAAGGCAGGTCTGTGTTGTTGAAAGGGAGCAGAACCATTGCATGAGAGATTAAGAAAGTAGAAATTTTTACTTGATGAAGACTGGTCCTAGTATCAAAGGCGAAAAAATTCATTTCAGGGGCTCTGACAGCTAGAAACAGATGCCAACGCCTATCCGAAAATGGCCTGAAGAAGATTCACCCAATCAACCTACAGGCCATCTGAACTAATCATCAGTCCCTTCCAGACTCCAGGGAAGGCCACCTGTGGTCAAGGAAATCACTAGAGGGGCAGGGGTGGGGAGGAGAGAGGGGACGGGGGGGGGGGGGGGGGGAGAGGTTACAGAGAAATTGCCAGAAGCTATATACACTAAACATACAAAAGTAAACTTAAAACAAATACACATAATTCAAGATGTTCTAAAAAGTATTTGTAAACCTTTATGTATTTACTTGATGAGGATTTGCAGTCCTAGACTTACTGGAGACAAAAGAAAAGCAATAAACAATTTTAATATAGCTTATCATGGTTTTATTTAAAAATCCAACATAACATTTAACACAAAGTTCATGTTTATTTTTAATATGCTAGGCACATCGGAGATATAAGCCTTTATTTCATTTCCACCATTAAAAGCATATACTTGACAAATACGTTTCTAAAACGCTACCTAAGTGAATCCAATGACAAATGAATCAATAAGAAAGAAAAATTACCTATAAAATGTAGTCAAATTTCCCAACTTTCTAAATTATTTTCAGTTGAACTTAGGCAAAATATAAGGGAAAAATAAAGTCTTAACAAACACACATAAACACTACATTATGCTGGTCAGCTGATAGCATTTAGGCTCCTATTCACATAAAATATGGTCCTCCACCTACATATTTGAAGCAAAACAAAATTTTAAATGCCATTTTGGAGTAGAAATTAAAGAAAGATTTTTGTTTTGTTTTTTCTGGAAAAGCCTTAAATTGATTCAAAGAGTGTGATATGAAAATAAACTCAGTTTTGACCTTCACATTCTACATATATGGTATTTACACAAGCGTGTTCCCAACTGAAAAGTTTTAAAAGTTTCTTCTTCGTGCCTTTCATCATTATATAATTTCTACCAGATAGTTAGTACTATGCTAAAAGGCCAAAATTATAGGTAAAGGTAAGAAAGTATTACCTGATAATGTAAAAAAAAATGTCTTTTAACTTAAAAATTTTGGATCAAGTATTTTATGTGTTTTGCTGCCCTAGGTAGCATGTCATCAAAGCCAAACAGCTTATAGGATTACAGCAAGCCGTCTTCTCCTCTGGGCTGTAACATTACTGTCAGGATTTTTTTTAGAGAGATAAATTTGATATCAATATGATGTGACACAACTGCATCAAACCTTAATTTCACTCACAGTAAGAAGTCACAGGATTAAATAACACTGTGCAGTCTCTTAGAAAAGTTTATTGCTTCCAGATGGATTCAAGTTTCCTTTCAGCCCTGATTACATCTAATATGCACAGGGTGCCAACATTTTAAAGGGCAGAGTCAAAAATACCATTTACATAGATAGCAAAGGGCGGGGTGGAGAAACTTTGGCTTCTAAATTGCTTGTGCTATTCAGGTCTTGACTATTTTAAAGAAATTATTATAAACATTTAATAACAAAACAAATATCATACCACGTAAATGTCTTCAATAATGGCTGTTTCACAGAAAAACACAAATCTACAGCAAAGCATCCATAAAATGACTCCTCGCTCGAGCTGCATGCTCTCGGCCCCATGTTGGGTTGTGCCATGTGTCACACCGCATGAGGCTTGCTACCAGGATGTCCACCTGTGCCTGTGTGGCAGGAGAGGTACCCATGTTTATTTCATCTAATGGCACTGTTGAATATGAGCCATTGTGATCAGCTATATAAAGATCTTCAAAAATACTGACTACTTACAGGCATGTTTGCTAAGTTTACGGCTGTAAGTAACTACTGCTTATGTTTAAAGTAGCATTATCTTATGCAACTGAAGTATCATCATGACCAGAATAAATAAAATCATTTCCATAAAACTCCAACAAAGCTGTCCCCATAATGTGATTTAAAAAATAAAATCACATCTGCTCTATCTAGTCTATGGGAGAAAAGCAATAAAAAAAATCATGATTGAAGGAGGACTGCAGTCTGTAGAGCAAGAGCCAAATTTTAAGAACATAGCAAAACTATAAGAACACATTTTCTCGTTTTCTTAAATTTAATTTTTCAAATGTTCTGAAAATATTATGCTAATTACAAATCTGATTGAATTTAAATGTTAAACAATTTATGTAGCCTTCAAAAACAGATTAGCAATTTAAATACAATTATGCTCTCAAAGCTCAAAAGAAGAGAAAAGTGATTAATTTCTGGAAGTACACAAAATCTTTCCTGCTGGAGAACCACTGGCAAAAGTGGACCAATAATTCCTACTCATGTCGAATTTTCTCCTGTGGATATTCGGCCAGAATGCAAACAAATATCATTAAGAACCTTTATAACTCACATTTTCTTTAAAGAGAAATAAGCTCCTTTATGTAAAGAATATAAATGAATGTTAAAATTTCAGGTGATGTTTATAAAAGTTTTTCACTGTCTTTAATTTTCAGTTAATTTTAAAGTGATACTTAACATGGATATGAGTATTAAAATTTTTAATTTTAAGTAGATTAAAATATTGGGGCAACATCCCTGATCAACTACTTGAAAATGCTTGAATATAGAGAGCAATTAGAAATGCATCACATTATACTAATATTGGACTTACGGTTACATGCCAAATCAATACCAGATCAATGAAACAGACTCCAACCGGTTAGGCTACCGGGCACTAAAGCAGATAATGAGTTTTCCATTATGTATTTCTAATATTCCAAATACTGATATGCATTTGAGTTAACTTTCACTAATCAAATAGTACTTTGTTTTCAATAATGGTTAACTATTCTTAAACTGGTCACGCTGTCTTCTAAATAACACATACTTGAATGGAAAATGACTTAAGCTTCATTCCTTCTTTCAATAATTGGAAAATGAACACTTTCCACATGCCAGACTTTATACAGTGAAGCCTACCAGATAGAGATCTTCTATGATTACCCAATAAATAACCATTGAATAAAGATCAGAAAAAATAAATACATGAGAGAGTAAGCCATGTGGGTACAGGTCCAGCCTCTCCCATCTGCAATTCCAAAACCCCCAAAGCTATGAAAACTGCACATTTTTTCCTAAATTATTTAGTAGCAAAAAGTGAGCTGACCTCATGTTGTAGGAAAACTGGTCCTGAATTGACAGTAAAATTTTAAACTCTACTTCTCCCATTTAGCATGGATATTCTTAATGTTTCATTCAGAAATTTAATTAATGTTTGATTATGGAGTGCTACACAAGGCCAGTTGTGTTACATAATATATGTCCTATATTAACTCGCTAAAATCAGGCAATATCTGAATTTTAACACACAGCTGGTTCCAAGGGTTTCTGGGCAGAGGAAACAGTAAGTGTAAAGGCCCCATGGCAAGAGCATACTTGGTATTTTTGTGGAACAACAAGATGTGGCTGGACCTGGTGAGAAAGGAAAGGGGTCAGACATGAGAACAGAAAGGCTGGAAGCAAGAAATGGTATGAAGACTATAGCAAAGACTTTAGATTTTAGCCTCAATAAGATGTGAAGCTGTTGGAAGTATTTTTATTATTTCTTTTAATCCTCACATGAGGATATTCTTTCCATTGCTTTCCATGTGAGTGGAAGGGGGGAGAGAGAAAAACATTAATGTGAGAGAAACACATCTCTCCTGCACCACCCACCCCAGACCAGGCCGGGATGGAGCCTGCAACTGAGGTAAGCGCCTTTGGCAGGAATCAAACCTGGGACCCTTCAGGCCGCGGACCGATGTTCTAACCCCTGAGCCAAACCAGCGAAGGCAACCATTGGAAGTTTTTAAGCAGAAGGGTGTGATCTGTAGTTTAAAAGTAACATTCTATCTGCTCCATAGAGAACAGAGTGATAGGGGACTTATAAATAGAGGGACTAGTAATGAAGCATATACAATACAGGTGAGAAATAATGGTTTCTCACACCAAGGTGGTGGCAGGGATGCTGCTCAATTTGGGGTATTTTTAAAGGAAGAGGCAGCGGGATGTGTTGATGGACTGGATGCAGAGCGAGAGAGAAAGTGGGATCTAGCAGCTTTCCAAGTGTTTTTGGCTTGGGCCATTAGAAGGATGAAGTCCCCATGGACTGAGATGGGGCGACCCACAGGAAGTGCATATTTGGAGGCTGCAGGGGAGAATATGGAGTTTGTTTTAGAATATAAGCTTGAGAAATCCATTAGAACTCTAAGTTGATATAAATCTGGAATTCTGAGGAGGGGTCTGGACTAGAGATATCAATTTGAAGGTCACTAGCACTTAGCATTTGAAGCCAGAAACTGGAAAAGGTTGAACCAGAGAAAGAACAGAAGCAGATAGTAAGAGGTCAGAGAACAGACACAGGAAAATAATATCTGAGAGAGGAAACTGAGAAGGAGCAGGCCAGAGGGATAGAAGAATTAAAGGAGCGACTCGACACGCTAGAAGGTAAGTAAAGTTAGTTGAGTCAAGAAGCACACTGAGTTTAACTGTCAAATTCTGTCCATCTGTCAAGTCAGATGAGGACTGGCCTTGACACGTGAGTTGTGGAGTGTAGGAGTCAAAAGCCTGATCATAGAAAATTCAAGAAAGAATAAGAAAAAGTGAAGACTGTGAATGTAGAATAAGTCTAGTTAGAAAGTTGGGGGACGGCAAAGAGATGGGACCAAGTGCTCTACATGGATTATCTCAATTAATCTTCATTAATAGCTCTATAAGGTAGCAATAATCTCACTTTGGAGATGAAGCTATGGAAATTAAGAAAGCAAAATGCCAATGATTTTAATGAAAATGCTAAAATTTTATACCAAACATATCCGATTATAAAAGTTCATCCTCTATGCTACTACACAGCCTCCTATGACTTTACCATAGAAAATGAACAAATAGGAGAAAAAGGCAGTCTTCTTAGGACACTTTCTGGGAGTTAGGAGACCTTAATTTTTAGCTAGCTCTGTCACCAATCTTGGGGAAAATGCCTTAACTTCTGAGCTTGATAGCTCATCCCTAATATAAGGGGAATGAAAAAGATTCATTCATGCATTCAACAAATATTTACTGAGTCATCTGCTGGACACTGTTTTCAGTGTTAAAGAACTAATGGTGAAGAAAACAGGAACTTGCCCTTAGTAAGGAAAATTACAAATATTCAATCTAATCTAAATCTTCTTTCAGCTCTAAAACACTATAATAGTCATTTAACAAATATAAATAGATTTTAAAAATTCCATTGTAGGCTAGTGCAAAGAGGTTTATATTTATTAGATCACTAAAACCTCACAGCACTGTAAGCTAGGTTCTATTATTATATCAGATTTTACAGATGGGGCAGAGAGAATAAGCTTAGAACCTTAATAGCTTGTCCTATGATCACACAAGTGACAGTGCCCAATTTCTAACAGATAGTCTGATTCCAGAAACCCAATCTTCAGTCACTCTCAAGAGTACAATAATAGACTATTATATCTCATTTTACTAGTGTTTAACTCTCCTCTCCTGTTACCTTACTTTACTTGTTGGGTCTCTGAATGTTGAAAATGGGAAACAATGAGGGGTGAGAGAGGAATAAAAAAAGAAAAAGAAACTGCAGAAGTAGAAGTAAATAGCAATATAAAGATAAGAAATAAAGAAAGAAAACCAAAGAAGCCAAAGAAAACCAAAGCCATGGAATGGCAAACAAAAAAGTCTGAGAAGGCACACGAGGGAAAGAAAACAGTCCCTGATATGCTGGCTCAGGTCTGTGACCCACCAGGGGCCACGTGCCTAATTGCACAGGACAATCGACAGGCCTGGACACTACAGCCCCACCATGGGTGCTCAAACAGAGGCCTGGTTTCTACCCCTCTCTCCCAAAATCACTCAGACATGTTGTCCATTCATAAACCCTATGGAGAATCAAAACTTCTAATAAGCCTAACAAAGTAAATATGCTCCTAAATATTTCAGAAAGGAGCTCTAGTGACTTTCTCATACTTTTTGGTATACCCATGTTAAAAAGGAAAGCAGTTCTTGAGGTTAAAAGGAGAAATCCTTACAGAAACCAGAGAAGAAGAAAGGAGGCAGAGCTGAGTCACCTCGTCTTAGGACCCTGAAGTCACCCTGTGATTTTCTGCAGAAAGAGGGCCAGCATCTGGCTCCTCCCTTAGCATCAGGGATCTGCAGGCAGAGCCAAGCGCACGGAGACCCTCACCAGCTGGGAGCTATTTTATGTCCCCTAGTATTCAGCAAGGAACGGTGATGTTAGAGTAACTGGCTTGTTCATTTTGAAGAGCTGTGCTTAAAGCTAGCACTTTCTCCTAGTATACTGAAGATTATCTGGAGATCACACTGCTTTATAAGTTGTAGATACAAGTATCTTTCACCAATACTCTATTTAGTTTCAAATTTTGAGTGCCTACTATATTCTAAGTGTTTTCTAAAATAAATATTGAGGGTTTAAGGATGATTAGACCCAGTTCTTTCCCTTAGCAGATTAGTATATTGGGGAATGGAAGCACACTTGGGTAGCTAACCGTCCTGTGGAACTCCACCAGATTCTCATTTTCAAACTGCCGCTTTACAAAGGGACATGGGACCCACTGGAGATATTTAAGAAACAATCATCTAATCTGTCTCTCTATTCATCATACTAGTTTTCCACCCAGAGTACCCTTTCAGCATAGACTCAGCTTCATTCATGTGCTCTATATGCCTCTTCTTAAAAACAGTCCTGTAAATTAGAACTCAATTTCCCTCTGAAAAATGTAATTTTATTTATATGTTATTTTACATATTCTTCTATATTCACTATACTTTTACACCTAGTACAATTTATATAAATAAAAATTGTATATATATAATTTATAAAATTATATATATATAAAAAATCAGAAAAACACATTTCAGACCTGTGGTTTATATGTTGCCTGAAATTAGTTCTCTATTCCAACTGTTTGCTTCTTTTATTAACTCCCTTTCATTAAGCAGCTAAGAATAACTGACTAGAGAGGAAATACTGTAGTCAGAAGGTCAGCTATTTCTCAAGTACTCACTAGGAATAAAATTAATACTAAGTAATAAAACTTCTCTTTACTTATTTGCCACATTACCTTATTCATTCCCTCCCTCCCTCCCTCCCTCTTTCCACTAATATGCCACTCACCTTGCAAGGAAGCAGCCAGTTTTCGCTGTAAATAGCACAGTACAGAAACACGGGGAGTGGAGATCAGAATCAAGTGCCTGGCAAGCTAGCCACTAAATCAGATGCCATCTATTTAACTCTAATTTATCTTCAGGATATGGTAAGAATTAAAGGATATAGGTACCCTGTTTCTCGATTTCGGGGAAGGCCCAAACAGATCTTCAGAGAGGCGAAGGGGCTTATCAATTACAGATGCAAGTGATGGAACCTTCCTTGCAACCTAAGACTGGACTTTAAAGCTCATGCTCTGTCCTCTGTTCCATAGGCTAGAGGGACTAAAGAACGGCCTGTAATTATAATTGTGTTATTATATGCTTTATAGTTAGGCTTTGAGAGAATATGGTACATTACATAGAATGGGTTCACGTTTCAGATGATCTTTTGCTGTCTTCCTAAAACCTCACATTAAAAGCAGCTTGTCAGTTTCTGTTAAGGAAAGGGTGCCAAATAGAAGCGACAGAGATTAGTGATGAAAAGCATGGTCTCCTCTGAAAGGGGCTGGAGTCCAGGCTCTGCCTCTTCCTACCTGTGTGACCTTGGAGAAGCAACTTAGTCTTTGTCTCCGGGGTTCTCCTCTAGAAAATGGAGATGATGAGCCCTCCACGAATTGTTGTGAAGGTTCAGGGAGAGTATATGTAAGATGCTTGTAACAGGTTCTAGCACATGCAAGGTGTTGTTATTGTTTTATATTATTATTATTTATTATTATTATTCGAACAGATTCAACAAATCATTTGCAGTTACCAGACCAGTACCTGAATCAGATAAACCAGAAAGGTCAGTATTCATGGCAGGATGGTAATAGGCAGGAATAATTTGAGTATTCCTCTACCTTACACTGAGAATACAAAATGCTCTGGCTTTGTTTCAAATTTATAAAGGTAGCTCCTATTAGTAGGAGGCATCCAAAGTGCCTTCTCCAATGCAGACTAGTAAACCTCCCTTGGTATAAAAGGTCTACTAAGAAATTTAGGGAATAGGTTAGGAGGAGAAAAGCAGAAATTGAACGAGTATAGAAAAAATGGGAAAATAAATTAGAAATAATAGGAAGAGGAAAAAATGGCCAGATGTCGACTCCTGTGCTACTGCTACTCTCATTGATCCTAGTTAGGTAGCAATATTTTCCCAGTACTGTGAGAAATGGGTCAAGTTCAGTTTGTATTCATCCTGAAAGGGTTTCTATGCCCCAGTCACAATGCAGAGTGCTTCATCAATTCCACCCCAAGGTAGGATGACAGTGTTTCTGACAAACACTAATGATTATGCCATGTGGAACAGAAATTTGATCGCAATCACCTGGTTTCATCTTGTGGTTTTTCCCTAGATCCCAGATTTTGTTATAGAAATAGAGACTGTGCTGAGAAGGAAAAGCTTTGTGCTCTCTGCGATGGAAAGGAAACACCGCACACATCACCGCCCTGAACACTAAAATGCTAGATACAGTGAGAGCACACCAGCCCTGAAATATGCTATTTTCCTTATTTATCATCTCAGCTTCTCAATGTATCTGAAAACTATGCCACAGCAACACATTACAAGTGAAGGAGTAGCTAGGAATTTGAGATTAATAGATGGCATGTCTATAAGATCATCGAAAACAACAAAAAATACATGCCCATCATATAAGATACACAAAATAAAATCCATAGCACAATTATTTCAGAATATTTCCAAGTATAATGTCTTATTCTGAAGGTTTCTTTTGTGTTCAGAATCTTTTTTGTGGAAAAAAACACACAACACTACATTTAGATGATCTTGGTGCTAACTGGCTATTTAGACTATGACTATGGACAAACTCTTACTCAAAAAGCTTCAGACTCCAAAAACTAACACCATCGGCTTCAGAAATGTTTGTAAAAACCTCCACAACTTTGTAGCTACTGATTTAAGAAATGGTTTATGCAGTGGTCCTCAAACTGACCTCCAGACCATTCCAGACCTTCCATGACATGGACCTAAGCAGGTCTGCTTCGCTTTATCTATTGAGCAAGGGGAGAAAGGGCACTTTAAGACGTCCTGGAAGAAGAGATCAGACCCACAGAAACCTCTGCTTTGGAACGGTTGTTAAGGCGCATAAGCATGGTTCTCACAGTGCCAATTTGTTTCCAAGAGTAATGTGGACGCTAAAGATCGGAGATCAGTTCATTTGTTTAAAGCGCTCTATTGCCCTGGCCAGCTTTGCCCGGTGCTTAGAGTGTCAGCCCTCGGGCTGAAGGGTCCCGGCTTTGATTCCAGCCAAGGGCATGTGCTTCGGTTGCAGGTTTGATCCCCAGCCCCAACTGATGTGTCTCTCTCACATCATATTTCTCTCTCTCTCCCTGTCTCTCTCCTTTCCACTCTCTGAAAAGCAAGGGAAAAAATATCCTTGGGTGAGGATTATAAATAAATATAAATAAATAAATAAATAAATAAATAAATAAATAAATAAATAAATAAATATAAATAAAACTATCTACAGTGGGAATAATTAAAAAAACAAAAGGAGCAACAAAGACATGATTAAAAGCTTCAGTCTCAATATATTAGGATCTGGAGCCCTGGAAAACTTCCCCAAAAAGTTATTGAAGTAACTTTCCAAAAGAGTAAAATTGAGAGTTTTTTTCTGCTGCTTAACAGAATAGACAATATTTACATAAATTCATTTTCCTTTTACTGTATTTTAGAATTACATTATTTTTCCAATACATAAATGCAGTTGCCACCTACACAAGATTATTATAATCTATCCCAGGTAATTACTGCTGAGATCAGCAATTTAATGCCCTTTGTTTGCCAAATTTTTGTTTTCCCAAGAACCAATCCCACTCTATAAAGATGTGTTTCCAGGATACATATAATTACGCTGGGCATAACATCTGTTGCTCTGCATGTTCAGAGCCTTACCAAACCAAAGAAAGAACACGCTTTTACCTTGACTTTAGGGAGAACTGCTAGAGTATTAAAAGCTTAAATACTCAGAAGATTTTTTCAAGCAATACTCATCAAAAGTTAAAGTTAATTCTCATATAAATACAGGGTGGGCAAAAGTAGGTTTACAGTTGTGAGTACATGAAACAGAGTTTATTCTTGTATTATTAATTATATTATTTTTCACACAAACTATAAACCTACTTTTGCCTACCCCTGTATTTCTACATTGAATTAACACATTTCAGTCCTTACTTGTATAAATTTTAACTTATTATATCAGTTTTCAATATCATTACTTTATAATCCTGAGAATTATCCTACTATGATTTCAAAGAAGAATCTTAGTGAGTTTTCTATTTCTTTCAGAAGAAGACCCTGTAGCCAAAAAAAAAAAAGAAAAAGAAAAGGAAAAAAAAAGAAACCCATAGTCAAGGAGAGTATTTCCTACAGGTGACCTCTTTTCTGTATTTCACCTTTCATAGCACAGCGGTTTTATATAACAGACAGGACAGTGTTGAACTTTTAAATGTAGGTCAGTATTTTGATTGCACTGTAAAAGTGAATTGTTCAGATTTGAAAAAAGCAGAGCAATATTGACCCAAACACTCCTCTGCATGACCTGTTAAGGTTGCCCCAACAATCTGATAGTCCTTAGAACATCCCAATGTGGGCGAGATAATTATTTATTGGCAAGATATACCAGGAATATGTGAAGATAGGGAACACTGACTTCAGTACCAAAACCTGAAATAATCCCTTAATACCTGGGAGAGGTCATCAGACATGGTCATCTCTTACCAAACATTAGTAATCACAGACCAAAAACAAAACTGAAGTTATGAGTCCATCATGCTCTCAGAATACTTTAGAAGGACAGCTAGCTCAGAACAGTGTTACTGATAATCAAGCTTATCTCACTGTATTTCAGAACTGCTATTGCTGCTATTACATAACCAAAAGATTGTTGTTTGGGTTGCATTTAAACTGATTAATCTCTGTGGACTTATGTAATCTAGAGTTGAGGAAACCTACTTAAAATGTAAAAAAATAAAATAAAATAACCCATCTTCCCAAACAATTTTAATTAGCTTACTTGACTCTCTTAACAATTCTTATTTCTGAGTGTGATATATAATTTAAAAGTAAGTAACCATCCAGGGGTAGGCAGAAGTAGGTTTACAGTTGTTCATATGGGAAAATATATAAGAATTAACAATAATACAAGAATTAATAATAATACAAGAATTAACTCTGTGTTCCCCGTACTCACTGCTGTAAACCTACTTTTGCCTACCCCTGTATATTAACCATTACATTAAAAAATCAAAAAGAAGCAAACAAAAAACCTCACCTCACTGTTAACAGAAATTTGGGACAGAGAGTACAAAACCTTCTTTCGGGCTTGGAAAAGACTTAGCCAAAGGAGTACTATAGTAAATTTACCTGTTACGGACTGAATTGTGTCTCCCCCAAATTCATATGTTGAATTGTGACTATATTTGGAGATAGGACTTTTAAATTATAATTTAGGTTAAATTAGGTTATAAGGGTGGTGCCCTTATCTGATAGGACTGGTGTCCTTATAATCAAAGGAAGAAACACCCGAGATCTCTCTCTTCCTTGGGGTGTGCACAGAGGAAAAGCTGTGTGAGGACGCATGGAGAAGCTGGCCACCTGCAAGCTAAGGAAGAGTGACCTCACCAGAAACCAACTGGCAGCTCCTTGATCTTGGGCTCCCAGCCTGCAGAACTGTGAGAAAACAAGTAAATTACTGTTGCTTAAGCCACCCCGTCTGTGGTATTTGTTACGGCAGCCCTAGCATAGACTAATGCACCATCCTTCCTTACGTTTTATTTCTTTAGAATCTCTGAATTTTCTGTATTGCATGACCTTTTGTCTTATCACCATCCCAAGCAAAATATGGCAAACAAAGAAAACTATCATTACCCCCTTTTCCCTTCTACGTTCAAGTATTCAACTGTGCCTCCCTAACCTTGCAAACCTGGGAAGACCCAGCACAGCTACTCCTGGGAAGTTCAGGGAGAAGACTGACCCAGGATTAAGTGGAGAGACGGGTCAGTTTGAAAGTCCCAGAAGTGACCAACTAGAAAAACGGCCCTTCATCTACCTCCACGCCTCACTCCCCTGCCTGCTGCTCATGCTGCTGGCTGGAAGCTCAAGTTCTGATTTAAGGGGCTGAGGGAGCGTTTTAAAAAGGTCCCATATGGAGAAAAACTTTGCCCCAAGCAAAACATTCCTGTTCTTACACTCACCCTAAATGCTGTCTTCTCCGGAGCTCACACATTGATTTAGGAGTCTCAGAAAGGGCTGGGAGCATGGGGACAAAAAGGAAAAGAGAAAGAAAGGGGAGCACAGCTTATTCTGGGAATTTTTCCTAAAAGTACCGAGAGTGTTAGACATTTACATTTGCTTTTCCCCTATATCATTTTAACCCTAACCATTTTTAAGCTAAATTATCTTCAGACATTAAGATATCATTTCAGGAGAGCATTTATCTGAAATTTAAAAAAATATCTAGTACTAAATTTAGTATTTGAGGGCAGGGTTAAATAAAATTATGTAAATAATCAATTTATATTTTTGAATAATTTATTGCAATTATTCATCATCATCAAAAAAGAATGTTTCCACAGCTTCTGTTGTTAACGTATATCTGTATTTTTGCCTTTCCCACATCTAAAATAAGATCTCGACTTTACATTATTTTCTATGTGATAATCAAAAAACTTTGAGAGGAGTTATTAAAATTCAGTGGTTAAGAGAACTATTTAATCTGGAAATACGTGTTATCCTCAAACACCATTAGATTTATTCTCATATACAGGGACCAGGGAAACAAAGGAAAGAAATCCAATTATTTAAAACAGTAATCCCTTAACACTGGGATTTTGTTTTAATTATAAAGAGTGTGTCTTATTAAAAACAAGACAAAGCCTTGTCCTTTAAGGGAGAAACCCCATGCTTTTCTAGTGAACATGCAGGCAAGATTTCCTAAAGAATGTTTCAACAAATTAACTTTGTTATTCTTCATGATATAATTGACTTCTTAAAAAGAGCATCCAGTAAACAATTATGGGCCCACCGGCTCATGATATCATACTATGCACCACACAAAGTTAATGGAAATATATTTCATTCTGTTCACTACCTCCCCCTGCCACGATAATACAGACAAAATTCCCTGTATTAAAAACTAATAACAGAAAGTACAGGAAGTAATAAGTATTAAAATGAAAATGGCTCGATAGTTGATACTTCAAGCCCGGCCGGGAATGGCTCAGCAGTTGAGCGTCGACCTGGGATCCAGGTGATCTGGGTTTGATTCCCGGTCAGGGCACATGCCCGGGTTGTGGGCTCGATCAATGACTCTCTCATCATTAGTGTTTCTATCTCTCTCTCTCCTTCTCCTTTCCTCTCTCTGAAATCAATAAAGATATATTTAAAAAAAAAAAAAATTATTAAAAAAAAAAAATAGTTGATACTTCAAATGTGACTCCAGATATACCCAGTACCTGAAAACCTTTTTTAGGAACATCCTCCCATCCCTATGGTTTCTCCAGTGCCATGGACAGATAGGGAAGGAGAGCAGAGGGCGGGAAGCTATGGCTGAAAGTAAATGGCCTGCTCGAGACGCAAGGAAAGTCACTGGGGACTTCCCTTAGCTGGTCCTACCCGTCATCACACACAGAGGGAGAAACTAAAGCACAACTGGGGGGAAATTACATCCCCCTTTGGGTCCGGCAACTAGCCCACTTAGATGCTTGAATGTTGAGCCCAGAAGGCTGAGGGAAATCCCTCTTTCTCAAGGGACATTGAGGCTCCTAGCTCTCCTCTTTCAGGCCTAAAAGAAAGCTACTTAGACACTCAGCACCACCTTGCTTGGGTTTTAGCACTGAAAACAACGCTTTCAGTAACCCTGGCACCCCTCACAGAGTTGAGTGTTGGCAGGGAAGGCACACAGACCTCACTGCGGCCAAAGCTGGGCCACAGCAGCTCCAGCACCCTAGGGTAACTGGCAGGGGCCTCGGCTCAGCTGCAGCCAGCTCATGACAAGTGGGAGACAGAAGGTTGTCCTAATGACATAAGTCACCCAAGGGACCGAGGGAGACTGAGAGCAGTAAGGGCAACTGAACGAGCACAGAGAAGTAAATGATGACACACTTAGAGTCTGAAGGAGCCCAACAGCTGATGCAGGGAAAGCAGATGAGTAGAGCATAGAAGCAAAATGTTCGAGTTATCTTAACAACACAGGTATACGCTGTGATTAAGGACTATAGCGCTTACGTGTATTTACTTTATTGGGTTTAGATTTGGTATCCTGTGTAGGTAAGAAAATTTTTAGGATAACATCCTCTAGTAAAATAAAGGGAATTGGAAACAATCTATTTATACATTTTCCACTGGAAAACATGAACAAGTATTGCTACCCAAAGAAAGTTTTGTTTGTTTTTCATTTTGTCGATGTTTTGGGTTTAAGTACCATAAATACATGGTCATATTGCTTCCTTTGAATAAATAGCTATGTCTTTAAAAATAATTAGAAGAAAGCCGAAAAGAAAATGCCAGACAATGGAAATCTGTGATCACTGCTTCTTAGGCAATGTCACACCAAAGTATGTAAAAGCGATTTCCACAATCAAGGGCTTACGTTCTCTAGAAGTTTTCCATTCTCCTCGAGCAAAGATTTCACAACTTTATAGACACTTCGCTTCCTTTCCTTTGTCACCCTTTACACATCCATCAAAGATACTAAGAAGGACTAGCAATTAGCACAGGTTATGAACTGACCAAAAATACACCACAATTACTACACATTTTCATAAAATTTGAAGAGTAAACTCAAAGCCATTAGAAAGCAACTTTGGACTCAACATTTTGGATCCTAAAGGACCCATGAAAAGGGCACTTTTCTATTTTAAAGTATCAATGACTAAAAAAATAAAGTCACGATCCTGAAAAGATATTTTTAAAATAATGTGCACAGGCAGCTTCAATTTCTGAATTATGCCATTAGGCTGACTCAAATTGTTAATTAATATCAATAGCATGAAAACCAGAAAGTGAGCCTACTCTACAGAAATACTGTATATTCACATTAAAAAGTGACTGGCAGGTCAAATTCTAAAAAAGAAACAGTAGATACCACCACAAAACTGGCAGATGTTTCTTCAGGTCATTTGTACAAAAACATAAGCATATGTTAAAGAAATCTGACACTATCATGGAATCAGTTGGTGCCTAAAATAATAGCAGCTCCTTATGGCAATAAGGTAATATCCGTATCAAATGTACAACACATTATGTTGCAACAGTGTGTGCAGACAAAAGAGCATCAGTGGCAGCAATAATGACCAGCGCTGTTATTAAGGTGAAAAAATAAAATTAGAAGATTATATACAGGGCATAATATTGTTTAACAGTAAACTGAACATGATAATATGTTGAATTTTCAGGGTTTATGTTTAACTGATTTTATTCAGACTCTTATAAAGGCAGAATATTAACCAATAAGAACACTAAAGTATTTATAGAGGCCTTCAAGATGGGTTTTCTGATTTCGTTAGTTTACCCAAGAATGATGGTGAAGATAGTTATTTTCAAAGCTAACGATAATACTTGGTGAGCTTAGTATATGATTAGGAATTCTTGACTTCAAAATCAGCAGCTTCAGCTGGGTTTCCTATATCAATAGTTAAGCAGTAGGTAACTATTGAATAGTTATTTTAATGTAAAGCAGCGCATAGTTTAGTGAGTGTATTATCAGCTTCAACCACAAAAGTCTGAGATCTTCTAGAATATTTATTTGGAACTAGTCACATCACCCCAAAGTATACAATGTACACAAAGGATGCTAAGTAAATGTTATTGACTGAGTGTCTTTGAAAAGTCAAAGCCAAAAGGCATTCCACAGCTTTCCAAACTAATTGTTGGGACTTACCTTATCCTCTAGGAAAGTTAAATTTGAAAGACCCCTTAGAAGTTCAAGGCCCATATTTTCCATGCAGAAATAAATGTTTCCCATAAAATGTTTCCACAGCATAAAGCCCAATAACAGAGTAGGTTTGGTCCCAGCGTGAAAACATTAAAATACAACACAATTTCTAGAGAAAAATTTATTTCTACTTTTAAAATAAGAGATTATTATAAATCAAATTATATGACCAAAAAATGTTACCCAAAACCTTTAGTTTACTCTAAGCATTTAAATGAAATATTTTCTAAAATAAGTGGGCTATGAATGGGACTTTAAAAATGCATTTTAGTCGCCAAGATTTTCACTGTAACTCCTCATCTGTATGACAAAAACCACAACAAAACATATACTATCTTCCCTTTATACTTTCAATACATGAAAACACACCTAAAATATAAGAAAACTAATACATCCTAACAGCTGCTCAATTTTATTGATCTTTTTCTTTCTTCACAGATGGACACTAGAAAGCACTTTGAATTATGTGTTTGTAACCTTTACTAAACTTAAAATTTTGACTTGGAAAACATTATTTGTATTAAAAAAAAAAAAGAAGAAGAACCAGCATAGAGATTTTATACAATAAATGACTTTTTTAAGTTTAAAATAATATGTAAACAGTTTTTTTCCACATATAAAAATTGGCATACTTTAAGTTATTTCACTGACTTTTTATATTGCAACAATACCTAAAAATTATGGCTATACAAAGATAAATTTATTTACCAATACCTATTTAAAATTTTTTAAGTGGCCTCAACCTAATAAGAAACAAGACAGAAGGACAGAGTCTGAGGCTCACAGAAAACACAGATCTTAAGCTTGATAGGGTTCCATTTACAATCCTTCAGGAGAGATTTCTCCAGCTTATATTATTTTTCAAGCTGTCTATTTCCCTCCTGTTTGGACATTCTGCTAGTCACTGGCATATTTAATGCTTTGTAGAATCTACTCCAAATAAAATGCTCTCATTTTGCAGATCTGAGAATTAATTTTAGCAGATCTATCCATTTCATTGTCCAAGCTAAAAACCTCAGCATTGCCATTGTTTCTTCCCTTTCCCTCAAGCCCTCACCCTCCAAGTTCTTTGACAATATTCCATCATTTAGACACACTATTCTCCCTGCTACATACACACTGCCTCCTGATCTTCTGATATACAGGTCACTGAAAGGGGCTACTCAATGTGGAGCCCATTTATAATCCATCCTGTCCCCATGGTTGCCTTTCTAAAACCCAAACTCACTCACTTTAAAAAACAAAATCTTGATTTATTCTGACACTTGGCCTTTGCCACACCTTACTCAACGCTCAGGTTAAGACACCAAGTTCCCAGTATGATATTCAAAGCCTTATACAAACTATTAACTTATCACAAAGCACTGTCCTCTCCCCCCATTAACGTACACCCTCCCCACAGACTACAGTCTTATTTCCCAAAGAGGTCAAAGCATTCTCTCCTGAGATTTTTCTAAAATACTATTTTCTAGATTAATTTCCTTACTCCTTTGTGTTGCCAACTCCAATCATTCTTCAAGACCCACATACATTTAAGAAAGTGGGTAGAGGTAGGGTAAAGACAAGAATATATGTACATATTTGCTTATATTTAAAAAAATAAAAGAATCAACCAAAAATTTGAAGAACAAGCTTACCTATAATAGGAAGAAAAAAATGGTAGAAGGGACACAGATAAAAGTTATACTTCTCAGAATATAGCTTCTTTAGAAGATTTGACTTTAGAACCATATAAACATTTTACATAATTACAGAACAAAACTGGATTTTTAAAAAGCCATGCCCAAAAATAAAAACCAAAATGAAATGAATAATTCTACACAGAATGATCTTAAATAGCTTTCAGTAATTATACTGTCGATATAGCACTGGTATTGTTATTCTGGGATGCACCATGTATTGCAGGATAGAGTAAGAGAGTAATGATACGTTGCAGTCAGGGATTTTTAAGGTTAGGAGAAAAGAGACAAAGTCAAAAACCTTTTAGTCTTGAACCTGAAATGGGAGTTTCAGCATAATTCCATCATACATTTTCTGTTAAGAAAAAAACAGAAATAGGACCATATAAAGGAAGCATTAGCAATGAGCACAGCTGGTGCTCCAATTGTGGTCTCTAAACACCACTATCCAAGATGATCGTGGAGTATCTTCCCATTTTAGAAAGCAAGAAAGCTATCAGAGATGGCTGAGGGAATGTCAAAAGGACGCAGAAGTCAACATGAAGAGGTTCCCATTGGTCCAAAAATCTAGAATCGGGACAGTTTGAGCATTCCATAGCCCATGACTGAACACTGCTGAGATCTGGCCATTTCTGCCCAAGGCAAGGCTTTTAAGGGGCAGTCTTTTCTCTCAAGCTCTCGGCATAAATAAGCAAAGACTTATCAGACATAAATCATTGGCTGAGGCTCTCCCTGCCCCTGCCTGCTTCATCCCCCTTTAAGGGTGTCAGATTGTCATCACAGACTGAAAGTTATCCCTCGGAATCTGCTTCCTCCCCTTTTTATCTGTCACAGACAGTTGCCCCCATATTTCTATGGGAAACTATAAACCAGACAACTCAGTTTGTTCAAAAAATAAATTGCGAGGGAAACAGAAAAAAGAGGGAGAAGAATCTGTGGATCAGAAAACATAAAAGACAAAGCAACCAACTGCAATATGGAACTTATTTCAATGTTGATTTATATTTTAAAAAGAAAGAAAAATGAAAATAATCAGAGAAATATGAACACTGGATATTTACGAATATAGACGATTATTTTAAATTGGAATATTTGGGGAGGAGGTTGGGGGACTGGGTGAAGGAGGTGAAGGGATTAAGTATAAACTGGCAGTTACAAAATAGTCAGGAGGGTGTCAAGTACAGCATAAGGAATAATCAATAATAATGAGATAACTATGTATAGTGACAGGTGGGTACTGGAAATATCAGGGGAACACTTTGTAAAGTATATGAATGTCTAACCACTATGCTGTACACCTGAAGCCAATACAAAATAATATTAAAAGTAAACTGTAATTGAAAAATAAAAATGCAAAAAAAAATTTAAATAGTGGTATTGTGATTATATTGTATATTATATGTTTAAAAAATCTTACCTCTTAGAGATACATGCTGAGATGTTTATAGATGCAATTATATGATGTCTAAGAATTGCTTCAAACTATTCCAGAGAAAGAAGGGAACTGAGTAGGGCATAGATGAAACAAGACACCTTGAAAACTATTTAAACTCAATAATGTGTTACCTAGAGCCTCACCCTCATTGGGTTGAACATGGAGGCTTATTATGTTATTCTTTCTACATTGGGGTGTGTTTGACATTTTCCCACAATAAATATTGGGTTTAAAAAAGCTTTAAAAACTCTCATTTCTCTGTCTCATTTTGGTCATTTACTCATAAATTAAAGATGCCGAGAGAAATGGCATATGCTTTCTATGGTGGAACTGTCTTAAAAGTCTGAAAGAAGTCAGATGATACTATTGTATTAAAGTGTTTTTGTTTTGTTTTTTAATTTTGATTTGGACCATGATGCTACACTATCACTAACTCAGACCTTCAGACAGACTCCTGGAGGCACTCGGGGGTATTCTTTCTTGCCTGACTGAGGAAGCAGCATAACCTAATGGGTACAGTGTGGCTCTGGGGTCAGTCTGCTTGGCTTTGACTCCCAGCAACTCCATTATCAGCATGACCTTGGGCAAGTTATTTAATATCTCTGGTCCCTGGGGATAAAAATTCTATCTAGGCTATACAGTCTTATTGGGAAGATTAAACAAGATAAGATACTTAGCACAGGACCTGGCAGAGTAAACATCAATAAATGTTCATTATTTTCAGTCAAACACTGGACACTGTTGGGTAGCAGCCGTGGTAGTTTCCAGAACACTGTTTCTGATGAAAATCTTGGAATGTACATAGGAATTCCCTGATGCCAGCTGGTATATAATTTTAGGCTTATCTTTAGGCTTACCATAAGTCCACAGCACTATGCCAATTCTTTTTTTTTCGTATGCATACTTGCCTACCTTCTTGCCTGCCTGCCTCCCTGCCTTTGCATTCAGTCATCCATTCACTAAGTAGAAGTTAGTGTGAGATTCAATTTCCTTCAAACTCCATTTCCCTCCCTCCTTTCCCTTTTACCTCCCTTCATGCACTGATTTTAGAAAATACAAAAGAATATAAAGAGCCATGGCTACTAAGAGTTCCTTCCCTTTGCTCACACCACAGACACACACACATGCACACCTCACTAGCTCAGCATATATTACCCCCATCATTGACACGCTACTTCTAAAACTTGGGCAGGAATACAGCCACGCAGAAGAAAGAGAGGCCCATGTTGAGGACTTTGATGATGTTTGTAGATTTGTCAATATTTGAAAGTCATCTAATAACCTGGTCAAGTAATAGACTAGTCTGGATAAGCAATGAGGTTCAGAATGAGTATTCTAGTACTGAGATCACAATGAATTATATCTACTACATCCCTGGCCCTTTAAACAAGAATGGTCCACTTTCCCAAACTGCAGAGGGCACAAAAATGTGCAGTCCGGCAAGGGCATCCCATCTGCCTATGCACCCATGCTATCTGGTGATTCCTGTATCTACTGCTCTAGCTCTTTTAATTCTTTAGCTTCATTATGTTTAGACTTCTGCAGTATACCTTAGGTCCTCCTGCTTTGGACCATCCCAACTGGACCAACTTTTCTAATTTATTGACCTTGACCCAGCCCATCTGACTCTCAGTTTGTACATCCTATAGCCATTGGCTTCAATACAAGTACTGTGCCCTAATCCAAGGAGGATATTTCTGTGCCAGTTCCAGCCCCAAAAGATACCCATGTAGGGGAGGGGGGAGATAAAGAAAACAAAAGTAGATCAGTTTTAAAAAGTACGTGCCTTCAGATGGTGCCCTGTGGTTGTGGCATGTTTAAGAGCAACATTAGAATGCAGACTTCTATGAGGTCAGGGTCCATAGGCTAGGACAGTTATCATTTTGAATATACTAATCCTATAGTAAGAAACACTAAGTTTGCCAAATTTCAGTTTAAATGATAAATCACAATGACCATGGAGAATAATATGATGACTTTTAACAACTTTGCTATCAGCCAATTAATTCACAATAACAAATAAAAGCATTTTTTGTACTCACAAAATATGTTTAAGGGCTTTGCCACTTTGGGCATCTCTGGACTCAGCTTTCTTGCCTTTCAATCAGCAGCTCAGATTGTATGAGCAGATCAGTTCTACGCTGAGATTAATTATCTGAAAACTGTACCTTTCCATAGAAATAGGAATTTAAGTTTTTAAATTATCTTTTAAAATAAAGATTGAATTCCCTGGAAATAAAGGAAATAAACATTTTCAGCTCTCCATGCATTAAAGCTGTAGTCACCACTAGCTTCATGCGGCTACTGAATTTAAATTTAAATTAAATTTTAGTGCCTTGGTGACACTAGCCACATTTCAGGTGCTCAACAGCCACATGTGGCTGGTGGCGACAGTGTCGAACATTCAGACAGGGAGCATTCCATCGTCGCAGAAAGTTTAACTGAACAGCCGTGCTGTAGAGATTCACTCCACATTTGTTTTTCTGCATTTACCAACATACTTTAATAAAAAGCTGATATTTATACAAGATGAGCTATACACAATATACAATAGGCTAACAGACCTGCCAAAGCATTGAAAAACTTCATAAGCAGAACATGCAGTTACTTGGTAAGTTTGATTCTTTCACAACCATCTTTTTCAACCTCCTTCAAATTTGACAGCTTAGAAACATACTACCAAGTTTTAAAAGTATTTTCTTCTTAACATGTAGAACGATGAGCCAAAGCATCATGCTTTACTGAGTAATTAGTCCTTCAATAATTCACGTGAGTAATAGGTCATTTTGGGGTTTAACCCCTGCTTCCATTATTTCTGACCACACGGTCGGCCGACAGATGTCTCACTTTGGATGGACACAACAGACGACTGGATCTGTTTCAAGTACATCTGTTCCCCAGCAGCTTAGGCAGATTAATGCTTAGAGTGCACCCAGCTCTGCTAAGTCCCACATAATCACTAACTCTTGTTGTTTTAAAATTGATTGTTTTTTTTTCTCATTTTCACATTTTTCCACATTGCCTTTCACATTGCTAAGTTTCCAGCGAATAAATGTTTACATAAAATTAAAGCACAAGAAAATCATTTTAACTCACTTCCAAGACCTTATTTTGCAACCCAGCTTCCTCAGATTTTTTAGTTACTGCTCTAATTCAGCTGAGCTCAGAGCTGTGGTAGGAATAACCCTTTGAAAAGACAACGTGGAAGTGTGTAACCTGAGGTAGTAAATCTATGGAAAAGAGAGACTTATAAGCCATGATTAAGATTTGAAACCCTCATTTTATTTTAAAAATATTTAAAATGTCATATTCTAATGCTAAGCAAACATATTATAAAATCCTTACTCTGAAATTTGATCAGAGGGTACAGGAAATAAAATAGCAGGAAGAAAGGATATCCTAGTCCTTTTGTCCATTTTGAAAAATCTGCTTATGTCTAGCCTTCCTCAACAATTTTCTATAGATAATGGTTTCTTCTTTCCAAAGACGACCTGTGCTGAGGCCATGGCTCACCTCTCACCATTGTGCCCCGAAGCTCAGGAAGGGGAGCAAGGGGCCTGGCTCATATTTCTCATGTGGTTCTTCTAATTAGAAATTCATTAGGGCTAAGAAGCTCCTGCTGTAAAATGCAACACTCCTCCACACTCACCAGAGGGTAGACCTCGCTGATCATTCAAACCCTACTCAGACTTACTTAATGTATTGAGATATCCTAACACTTGAAGTCTATAAAAACAGGCGTTTTCTTTAAAGTGCAGTTTCACTGAGTTGATGCTTCTTAAGAGACTACATAATATAAATGCCTTGTTTTGCAGGTGAAGAAACTGTAACCCAGAGGGGTTAAATGACTTGCCCAAAGTCAGTCACACCCTTGTGGTCGCAGAGAAAAGACCTCGGGTCCTTTGGTGCCCACTCCTGAAACCCTGAAACTGTTCTTACACCACAGATGGGAGCACATTAGAGACAACTGGAGTAAGAGCCTAAAACGACCCTATAACGGTTTTCATACTTCAAGGTGCTTTATTTTTAGTAAATGACAAAGTTCCCAGTGTGAGATAGTGGGGGGGGGGGGGGATGTTTACTACTTATATATGCAACCCTATGTCCATCCAACATAAACTTCAAGGAGTCCCACTCGCTGCACCATAGCTTACACACACCTAAAAGCAAAGTTAAATATCCTGACGACAGACTAATTAGTGAGTTCCAAAACTATGTTAGGGAACACAAGACCAGGTGTTATTTTTGAGGATCACAAATAGTTGCTTTTCTTGTAGACCTATTAAATCTGTGGGACTCCCAAGTTGATCTATACAGGAAGTATTGGAAGTCAGGACTACAGACAGAGAATGAATGTTTGGCCTGAGGGTAGATGAGAACAGTGGACGATATCACCCAGAGAGAACATGATGAGTGACAACAGTCAGCGAGACCAGACTCCTTGGGAACCAAAATCAGACAGGCAAACAGAAAGCCCTCAAGGAAGACTGATAAACTAAGTTCTGGTGGTGTCAGGGAAACCAAGGCAGCAAAGTCAAAGTCAAATGAAGGAGAAATCCAAAAAGGTACGGCTGAAATTGGTCCATTTGATTGGACAATTAGAAGGTGACTGCTAACCTTTGCCCAAGCAGTTTTAGCAGAGAGAACAAAGCCAGGTCTCAGATGGCAGAGGGGTAATTAAGAAGAGCACTAATGGAGGCAGTGACAGTAAACTAATTTTGCCAGGAGCCTATCCAAGAAAGTGGGAAAAGAGGCAGAGTAGCAGCTAGAGAGAGAAGGTTCCAGGGTCAAGGCAGGGGTGGTTAGGATGGGACAGTCCTGAGCACATCACTGGGCTTAAGTGAAAGCGAGGGGAGCAGGGGCTAAAAGCCTAAGAAAGGGGCTACAACAGATGACACAAATTTTTACATGAGGCCGAAGAAATGGGATGGATTGGTTATGAAGGGAGGTGACAAATGCCTATGGTGTGGCCATGGGTGGAGGCAAATGACATGGAATGAAGATGAAAGTCACTGAAATAGAAGCGGTCTAGGAAGTCTGAAGCTTCAACAGTGATTGAGATGTGACCATCACCAATGGCAGGACTTGGGATAAAGAGAGATGCTGTGAGTGAGATAACACAGCTTTAAATAAATATAAGAGCCCGGCTGGGCCTGGCTCAGCGGTTGAGCGTCGACCTAGGATCCAGGCGATCAGGGTTCGATTCCCTGTCAGGGCACATGCCCGGGTTGCGGGCTCGATCCTCAGTCGGGGGTGTGCAGGAGGCGGCCGATCAATGACTCTCTCATCATTGATGTTTCTGTCTTTCTCTCTCTCTCCCTTCCTCTCTCTGAAATCAATAAAGATATATTTTAAAAATAAAATAAATAAATAAATAAATAAATGAAAAAAGCTGGGGGGGAATATCTTCATACTTTCTATTAAATAAAAGCTGAATTCTTTACCTTTGTCTTCAGGCCTCTCCCCATTCTGGCCTCTGCTTTCCTGTTAAATATTCTCCTCCTGCTACATTTTTGCATATCACCAGTCACTATTCCCAGAAAATGATCTTCCATTTTCTGCCTTCATTTAATTCCCTCAACCTAGAATTTTTCTCCCAGTCTCCACACACCTGGTTGAATAGTGCCCCCCCCCCACACACACACACACACTCCCCAAATTTCAGGTCCACCTGAAACTCAGAATGGGACCTTATTTGTAAATAGGATACTACAGGATGTATTTAAGGACCTCAAGATGCAGTCATCTTGGATGTAGGGTGGGTCCTGACGCTAATGACTTTGTCCTTTTATAAAGAGGACACACAGAAAGGAGAGCAGGCCATGTGACAGCCAAAGCAGAGACTGGAGATTTGCTACCGCAAGTCCAGGAATGCCAGGAGCCGCCAGGAGCCGAAAGGGGCAAGGAAGGATGCTCTCCCAGAGCCTTCAGGAGCATGGCCTGCCTGGCACCTTGATTTCTGAATTCTGGCCTCCAAAACCATGACAGAATAAATTTCTGTTGTTTTAAGCTGACAGGTTTGCAGTGATTTGTTAGCACAGCCCTAGGCAACTAATATACCACCTTAACCCTTCGTGAAATACTCTTTACCGTTCAACTTGAAGTCTTCTTTTTGGAAGTGAAGACTTAAATAAATAAGAAGATTGATCCTCCATGAAAAAACTCCTGCAAGAATATATGTCTCCCTCCTCTGAACACACAGAAATCCTTAAAGAGCTCACATCTAACTGATCTCTACATCGCTGCACAAAGCACATACAGGTGCTTAATGTTTCATAGATGACTTTATTTGGTGACATAGAGTCTTACGTTATGGCTTACAGTCATGTCTTTCCAAAACGGTACAATCTCCTTGAAGGACAAGACCGGGTCATCATTTTGCATTTGTTTAGCATCTAGCAGAGTGTTCTTCCACTAAGTTAGCACCAAAATATTTAAGTTAAATTGTTAATGGAATTAACTGCTCATCGTGATTGACTAGTTCTACTATACTAAATTGAGGACGTTTCTCCCATTAAAATGCTTCCCATTTTGACTTAGAGGCTGTCCTCACTTCTACAGGGATGGGCAACACAACCATTATTCCAAGTCACCCCTGAACCCAGTAACTATGGTCAAATTCATTTGCCCTGCCAACAAGACCATCAGGTGGTCACTATTTTGGCAGTGATAGCTCTCATAATATACATTAATATCTTTGCGCATTATTCAAGATGGAATATTAGGGAAAGACCACACATAGCATTTTATTTCATTAGTGAAAACAATTAAGGCTGGGAGAAAATATTTGCAAAAAAAAAAAGTATCTGACAAAGGATTGTTATCCAAAATATACCAAAAAACCCTTAAAACTCTGCAATAAGAAAACAATCTGATCAAAAAAGGACCAACGATCTTAACAGACACCTCACCTCACAAAGAAGATATGGAGAGGGCAAATAAGCATATGAAAAGATGCTCCACAGCATATGTCCTCTGAGGAATGCAAATTAAAATGAGATACCACTACACACCTACTAAAATGGCCAGAATCCAGATGCTGAGGACACCAAATGCTGGCAAGGAAGTGGAACAACTCATTCATTGCTGGTGGGAATGCAGAATGCTATGGCCACTTTGGAAGTTAGCTTAGCCATTTTTTTGCAAAACTAAACATACTTTTACCATACGATCCATCAATCACACTCCCAGGTATTTACTTGAAGTAGCTGAAAACTTACATTCACTCAAAAATCTGCACATGGATGGTTACAGAAGCTTTAATCATAATTGCCAAAAGTTAAAAACAAACAAGATGTCCTTCAGCAGGTGAATGGGTCAATAAACTGTGGGCCATCTAGACAGGAGAATATTATTCGGCACTAAAAAGACATGAGCTCTCAAAGCCATGAAAAGACACAGGGGAACCTTAAACACATACTACTGAGTAAAACAAGCTAATCTGAAAAGGCGGCATCCTGTGTGATTCCAACCACATGCCGTTCTAGAAAGCGCAAAACTAGAGGCAGTAAAAAAGGGCAGGGGTTGCCAGGGTTTGCAGAGGGAGGAATGAGCAGGCAAAGCACAAAAGATTTTTAGTAGCAATGAAGTTACTCTGTCTGATACTGTAACAGTAGATACATGTCCTGAAGGTTAATTTTATGTGTCAACTTAACTGGACTAAGTGATGCCAGGATCACTGGTAAAACATTATTTCTGGGTGTGTTAGCATTTGACCCAGAAGCCTGAGTAAAGATGTGCCCTCACCAATGTTGGCAAAATCATTCGATCTGTTGAGGGCGAAATAGTATAAAAAGGGCAAATTCTTGCTCTCCTTTTGAGCTGGGATATCCATCTTCTCGTGCCCTAAAACATCAGAGCCCCCAGTTTTTAAGCTGAGACTTACTTTAGTGCCTCCCACCCCCCTTTCTCAGGCCTTCAGCCTCAGTGTGGAAGTTACTCTATCGGCTACCCTGGCTTTCAGGCCTTCAAGACAGTCTGAATGATACCACCAGCTTTCCTGGTTCTCCAGCTTACAAATGGCAAACAGTGGCATATCTCAGTCTTCATAACCCCCTAATGTATCTCCTTGAATCTCTCTATATCACTCTTTCTATCTGTTCTTTTTCTCTGGAGAACTCTAATATGCGTCATTATAAATTTGCCAAAACCCACAGAATATACACCACCAAGAGTGAACTCCAATGTCTATGAACTCTGGGTGATAGTGGTGTGTCAGTGTACATTCATCAACTGTAACAAATACACTGCTCTCGTGGGAAATGTTGAGAACAGGGGAGGGTGTGCATGTCTGGGGACAGGGGTATATGATACATCTCTGTAACGTTGCCCAACCTAGAACTGCTCTAAAAATAAAGTCTATCTAAAAAAAAAAAAATACTAAGGCATTATGAGGTTTAAAAACTCAGGTTTTGAGTGATCTCAAAAACATCTCATATGTGTGACTTAATGCCCAGTGACCCCCACCCTCACCCTTTTCTGGAACAGCCAGTCACTGGCCAGCTTGCAATGGACATGGTGACCCCCACTTCATCCGCCCACACCACGTCTTCCCAAGTACAGTAACCTTGAGGTAGTTTCCTCCATTTTCTGGACCAATGTCACTTGTCCTTTACTGCTCACATGTAAACTAATTCCACATCAGGCCCTATGTCACATTTAAACATCTCAGCTCTTAATACCTGCTTTTTTTCCCCCACTCTTATGCTACTAAGTAAAGCATCTCTTGGTTTCTTCTACGAACAGAAATACTTATTAAGGTGCTAGTCTTCTGTACCTTTAAATGTAGAGGCCTAATGTGTTCTGCATACTAGGTGTTAGTTACAAAGAAAAGGTGGTGCATCTTCTAAAAGATGGAGGAATCGATAACCAAAGGGTT
This sequence comes from Miniopterus schreibersii, assembly GCF_964146895.1. NCBI lineage: Eukaryota > Metazoa > Chordata > Mammalia > Chiroptera > Miniopteridae > Miniopterus > Miniopterus schreibersii. The sequence goes on along the minus strand of NC_138108.1, from coordinate 35,406,457 downwards.
TTAGGGCCAAATTAAACAAAGAGGGTCAACATTTGCAACCTTTAGAGTTATAACTATCAAGATGTCTTTTTTTTTATTATTATTTACTAGGCCAGTTAATTTATTTTTTATTTTTTTATTTTTGTTTAAAATATTATAGATGTCCCTTTTTAAATGCTACCAACAGTAATGCTAATTAAGCCTACCTTTCCTCAATCACCACTCAATATAAAACAGCATTTAGTTTTCACATTATGTCCTTTTGTTTACCAGCATTGCAATGTTAATTTGTATGACCTCTCATTGTATGATGTTTCGTTTTAATTCTATCAGATTTCAGCTTCACTGTAGGTTAAATGGTCTCTTGTAGACTAACCTAAACTCTAGTTGTAAACTTTTATGTCCCCCAAATTCAAAATGACTTACAAACTAAATGGAATAATTCTGTCCATACTAGATTTTAACTAAAAGTGAAAGAAAATATTCCACCTTGGTTTTCAAAACACTTAAAAACCTGTAAATTAAAGTCAAAAGTGGTTTTAGTGAAGTGAGTGAGCATGAGTTATATACAGAAGCTGAATTCACACTCGTGACCAGGGCTTAGGTCCCTAGCTCATCAGCTGCATTTTGTTAGACTTCTGTCCAAGGAACCTTACAATGGTGTTTTTCTATTCTGTAATATAAATAGTACACTGAATCTTGTTTTCCAACGGGGGAGGCGATTTTTTAAACTTCTTAAGTTTGTATTTAACTAGAAGAGACTGTACCACATCCCAAGGTACTTCTCTGTGTCATCTCTAATTGAAATGTTTCTGTTATAAAACACAGCATTATAACACCTTCTAAATGACTAAAGTTTCGAGTCAATAAAAGTCAAATGCAAGTAAACAGCATTGATTGGAATCATGATGATTCTAAAGTGAACGTTAAGAATCACAAGCTTCCAGACTCAGCCTGAAGAAGACTTGATTCTAGGCAATGGCAGGGGTGGGGGTGGGGGTGGGGGTGGGGGTGAGGCATGGGGGATGGGGTGGGGGGTGAGGGGTGGGGGGGCTTGGGTGGGGGGCAGGGTGAAGGATGGAAAAGTCCAGACACTCCAAGGCTCCGAAGCTGAACTCCAGGAGTCCGCACAGCGAGCTCAGTTCCGACCCGCGTGGGGCTGCGTCAGAGGCTTGCACCGCGGAGCAGGCTCGGAAACGGGCAGAGGAAAACCTCGCCAGCCCCGAGGGGGAGGAGTAGGCGACCTTCCCGCGCTTAGGGACCCCGCGCGCTCCGGGGCCAGTTCTTCCCGCTCGGCGCGGGGCGGGCGCTGAGTGCGACGCGGGCGCCGGGAGCGCCCCGGGAGGCGCGGGCGGCGGGGACCGGGGATCGGCCCCGCTTCTCCCCGGCCGGGACCCGCACGCCGCGGCCCGCCCGGGAAGGCGGAGCTTAGCGGAGCAGGGGGAGGGAGAGGCCGCGCGGGGCGGGGCCGAGGCTGGAAGCGGTGGGCTGAAGGCTCGCGACCCGCGCACTCACCCGCGGGGCGCTCGGGCCGGATGGGCCGCCACCGCAGGGCCCGCTCGCTCAGCACCATGTCGCAGCTGCTCCTCCCGATCTCAAAGATGCCCCGGAGCAGAACCTGCTCCGCCGCCGCCTCCGGCTGCTGCGGGGACGCCCACCGCACCGAGGGCGCTGCGGCCTCCGCCGGGGGCGCCCCTTCCTCCGCGCCGCCCTCCAGGGCGCTCACGCGGCTGCCGCGCCTCCCCCGGGGCATGGCGGTCCCGCGGGCTGGGCGGGGTCCGGGGGTCGGGGAGGCGGGTGCCTGGAGCGGGGGGTGAAGCGCAGTCCGCGGCGCGAGGCCTCGAGCTGCGTCCGCGCTGCCATAGCAACCGCGCGGGGCTGGCGCCGGGAGGGAGGCGGGGCGCAGGCGGGGCCGCGGGGCGGGGAGTGCGGTGCTCCCTCCGCTCGCGCCTGCCGTTCAGAGCAGTTCAGCGCGTTGCGCCCCCGCGGCTGAAAAGCCCGCGCCTCTCAAACCTGGGCGGGGTGACGCGCACGCTCGCCCCGGGCGCGCTGGCGAAATGCGGCTTCCGCCGGCGGCGGTCCGGGTGGAGGCCCGAGGCGCCGAGTGTGCCGCGCTGCCCACGCCCCCGGGCCGCGGGACGCTTTGGGGAGCGCGGGGCCCCCTCCGTTTCCCCACTTCCTCGGCGGCGCGCCCTCGGGCCGAGCAGGGGCGCCCGCACGCCCCCGCCGGCACGCCCTCGGGAACAGCTGATGTCCGCAGCGGGTGTGGCGTGAGGACGGGCTGAGTTCCCAAAGCCCCGCGAGGACGCCCCAGAGAAGGCCCTGGGCTGCACGGGCCGCTCGCCCCTCACGGCCTGGTATTCAAGGAAGGTGCCCGCGTGCCCGAGACGCCCTCCCCCGCAGCCCTGCCCCGGCCGGCCCTGGCGCGCCCTGGAGAGAGATTCCAGCAGCAGCACTTGCTCTCCTGAAGGCTACTGCGGTGACTTAGTGTCACCTGGGGATGGAGAGAGCCTGGGGGTTCACCCTTCGCTGCCTCGGGAGAGCTGAGATGCTTGACCTTGGCGATTGCTAAAGCGCAGAGGTCTGGAGGCCGGCGGTTCTCAGCCGGGGCTGCACGTTACAGTTACCTGGGGAGGTTTTTAAAATCCAGGTGCCCAGGCTACACTCGAAGACAATTAAATTAGAATCTCTGGGGATGGGACCCAGAGTTCAGAACTTTTAAAAACTCCCCGAGTGGATCCCAGTGCCCAGCCAGGGCAGAGGAAATCTGTTCCGAGCCGTGCAATACTGGGGGAGCTGACACGGGTGGTAAGACAGGGACAGAAAAGTCAGTTCTGAACAAGAGCAGAGTGGGGAGTAAATCAGCAGGCGTTTTATAAGGGCAAAATAATTGTACTGTGAAAAAGTTAGGGGTCAGGGAGTTAAAGAGGAAATTAAATTAAAAGGGTTGTAAATCGAGTTCCAGCGTGCCGGTACCTAACCAACCACATCTTCATCTCTGGTCACACTGAAAAGTCAGACAGAGAGCTGATGGCAGCAGGAGTGTCTCAAGGTTCTCTACTCAAACTTGGACTTCAAAAAACCAGGGAGGGCGACTGTCAGCCTAGCCAAATCCCCTTCAGACATAAAACACTCGTGTGCTGGTTAAGCTGGGACTCTTACTGTGTAATGCTCTGAAAACAAGCACCCAAGCTTCCAGGCGAAGCTGGGAAGAGCCCCAGTTGGATCTGATTGCAGGGAGCTGTTTCTTGGAGCAGAAGTGCAGCTGCTGATAAACCCCCGCCCAGGCTCCAGGTAGCTCAGCTCAGGAATCACTCGTGGGGAAGGCTGGTGCCCTCTGCAGAATGAGTTGCAGTTCTGGACTCGGCATCTGTCTTCACAGCTGTCAGGCAATCAGCACGCTCACTGACATTTAGAAGCTCACTGAGAGCCCTGGCAAATTGGCTCAGTGGCTACTTCTTAGGACCTTGGCAAGGGGCAAGTTGCCATTTTTTCAAAAATTCAGTCAGGCCAGAAGGTCGAAAACATTGGCTTTGCATTTCTTGAGGATAAAAGTAATGGCTCTGCTCCATTCTTTTTCTTTGATGAGCTGTCCTGTCCCAGGCTCTAAAGGTTGCAGCGCCCCAAAGCTCTGTCCTTAGGATCCATCTACACAGGCATCAGATCCATGGCTTTACTTACTACCCAGGGCTCCTCAAGTGATGTTGCCAGCCCCAAACACTGCCCTGAACATCAGACACTATATCCAACTGCCTCCCTGACATCTCCACTTGGCTACCCAATAACCATCTGAAATGTAAAGTATCTAAAACTAAACTCCTGATTTTCCATCTCACACCTGCTTCTCCCAGAATGTTCCAAATCTCAACAAATAGTGTCATCAAAATCCTGACATCATCTTGGTCTCCTCTCTTTGTCCCATACCTCACATCCAATTCATTGGCAAATCCTGTCCATTCTATCTGCAAAATAGACTCCTTTCAAGCCTGCTCTCACCTAGGTCTATGACCCTGCACCCTCATCTGGACAACTTCAATAGCCTCCCAGTCCATCTCTTTGCTTTCCCCTTCCCCTGCACTGCCTCCCCCAACCCAGAGTCTGTTTTCCAACTAGTAGTCACATTGTTCCTTTTTAAGGTAACAAGATCATATTACTCTAGGCTCACAACCTTCCTGTGACCTCTCATCACTCTTGGAATAAAATCAAAATGCTTAGCAAGGCTAAAAGGCCCTATGTAACCTGGCCCCTGGCTACCTCTCCAAGGTCCCCTTGCTCACTCACACAGCCTTCTTCCTGGGTTTCAAACACAATGAAACTAGTTCCTTTTCAGAACATTTGCCTTGCTGTTCCGTCTGGCTGGAATGCTTTTCCAGACGGCCAACCAGATGGCTTCCTCCTGCACTTCATTCACTTTTCTGCTTACAGTTTCCCTCCTCTAAGAGGCCATTGCTGAGAATTATCTATCATTCAACAGCCTATAACCCTATATATTAGTTTCTTATTGCTACTATTACAAATTACACACAAACAGTGACTTAAAGCAACACAATGTACTCTCTTACACTCCTAGAGGTCAGCAGTCCAAACTGAGTTTCACTGGATTAAATCAAGGCTTCAACAGGCCTACGTTCGTTCCATTTGGAGGCTGTAGGGGAGAATTCACTTCCTTGGCTTTTCCAGCTTCTAGAGGTTGTCTGTATGTCTTGGCTCATGGCCCCCCTTTTTCCATCTTCAAAGCCAACAGCATAGCATCTTTTCTGTTTTCATTCTTTTCTCCCTCTTACAAGTACCCTTGTAATTAATTGGGCCTTTCTGGATAATCCTTAACTATGTCTGCAAATTCCCTTTTTTTATGTAAGAGACATATTCATAGGTTCTGAGGATTAGGACATAGACATCTTCAAGCCACCATTAATCTCTCCACCATACCCTGATTTATTTTTCCTTACATGCCTTATTATTACCTCTTGTTATATATTTACTTGTTTATTGTCTAGGTTTCTCACTGAAGATCTTAATGCACTTAGTAATAGTGCTGGAATATAAGAAACAATCAATAAATGTGTTATTGTTACAATAAAGGATTCTTCATGGCAGAGAATTTATTTGTTCTACACTGAATCTCAGTGTCTAGCACAGTACATAATACATAATAAATGCTTAATAAATATGTGAAAGAATGAATGAATTCCTTTAACATTTATCTATAACAATGATGCCAAGACAGCCCAATAGTCATGCCCCCCACCAGTTCCTGAGGATCATTTGTCTTATAAGTAGTATATATATATATATATATATAACATATATAATACACTAGTGCATGAAAATTGCTCTCTGAAAATTTTCAGGGAGCTTCCTGAACAATGCTTTCCCTGTTTGGCTGACGCTTGGGTATTTGTTTTCAGAGCATTAAATATCTGTCCTTGCTTAAAAGTAACATAGTTTCTTTCTCTTTGGAAGACATTTGACTAGATCTAGAAGCACACTCTCTATCCCTGGATTTTGGAAATCTACATCTGAGCAGACCTTGAAAAAAATCGCTGCTATTGTTAACATTCTTTTCAGGAGACCAATAAGTACCCCAGCAAATCCCAGGAATGTAGGTCTGATGGGGCCACCTCCTGAATTTGGAGCCACCTTCTCAGTACCACAGATGGAGGCTGGTGAAATCACAGACAATGGATACATTCAGACCTCCTGCTTCAAGGACAGGTGACAAGGAAGTATAATGCCTGAGCTTTGGCCAGTGGATAAGTCTATGTCACTCCCTTTGATCTCTCAAAGTCTCTACTGGCTTCAAAGTTTGGAGTTTATGTGACAAATGATTGAGTTCCTATGTTATCAAGTTACCATCAACGTCATTTTTCAAACTCCAGTTTACTTTACAGAATATTTTTCAGTAAGGACTTCTCTGTACAAGTAGGATAAAATCCAAACTCCCACCCTGACCTATGAGATCCCATGTGATCCTGCCACCTCCTCAAACCCCATCTCCTGTGATTTTTCTTCCATTCTTTTTATACTTGTATCCAACCTCACTGTCCTTCTTTTCATTCCTCAAATAAACCAAGTTCATTTGTCATCAGGGCCTCTGCTGTTGTTGTTCACTCTGCCTAAAACAATGGTCTTCATGGCATGGCTTTGCATGGGGCCCAGATCAACCTCATGTCGCCTTCCCAGAGGATCTTTCCTGGCCAGTCAAACAAAAGTTGACCCCTACTCAATGTTACTTTCTTCAATACACTTCCCACTATCTGAAAGTCTGTAATTGATTAATTTGTTTACTTATTTCTTATTTGTCTCTCTTCTCCCATTAGATGGTTACCTCAGCAGCCACAGTGACCTAGTCTGCTTGTTGATGGCTCTACCTATTGAGCCTAAACAGTGCTTTTAGCAAAATAGGTGCTCAATAACTGCTTGTTGAGTGCATGAATGAATTAGTAACTTTTTAAATTGAGTTCCTGTATTAATTTCTGATGTTGTTCAACATGTTATATCTCATGGATGAGAAAAAATTCATGACATTTAATTTCTTCATGCCAACCTACATTTTGGGTGAAGTGATCTTTGCCTGCAACCATCTCTCAGTCATTTCTGATGCCAAATGGGCACATTATCAACATATCAAGGAAACGGCTTTCCTCTCGCGGTGAGTGGAGATTTCGTCAGAATGTTCCTGCTAGTCTGGCTCCTGCGGCCTAAAAGGTGGAGAGCCATATGTCCCTACAAGAATTACAGAGAAAATAGAAAAATATTTAAAATCCCACCAATTCAGAATATCACATTTTCTTCACATGTGAGCTTTTCACACTCAAATTTAAGCTCTGTTTAAAACTCTAGAAACTCTTTGTTCTAGGACACATCTCCCCTGAATAGGTAATGACAGTGACCATGCGATCTCTAGTTTCCCCAAAAGCAATAACAATAAATAACATAGGAAAGAAGAATAGGCCTTTCTTCTCTTCCCCTCAAGTTTTTAAGGCCCTCTTTCAGGTAGGTACTGATATTTATAAACTTGGAACCAACTATTTGAAATGTATTTCCACCAAACAGTTTGAAACTCTCATAGTAACTACCAGCAATGCCATAGTGTAAAATACTAAATTAGGTATAACCAGATACACAAATAGAAAATTAAATCAGAAATCTATCCTCAATTTCTATAGCTCACATTATCATAATTGTGAAAAAGGCATTACGCAGAGGAGGCAATGTCCCTTCTCACTGTTGAAAACAGCCACTGCTCCCAGGCCTCTTGCCCATAGACATCAAAAAGTTTGGTTCTAGGTTCACTGTCTTTGACTTTTACATCATTTTCTGTTACCGTTTGGAGCACTAGTCTCAAATTTCCATGACAACCTCATCCTAAGCATCTCTGGTGCCCTCCATTGCAGGTTCCTATCATTATATCCTCTGGACTTTGCTTTAACTCAAAAAAGAACTCTCTGAACACAACTCCTACTCTTTTCAAACTTGCATGTGCTTAAGAATGTCCACTTTGTTTTAAATGAAAATTCTGAGGCTGTACCCCTCACTGATGCCCTCAGATTTCAAATCTATAACTGAATTATTCCTAGAAACATGTATTTTAAACAAGCACACCAGGTGATTCCATGTATTTTAGACAATAAAGACAACTCTTACAATCAGTGAGTATTCTTTCCTCTTCATCCTGCCCTTTTACCACAAGGCTTGTTTATTTGTCTATAATTTACAAATAACAGAACATCCAGCTAAAAGTTGTTTTGAAATAGGGTTTTACTTTTCACATAAACAGAGGTCCAGCGTCAGGCTGTTCCTGGGTTCGTCATTAAAAAAACAAGGCCTTTACAATTTCCTACTTCGCTATGCCCAGGTATCAACAAGGACACCATTGGTGGCCCCCAGATGGCCGCAGGGGCTCTAAGCACCATATCCTCTTGGCAAAATGTCCACACACTCATCAACATGCAATGATGAGACAGGCATAGGATAAGTACAAGAGATGCTCCCACCCAAAAAAGGGGGAAAAACAGAAAACCCATCCTAGTCACTGATCCATAGCAATTCTGAAATTCAGGTAAGACATGTGCTGCTAGTTTCCCAGACCCTGAGGAAGAGAATGCTCCTTATCTCACATCTAGTTCTGCTTCCTGGCAGTGGCTCCCTAATGCATTGTTCAGCAGCTCTTGGCTCCAGCTTCCAGGCTTTTAGCTCTGTCCTCCATTCATTCTTCTTTTCATCAAGAAATGGTTCATGATGGCAGCTGAGTAGCTTTTTCAGTCATTTTTCTATCCATGAAAAGTTGAGAGTTCAGAGGCTTTCATGGTCTTAAAATTTTTGAACTGTTTTTGTCTCTTTTGGTCCAAATGGATACAACTCCTTTAGAAATTCTGTGAGCTGCCTTTATGTAGTTCACTGATATTATATATATCAGATATATGATATATGATATATACAATATGTATACTTCTGAAAAGAAGTATCCTTTCTGTCCAAAGGAATTCTTTGCCTATGTTCTATATCTTCTACCCTCCACTCTGCTCAACACTTTCTTCTGTCAAACATACCTATAGCATACTCAATTTTATCTTCACTATATTCAGGGTTTTCTCCATCTTAATGTATAAAAATGACAAGCAACAAAAAATTCAGTCTCTCTTGTATTAGGCAATTCTCCTTATGTGGCAGAAAATCCAATTGAAACTGGACTTAAAAATAATAAAACCCAACTGGAGATGTAGATATAGCTTAGGGAGATAATTGATCCAGTGGCTCAAGTAATTTAATGTAAGAACCAGTTCCTCTTCTTTTCTTCACTCTGCCCTGGCCAGTGTTGCTCAGTGGTTAGAGTGTTGACCTGCACACCAGAAGGTCAAGGGTTCGGTTCCCAGTCAAAGGCGCAAACCTGCGTTACAGGTTCCATCCCAGCCCCAGCCAGAGTGCATGTGGGAGGCAACCAATCACTGGGTCTCTCTCACATCGATATTTCTCTCTCTCCTCCACTCCCTACCTCCCTTCCACTTCTCTAAAAATAAATAAATAAATAAATTTTAAAAAGAAAATGATTAAAAACAAGATAGTGCCCAGATCTACATGAACTAAAACTTCTGATAAATTGAATACCTTCAGAAAAAATAACCACTAACTGGCATTTTTGAGCAATCAAAACAGTTAAGTCATCCTGGCCTGTGTGGCTCGGTTGGTTGGTGCATCATCCCGTACACCAAAAAGGTTGCAGTGCGATTCCAGTCGGGACACATACCTAGGTTTCGGGTCCAATCCCTGGTCAGAAACTCATAGATGTTTCTCTCTCGCAGAGATGTTTCTCTCTCACAGAGATGTTTCTCTCTGTTCTCTAACATCAATAAACATATCCTCAGTGAGGATTTAAAAAAAAAAAAGGCCTAAAAAATCATATCAAAGCTGATACTAACTAAAATAGGCTGGGGGTTATCTATTATGTCACTAAAACTTCATGGTAATATTTTCAGAAGAATTTAAATGAACTCTCCTATATTTATGTGTATTTAACATATCAATTAATTGTAGACCTTAACATATGTATTATTATCCCGGGGCTGCCATGACAAATGACCACAAACTGGGTGGCTTAAAAATAACAGAAATGTATTTTCTGGAGACCAGAAGTCCAAAATCAAGGTGTCCGTAGAGTTAGTTCCTTCTTGGGGATTCAAAAGGAAAATCTTTTCCATGTTTCCTTCCTAGCTTCTGCTGGTTGTTGCCAACTCTTGCAGTTTCTTGGCATATACACATATCACTCCAATCTCTGCCCAAGTCTTCATTTTCCCTGTGTGTCTGTGTGTCTGTCCTGTCCTCTCCTTACAAGGACATCAGTCTTCTTATTATAAGGCCTGCTTTAATCCAGTATGAACTCACCTTAATTTACATCTTACATTTAGGATGTATTATTTAAACACTATTTCAAAATAAGATCCCATTCTGAGGTTCTGATTGAATGTGAATTTTCAAGAGCGGGTGGGGTGGGTGGGGCAGTATTCAATCCAATGTAGTGTATTTTTTTTCTTGATATTTGAAGTTAGATAAATGCATTTTTAGTTAATTAAGCAAAATGAAACCTTGGGAAGCAAAATACCTCTTTACTTAACATTTTTAATATGCTAGTCAGAGTTGAGAAAACATTAAAATATAGTGTCTGTATCTAAACATCTCATGTTGGGATTTTAAAATGTCTAAATAAGTAGCCTTGCCTCTATTAACCAAGAAATTCTTTTAGTAAAGAAATATGTTAATAAATATTACTACTTAGATTCTAGTTATAATTTATATGCATTGTTACTCTTGCTTATTTATTGTTCACTGTATATTTAATCATTGGTTGGAATAAAGATTATTCAGTTATCTGTTAACAATGGCAGGTGATGTTATCCCGAGTCTCCTTTTTAGAATACTATATTATCCTCTCTATTCTTGGATGTGAACGTTAGTTGGTCATGTACCTGTAACCTGCTGCAGATAATAAATTTGTAATTCCTGCTACAAGGAGGCAAGCACTACAATTGTTGACACCAGAGGTAAGGAATTAACAGTTCTCTTAAGCATTGTAATCCCCCTTCATTGACGTCACTGAAAGCGGGATGATCTCCTAACCGACATCACTGAGAGAGAACACTAAAGAAATAGTGTTGACGTGCTAAGTTTATACAGCGAACATTTTAAGGTAAAAATTATAGCTTAGGTAATTCAGCTGCGTTTATCTCAGCTGATAACACATACCGTGTATAGATATGATTATCATAAAGAACATTGGTCATTCTTCAGTTTTCAGTGATTTTATAATAAATCGTCTTCCAGTAACACTGATCCTTCTATGTTCTCTTACGTAAGCAGATCTCGTAATAATTCCTGGGTAGTGCTAAAGTGAATACCTGATGTTGTTAAAAATAACTCTTTCTTCTTTAAGGGTGTTGTATTCACAACGAATATCATATTTCCTATAAACTTACCACTTGTCTGTCTAACTGGTACTCTGGAAGAATGCTGTGAGGTTCCCTCCTTTACATGGTGGATTTCTATTTCTGTGCCATCCGCTGCCTATAGGTAGCCTATTTTTACTTTTTAATTTGTTGGGTTCTATTCAAATTCCCAAACTCCTTACTGGAGTACATAGCCCTTCTGGGTTGGATTCTGATCTGCTATAATCTAAACACTTCAATGCTGGCAAGAAAGTTTGGGACAATTTTACAGAACAATGATAACAGAACAAGAACAATTGCTAGAAGAATGATGAACAGAAAAAAGAGTAACAAGTTCTTAATGAACGTTAAAAAAAAAAAAAAGGCAAAGTCTAGAAAGAGCCAAGAATATGTTAGTTATTTTATTCCAGTTCCAAATTATATGTAACCAATTGATATCAATAAAACTGCCCGGCCGGGCGTGGCTCAGCGGTTGAGCGTCGACCTAGGATCCAGGCGATCAGGGTTCGATTCCCGGTCAGGGCACATGCCCGGGTTGCGGGCTGGATCAATGACTCTCTCATCATTGATGTTTCTCTCTCTCTCTCTTCCTCTCCCTTCCTCTCTCTAAAATCAATAAAGATATATTTAAAAAATAAAAATAAAATAAAACCAAAAGATGACAGATACTCACTATTCCTGATCCTCAAAAGGAGTGGGGGGAGGGGTGTTTGGTGCCATGCTGTGCCAATAGGAAATTAGTTTCTATTGGTTTTGGGTGGTTGTTGTTTTTTTCTACATAAAGTTAATGCTTATAATTTTCACTGGGCTGAGAATCACTTGTGGCCCTCTCCATTCTCAGCTGACTTGATTTGTAGCAGAGTGGTTAAGGCAACAAGCTTTCACATCAGTGTGGCTAGATTCCCTTAGGATGTTAATATTTATTGAGGATCTCCCAGGTCTTCTTAGTGCCAGAGAAACAGCAACAAACAAAAGACACGTTCCTGTGAAGCCCACATTCTTCAAGGGAGAACTTTGTCATTTTAAACTAAGCTAAACAAATAAATAAGCACGCTAACATCAGATAAATAAATGCTCTGATATAATAATGAATTTGGTGGAGTTGAAGGTGGTTGCTAGGTCAGCTAAGGATCAGGAAAGGCTTCTTTGAGGAAGCTGCATATGAACTAGAACCTGAATGGGAAACCTGTAATGCAAATTTCCAGCTTCCTGCAGTTTCTGCATCTGTAAAATAAGGAACAGGGTTGCTTTGATGATGAAATGTTTGGAAGGAATGGAAAGCACTTAACACTGACCTAGTAAGTACAGAAAGCCTCGTAAGCATCTTTCTGGCTGTTAGTCCTTGAGACATTAAAGCCCAAGAGCAGGGTCAGATTTTAATCTTGTTAACAGCCAAGTAAGTTACCAAGTCACCTCATATATGAGATTAAATTTATTCTCTAATTTCTAGATGTTATTTCACAATCAGATCCATCCCTTGGGTGGATTGCTCCATACTTAATGCTCTGTAAAGATGGTTATTGTCACTATCCACCTACCTCTGAATTAGCTGGGCAAAAAACATGATAATGTTTAGATAGGACCAAGTCCACATTTCATGTATCTAAAGTTTTACTCCAACATTAACATAATACTGTGCATTATCAGAGATTTTAAAATTAGCACTTTGAACAGAAGTCCCCGGAGGCTATGGCCTTGTCTTGTTGATGTCACTAGTTAGGTTACACAGCTAATTCCATCAGAGCCATTGAACCAAGTGTTAGTGTGTGAAGAGAGCCCATGAGTCGATTGCCAGCCCAGAATTCTTTCTGACATAGGAAAGCAGATGATCTCAACTTTTGAGCGCATAAAGTGCATATTTCTAGTTGAACGGTTCTTGACAATAGCGTCCTCTGAAACATAATGCCTGGCCGGGAGCCAACGGTTATGCCACCATACAAATCACTGTGCCTCTGACGCCAGAACGCCTCTGTGCGATGGTGACAGGAGATCTCAGTCCTGGTGTTCCACAAGATGTTGCATTGCCCCCTTTATTCTTTATCACACCCTGGAATTAAGGATTTTATTTAGACCACTCTCAGGAAATAAGTGCTGGTGGAAGGAGAGGAATAGAGAAGGCAAGAGACCTTAGTGTAGTTTGAGAAATAGCTTTGCTATTTCATGATTTCCATTAGGATAAAATCAGCCCATGTTTTGAAACCTAGTTTTATTAATTGTTTAATAGATATTTTCACTTTAAATCTCTTGTTTAATTATACAACTAAAACAGCTTGGTTCAAACTGTTAGCTAATGATCCATATATCATTTTAGTGGTTGCTAGCTGCATTTAGAAATGCATTAATTTTGTAAGAATTATAGACTTTCAAGGGTGAAAACATAGGGAGATTTTCTTTTAGGTTAATAAATTAGAACACAAATTTGTTTCAAATGTTATTTTATTGTGACGTATTATAAACCTAAAATTAATAGAGCATCCTTATGAAATTATAATTCTTCATTTTAGTTTGCCTTTAATTATCTTTTTAACATTAAAAGTGGATAGATCATACTGTATAAATGCAATTGGTGATGTAAATGAAATCTAAGTTATGCAGTGTTCTTTTCAAAAGGAATTATGCACCAGTTAAAATATTTAGCCAAATTTCATCTCTAACTTTGAAACTGTTCGCTGATTTTAAATTCCAGCTTTTTTCCCCCAGAAATAACTCCTCAGAGCATTTTCACATTTCACATTAGATAAGTAGATCTAAGCATCTTATATGATAGGAATATTTTTCCCAATGAAACTAAAATTGCCAGTGTTTCTTTTTTTTTTTTTTTTGCCTTCTGTTTAGTAAACATTTTCTTTTCTTATTAGCTAAGTGTAGGTATTAGCCTATTATAAAAATTGTACGAGTCTCTTTTAAATATGGCTAGTAACTCAAACAGAAAGGGAAGAGATCATTGAAAAGGTTTCTTGTGGTTTGAAAAGGTCTTCCAAATATTCATTAAACATTTAAGTGAGTAAATTTGTAGAATATGCTTCTGCCATTGGCACTGGTTCTGCGGTATTTCTCTGATCAGATGAAAGTGCTGTGTGTTATGCAGAGTGCACTCAGCTCATTCATGCATAAACAATATCATTTTCATAAATTAAAACCTCCCCTGCAGAAGGAACATCTGTGCCCGCCTTTGAATAAAAGATGGTGGCATGTGAGCTACTCCTTGACTGACTGAAAGAATCCTTATGGTTTAGAAAGAAGTTATAAAATGAGGGGGAAAAAAATCAAACCTAACTTGCAGTCTTCATTTACACCTTATAAAAACCCCCACAGTCTAGATTCCCCTGCTTGCTGTTTTAAAAGCTGGGTTCTTTTGATTCTTATAATGTTATCCCCTTATTTCTTTTGTCCACTACAGCAACAATTTTTAGTTTGCATGAAGCTGATTTTGATTACAGGTGAAATGGAGCGGCTGAAGAGATCACATCAGATCTGAACGTACACTTCACAGTCCCCTAGGCTGGGAGGGTGGCAGTGTTCAGACACCAGGTCCGCATTATGTCTCTTAAAGCAAGAACAGTGAGAGCAATCTTGAACGTGGGAAGCAACAGCTTGGTTCCAGAACAACAAGTCTGATTCACTTGGAATGAGATTATTGCGATTTGGATAAAGTTGGGACTACCTTAAGAGCATTTCTGTCATGGGATGAAGCTGATGGAAAACATGCTAAAATAATATAGTTTAAAGTGCGCTCCGACGTTTTCCTAATGTAGAAATATTCCTCGCTGCCACTGTCACAGCTTGATGTGGCCCCGTTGGCAATGTTATTAGTATGGCTAATTGTTCCTGTCCATTAGATTACTCACATTTTTCTGGAGCAGCCTGCTAAATGAGGTCAGCTTTCTGGAACCCCTCAATCACCAATGAGAAGGAGATTAAAGGAACAAGCTTGGGAAGGGAGGTAGTCATCCAATGTGGCCTCCAAATCAGAGGAGGAACAATGGAGTTACTAATGACAGTAATCAGAGCACCAGGGTAGAGCCAGAACACAAGTGCCAAATGTTATTCCCTAGGAATCTTTCCTGTCAGTCAGTACATCCAGAGGAACAGAAATGCCAATTTTTTTTTTAGTGGACTTAACAGTGGGCAGAATCATCTGTAAGTTTTTCCAGTGAATTTTGTTTATGAAACAGCACAATAGTGCTCCAAAGGAGACGGGGCAACAATTATACCTTCCAACAATATATCATAGTGCAAAGAGTATGTTCTTGAGGACAAGTAATTCATTACCTTTTATATTTGAAAAATTACTGAAATCGTCACAAGATCTTTATAGAACAATTATAAAATGCCACTTCTTGGATTCTTCAAATTAATTAAATAACTTCCCCCAGGCATTTTCTAAAGGTAATAACTTTCTTTTGGGGATAACACTGGTTTGCATTAGAGAACATTTCAGCTCAGGAAAATATACAGATAACAAAGTACCAAGCAAGTGGTAAAGTTTTTTAAATATATATTTTGATATGTAGGCAAACTAAGCCAGGGTACTCGTTTGTGCCTTGTTTGTTAATAATTAACTAAATCCCCCCTTAAACAATTGAAGAAAACACATAACATAATCATTTAAAAGAATGAAAACCCAAAAGCTAAATGTGAAGACTGCTTAAGGCAAAGAAAAACAAAAACAACTGTTTGTCTCTCCACAACCCTCCCCCTCCCCCACACACAGCTTCATATTCCAAGTAATAAAATATCAGTTAGGCTCCTTCATTATCTACAAAGTGCTGATGGCTCCCTAAGCAAGATAAACAGACTAGAGACAGGCTAAAGTAAACTTTACTTTTTTGTTTTATTCTACAAATACTGTTTAGTAGTTTCTTAATTCAGCAAATAAAGCAACTATTCCACTTGGGAATTATTTATACTCAAAAAAATCACTTTAAGAAGAAATGCAACAATTGCTCAGAATTTTAATACTATTTTATTGCAATTGAATGAGTGTTTTCTAAATTGTGCATTACACCATCATATACAGGATTACAAACAAGATTACAGTACAGATCGATCGCAGTGGTACCAGTGTCACATCTCAAACAGCACTTATTCTGGGCTGCATTTTACATGCAATAGCTACTGTCCTAATTATGAATTAAATGGTTTGAATTTATTTAAGCTACTGTACTAATTGACTACAACAGGTATAAATCCCAACATTAACAACCTGATTTGATTTAGGCTCAGATTCATTACATGAACATAGGACAAACCACCATTGGTATGACTATGTATAAAATCATGCATTTATATTTTCTAGAAACATCAATAGCTTCGGATTCTCTGTAAAATCATGGAATGCAAAGGAGTACAAGACTAAAAAGAAACAGTGCAAATTGTACGTGATAGTCAAGCAGCTTTTGATTTAAAGAAGGGTATGTTGGCATTTGTTTATAATATGTATATACAAGCTTGTGCAAGTAATGAACTGATATGTTTTGTTAGGGAATACATCTTTTTTTTTCATCCTCTTGGGTGTTATGGATCTGGTTTTCATTTTAAAGAGAGAGAAAGACTTTAAAGTGAAATGATTTGCTCAAATTGTGCAACTTTTTAACAATTAGAGAGGAAAGAAGTGCTAAGGCAACGCAATCACTTTCTAAGCACTTTTCTGCTGGTTTAAATTAGTTAAATTATTTTGTATAAATTAGATATAATTCTACTTTTCTGATATGTATAAAAATTGATGAAGCTGCATGGTTTTAAAATAGGAAATCCACATTATAAAAAGTCATTAAAAATTCTGTACAAAATCACAACAAAATAATTCAGCATGGGAAAGGTAACAAGTAGTAAAATGCTGGTTGAAAAATATATATTTATATATATTTTAATTGGCCCATTACTAGTTTAAAAATTGCATAGATCCTAATTATTGCTTGTGATTTTGTTATCCCGATCAGACAATTAATATGATCTGAATACAGACACCAAATTTGTGGTGCTTTTTTTTTTTTTTACTGTACTACTTTCTTTTTTTTTCTTAATAGAAGAGCTATAGAAAATAATACATAAGGTGAACAGGAACTCTGATTCCCTGTTTCTTCCAAAGGCAGTAACGACAATAAATACATATATCACTTGAAGCTTGGAGTATTTGCACTTTGCAGCAGTGGTACCCAAAGGGGGGCTGCCTCTTGTAAACACGACGGTCCCTGTAAGCCCCGCGGGTTCCTTTCCCGGGCCGGTGGAACTGGGGCCTCTAATCGTGAAAGATGGCATTGAGCTGGGCGCTCAGGACGCGCTCGTGATGCGAATGGCTATCGAAGGACAGGATGTTGTCCAAAGGGATCTCGCAGCGAGGGGCCGCGGCGCCCGAGAAGACCGCTCCGTGGCCTTGGGCGCCCGCCAGGCTCGCTGCCGGGTAGTGCATGGAAAAGGCGTAATTCTTCTCGAACTCGGCGGACGGTTCGTGCTTGAAGGAGAAGTTGCCGTTGATGCTGAGCGGCGGGCTGAGCGGCCCGTCGAAGGCGGGGCTGGCGCAGTCCGTGAGCGGGCTCTCGAAGAAGGGCTCGAGCGCCGCGCCGTAGGCGGGCGGCGGCTTCACGTGGAAGACGTGGGAGCTGTCCATGGTGCCGTAGGGCGGGCTGGGCAGCCCGGGCGACTGGTAGGAGTAGGCGTGCACCGGGAAGGACGCGGGGGCCGTCGGCAGGTGCGGGGCCATCTCCTGGCTCTGCTCCGGCAGGAAAGTCCGCGGGTTGAGCTGCAGGCAGCCCGCAACCAGGTTGGTGGTGGGCTGCGACAGGCCCTTGCAGAGCGTCTGTACGAAGGAGACCAGGTCCGGGCTTTTCCCGGAGCGCAGGATCTCCGACAGGGCCCAGATGTAGTTCTTGGCCAGGCGCAGCGTCTCGATCTTGGACAGCTTCTGGGTCTTGGAGTAGCAGGGCACCACCTTGCGCAGGTTGTCCAGCGCCGCGTTCAGGCCGTGCATGCGGTTCCGCTCGCGGGCGTTGGCCTTCATGCGCCGCAGCTTAAACCGCTCCAGGCGCGCCTTGGTCATCTTCTTCTTTTTGGGGCCGCGTCTCTTGGGCTTCTGGTCGTCGTCCTCCTCTTCCTCCCCCTCCTCCTCCTCCAGGTCGTCGTCGTCGTCGCCCTCGTCCCCGCCGTTCCTCAGCGGGCCGTCCGCGTCCATGGCCTCCAGGTCGCCCTCCTTCCTGTCCGTGTCGTGCCCGTCGTCCTGGGGACTGAGGCACTCGTCCGCCCAGCTCGGAGGCCCCTGCGGCTGCGGCTCGCCCATCAGCCCGCTCTCGCTGTAGGATTTGGTCATGTTTCGGTTGCCTGCATTCAACAGGGGGGAGAGGAAAGCAGACAGAGAGAGGAAAAACGCTGCGTTCGAAAACTTCACGCGCCCTCGGCGCCTGCTTCCCAACCCTGTAGACGCGCGAAGAGAAGCACCGGCTCGGTACACAAGGGACGCCCCAGGCCCGGGTAAGCGCAGTGTTTCCTGCTGGCACGTGGTGCCCCGCTGGGGCGTAGGGCGCCAGGCAGAGCCGGGGTGCGGGAGCGAGCGACTGGTGTGCGTGTGCACTGTGTGTGTGCGTGTGTGTTTCCTAGTGACTAACTTAAGTCTGTTTATGGTAATTACCCGGCAGGATAATATGTGTGAAAACGAGTGTACATTTCGGTGATTTCATGCTTCTCTGCATGAGTTCCAAGACACAACTCCACAAAAATAACGAGTTTGACAATCGCAGTTTCTGTCCCCATCTCTGCCCAGGCTTCTCCGTACTTAGCGATGAAAGCTGAACAGCCATTACGTAACTTACCAGCGCTGGCAGTGATTTTTAAGAAGATTACACCAACGGGAGACTGAAGAGCAAAGGCACGGTGGAGGAAAAGTGCATTCAACCAAATTATTTCACCATCAACAAGACATTTGGCAACAAAAGGGGGCAGGGGTCTTCCAGGCTGCCCTCGCCTTTCTTTCCTCGCCGCCCGGCCCCGGCCCTCTGCTGAAAATCCACCTTGTACAAAAGCGCTTGCGGCGCGGCTGGGGCTGGGGGCGCGGTGCGGGGCGCGCGTCCGCGCCCGGGGATCAGGTGCGCCAGGCTCCTCTCTAATAAACAGCCCATTGAAAAGGCCGCCCGCTCTTTATTGGGGCTTTTCAAAGTTCGCCTCAAACCTCCTTTTAAAAGATTGAGTAATTACAATGGTCAGCGACTGGCAATGGCGAAGTTGCCGCTTTTAATAAAGGAAATAAAAAGCATTTAGTGAGACAACTGAATTTCTGGCTCCTGCAGCGGCTGCTGGGGACTTGGCCGCCTCTGGAGCAGTAACAGGTAGTAGGAGTGAGTCCCTCTCCTTTTCTCCCCATTTCCCCTCCTCTCAACTAAACTTTCTCTCAACTGGATTTATTTTCCGGGGTGTGCATACCCAAGGTATCCAAGTCCCTTTCATTCATTGAAAAAAATAACTCGGCACTTCCAAAGTGCATAAAACACATGCACACAAAATACATCTTGGTAACAACAGGGGCTTTTTTCTTACTGTAATAAATAAGAGAGTAAAGCAGTTCACTGCCTTTGGGACTTTGAAATCACCATTAGCAAATAATCATGGTATTAAAATCCAAAGATGCTCCTATTCTTCACCCTTACCCCCAACTGAAACAATTTTTTTAAAGTAGAAAGCCTGCGGTATTTGAGTGATGGGAGTCAAAACGGGAGCATGCGTGTCTGCCGTTACGGGGAGGAATGCCTGCCTCGGCACACGCACTCACAAGCGCACGAATACCCAATATCTAGCGGCATTGGGTCTTCAATTACTGATTTTATTTCCAAGCCAAATGAAAGGACTGTAATTACCTGCAGTTGTTACGCGGTCCTGAGCAGTGATGGTCTCATAACCCTGGGGCCTCCGGACGTCGTGCCTTCCGCCGGGACGGATTCCTCGTGTCCCGGCCGCGCGGGCGCTCAGGTTATATAGCCGAGGCGGCGGCGCCGGGCGCGGGCGGGGCGGGAGCCGAGCGGCGAGCGGGTCCCCGCGCCCGGCCTGCGCACGCGTCGGGGCGGCGCGCTCCGTTCCGCCGCCCCCGCCCCCGCCCCTTCAGCCGCGTCCACGCCGCGCCGCCCCCCACTCCAGCTCCCCTCTCCCCCGCCCCCACCCCGCCCCTTCTCCCCTCCCCGGCATGCGCCATATGGTCCCTCCAGTCCGGCCAGGAGCCGGGGACCACGTGACCTGCCCATTTGTATGCCGCCGAGCGCTCCATTCCGGCCCCTTTGTGGCCAGAAGAAAGTGGCCCATCTGTCGCCAGTTAGAGACTCCGCGGACCTGTTTTTACCCGCAGGAGAGATTAACCCTTTCAGGCGGCAGAAGGGAGAGGAGCCGCGGGGGAAGGAGGGGAGGAGGGGGGACGGGGTTTGCGGAAAGGAAGAGGGAAAGCTAACTGACTGGGTTTGGGTCCGAGTGAGAAGCCGGCGCTCGGGCGGGAAGTAGGGCGGAGGGGCACCGGGCAGAAAGGCGGAGACTGGGGATCGCAGGGAAGCGTCCCACCTCCTTTCGACTACTCGCCCAGGCACTGCCCTCCAGGGCACCAAGCCTCCCTGCCCTCTCTGAGGTGCCCATCGCGTGGTTTCGCCCCCTTGGCAGACGCTTTGCTCGTTGGTGCCAATAGGTGGCTTCTACTAATGTCCATCAGCCCCTTAAGCAAACACACACGCCATACAAAAGGCCTCATCTGCGAAAGCAGCTTTGAGACTAGTCTCCAGCCCCCTTATCTGGATGGCCCACTCCCAGACCCTCCGGTACAGTAATTCCGTACCTGTCGGGCTGCCCCGCCCGGTGAGCCCTGACCCTCTGCTACTCTTGTCCCTGGAGACCCCGCACCCCTCAGAGCGCGCTAGTCCGTGGGCTCAGGCCTCGGCTCCGCTGGCCTCGGAGCTCCCTTGCTTGAGAGCTGGGAGATTTCTCTGACGCGCGGATTCTGCCTTCTAACCAAGGCCATTGGATTGTTGCAAAGGGTGCCCTCACCCTAAGTCCCTGGTTCCCTGCCACAGGCTGCCTGCACCCTTAATCCGCGCTCTGTAAGTGGGTATTTGGTTCAGAGAAGACTGCGCAAAGGGCCTGCGCTAAATGAGCCTATTTGGCTCCTCCTTAGAGAAAGGTCACAGGCGAAATTGGGAAGAGCTAAGGGCCAGGACTCCTCCAGACCTCAAAGACTCTGACTGGATGCGACTTCCACCATCAGGGTCATGCAAAGACCACAGAGCCTCCCAACTAATTTTGAAAGAGCCATATTTGTGTTTAAATGGCGATTCTTTCTTTATTCACTCTTTCCCAGCAAGGCATGTTAGAAGAAGATACATGGGGGGGGGGGGGGGGGAGCCTGACCCCTTCCCTGTCCACTAGGTCTCAGCCAGCTCTAATCCTCGGTTAACTAACCCCCTATCCCCCCCTAGGCCCAGTAGCCCCTTGCAATGAATGCATCGAACTTGAATTGCTTATTTAAAGGCAATTGGCTCTAAAAGCCCCTTGAGTTTGCAAACAGTGTCAGGGTTGAGCGGCTGGAGCTGGGTGCATCTGGGAGCAGGAGGGGGGATGCCGTGGGTAGGGGGGGAGTGCGAAGAGGGTCCTGAGGGGACCGCTGGTGTCTGGAAAGTGGAGGCCGCAGCTTTCCCCGTCTGGCGCAAATCTGGAAGCGGAATAAAGGGGTGTGTGAGTTGACCAGTGGCCCAAAGGGTGGCATGAATTGTGCTGAGTTTCCAGAGCAACCTGTGTGGAGTTCTGCTTTTCTGCGTTCTCTCCTCGGTGTACAAAAAGCACAGAGGAGAATACAAGAATTAATTCAAGCACCTAGCCTCAGTAGTTACCCCTGTATCTTTAGTGATAGGTTAAAATTTGAGGGGCCTCAGAGGAGCAGCTGCAGACACCGGTCCTCAACTCGGCTGTCCGGGGACAGTTGCGGCGGGGACGCACCAAGCGGGGCCACTGTCCTGGCAGCGGCCCCGACGGGCCAGCCCACCGTGGGTCCGGGTTGCGGAACTCGTGTCCCGGCTCGCGTTTCTCAGCCCGCGGACGAGAAGTTGGGGGCGGAGTGAAAGCGGGCACCAGCGGCCCCCGAGGCCCGAGGGCGGCCTAGGGAATTACCCCCTCCTGCCCCCACCCCCAGAAGAAGAAACTGCCCCAGTCTGCGACATCCTGTGGAGTACAGGGAATTCTTGCTGGAGCCAGCTGTTCTCGGGCTGGGAGGGCTGGGTAGTGAACCCGGTTGTCACCAGCCGAGATCCTAATGCGCAAAGTGCGGGAATTATTAGATGTGTTCTCTCCCTCTCCTGATAAATTCACCCCTAATTCCACTGCCGGTCGTTTCGCCCAGGCCAGGGGATTTGTACAAAGAAAAGGCCCCTCCTGGATGTTCCAGAAACCTGGCGAGGTTCGGCCTCCCGGCCCAGGGCGCTCAGGAGCCGACCCGCCTCGGTGCGGGGAACGCCTCCCCCGCGCCTGCCTCGGTGCGCTGAGAGCCCGCCGGGCCCCCGGGAGGCCGCAGCCGGGCAGCCAGTCCCGGAAGAGGGGGGTCCAGATCAAGCCTAAATTGAGGTGCTTTTTGTTGGGAGGGGGAAGGGGAAGGGGGGCAATCGACGTGGCGTCGGGGCCGCCTGGAGAGGATCGTCGCCGACCGACGCCGAGGCCCCGCCCCGCCTGTTTTCTTCCCTTTGAACTTTGTTCCGACGGTTGCCCGCTTTCCCCTCCCGATTCCCTAAACCCCCCTCTCCCTCTGCCCCCGCCGCCCGTTAGCGGCCCTCCAGCTCCAGCTCCAGCTCCGGGCCCCACTGGGCGCTGCAGGCTGCTGGGCTGCACGCGAACAGCACGCGCAGGCAACAAAAGCCGCTTTCATGACTCACTGCCCTCGAGCAATGCCCCAAATCTGTCGCCCCCGGGTCGGCGCTCCGCGCGCGCGGCGCGGGCCGGGCGGTCTGGGCGGTTGGAGCAGCAGCCGGAGCGCTGGCGGGAAGGGGGGCGGGAGGAGGCGCGTGGCAGGGGGTGGGGAGAGGGGCCTGCGGCCTGGGCGGGGAAAGTGGGGGGAGGGAGGCGCGGCGCTGGCAGGGAAGCGGGGTTAGACGCGTTCACCAGGCCAAGATAAAGAGCGGGGGCCCGGCCGGCGTCCCCGGCCGTGACCTGCTTCTCGGGGACACAGATGCTTGCTAGCCAAGGGAAGTTTGCCTTCAGTGAAAGAATCAAGTGTGGCCAGGGCTGCGCCAGAGGGCTCGAGCGGCTCCCGCCTCTTTTCTCCCCTCCCAGGAGGGGGGTGTCCCGGCCTGGGCCAGTTCCAGGAGTCGGGGGTGACGGTGGCTGAGGAGCGGGAGAGACCCGAGGGCCCTGGAGCTGCTGGAGCCGAGGGCCAGAGTTGTAGGTCCCTCGTAGGCCCCGGTGCTCCAAGGCCCTAGGGAGGCAAGAGGGGGATGCTGCTGGTTCCGTCCAGCTCTCGGGCCCTGCTCCTGGTTGGCGCCTCGGCCGGACCACTGGGGGCCCTGGACGGAGGCCGGAGAGGCCTGGCTTTGCCAGGCAGTTGGCTGGGGAGAGCCAGGCGCAAAAGAGAAGCTATTAAAATGCCTCGTCGTCGCCCCCAGCGAAAACCCCGTCCTCTCCAAATCTCCTGGGCTTGCGGCATAATCTTAATTAAGATAATTGATTCATATTGCACCTGCGAGAACAGAAAAAAAAAATTGATTCCAACCCTCAACCCCACAAATCGCTTAGAGCTATTGGATGGAGCACGACGCGGCTGTGATTTGGGGAGTGATTTAGGGCTGGGCTTCCCGGGCTCCGTCTGCCTGGGCTCTTTTATTTATTATTTATGTCTTCCGGGCCCTGCTGGGACCTGGGTGGCGCCCCTCACGGCGCCTGCTGGCCCCTGAGGGACTTCACCCCTGATCCCCGCCAGGCGTGGAGGGGCTGGCCTGCAATCACCCAGCACGCGTGTGGGCAACGCGAAAGCGACGCAGCAGCTCAGGGCGCTTGCCTGCTTGCCACGGCCTCGCGCACCAGATGGGCGAGTGTGTGCCTGCGCGCGGGTGCTGAAGTGTGCAAGGGTGTGCGGATCTGAGAGCGCGAGTGTAAGCGCATGCGAGGCTGCGTGGGAACGGGAGTGTGCATGTGAAGGTATGAACGCGCGTGATAGTGTGTAGGAAATGCGTCAGGGACTGTGCCTGAATTATGCGACTGTGTGAGGGGGAGGGTGTGCATGAGTGTGCGCGTGTGTGTGTGTGTGTGTGTGTGTGTTCGTGGGAGCTCCTGCTCTCAGGTGAGGAGCCTCAGCGGAGGGCGCGGACCTATTTTCTCCCGGACTGAGGAACAGTTTGCCGTCTACAGGGGACCAAAGGGCCCGGTAACTGACAGGCGCCCCGCGTGTGTCACCCTTTGGCTTTGACAGCGGCAGACAGGCATCCCGGAGCTGGGTGTAGCCGCGGGCGTGGAGAGCGGGGACACCGACGGCGCCCGCGTCCCCGGAACAATGGCTGCGGCAGTGGCGGGGGAGGCGGGCCGGCTCCCGGGGACCCGCGGTCCGGACCCGGGCGGCGTGCAGGACGCCGGGCGGCCTCGAGGAATCAGCACCCGGGACAGCTCCCTCCCGCGGCCCGGCGCGGCGTCGGGACTCGGCTAAACCAGGCCCTCCCAGCGCTGCGCTTTTTCCTGCTAAAACCACTGACCACCGCGAAGGAACTTTTACTCACAGAGCTCTGTAAATCTGCAGTGAGTTAGCCACGTTCTTTGAAAAATAAGTTTCCTGGAAAGGTAGATGTCCAAGTGTAGGGGTGGAGGAAGGGCTTAAACTGTAATTTGAGCCAGTGAATCTGAAACAAAGAAATGATGTATTGAATAACTTTCAGAGAGATGGCCATTCTTCTGTTATTTGCCACACAGGTTCAAAAACCACAATGAGCTCTTTTCTGCTGTGCACAGAAATAATAAAATATTTAAACATGTTTTTGCTATTGCTTTTGTTTTATGGAACACGCATTTTATTGATAATAAATATTTTTCTATCAGCATCATCTTATCAACTCTCCAGTTTTTTCATATTATAAATGATTTCGATTAACTCAATGGGGAAAATAAGCTAGCTAAAATGAGATGACATTATTTACTCAGATTTGGTGAGCCACACAATTAATTTAAATCATACTAGATTTTAAATATTACAGCTTAACATACATGACATACAAAATATATTGGGAAAAGCCCAATAGAGATGTGACTCTGAGAAACACAAGCACCGTTAGTAATTAAAACATCTTAGAAACGTACACCATACACCCTCCCCCATTATTGATCTAATTTTCACACTTCATCATTATTAGCAATCAGAATCCTTATTAAATTTTATTCAGACTTTGCTGTAATAAAAAATATAAGTTTTTTATTCAAGAATTCATTCCTAGAGCCTCATCTTCTTTAAATAAAATGTTTTCTTTCCTCTTTAGTGAATACATTTTCACATGAATTAAATATTGATAATTTGACCTTTTGTGTCTTTAACTAATCAAAGGGGGAAAATTCCAAATGTAGATCTTGGAGTTTGGCCCTGGTGGGTCTTTCTGCTTGAATAGGCACTGAGATTAAAGGAGTCAAACTTCCTCTTTCACTGCTTTCTCCTTGCACTAATTGCTTATGCAAAAAATGCAGATTTGTATTAATTAGTAACTCCACTGATTAGTTCTGTGGTATTTTCACATAATAAATCATGCTGCAAACATGAATTTTGGCACATCACCCAGTAGTGGCTCAGGCTGCAATAGGAATTTCATATTAAAATAAAATTTCTGACTAAATCTACCTTTCCAATGCAGGTACTGTGAGCAGCCACCTGCTGAGAGCACCTGCCATGGGAAATTACTGTCACTCAGTGACAAGCCACTGTTGGGGACCAACCAGGATGGTCTGATTAGGTTAGACTTTAATAATAAACAAACAGATAAATAAACACATTTATACATAGCTAAATGACACAAATGTGCTTAAGCTCTAGGTATTTTGCACACAATGATGTTATGAGAGAGGATCTACTTGTCATGAACTAGATGTTTTAAAGCAACCTCCTGGCTTATGGATGAATACCTCAATCTATTTTCCTCCTGTGAGATCTTTGCTCCATTGTGAGGCGGTCTGATAGTCTGAGACTATTTCATCACACCTACTCATTGACTTATCCTTTCCCTAGTTCTGGAAGGAAAAGAGGGACCAGAAAATCATCAGGGAGAGGAGTATAAGTGCCAAGAGCCATCTTGGAGGGAATTGGCCACCCCTTCCATCCTAGTATATGGCGAGAAACTGAGAGGTCAGTTTGGTAACTATATGAGCATCTACACAACTCCTTTCCCTTCCCTTGAAAACTTTAATTTGATGAGGCAGATTACAACCAATATTCCAAGATTATAAATTAGACCAAAGTGTCTTCTGTGGCTCCCACCAACCCTTCATAGGTCCTTTTTTTCTTGTCACTGGTGACACCTTTCCAAGTCCCCTCAGGTGCTCTCAGCAACCTTTTGTCCTTTCTGGTCCATGCCTACTATTGAAGCAATATGTTCATGAATTTTAAGAGGAGAGAGAGAGAAAGAGAGAGAGAGAGAAAGAGAGAGAAGGAATTATGAGAATGATGAAGATAAAGATGCTTAATTTGTGCCCCTACCCGGAGTGCTTATGAAATCATAGGGCACAAGGAAAAAGGAATGAATACTTAGTTTTGACAGTCAGAGATGAATAAAGGCTAAGGGGGGTATATTTTGGGTAGAGACAGGGGCACCATGCTCTGCGGCAGTTGTCCCCTGCAGGTTGCCATCTCTGCCTCCCTTCAAGGCTGGTCCTGAGGTGTATGTGGCTGGCGGTGAGGAGGGTGCAGCCTCTAGGGAGGCTCTCCCTAGGCATCATTTACCAAACATTTCAGATGCTTAGACTGTGAAAGAAAAAGGTCATGCATATTTATCATAGATGTGGAAAAACTTTTGCAAGGAACTAAAACAAAGTCAGATGAGGAAATATAATTTAAAACAGCCCTCTAATAAGTCAATTTTTTTTTTTTTCTCTGTTGAGTTCACTCTTGTTTCCCACTTCATGTGTCTTGACATGGACAAGATGGATCATCTTTTATGGGTGAAAAAAGTCCTGTATTTTCTAAATCATTCACAATACTGGGATATAAAGGCTGTGTAGAAAGTCAGGGCCAGGCATAAGCAAAGGCTCTAAAGTTGCTGGAGTTACTGTAAACAATGCTGCAATGAACATATTCTTTTGAATCAGTGTTTCAGATTTCTTTGGATATTTTCCCAGAAGTGGAATCTCTGGGTCATAAGGCAGCTCCATTTTTAATTTTTTGAGGAAACTCCATGCTGTTTTCCACAGTGGCTGCACCAATATACATCCCACCAGCAGTACACAAGGGTTCCCTTTTCTCCGCACCCTCTCCAGCACTTGTTTGTTGATTTATTGACAGCAGCCATTCTGACAGGGGTGAGTTGGTATCTCAGTGAGGTTTTAATTTGCATCTCTCTGAAGATTAGTGACAGGGAGCATCATTGCATTTGTCTGCTGGGGAGGTTTGCAGAGCCTGTCTCCTCACTTTCCTCCCTTCTGAAACTGCCTGCTTTGCTGAGTAATAAACGTATTCAGCAGATCTATATGGAGTGCTACTTGGTGCCAGGCGTGCAGGAGTAAATAGAAACAGAAGTTAGTCTCTGCCTTCTCAAAGCCTTCACTCTGGTGAACGAGATAGACTTTAACAGGATTCCCTCGCAGGTGAGTGCTCACCCATCTGACTTGAGATAAGTGCAGGAAAGGAAAACAAACCCCACCCGTCCACAAAAGCCGAGGGCAAAGGAACCTGGCAAAGACTGGTGTGGGAGGGCTCCCCGTGTAAGTGGGGCTCTAAAATAATAAGAATGGTGTTACCCAGTGAAGGGGGTCCCCGGGAGACAGTCCTTCAGGCTGTGGGAAGAATATAGGTAAAGGCCCTGTGGCAAGAGGAGCATGGGGAGTTTAAGAACCTAAAAAATGCCCAGTGTAGCACTAAGGACTAAGAGGGGTAAGAGGTGAGGTAGCAAAAAGGAAGACAGGACCCAGGCCTGCTTCCCGTTGCAGAGCTTTGAGCTGTTGGGAGAAGTGTGAATAAGACTTGAGTGAGATTTATATTTTCAGAAGATGGCTTTAACCGCAGGATAGAAACCTGACTGCAGAGCATGTGAGTTGGGTAAAGGGAGGCTGTTGCAGTTTTCCTAGCAAGAGATGATGGTACTGGGATGAAGCGGGTTGCAGAGATTAATGAAATTAGAGAAAATATTTCAAGATATTTAGAGAGCTTACCCTGACACCACCACCTAGTTTTACCCAGTGGCCATTAAAAGCCATAATTCCTCATAATGTTGGTGAATGTTATTGGTTTCCTCAGAAGTAATATACTAAATTTAATTTAAATCAACAAGGACTTGTTAACTCATAACATAGCTGCAATCTAAAAGTATTGCCTTCTTTGCAAAATAATAATATAACAACAACAGAACATGTTTACTGAATACTTACAACATTCCAGGTGCACTGAGTTAATAACTAGGATAGTTCTCATTTGACACTTGAGGACAATTGGGCTGACGCAGGTCAGGTATTATGCCAAAGGTTGCCCAGCTAAGTAGTGGCAGAACAGGGACTGAAGCTCAGGTCTACTTGACTTCAGAGCTGTGCCTTTTAACTACTATGTCATGCCAGGGAAAGGATATTTACAAATTATGTTTTGTAAAAACACACTCAAATTTTCTTTCACAGAAATCGTTTTAAGCTTGGTGTTTAGGGGTTCCAGTAATAGGAAAATAACCTTAATAATAAATAAACTGTAATATAAATTGCTGAATTTTCCTGGAAATAAGAATGAGGGAATGATAGCCAATAATTTAGTTAATTACATCCATCCAAGTTTTGTAGTGAACTAATTTAATTGATGAGAATCAATCAGATTGGAGTAAATCATGGAAATAAACTATTCTACATCATGAGATAAACTTTTTCATAAAAGCTCATTATCAAGAACTATGCTAAAGTTTGTCCTTCTTGAAAGGTTTTAATTATTTTGGCTCTGGATATATCTAATTCAAAATAAGGAATCCCTTTTTAGCATGCCTCTACTTTAGCCTTTAGTAAAGAATTGGAGACTTTTGTTTTCATTGGGAAAAATGGTCTTATTTAGGTACAGCCCAGTCCTGGTTCCTTGGCATATTCATTGCCTGAATACTTATAAATGAGAGGACTTTCACATGGACATGGGGAGAGGGCTGCGGGAAAGGCTGTAACTGACATTTTTTATTAATATACTTAATGTATTGCTTATATCCTTAGCTTCTAAACATGGGAAGATTTCAATAGACAATAATGCATGTGTTTCAGTTTAAAAGCTGAAAAATAAAGTTAACTTTTCCTTCTCTGGAGAAAATCATGGTCAGTTTTATGGGAACCCTATTGCAAAAGTTGTCTATTTCAGAAAGTGCCCTGGACGTGGTCTTCAGTTTTGACTGTACATTAAATGCCCCTATTTCTTAGTTCTGCATCCATATATAAACCCACTAATATCTCCATTCACTCTCCTTTCCACACTCATATGTGTGTCATCTTGGAATCTTTTCCCCATTTAGTCCCCGATCTGGGTCAATAAAACTTTGTCTTTCCTCAGTTTAAGTGTAACTTTTCTAGTTATTCTTGAGTGTTTGAATAAATCATAAGTTTAGAAAAAGTTTTGCCTAATTACAGCACATAGTCAATGGGAACTTTTTTTTTACATTCATAATTCAACTGACAAATTATCTTATTTCTGTTTTTAATGCAATAGAATTCTTTCATTGGCAATAACCAGATATGTTACATGAATATATTTTATTTGAAAATTATAAATTTACATTTATAAATATTTAAATGAGTGTTTATTCAATTAAATTTTTTTTAATTAATTTTTTTCAATAGACAGAATATCTTTTATCACCAAGGTTTTTTAAACAGTTGAAATTTGTCCTTTAATTATGCTGGTAGATTAGAGATGCCAACTAAATAATACAGTGACTAAAGGAAAATAAGTAGCCAAATTCAGGAGCCACATGCCTTTTAGGAAACCATTACTGTAAAACATCAAGACTAAAACAATATGAAAATTTGTGGCATTGTCTTCCCTAGATACTGAGTAAAATTCCTAAGTAGTTTTGATGGCCACACTCACATTTCATTTTTGAAAATGTGGTAGTAATTTCAGCACCTTAAAAAGAACTGTTAGATTTGGCATTAAATGCATTTTAACAGTGGATTTTGACAGTGTGGCTGCTTTAATTTCTCATTTTTTATTATGTGAGTATCTACAAACCACTGTGTATAATCAAATATAGATATTAGTATACAGGGAAGAGAGTCCTATAAGTAATTTTGGAGTGATGTGGTCTGAGCTGTACCAGGGGCCATGAAAACAGACAGCAGGGCTACATGGGAATCCTGACAGACACAGCCCAGATCATTGGAAGCATTCAGCTGATCCACAGATACATGAGAAATAATAAATATTTGTTGCTTTATTCTACTAAGTTTTGGGGTTGTTTGCCAAGCAGCAATACCTGAATGATACACTACTATGACAAACTTCATTTTTTCCCCAGATTACTTAGGGATTTGGTTGTCTTGATTAATCAAAAACTATCTGTTGAAGTGACACTTTCCATCAATATCCTAAACTTATAAGTGTTTCAAAGAAAGTTGCCCCCAGCAAAATGGGCTTATTCGGGAACAATAAAGAATTGCAATTGCAAACATGTTGTGTAAGGGCAAACCAGGCGCAAGCCCAGAGAAACAAAGAAGAGAAAGTTTATTTTATGGACTTGGGAGGGACTGTTGTAAAGAAGAGTCCATTGGAGGAAGCTGAAATTTCAAAGTATAGTGACTTATTATTGGCTGAGCTATGGCAGTTTCCCCTGGGCTGAGCTGTTACTGGGCAAGGAGGAGTCTTTTCTTCCTGCAGCTGAGGTGGGTAAGTAGCATCCCTTCCTGTCAGAGATGCAAGGTACCTTTGTTCCTGTAGGGCCAGCAGTGCCTTGGGTGACAGGTGTGTTTCAAGAATTTTAAACTGACCCTAGCTGGTTTGGCTCAGTGGTGAGAGTGTCGGCCCTCGGACTAAAGGGTCCTAGGTTCAATTCTGTTTGAGGCGCATGCAGGAAGCAACCAATTGATGTGTCTCTCTCACACCGATGGTTCTCTCTTTCCCTTCTACATTCTCTGAAAAGCAATGGAAAGAATGTCTTCAGGTGAAAATTTAAAAAAAAAAGAATTTTAAACTGTACATCTCATGGTAAACGTTAAACTAGTATTTATGTGTTAAGGATTGTGCTAAACAATTTAGAAAAGTTGTCATTTAACTCTCAAAATAGCTCTATAAATAGGTATTACCTTCATTACTATGAGGAAACAGAGAAGTTAAATAACTTGTTGAAAGTTACACATCTAGAGAAGGGTGGAGCTCTTTTACTTTTTATTCACATTACTTGATTACCAACTTAATTAACAACAAAGAAGAGCAAGTATTTGAGGAGCCTGTGTGGCCCATGCTCCGGGCCCAGTTTCTTTTCAGCGCTGCGATCCTCTCGATTCCACGCCCTCTTACCCCCCACGCGCGATCACACACAGCGCGGGCCGCTTCCTACCTGTAGCAGACAGAGGGGCTGGTTCCCTCGGCACCAACCTAATTACGTTCAGGCGTGCTTTTCCGGGGGAAAAGGCTAGAAAGCTACCACAAAGGAATGCATTTAAAACGTGTCCTATCCTTCCTAGATGTAATATGTTTTGCTAATCAGATGCATTAGGCTTTGATTTGGAACCAAGTTACATGGGGGAGTGAGAGGACAGGGGGTCTACTTGACTGCCACAGATTCTGGTGTGAGATATGGAAGCCGGCAGATGTGGTGGTGGTCTTCTAATTTGCCAGCTTTCTGACTCTAGAAAGAGAGTAGTTTTCTTAACAGCCTACTTCTGTCATAGAGTTTTAGCTATTGCTCCTGGAATGTCACGCTAGAGTCTGTTTCTTCAGGCTTCTTAATATTTCTGTGAATTAGCTATATCCATCATGAAATTCATTTGTATGGATTCTGCATAAAGTTGATTATCCTGCCTGTAATTAAAAACCCTTTCCTGTTTAGTAATTGGTGCCACAGCAGTTTATAGGCAATGGAACATTAAGAAGATGGGAATATGTGATTAGTTGATTTAAAAATATATATAATCAGGTTAAAGCTATTAAAGGAGATGACAGTAACCCTTGACACCTAGCGATACATTAGCTGATTAACTTTTCACCTGTGGTCCCCTGGGATGAAGCGCCGCGCTGGGGTGCTGCTTCAGTGAGCCACACGGCAGCACAGGTACATAAGGTGTGTAGAGGTGGGCGATCTGCCATTAACCACCCTGAGTATCTTCAGGAAAGAGCGCGAGTTACTCAAAACAGTAATAAATCTTTTTCTCAGCCTTCCCCAAAATCCTCTTTGACTATTCACCTAGGTCACTGTGTAGTTGGAAAAGGGAAATAGCTGGGTCTTTGGGGGATTATTAGCCTCTGACTCTGAAGTAACAGAGTCCAGGATGTCATTATGATCCACCTGACAAAATGGGGACATGAAGATGAGATGACAATCAGACTTCTGGGACTAATTCTGCTGTAGTGGTTCCTGTGAGCCCGAAAACCCATCCTGTGGTTGCTTCCACATTTCCTGCATTTAGAGATAACTGAATACACAGGTTGACTCCCTGACTCCCCAAATGACGTTTGTTATGCAGCAAAAGGTCAAACCAAACATACTGAGCTTTCTGTCCTTACTCAAAGTAAAACTTTACACTGGGGGGACCGTAGAGATTAGTCCAGTATCACAGGTTTGAAAAGTATAAAGTGATACGGCAACAGCTACTAGCTGTGCTCCCCTTTTCTAGCACCACCGTTCCAGCTCTAGTCTGCTTATATAAGGGCTTTCATTTAGGGAGAAATAAATTTTAGTCTTGTTTATGTCTGTATCATTATGGATCTCTTTCCAGCAAATGAACCCATATGCTAACAAATATAGGCAGTGACTCCTGTCGTATCCCCATTTAAAAACACACACCTTTCTTTGGTTTGTGCAGATGACAGATGGGTCTTGGAGAATCTTAATGAATTACTGTAAATTTAAACAAGTGATGATTTTAAATGCAGGTACTATTGCACATGTCTTCTTTAGCTGAGTAAATTAACACAGCCCTGATATCTGGTATTCAGTCATTGTTCTGACAAATGTTCTTTCCTTTACACCAATAAGCAGAGAGCGCCGGAAGCAGCCTGCTTTGACACATTCCATCTTAGGTGTATGTGCTCATTTAGCCCTCAAGGAACTTCGATCATCTCACCTTTCTGCAGAGCGTCATGCTGGTCCCTGCATCAATGGCATTATGTTGATAGATGTGGAAGGCAGGAAGGGACAGACACCCTGGCTGCATTGAAGAGGCTCATGCGTGCCATAGGGTGGGGAATAAATCCAAGGACAATTTAGGAGCCTGACACCTCCATGAAGAGTCTGGGCATTCTTTGGAGTGGGACTCACTGGGATATTGCTTTCAGGGTAAAAGACAATTTGCTTCATTTTATATCACTTACCACCAAGAGTATTATGCAGATTTTTCATAAAAAATTATTGAATTGGATTAAATTTAATTAAAGAGGAAGGGAAGGTAAATAAAGTCAAGGTTCTTATCCATAGTTAACCAACTTTGGAAATGCTTTTGGTGATTATAAACAGTTTAGACAAATGACTTAAGATATGTGAGAGACTTATATTCTGAATAATTTAAACAAATTGTATACACTATGGGATAGGGAAGCCACACATGATTTGCAGAATAAATAAAATATATTATTTGCAAAGATTGAAGGTAACTTTAACAAATGTGGAATAATGAAGCCGAAGATGCAAGGAGAAAATGTGCTTGGTGAAATGAGTGAGAAACTAAGCATGCAGAATAAAATGAGAATAATGTTCATAGACAAGATTTTTTAAAAAGAAGTGAAAAGACCCTCACACTTTGCTTGTGAGAATATAAAATGGTAAAGCCACTGTAGAAAGTCTGGCAGTTTCTCAAAAAGTTAGAGTTACCATATGGCCCAGCCACTCTACTCCTAGGTATATCCCCAAGAAAACTGAAAACATATGTTCGTACAAAAACTTCCACACAAATGTTTATTTCAACATTATTCATAACAGCCAAAAAGTAGAAACAACCCAAGTGTTCATCACCTGACAAGTGGATAAATAAATGTGGTATATCCACACCATAAAATATTATTCAGCCATTAAAATAACAAGTCCTGATAGATGCCACAACATGAAAAAACCTTGTTCATCTGTCAGTGGACACTTGGATTTCATCCATGTGTTAGGTCTTGTGACTAATGCTGCTATGGACATGAGTACACTAATATCTCTTCGAGACCTTGTGCTCCGTTCTTTTGGGTGTATTCCCAGAAGTAGGTATACTTGCTGGCTCACTGGGTACTTTTAAATTTTTTGAGGAACCTCCATCCTGTTTTCCATAGTGGCTGCCTGATTTTACATTTCCATCAACAGAGCACAAGGGTTGGAATTTTTCCGCATCCTTACCAACACCTATTGTTAGTGTTTATTTTTTACAGTAGCCATCCTAATGGGTATGTGATTCCAGCCATCAGTTTCTGTCTCCTAAACTTTTTTTGTACTGTAGTCAGAATGATCTCTAATAAGCATATGATGATCATATCACTACCCTGTGTTCAGGGGCCCCTCTTGCCTTCAGGATGGCCTGGCCTCCTTCATATGTCTCATGAAACCTGTCAGTTTTCCTCCCTTGCTTACTTTTTTAGCCTCCCCTCTCACCTGCTCCCTTTTCTACCTCTGTCCTTCTAATGCATTCCCTACTTATTACACATACATATACACTCTGCGTTTGTCCCACTAAATACGTTCACGTCTGTGAAAATGCTGCGCTTCCCTTCATTTTTAGCAGTGTTTCTTCTGTCAGACACTCTTTCCTCCTTATGACCTGTCTGGCTCCTGCTCATCCTTGGGGTCTCAAGATGGACAGTATTTTCTCCAGGAAAATTTCCTTATAATTTCCCTCTGCCCAAGCTACACAAACACCCCTAATGTGTTCCCAAGCACTCACTCTAGCCTTCCCCTAACTTAATCACATTCTACAATTGTCTGCTTACTTATCATATTTTTCTCTAGTCCTGTGTTGTCCAATACAGGCTCTTGAGCACTATAATGTAACTTGTGTGGCTGAGAAAATAAATTCTTAATTCTATTTAATTTTAATAAATTTATATTTTAAAATTACATTTAAATCAGTTATCATAAACTTATTACGAATACTTGGAAAAACTTGGATATGTGAGTCTACTCTTTTAACTGTAACTTTATGAAACCTAAATACAGATCTAAATACAGGTTGAATACAGATGAAAATTAAGCATATGAATTGAGATGTGATATAAGATAATCTCTGATTTCAAAGACAGTACAAAATAAAGAATGCAAACTATCCCAATAAATTTTTATATTGATTACATGTTTAAATGACAATATTTTGATATATTGGTTTAAATAAATACTTATAATTAATTTTACTTGTAATCCAATCACTTTTAATGTGGCTACGAGAACAATTTAAATTATATGCTATATGGCTCATCTTATATTTTTCTTGGATCACCTGAACTATTAGTTCTATGTAGACAGTAAATCATGATTGTTTCACTCACTTATTTAAAAAAAACTTTTGTAACATTTACCATGGTTCAGATACTATTCTAGACATTACTTATAATTGTAGCATTAACTTTTCAAGTCCTTATAACAACCTTTCAAGTTAAGTATTATCATTATCCACATTTTACATACTGTATAAGGAACTCTGCGCAAAGAGATTCACTTAACCAGTTGAAGGTCACAGAACTAACCTTGTGGAGCTGGTCTGTAGGGATCTAGACTCCATACTCTCAGAAACTTTGATATGTTGTCTTTTGTTCATTCATTTATTACTGGTATCTACAGAAATAATTACTACCCAACTTTTCAAATTAACAACAATAATGCAAATATTCATCTTTAATTAATCACCCTGTTTATTCAACAAGCATTAGTTAAACTCTTATGTGCCAAGTACTGTGCTGGGTGGTGAGGACCTGGATGTGAATGAAACAAATGCTTTACTTTTAAAGAAACTCTGCTTAATGGTGATGACAATGCTATAATGAAACAATGATAATACAGTATTGTGTTATACAGAACAATTCTACAGTGCAAATATACGATTTGGGAACACAAAAGTGTGCCTACCTCAGCCAGGAGATGAGGGATATGATGGAAAGAGAAAGAAAATCTTACAGGATGATTAAGAGGGAGCTAAATGTGGGTATGCAGGGGTGGTTGGCAAAGCAAGGACTGCTCGGGAGGGGCAAGATGAGCAGAGGAAAGAACAGCTTGGCGTTCGCCACTGAAGTGCTTTAAGCCAAATGAATAGCAAGCTGAGAGCCCCCTTCGTGAAAGATCACGCCAGGGAAAGGTGGAGGAGAGGTTGGAAGGAAGAAACTGTGACTTTAAACGGAGAAACAATTAGCAAGAGTCTTGTATTGTCCTGAGCACAGATAACAGTAGTTGACACTAAAGCGGGGCCAGTGATGAAGCACTCCCTTTAGAAAGATTTAGAGGATAGAGCACAGGCATGCCTCAGAGATACTGTGGGTCGGGCTCCAGGCCGCTGCAGTAAGGCGAGCACTGAAATAAAGGGAGTTGTAATCTTTTTGCTGGTGAGGGGTCCTGCCCTCAATTTGTAAAAAAACACACCTAAAAAAACCCAAAACAACGCAACATCTGTGAAGCACAATTACAATAAAGCAAAGCCTCTAGACCCAACGTGATGTTTGGTTGGAAGGAGAATGGGATTTGTTGCAGACGCTGCGAAGTACCTACTATCTATTTCACTTTCTTCGTGGTTTTCTGAGATGCCGACTGCCCACCTCAAGGTAATCAGTCTCGATGGGGTATCCAGCCAGAGCAATCCGGGCCCTGCTCCTCAGCTTCCCTTGTACCGAGGAGAGTCAGTCAGCTGGTCGGTCCTGGCCAGTGAGCCATGAAGAGACGTCTGCTGGAAAGTTCTTCAGGGAAAGCTTTGCTTCCTGCTGCTTTCTCTTTCTGTTTTACTTGAGAGAGAAGATGATGCAGCTCTGTCTCCATCCCACCGGGAGAGACCTAGTGAACTGCAGAAATATTGCTGGGTGTTTCTAAGCTACCGACTCAGCACTGCAGCCGCCTACCTGGAACCTGCTCGTCACGTGAGGAGAGGAAAGCAGTATCGCGAAGCTGCTGTTAATAAAGGGTGTGGAACGTGAGTGTCCACGGCAGCAGGTTCTTGAATGATGCGTTTCATTCAAGGTCACTTCATTGTAACGCTGATGAGATGCCATAGAAGTTAACTCTTCTTTATAGCAATTAGCCTGGAGTAAAACTGGTTTTGTTGCTTGTCATTTCACTTGATGTCGCAGAACCTATCAGTGACTTTAAGGGAGGACTTACTTGTAGCTGCACCCAGCCTCTTTGATATTGGGTTAAATGAGAATTGGCAAGGCTTTCTTCTGGTATCTGAGTTAAGCAATCCGATAAATGGTGCAGGAAAGCCTGAGGGCAAAACAGGGTTAAAAAGAAATTGTTAGGTTAAAGATTGTTTATGCTAAGTGTGATGGGCCTGGGTACATCCTACTGACAAGTAAGCCATTCGATATACATGTTTAAAATTGAGAGAGAGAGAGCGAGCTCTGGCCTGCAGGCACAGATTTACAAATCATTAGCATATTAATATGACAGATCAATTTATCTAAGGAGATATGATACAATAAAAGTATATTGCATATGAAAACATACCTTTCAAGCACAAATATGACATTTAATTCTCAGCCTACCCCAAGATATATAGGGACGTAGGGTGCTGGAGCTGGGATAGTATCTGACTGCCGAATTTGGAAATCCAATGGTAGTATCTTGATTAAGATTCAGTAAAAAAGCAGGCCCTGGTGGTTATTTGGGAGGCTATTCCAGAAAACATAAATAGGGGAATGGTTAAGTTATATAGGAAGATGAAGGAAGTTAATAAAAAGATGTGTCGGGTAATTGCTACTGTGGGTAACTGGAGCTTACTACTGCTGGGGAAATGATGGAGCCGTTGTGGAAGAGTTAGTTCACCTGAGTGTGAGGAGCTGGGGTATATATACACCAACTTATCCCCCCACCCCAGTTCTGTTGAGGTATAACTGGCACATAAAATTGCAAGATATTTAAGGCTGTATGCAGCAATTTCTGCCAGTCTTTGGTGAGGGTCGTTCCCATGCACATGGGCAGAGCAGGCTCTGCAATGAGATGCAGGTGCTGGCAGCTGAAAGCCTGGGTAGCATGCACTACTATGGCAAGGCCCCGGGGGCTCTGGGCAGGGCGTCAACAGCATCTACAAGGAGCAGAATCAGCCAGGAAGGCATGGCATACATAGGGGGGCAGCCAGAAAGGAGTAAGAAATGTTGAAATGGAGAAGAGACAGAACTTAAGTGAGTTTTCTGAGCTAAACAAGGCGTCTGCAATGACTTAGTGCATTCCAGCAGCCCTGGACCCCAGCAAAAGGGGTTATTAAAAGAGCTCAGCTGCCCTGAACATAAGGGATGCTATAGAAGTGCAACTTTAGTGGCATTTGAAGAGAAACCTCTGCTTTTCCTACTAACTCAATTCTGAGTAAACTAAACATGCATTTTCCCCTTTAAAAAAAATTCTTGAGAGAAAACAAAAGAAAGCAACAGAAACTGTCCACTGCTAAAATATTTTACTCCATCTGTTCCAATGGAAAGAAGATTTTCAATAAAAATTCTCTTGAGACTTTGGAAAGTAAAATGAATTTATTCTGTGTGTGAGTGTGATAATTTGTCAGTGTGTGACTTATCTTACGTTCAGTGCCGATGCACTGATGATCCTGAGTGTTTAAAAGACCATCCTACGCCAGAAAATGCTGTTAAATTCTTGGAAGGACTAGTGCATTGCTATGTGAACTAAAAGGAGAGC
Organism: Miniopterus schreibersii; assembly: GCF_964146895.1. Classification (NCBI taxonomy): domain Eukaryota; kingdom Metazoa; phylum Chordata; class Mammalia; order Chiroptera; family Miniopteridae; genus Miniopterus; species Miniopterus schreibersii. Next base: position 35,367,402 of record NC_138108.1, on the reverse strand, counting down.
CACATCTGTAACCAGAAAAGAAAGGAGTCTCATTTTTCACAGTTTGCTTATAAATTTTACTTTTGAGAACAAGAGAGTCTATATGCAGTAATATTTACTTCTCATTGTTTTTGAACTTTCACCATGTAGGAACCCAGAAGAGGAATATGTTAGGGGTGGCCCATGTGTCTGGTGATTTAGAAGTCACCAAGCCCAAGTGACCCAGCACTTTATACAATGTCTCTAGCCAGGGTCAAGCTTTCCTGCTGACTGTTCAGAGGTTTTCTGTGAATGAAAATGACCATGAATATGACACAAGACCTGAGAACTGGCAGGCCCAGGAATACTTTCTTCCAGAGAGAGCATAGTATGTTAGCTCTGGTTATGGAACACAAAGAAGTGTAATTGACTGTACTGGAACATTTCACAGGTTCCTTGCAATAGCCCATCTGGCATGGTGATGTTTGCAATGCCATGTGGGAGAACATGGTGCTGGTCTTGCTCTGGCACCAAATCTGCTGTGTGTGGAGCACGGTGTAAACACCGCAGGGAGGGGCTTTTTTTTTATGGAAAAATCTCAGTTCTTTGTAGTACAATGCCCCCAGAGCCAAGTACATACAACTTTTTTTTTTTTTTTTAAGAGAGAGCAAGTACAAAACTCTTAGTTCATTCTCTCTGAATAACTTTTCCCAAATGGTGATGAAAACATAGCAAAATCATGTATAAGTTAAGTAACTGCGATAAACAGCTTCTAGAAAGTTGTTACTTAAGTCAAAGCATTAGAATATGCATCGTTTTCAAGCAAAAATTGTCATCATAGAAAGAATTATTGAACCATACCTCCCAGTTTCCTGCTTAAAAAACAAACAAAACAAAAACATAAATAAAACCAGCAGACCAGCAAGGTTGGTGTTCAGCAGAGTCAGGAAGTCTGAGGATGAAGCCCGGGCCCCTGCCTGACTCATTTGGACACTTCCAAATATGTCCTCAGGGAATGAAGAGCTTGTTTTGAAAATAATTGCTAGATAGCTTATCAGTTCCTCTCCTGCTCCCCAAAATGATACTGATACAAACCTCCTTTAAAAAACTTAATGTCCAGATTATTACCTACTCATTTGGTGAGACTGACAAATTTACATTCCTGTTCAAAATCCTCCATGGATTGTTAAAAAATATCAATCATCTACAGGTGAGTTTTTCCAACATGGAACTAGGTAGACAATTTTTTCCCCAGTATTTACCACTTCCTTCCAATCAGTTTGTTTTTGAACCAAGTTTAGGACTCATATATGCTTTTTTTTTTTTTTTTTTTTCTGGTCAAAGTATAGGGTAGTCACTTCCAAGACCAGGGGAATAGCTGTAGATTTCCCTATTATTAATTATAGTCCTAGTTTTATCATTTAGGGGTCTATTGAGTGGAATTTCCTCTGGAATTTTAAGAAACACTCCTTTTCCAGAAGGCCTATTCTGTTCTGCCTGATCTTCACCTTTCTGTTGATTTGAAGGAACTTTAAAAATAGAATCCCTTTAACAAATTTCAAAGATCAGTCCTTCAGAATGAAGAAGAGAGTTATGCAGCTTAGTTTATATGATTCATTCATTCCTTGGCCACTGTTACACACTGTCTTTTAAACCTTGACTGTGCCTCGGCCCTTTTACCCTGACCTCTTCCAATTAAGGGATATTCTGGAAACCGTCTTTCCTAGCTCCACATCTCTCCCTTCCTCCTTCATTTCTGCTGATCTGGGTGCCTACTTTCATTAAATTACCATGTAGACTTTCACTTTCTTTTCTGTTGTATTTCATTCCAGAAATATGCAATTGATGATTGCTGTTTTCCTGTTTCTTTTTTTCAATCTTTACCTTCACCGTGTACAGCCTGTCACCGGAACCCTAACCATTGTTAGACTGTCCAACTAAATCGTAACTTCTTCAGCTTCCTTCTTCACTGTACCCACATGATTTCTTTTTTGTGGGTAAGTCACGTGTTATTTTGTAATGATGAAATGACACCAGCTGCTGCTTTTTAAAATCTTGTGCTTATACCCCCAATCATATCATTAGATTTTCTCCTTTCCTTTGGCTTTAATTAACTAGGATCTTTATCTTCTGTCAAAAGTTTGAATTTTGGTAGAAGATATTTACGTCCATTTCTGTTTTGTATTATAAATGATCATTCTCAGTTTTCTCCGTAACAATATTTCACATGTTCACATAAAAACTGTGCTTAAATATAATATACCCTTGAATTAGAGTGTGGTGCATCTGCTAGCTCATCTTACAACTCGAAAAGTGGACATTGAATCCAACCCCCGTGATAAATCATTAGCCATGAATCAGCCTTGAGTATTGTGAGGCTGGATGTGGTTTTCCCCCAGAGTAGTTGATCATTGCAAGGTGTTGGAATTTTACAAAATGACCACATACCCATATTTCAGTCACTTAACTTGACTCTTCTTTGCCATTTCCTGCTCAAGAAACTTCAAACTCGGGCTTCATCTGATTGCACAGCTGGCTCGGCTTTAGCAACCTCATGTTTCTACCCAAATGACCAAGCTGGTTGTACAGGCAGGCAAATCCGTGGGTTTCAATATAGAATGTGCCCTAGTAATGCGAGAGAATCAGACTTTTTCTGTGAGTATCTCATCAATGAACAGGATGACAAGGAACTATAACCCTGGCATCTGTCTAGGTGGAGACATTTTAAACAAGACTCGAAGCTCTGGCCTCATCCAAATGTCCTCTTAGTTTTCAGGAAATTTATTTTTTGGAAACGATTGCAATTTAAAGGAATTCCATAAATGTCTGCTTTTGTATTTTAATAGGAATATTTATTTTGAGTTCTGATTTCTCCATCCCCTCTCCACAAAGACATACTAGTTCTGGAAATAGGAAGCTAATGGAACCTGGAAGCGTGAAGACTTCCCAGGGGAAGAAAAAATTCTCCCCACTTATAAATTAGAATAATTTAGTAGTGAAAAAGATGAAAAGACGAAGTTTATGAAAGACTAAGTTTGGTCCCACTGTGATGAACAATTCCTCTGGCTTCTTTGTGTTGGGCGTAACTGCAGGTGCTGGGGATACAGCAATGAACCAGAGCGGCAAAGGCCCTGCCCTGTGGAGCCTGCATTCCGCTGGAGGGAGGCTGATGACAAACCGTGACGGTGTGTTAGACAGCGACGGGAGCTAAGGAGGAAAATCGAGCAGGGAGAGAGATGGGAGTCTAGGGGTGTGTGTGCTAGGCTGGATGGCCAGGGAAGGCTCCACGGAGGCTGTGGCCTTTGAATGAAAATCCGAAGCAGGTGAGGAGAGCCACAGAGAAAACTGCAGGAAGCGCATTCTAGGTAGAGGGAACAGCAAGCGCGAAGGCCTTGAGGCAGGATCGTGCCTGGAGAGTTAGAGGAGCCGCAAAGAGGCTAAGTCAGAGGACACCAATTTACAGCAACCAGCAAGGAGGCCGAAGCAAAGGATGAGAGAGAACTGCAGGTAACAGGGGCTGAAAGACAAGGCGAGGGAGGCAGAGGATGGAAGGCCTTCAGCCACCGTGAGAACATGAGGTAAGGACAGACAGGCGCCGTTCCTGCTGTCACGGAGTTTATAATCTAGCAGGGCAAACATCCACGAATTATTACGATAAAACGAGTTAAAAGCTGGAAAGTGCAGGGTGCTGCGGCGTCGTAGAGCACGGTCTCTCCCGTGAGGACATGGCGCTTGTGCTGAGACCTGCAGGAAGGGCGTGGGTTAGGTGGACGGAGGTGGCGATGGCTCGGGCTGTGGGGAGGGCAGAATGGCAGCTGCAGTTGGGGGCAAAAGCAGGAGCAGTAAGAATAAAGGTGCCAGAGCTGAAAAGGAATCTGTTACCGCTAAGGCAAAAGAACAAGCGGGGTGGTGCTGCCAGCTGAAGCTGCAGAGGTGGGTGAGGGTTAGGGGGCCACTGATTGTAGACAGCACTGTCGGCTATGGAAGAGTTCAGACTTTACCGGAGAGTGCGAGGGAGCCATGGAGGATTGTAAACGGGGGGATTACCTGACTGGGCCTGTCCTGTGAGAGATCACTGCAGCCCAGCAGCCTGGGAGGAGCAAGCCGCGGGAAAGGGGGATCGGTAACGCTCCTGCAGTGGTGCAGGGGGCAGGGGCGGTGCGCTGGGCCTCACTGGCAGCGGAGGGGGTGGGGGGACAGGGCACACTTGGAATATACGTATGGACTTCGAATAGGCCGGACTGGGTGATGTGGGGCTGCTGGTGGGGAAGTTCAAAACAGAGAAAGATCAAAGCTGTCACTCAAGTTTCTGGCTCTTGGGACTTGATAGACGGTGGGGCCACTGATGGCAAACAGGGAACAAAGGAGCAGGAACAAGCTCAGAGATGGACTTTGGTTTTTAGAGCATGCCACTGACCTAACTCAAATAACATTTGCTCTCTCTTTTCCTGTCATTTCTTAACCAAAAATTTAGAGATGATGTAATCACATCATTCACATCCTGAGCGACAGATTAATTTTTATATTTTAATACAGGGATACTATTTCAAGTTTGCGTTTCCTACAGATCTTTCTGTAAATCTGGGTGGCCCTTAGGGACTTGCGGCTTCAGAAGGAATCACAGCCTGATGCAGGTTGGAACATAGCTGAGCACGTGGCGCCATCTTCAGGGCAGCTGCTTAACAGTTTCTAACCCAACCGGACCGAAAGGCGAGCTTCGGGGCACCGCGCTCTTCTGTGGAGTGGGCATGATTCCATCTTGTCTGGCAATAAGAAGCTGAAAAAATGTTTCTGCCAACTTCAGTTGTGTCACCAAACCCTTGTTTGCCCGAGGACTGTAGTTCATCACAGGACATGGGAAAGGTGGTGGCCAATCTTCCTCTGAAATCATTTCAGTTTGAAAGTGTCTGTGAGCTGGGCAATGAGCTTTGCTGTGCAAAACCTAGAAAAGGAAACGAAAGCAGCATCACTTGAGGTTTTCTGTGGAGCCCAGATCCTCTGGGGTTTTTCTGATTTCATATATTTATGAATTTTTACTAGGAGCTTCATTAAATATGTAGCTAAGTGGAATTTAATTCTTAAGCATTTGTAATACTGGCAGCTTACATGAATATAAAAACTGGAGGGGGGGGTCATTCATCAAACTTTGTACCCAAATTTTTGGCTCAGGGAACATGATATTGTAGACTTACATGGTCTCAACTTTAAAAATAAAAGGTTGTAAATAAGAAATAAATACCATACTCATATCTAAGCACATAAAGAGAAATAATATAGCTCACAAGGTGACTTTTATTTTATTTATTTATTTTTACTTATTTTTTTTATTTTAAATCCTCACCCAAGGATATTTTTTCCATTGCTTTTTCAGAGAGAGTGGAAGGGGGTGAGAGACAGAGAGAGAGAAACATCATTGTGAGAGAGACACATCAATTGGTTGCCTCTTTCACGCGGCCTGACTGGGGCCGGGGATCCAGCCTGCAACCGAGGTGCATGCCCTTGGCCAGAATCGAACCCAGGATCCTTCAGTCTGCAGGCCAATGCTCTAACCATTGAGCCAAACTGACTAGGACTGACTTATTTTTAAAAGCCTCTCAGCCTTTAATCATTCTATTTGAAGAAGCTCCACCTTTGTTTTTGCAGGATTTAGACATAAAAACATGGGCATACATGTTTATCAGAATGTATCTGCCACCTTCATGCACAGGGCATACTGTTTAAGCTACACCCAGCGTTTAGCACACACAGTCTCATGAATAACTGGGAGGTAAACAGCACGTGGAAGCAAATGGTTCCTACATCTTGTGGCACTCCGCTCACAAATGGGCTTTCTTCCTAGATGGCTCTCACTAAAGATGCATGTCTTTCCACTGAAGAATTGTAAATCCCAGAGTTAGTGTTAATCCTGAAAGAGGAAACACATTGATCTAAATTATATTTCTAGATAACGCCCCTCAATGAAGGGCTGGGTTTACTGGGGTAGAAATTGAGCTTATGAGGGGCGAGGGAAAGGGTGGGACATGCAGACAGGTGGTTAATAATAGTGTCTAATAGTAATAACTTGTTTACAATGTGCTGAGTGCTTTACATGGATTATCTCATTTAATCTTCATAACCTCCTGGTACTTTTTTTTTTTTTTTTAAATGGGTGAGTACTTTCATTATCATCTGTGTTCCACTTATCAGGAAACTGAAGCTGAGAATTTAAAATAATTAGCCCAAGGCTCATATTCACTGTCTAGTAAAGGTAAGAAAATACATTCTAATCCAGGCACTCTCTCTCCAGAACCAACCAGCTTGACCCAAACTTCAAACTATCCCTTAAATGGAAAACATTTACCTCTCCCCCCCCAAAATAACTCCAATCAAGAACCAAGCTAACAGTCTGAGCAAAACATTCAGAGAGTAGAAGTTTCAAAACTGAGGGCAGGGACAGAACCTGGAGTCATCCCCTGAGGTATAGCAGTTCCTCCTAATTTTTGATAGTTCCAGAGTCTTGGCACTGCCTGGGTAGGGGAGTCCTGGACGGAATATGATAATGCCTGTCCTTGAGATTTTTGAGGGTGAGACTGTCACTTGCAGAGATTAGACGGTGGGGAACCCAGGAACTTACTGTTGTCTCCTTCGCATTTTGTTCCGAAGATCAAGCCTAGAGCTAAAGAGCCATGGTCCCTGAAAATAGAAACCACTATATGAGCTTAACTACACACACTTTTCATACGGATCAGGAGCAGAAATAATAACATACTTCACCCTCTTCAGTCGGGCAGAGGCTGGGCAGAGAGCATGCGTGGGCATCGCTGAGGCTACGAGGCCCCAGGCAAGTCAATGTGATGGCCGGCACGTGGGCATCGCCAGCCGGAGGGGCGAGCATAGGGCTTGGAGGCCGAAGCCCTGGACCAGACAGAGCACTGTCACTTACTGCGTGACTTTGGGTGATTCGTTTAAACTATTGATCATTAATGTACCCAGCTGAAAAATGGCAGTAATAACTACTGAAGGGGATTGCTGGGATATCAAAGAAACAACATATGTAAAACATGGTAAGCTATAATACAAGCAAGAGTCTTTTATGGGCTAGACATTGAGAATAGGAAATTCAGATACAATCCTTGCTCTCAAGGGGTTCAAACCTAATGATATATAAATGTTGGTTGTCTGTAGTCTTGTAAGTCCCCCCTTCTTCCTGATTATCCCTTTCAGCTCCTTTGGATGTTGTCTTAGTTTGGGTTTCCTCAAAAGCAGAACCTGTTACAAAGATCTGAGAAAAAAGGGTTTATTTGGAGGTGAAGGAAGCACAAGTGATAGAGGAGAGGAAAGACCGCCGACATAGGCTGTGCTATCGGGCCAGCCTCGACCTCGGGCCACTCTGGAAAATGCTGCAAAACACGGGGCTCAAAGGTTTCCCACCTAAGACATGGTGGAGCTGGAGAAGTTTTACCCCAGCTTCCATCAGGTAATTGTTGAAGAGTTCTTTTGCTAGGCATTAATTTCTCAGTGCTCTGTCCTGCCAGGGGTATAGGCGGAATATTTTACAGCAATTTTAGAAAAAGGCTGTGGGCAAAGAAAATGGAAATACTGGCAGCTGGAAGATGGCCGGAGCACACTGAAGTCTTAAGAACCAAAGATATGGGCAAAGCACTGACAACATCTGCAGAAGTTTATCTATTGTCAGCAAGGGGGCTTGGGTGGGCTCACTCTCTCCTGGCACCTGAGGCAAAACCAGGGAAGGATCTTGTAATACTTACCACTGCAGGGGAAGGGTACCGGAGGCTAACTGTATACTAACTCTAACAGCATTATTGACTCGTGAACTACTGTGCTTTTATTTTAGAAATTTGGCAGAATTGTGTAGGTCAGTGGAACCATTGCTTCACTTGAACGTCCTGTGATGATGGAAATAGTCTATATACCTACCCTGTCCCATACAGTAGCCATTAGTCACATGTGGCTATTAAGCACCTGAAATGTGGTGAGGTGAGTGAGAAACTGCATTTTTACTTTTACTTAATTTTAATTAATTTAAATAATCACGTGTGTCTAGTGGCTACCATATCAGACAACATAACTTTAGAGTAGTTACGTTTTATTATTCAAGAAATTGTTCAGTCATCCTAGTACTTTTCTTCATTAAGGATAGGGGTACATGAAATGTGCTGTATGGTTGAGTATTAAAATCAGTATTAAGTTGGAGCTGAGTCACAGTGACTATGACCATCCCAATAGAAACTTCTGGGACATGGAAATAAATGGAAGTCTTATAAACATTTGCTATAAAAGTGTATTATAAAAAGTTTAGTAGTCAAACTTCTAAAGCTTGATAGAATAGTGCAGAAACAATAATATCTTAGCAGCTCTAGTGCATATGGATGATTCTAAATGAACGGTGACCAGACTGAAGTTGGTGGAGAAGCAAGATATTTTGGGGTACATCATTTCCTTTATAATTTTTTTCTCCATGTCTCCTTAATTACAACTCATATTCTTATTTAAATTTCTATAAACATTTATGAATTCAAATTCAATATAATATACTTTACAAAGTTAACAAATACTTTCTCTCTTAATTACAATCTGCTTTTCCCTTTTATTTAACTATTTGAAAGTCTTTAATAATTGTTTTTGTACACAATTAATAGCTTCCAGAATCATTTTTATTGATGTACTGTACTCTGACAGGTTCTTCTGTTCTAATATGTGTTTTCCAGTGTGAATCAGCTCGTGTGTGACTGGGATCAGGAGTGATGCTGTCTTGGAGGTCACATTGGTCCCCGTGCGATGTTTCCCAGCGTGTTGATGTTTTGTGCCACTGTGGAGCAGCAGCTGAATGCAGAGTGCCTGAAACAGCTGAGCCTCTTGGGCTGGGTCACACTGTGGCAGCTCACTCGTGGTCCTCTTCTTGGCTCCCTCGGGCTGGATGCTCCCTGGGAGGAGCTCATGGCTCGGTTCGCCCTGATCTTTGTGAGCTTTGCCCCAGCAGCCCTTCCACAAGCTAACTTTAGTGCCTTTTTTTATGCAAGTGTTTTTCTACTGCAAGATCCTAGTTACAAAAGAGTTAAATTCACTCTGCCTTTCTTCGCTTTGGATATCCTGAAATGGACGCGAACACAGGGTTTGCTGTAATAAAAATAATACCTTTTTCTTTCATCCAGGCCTCTTTCTTTGCCAAGATCCCTGTAAGTAGGAAATGACAAAAATGTATGAGGGTTACATCCAAAAGCAAAGGCCTGGGGCATATTGTTAGAAAGATAAAGATGGTTCATTTGGGAGTTCTTTGTTCCTTTATTACCTGAGAAAAGATGGAGTAGTAATTGACATGTGGCTCTTGACAGATGTTGACAAGGGAAAAACATGTAACTAAGCCCCTTGGAGTTTTTGCAAAGGATGATTGTGATGCTTATCTCCATGTTCCATAACCTCGAGAGTACAATCAAATTTCCCCCCTTACCCTAAGTGCCAAGCAGGCATCGATGCAGATGTTAGAGGACTGTTTCAGCATCTGGCCGAAGAACAGAATTCTCTCACCTCACATAAAGGGCATGCACAGTAGAGGCCACTGAACATGGGCTGAGTGCTTCGATGTGTTCTATTGTTAAACTGTCTTGGAAGAGATTGATGGCTGTGGGGAAAGAATTCACCAAAAATTTTCCTTTTCAACTGTCAGAGCTTATATGTGGGCACATAACATAACATTAAATAATTTATTGTTTTGCTCCAATATTGTATCCATATTTTATTAGATAAAATAGTAGGATGATAGGAATGTTAACAAATATACTATTAGAATAGCACTGGATAAAAATAAGAATTATGTTTAGAAAGGCAATATTTTCTTTGTATTTTCCAAACATCCAGATGAAAAGTTGAAAGATTGTCAGTCATACAGATGTTCTAAGTACCCAGATGTTCGGGAGAGAAGATATTTGGCAACAAATGAAATAGTCTTTTTTCAGCCATATGGTTTGTTCCAGTTTCATTTTGTATAACAATGCAGAATAATGTAAATTACAAGCATATTTTAGTTTTTAAAGACAAAAGTAGAGCAAAATATAAGAATATTATTTTTATAGTTCTTTTCAGTGTATCTGCAGTAGTAAACTGAGGTAAGAGAATTGCTCATGATAAAATATTACCCTGATCTGATTTCAATACAGCCTACATTCTTTTCTCATTTTATATTACTCCATACTTTAATAGCACAGCTAAATAATAATTTGAGATTTGTTTGAAAACCCTTGTTAGCCCCCCCAAACCCCCATATTCACTCCAACAGCAGGCTCTGTTGTTGGTTAGCAGAGAGGGGGTGCATCCCATTGAAAAACACAAATAGTCCTAAAGCTTCCCAAATTTGGTTTCCAAAAGCTTAAGTTTCAAAGAAAGAAGTCCAGTTAATACCCAGAAAATAAAGACATGCACTCTCTTGTGCACCTAAGTCTGTGGACTGATACATACACTGACACTGAACAGCGCCCTTGGACATTACACTCTCGGGATTGTGTCAGTCAGCTCGGTGGGCTTAGGTGGGCTTTAGGAGAGATCAAGTGCAAAATCTCTTTACAACAACAAAGGGTATTTCTCTCTCACATTATGTGTCTGCCATGGGTCTTCTTTACTGGATATCCAAGCCGAAGGAGGAGCCTCTATTTGGAATACTGGTTTTCCTATGACAAAGAGAAAAGAAAGCAATGGGAGGGGGGGAGGGGGGGCACACAATGGTTCTTTTTAAAATTTATTTGAGAGAGAGAGAGGGAGGGTGATGTGTGAGAGAAACATGGGTTGGTTGCCCCTCTCATGCGCTCTGACTGGGGATCGGACCTGCAACCTGGGTATGCACTGTAACAGGGAATCGAACCTTTTGATGTACTGGAGGCTGCTCCAACCAACTGTGCCACACTAGCCAGGGCGCGTGGGCACACTCACACACACACTCATACACACACACTCACACACACACACACACACACACACACTGGTTCTTAAAGCTCCTGATCAGAAGTGGCCTATGTCACTTCTAAGATATTTCTTATCTTTAGGTAAGAAATATAATCCTGTCACAGAGAGAGGCTCCACCAGGAGGGACCCAGCAGGGAGGGGTGATGAATATTTTTACCTCAGTACTACTTACCATAATTATCATTTTAAGCATGCATTTTGTGCTTAATTGTTCAGATCACTGGGTTAGATGTATCAAAATAGTTCTTTATTTAGGGTAATTTTCCTTTGGGAGATTATAAAATATGTAAGGAAACACTCATTCAGACAGATAGAACACAGAGTGAGAGTAATGAAGCAGTTTTAGATGTTTCCAGATAGATGTGCATTATAGTGTTTATAAATCATACAAAGAGTAAGGATAAATTGATGTTCAGAGTGGAGAACACAGAAGGTGAGGAGGAGGGAAGGAAGATTGAGTATAAAGAGTCTCAGATTGCAATGTAGTTCTGGAGAAGTTTTAGCCACACTTGAGGTCTTGGGGACTTTTCAAGCCAATATGGCCAATTGTGGGACTTCTGTGTCTAGCAGGAGTGGGTTGGGAATAGTCCCCTCATTCTCCTCAGCCGTTGGCCGAAAGCACCCTGTGGGAAGGGTGGTCTCAGCGTGAAGACAGCAATGGATTCAGGGGAGCAGGAACTGAGGCCCCAGTCAACCATGCTCCCCACAGCAGGAGATCTGTGCCACCACAGCCCACCCCTCCTACCGCACAGATCCACTTCTCCATTTAGGTTGGGGAAAACTCCCTGCATGGTTCCCTGGGCCTCTCTTCCTGAGGGGAAACTTACAGGGAAATTGATGGGATGGGTGCGAGTTCTCATGGGCGCTGTTGGTCTCTGGTACTCACCCCCTACCCCTCCATTACGCATTCTAGACTCCCCTCACTCTCAGCTTTCACCTTGGGATGCCTAAGTGCCTCACTTAGTGGTGTTACCTGAATCTTTATTCCTTAAATATCTCAGCCTTTGTCAACCATGTGTTTTTCAGACCAGATTGCTGCATATGTCTGTTAACCATTACAGTGGGACAAGAAGGTATCATTTGGTGGCCAAATGGATCACCTGGATTCCACACACACTCCTCCCTGACCCTATTGTGTAAAAACAGCCCTTACTTATTTCTGTTAATCGAGGTAAATTTCACTGCCGGTGACCTGACCTGCTGGTCCGTGGTGTTCTGGTAGCAGTCATAACTTATAATTCAATGGAACCCTCTCTGTGTCTCCTGAAAGGAGTGTTTTCTCTTTGGGAAACAGTAACTCTGACCTTGAAGAGTTTATAGTTGTGGGAAGCATAGTATCCCTCAGCGTGTCATTGGGAGGAATGATACACCAATCCTGCTTCCAGGCCTTGATTCCCAGATTCATGTATTCTTCCTATTGGGAACACAGCAGCATGTAGAAATTTCTGATTTAATGCACAAAGTTTTCATCCTGAAAGATGGAACCCAATCTTTGCAGAGCACTGCCTCTGAGATGAAGCTTCAACGGTGCCTTGAGAAGATTGTTCTAGCACTCTCTGAAGTGGACTGCTTCTGAATGATGTGGTATATGATAAGATCAGTGGATCCCACGCTCATGCCCTTTACCTCCTTTGCTTTGAAGTGGTTCCCCTGGTTGGACGCTATGCTGTCTAGGATCCATGCTTGTGGATCAAGGCATTCCATAAGTTCCCAAGGATCAGCACTGGCTGGGACTGCAGAAATAAAAGGCAAACCTATACCTTCTATAGTTATCTTTCCCTGTGATAATGAATCATTGGACTTTCTAGGATAGAAGGGATCCAATGTAGCCACATTTGCCATAAATCAGCTTCATTAAAGAATAATGTCATTCCAGGGGCTCAGTGTGAAAATTCAGAGGCAGCAGTAGTTACACTGACCTTTTAAATGGGAGTCCATGCTGGTGGGCTCATATACAGTCTCTATCACTACCACCGTGGCCACTCCATTCATGCACCCATATGCTGGTTGTGGGATGGCCAGTGACAAAGGATAGCTAACAACTGTCAGACAAGTAATTTTTTTGACTTGGTTGTTCGATGCCTCTTCAGTGGTAGATGATTTCTGGTGGCCACTAACATGTAATACAAAAATATCACACTTTTGCCTACTCCCTTATGTCCATTCACATGCCACTCTGAGAACCTCTTTGTCTCTAATTTTCTAGTCTTTTTCCTTCCAAGACCCTGACCATTGGTCACTGCCCAAGAATCTCTATGTAGACTCACCTTGGGCCACCTCCTCTTGCACGTCCAAAGGATAGGTGTGTTGTTCTCAGCTCTGCCCAGTGAGAAAGTTTTTTCTCCTCACTGTCTTTTAAGGCCACTCCTATTGTTGTCCATTTTCAGCTCGGTCCCCCATATCAAACAATGTCACACTTTGGCACCAAGCTATATGGTCCCCTCAGTCCCAGGCTTATCTACACCATATGCCCTAACTATGAAACAAGTCTTAAAAATTCTTTTCAAAATTACATTGCTAACGCTATACCACAGAAGTTATATATTTTCTGTTATCTTCCCCTTGTACATTTATTTGATGTCTTAATAACTAGAATGATATATTCTAATCAATAAACAGGACAAATACATACCTTATTCCAAGGTGCCAAACTTAGCACCATTCAGGAATATCTTATTTATATGCACATTTGCATTTATTCTGAATTTTAGAAAATGTAAATGCATACAAGACAAGTCCTTTCTTGCTTGAATATCCTTCTCATGTTCATATTCACAGTAGTTTCTTATCAGCTATTTTCATCCAGAAAAGCAGGTAACCGAAATCATATTCTCCAGTTAGTAAAGAGATGTCATTTCCTGGCTTTTATTACACAAAAAGCCACGATCTGACAACCAACAATTTCTGTGATATAGGAATGTTTTTAAGAATTAGGGATGTTGAAGCATGGCAATACACAGTTATCTCTGTATATTTCAAAGACTGCTGCTTGCATGAACAGTTAGACCTTTCTGGGTGGTCTGAGAAAGCAGGAACAGGAAAAATAGAAACCATGGGAAGGCAGATTTTGACTCAGTAGAATTAAAAGTTTTATGACAAAGCTACACAGAAAATGGAATGGGTTGCATCTAAAGGTAATGAGTGCTCATGGAGGGTTAAACATTGGTGTGTCTAACAAGAGGTTACTCGACTCATCTTTAAGGACATTTTAGAGAGAATTCATGGACTACATAGGGACAAGAGGAGAAATCACCTCTGAAATGATCGAGTAAAGCCACACAGCATAGTGAAAAGAACATAGATTTAAACCAAAACCTAACAGCAATGTCAACTTTGTCAAATTACATCATTTTTTCCTCTGTAAATAGGAATAATAATACTACCTATCTTGCAGGGTTTTGTGAAGCTTTAATATAATACAAATATGTGTCTAATAGAATGTCTAGTTCAATGAAATTTCTCATTATGCTCTTATTTTACGTAGCTAAACCTTCTGAAGCTGCCAATATTTGACCTTGTTAATCTATAAAAAATGGTAATTACATGTAATTTAACCTGATATTATTAACAAAACTAGATATTATTAAACCCTAATTACTAAAATGTTTAAGAGTCCATGATTTAGGTTTAGGATCTGATATTTACATATTTTTTAATTTCTAAAGATTCCTTATTGCTTAATCAAAAAAAAAAGGGGGGGGGATAGCCTTATGATTTAGGGATGAGAAGTTTTCTTTTTGGTTTTTGGGTTTTATGTAATTCCAAATGCTTATGTTGAGTTCCGATCGTGAGAAGCCTTTCCAAAATGATGTTGCTTGTGCTCTACTAAGAAGCACAAAACTGCTGGGTTAGATAGAATTCCAAAGCCTATGTGTCCTGGAGCCCATGTCGCAAACCTATGGGGGGGGGGCATGCATGGGTAGAAAAGTCACTACATCTCCCGTACCCCAGAAGCTCACCGAGGAGAAACCAGGCAATCATGTTAACTGCTGCTGTCCTTGCCGCTGAGAATAAGGGAGGGATGAATTGATATTTCTGTAAACCAGGGAATCTCTAAGTTGGGGCATAGTTTTACCAAGTGCTGGAGCTTTAGCATCTGTACTCCATCACAGTTTAGAATTGTAATTTCCTATTATAAGTACTTTCTGCTACTGAAATCACGTGAGTGCACTTGAGGCATACACATAGGTGTATTTTAAGGCAATCTAGTTCCTGACAGAAGTAAGTGTTTGGTACTTTAATTATAACTCATCAGGAAAGACCATCTATTTACCTGTCTGTTGATCAAAATGTCTAAATTATGGAGCAGGGAAAATGTGAATACCAGCTGTACTTAAATAACAATAATTTACTTATGCAAGAAAATTACAGAGTACACATAATAAGCCATGGTAGATAATGCTCTAGTAAACCAAATGGATATATCAATTATATGATTATTTGAACCTACATTTCTTTCTAACCACTCATATTAAAACAAACAAACCCCCCCCCCCCAAAAAAAATCCCACTACCTCAATCTTTGGGGGAAAAAGTGTAAATAGTAAAAAAGAAATAAATCCCTTCACCTGTAAAAGTGACTAATAATAACTAATTGTGGCTTAAATAATAATTTAAACTATATTCTATTACTTCAGCAGAGATACCATTATTGATTCCTTCACAAATAGTTTAAAAAAAGAAAAATGGGTTCATTTTTACATGACAAATACTTAGGCACAGGTATGAAAACCGGGAGTTTCTGTCCCAGCAGAGCTGAGCAGATTAAGCTCGAAACAATTTTTAAAAATTACCCCATAGATCAAACCAAAGATTAGGATGAAATCCTGTGAATCAACATCAGGGTCATCGCCTAGGTCTGGGAGAGGGGAAAAATACCAGGAAACTAACCCAGCCCAGCCAGTTGTCACTCCAGGAGCCTGGCAATGGCTAAAGTCAGAATTCACATACGTAACTAAATGAGAATAACACAACTGGACTCTAAGCCCTGAGCCGGGAAGGGAAGCCAGGCCGAGGTGTCCAGTCACCAACCCAAAGGGCAGGTGTAAGACAGCAGAGTTTTTGGTTTCCTGCCCTCTTTCAAAGGCAGCGCAGAGACTGCGCCTCAGTGGCCCGGTGGGCGGGAGGCGGGCGGGCGGCTGGGGGCTCACACCTGCCCGCGGGGTCAGGGGGCGTCCTGAGGCCCCAGGCGCACTGTGATGGGCTGAGCGTGCAGGCGAGGGGGGCAGCAGACAGACCGAACACTCTCGAACTAACGGCCGAGTGAGTATTTCTGCACGATTTCCTTATTTCAGGACAGGGGAAAGAGCCCGGAATTTGAACTGTTATGTACGGCAAGCGCTGCCTTCTTGCTCTTTTAAATGACATGTCCTATATTATGCCTAGTTAGTGGCAATGCAGTTGTCTCCTCAGGGACACAGAGTGTTGGGCCTGTTTCCTCCCTTGATTCAAACCAGTGGGAGAGACACAAGTGGAAGGGAAAATGGTTTAATTGGGTAGTTTGTAATTTTGGAAAACTCCATAAGCCATTTCCATATTACACTAAGAAACGCTTGCTTTCGCTTGGCTCCCCCCGCGTCGTGCTTTTCCATGCCAATCCTCGGCATTGGCAGAGTGTGAGGGAGACTGAGGCATCACCAGCTCGCCGCCCTCCGGGGACACCAAGTACACGCCCCAGGGCTCCAGTCGGTGGGCTCCCGACAGATCACCAAGTGAACCGTCTAGCATTTCCCTGGAGATGGAATTAAGCTAATGATTCTCTCCGACAGGAAGCTTTCTTTCTGATACTATCTAAAGTTTCCTTTCCCTCATTCCTTCTAACTGCTCACTCCCATGGTTATCTCTTTGTGTCCTGGAAAAAAATACTCAGCCCCTCATCACTTTTCTATTTCTAGACCTGGTTTTGTCAGATATAGATAGTGAGGTGGTTTATATTTAGCTCCTCTTAAGTTTCTCCCATTAGTCATTCAAACGCGTCATTCCCTTAGTCATTTTTGTTTGCTGATTGGTTGGTTTTCAGTTTATGATTCTTGGCTTAAGAATAAAAACAGCAATTCCAGGAACAGCTCATCGGGTGGAGTCCGATACTTTAGTCTATAGGCTGATTTTACATATTGCTTGGAACTAATCTAATTTTTACATTTTTTTCAACCCACGTCTCCTTTAGACTCGTGTAGTTAGTATTGCGTTCCTTCCATCAGGGACACCTTTCCACCTTGAAGAATAGTTTCTATGATATGTTGTTATCCCTAGAACGCTCCTGGAAACCAAGATACACTAAGTAAATGGATGAATAAATAATTTTTTAAACATTGCCGGTAAGAATTATTTCTACATTATTTTCTCCTGGATTTATAAGATGCTTCTCTTGTGCTTCCATTTAGACACATTATTAATTAGACTATTAGGGTACAAGCTCATCCTGTATAAGCATTTACATACATGTTTTTTGCTTAAGTTCGTTGAACTACATGCCTTAAAGTGATTCCTGCCACGAGATTTCTGGCCTTGTAAGTAACTTAAAAATCATATAGTCTGATTTCAACAGTTTATAGATGTGAAACCTGACACTTAGAGAGGACAATAGACTGCTCAGATGATAAGAAATAAGATATAAAATTTTACAGTGTAATTTTCTCTTTTGTTCACATTTTATTCTCTGTGCTGAAAGATGACACCATGTCATGTGTATGGTCATATCGCTCAAGCAAACATTTTTCTTTACATTTAAAAATGTAGCTGCTGTTTAAAGGGTAATCTCCATCTGCGATTCAAATTCTGCAAAGTGTAGGCTCTCTGGCCACCCGCTGCTGGCCCCTGAGATTTCCCAGCGTTCTGAAGCTTACAATTCCAGAGGTAGAAGTTGACTTCTTAGAGTTTTGAGACCCATTATAGGTCAATAAACAGCACCCATCTGAAGTTCTTACTGTGGCCACTTTTCTGTATATACCTGTTTTCCTTCGCGTTAATTGCCTTTTGCTTCTACATGGAGTTTTGAGGTTGGTCACTTGGTGGCGCTGTAGTGAACAGCTTGATTTCCTTGTGTATTTTTTCCATTGCCTTTTTAGCTTTTGTTTTTAAAATGCAGTTACGTAAAGTATGTGCATCTTTTAAATTCTGCTGCAGGAAAAATGATTTAATGGCTCTTGACTTCTAGATTAATTTTAAACATTAAAAACATTGTTAAAACAGAGTCTTGCTAATAATGATCATTATCGTAATGGCTTGAGGCATAATCATTTACCAACATTAACCAAGTGATTAAAATCCATCATGAGTTTAATTTGAAAAGATTTAAGTTCCGTTGCGATAAATAGCTAATGATATTAGCTTCATCTTTGTGAGGCCAAAATTTATCATTATATGACTTTGTACTTCCACTGCCTCTTGTAAACGCAGGCCGCAATCCGCCTCCTGTTTACTAAGCACGTGGCTTTCCCTATATTAGCACTGAACTGGGCCATATGGTGAACCATGTCCAAGCAATCGTCACTCTTTTATGACCCTGCTATTTGATAATTTAGTATTTCACAAGGCGAGTGACCTTAACAGATGTTAAGATTAATTACCAGGGTCAGTAAAGCCTCTAGGGAAGGGGAAATGTTCTAGTTTTATGGCTCCTGCTTATTAAAACTAGATATGATATTTATAATGATGAGGTATTTTTGATATAATATTTTCATAACTTTGCAGTTATGCCTTTAAAAAATATCTAGTCTAAAATTTAGCAATAATTGGTCAGAAATATTCTGTCTCAGCTGCCAAAAAGAAAAAAAGAAAAGATTCAGTAATAAATTTTTTTCCACAAAGAACCTGCCTCTGAGTTTTAAATGTACTCACCTCTTTAGTATTTAATGAATGATGAAAAAAATCCTGGCCTTGAAGGGTACATACCCAGCAGATACCCCACAAGGATAATATTCTTGCTTCCAAATTCCTTAATAAAAACAGAAGGGAGGAAAACCCACAACAACCAACAACCCCCAAAACAAACAAACAAACTTGGGCAACCATGGAAGGAAAAAACCCATATTTCTTAAAGGAAATGTTTCATTTCCAGAAGTTTTCCCCAAAGGAAGCAACCATGTAAATATCTCTCACTGACTGTTATTAGAAAATAGCCTTCCACGGGCTTACTGGTGAATTTTGATCTTTATGACTCTAATAGCTGTTTCCTCCTCAAAGCAGGTCAACATTGTTATTCCCATTTTTCAAAGAGCCAGGGACCCAGATGGAGAATTAACATGCCCAGGATTGTTTAGTGAGTGGGTAGAAGGCATGTCAGTTAGTCAATAAAATGCTAATGAGAAAGGTAAATACCTGCTCTCTAATCAGTTTCTTTCAACTATTTCAAAACTCCAGTTCTTTAGAATGCTAGTCTGTGAGTGTACCAGAAGTGTGCACAGGTAAGGAGCTTTAAAAAAATTCCCCTAGGAAAATCAGATAATTTAAAACTCACACACAGAATTTGCTATAATATGCTATAATATTTTAATGAAAGAAAAATCACAAATTTTTAGTCAAATTACAAGCTTTGGTTAGCTTCACTGAGCTTAAGCTATGTAGTCACTCATCTATTTAAAATAATTGTGGAGTCCCTGTTCCATATGAGATGCTGGGTGTGAGTTCTGCAACCTCTCCCCCCCTCACCCCCAAATACTTGTGTTACATACTTAAGTAACATGTCTTTTAGTAAAGAGTAAAGTCAAAATATGAAATTTTAGAATGGAAGCAACATGAGAGAATTTAGATGAGGAAACTGCATCCCAGAAAAAGTAAAATTACTTATTCAAGGTTTCACATCTAGACAATGGCAAAGAGAAGCTGAATATGAGTTTTTTGGAGTTCACCTCCTTCCCAAGAGCTTTGAAACACTTTCTTTGCGTATCCAAAATAGGAATTTTAATTCCCCAAACCTATACATAGTAAGTATATGCTGAGCTGGATTATGTGTATCTGAAGGATAACATAGTAGAATGTAATAATGATTTATATTTGCATTAATGTCCTTCTCAATACAAATTACCCAGTGAAATTTTATGTGACTTAGAGATATGAAAATTGTGCTCCCTGGGTTTTATGAAGCTTCAATGATGACTCTAACACTTTTATACACTGAAATTTTTCCCTTTTCAAGTACAGAAAGGGGAAACAACATGTCCTTCTACAAGAATTAATGGCTATAAATTTGTCCCATGGTTACAGATTTATTATTCCTAATAAAATTTTTTAAAAGTGCTTTGGTTGTTGCTGCTATTGTTTGAAAACTCCTTGCTCTATGATTTAGCACCACCACATTTGAAGCTTTGTAGAACTTTTCTTTCCTTGCTGTTTTTAATAATTATTTTAATGTTTTAAAATAATTTAAAGATTTAAAAATAATTCAAATAACATATGGTGGTGATATGAAAATGGTACTCAGACAGAATCCACAGCCTGTGGACCAAAACGGAGGACAGTGACACACAGAGAAAGGTATCCAGCTGCTGGTCCACTAAAGCTTGCGTGTAATGGTCCGACCACTTATCTGCTTAATTTCCTGCTAGCCAGACATGATCACATCAATTTCCTTTACAAGCAACTATTACACAATTACAACTTGCAGGGGGGCAAAGTCACTTTAGACTTTGAACACGCCAGGACCATGAGTTAATCGAGACCCTCCAGTGGGAAGGAAACAGCACCTACCGTGTTTGGGAAGCTTCGCGTGAAGAGTGGGGAGCACGCCACACGGGGAAGGTGCCTCACAGAACCTCAGGATCTCAGAAATTAGGCCATGTGTTTGTTTGCTTGTTAGTTTTGTTTTGGTGTTTCATAGAGATAAATGTTTCCAAGGGAAGAAAATTTAAGAGTTTTTTTAACTCCCTAAACCAAAGAAAGACTATCCATTATCTTTATGGTCATGCCAGTTCCCTCAGCTAGGGGCAACACTTACACTGCCATGGAAACTCATTAATTTTTCTTTTAAAAGTCATTGTATTTTTTGATCACTTCATTGCCTCTCTAGAGAAACTACTAGTTAAGTGTGCCAGGATTTGAACGTTATATAATCGGATTCGCATGCTCTCTTCTGTGATTTGCTTCCTTCACTCCGCATTATGTTTCTAGGTTCATCTAAGCTGACACTGTGCTATAGTTTCCACTGTGGGACCCCAGTAAACTTCACTTTTCTGTTCTGTGATCTACGTATATCTGAGTTGTTTTCAGCATTTTGTTGTGGGCAAAACTTCTTTGCAGCATTCTTGCACATGTCTCCAGAGGCACATGTGTAACAGTTTTTCTAAGTCATGTACCTAAAAATGAAATTGCTGGGCCAGAAGGTATCTCTTCCAAAGTAGTTGTACAAATTACTCACCCACAAGCAACGGATGAGAGCTCTGCTGCTCCAAACATGCCAAGACCTGATATTTTCCAAGTTTAAAAAATTTTGGCAAACTGAAAAGTAAAATATGGCATTTCCTTGTGGTTTTAATTTGCATGTCTTTGATTTCTAACAAAGTTACTTATTCGTGATTTTGCCCACTTTCCTATTGCATTCTTCCTCTTTCCCTACTGATTAGAGATTCTATTTAAATACTCTAGATTCTAGACCTCTGTGGTTATATGTCTGCAAATCTTTTCTGCCAGTTTGTGCCTTGCATTTTTTTATTTTTAATGGTATATATTATGAATAGATGTTTTTAATACTAATATAGTCAAAATTCTCAAACAGTTCCTTTATAAATTTTACTTTTCCTGCCTCGTTTAAGAAATATTTCAGTTTTTGGAATTTAAAAAGAATTCTACTTTTTTTTAAGCTCTACAGTTTTCACTTTTCTTTTTAAGTCCTTAATTTATTTGGAATTGATTTGTAGGTATGAGGTAACAAAGGGACCGGTTTTTAAATCTATATGGAT
Source organism: Miniopterus schreibersii (assembly GCF_964146895.1). NCBI lineage: Eukaryota > Metazoa > Chordata > Mammalia > Chiroptera > Miniopteridae > Miniopterus > Miniopterus schreibersii. The sequence goes on along the minus strand of NC_138108.1, from coordinate 35,345,596 downwards.
CACAAACTGTCCCACAAACTTTGTGTGTTTTTGACATTAAGGGAATAATCTACAGAATGAAAGATGAAAAGAAATTTGATTTGTAGAAACTAAGCTCTTTCAATGATAGGCAAATTTAGGATTTGCCTGGCACACAGTTTGATTCCTTTTTAGAAGAATAAAGAGCATAACTCTCTAACAACAATTTCAGGTTCTATAACAAGTATTTGGAAGTTGGTAGGTGAATTAGAGAGAAATGGTAAGGTCTTTATGAAAATTCATAATCAGTTCTATAACTTCGGTGAGTTTTTTATGTTAAAGGCTGTAAAACATCCCAAACAGAAGTCAGATTTTTAAGACATTCAGTTCTTTCAAAGCCAACAAAAGAAGATGGGAAAAGAAGACTTCATGGACTGTCCCTGCCTGCATCTCTACCCTTAACTGCCTGGCCCTTCCCCTGGAGCCCACTACACACCTACTGTTCTGAACTACTCTCATTTCCATTGAAGTCACCAGGTCTCTTTTGTTTCTACGCTTTTGTACAGACTGTTCTGCCTCTGCCTGGAATGCACTCCTGCCCTCCCCCTCCTTCACCTAACTCCATCTCCTTGCCTGGCCACGGGGTAGGCCTCATTTCCTCAGGAAGACATTCCCAAGGGAGGTGCCTACTCTCTGTGCCCCGAGTTCCCCCCTCTAGTCATTTTCCAGTTCATGCTATAACTACCTGTCTGCTCGTATGTCTCCCCAGCTATAAATTAACACCTTGAGGGCAAAGACTGTGTATTTTTTATAATAGTACAGTGAGGTCTATTGGATAAATGAACTCTATAAGTCTTTGGATACGCTACACACCCTGGGTATCGCTGTGATGACTGCCCATTGCCACGTTGAGAAGAGCTGTCCTGAATCCTGGGGCCCTAAGGACTCGGTGTTCTTGGGAGCTGTGTGATTTCTGTGCTGGTCTCACTGGCATCCCTGAAGTTGCCACTCCTTATAGCTTTTAGCACTTGCTGCCAACTTCTAGTCAAATTACTATAGACACCCTCACCCTCTGCTCAGGAATCTAAGGGTCAAAATAAGAAGAAATTCTTGTACTCAGAAATGTGTGTTTCTGGAAATCTCCCTACCTGCCTGAAACTTTGAGCCCTATTTTAGGCAGATGTGTGGGGTGGAAGGCCTGTTTCTGAATGAGGGAAACTTTCACGGGCTCTGTGTACTTTTTATACCTTACTGCTGATGAAAAGGAGGCTGTCCCAGGTTTAAATTTGCGCCCTGTAGAATGAATATGATATAATACCTTTCTTTTTTTCCTGCCAAGTCACATGGTTGAATTTGAAGCATAACTTCCTAGCATTTCTACCTTATATAAAAGCAATATTCTCTTTCCCAAAAGATGCAGCCACAGCTTTGCTTGTGTTTGCAGGGTACTGATGTAATTTGCACGGTTCTCTCGCTTTCTTTTTCATCAGTAGCTGGCATCTAACTGTCTTCTCTGATTTTCTTATCACCACCGCAATGCTTCCCTCCTCTAGCGTGGTGCAACTTTGATTTCCCCTGCCTCGCTAGAGTGTGAGATCCGGTGGAACCGTATCAGTAATGACATCACCACCACGCTCACTCGGGTGGTTGACATTGTGCGTTATCAATGGAAGCATTGTGAAAACCCATACAGGGTCAAGACCCATTTAGTTCAGAGGGTTTCTGAATTCTCAAAGGCCATGCTTCACAGGCTGTAAAGAGAACCTCAAATAACATGTTCTGAAGTTCAGGACTGCTGTTAAACACTCAAGTTCATTTCTCCTTGGGGGATGGGTTGAGAAAGAATAGATACAAAAGCAAAGATAAATGACGGAATACATTCTCTTTAATGATGTGTTACATCAGATAAAATTATCTGAGAACTAATTGTTCTCAATCTTGGCAGCCCACTGAGTTTCAAACAGACCTATGGAAATGGTAGGAATGGAGCGGCCCTGAAAAGGACTAGTAGCTGCTTTTGATACACATGAATCCATTTGCTTCGTATACAGCTCTGCAAGGGTAGGATGGACATAAAACCTCCAAGCAAGGCTATCTTCAGACGCTGACCAGGGATCATAATTCCAAAAAATTTCAGAGGTACATTTTAGTCTCAACCTTGACAAATCAGTCACTTTGTATTTTTATCAAATCTGTGTTCAGAGACTTTTCCCCCATGGTTTTGTAAAATACCAGATGAGGGTTCTAATTATGGATAAAAAATTGCCTCCATGTTTACATATGAAGGTTGACATCTTCAAGACCCACCTACTCGGAAATATCTCCCTTCATCACTGCCAAAAAGGCTGCAATTCCCAGCCTTTGAGGCATTTCTTTGGGTTAAAATATAGTCTACAAAAGATTACACAAGGAGTTCCAGCTAAAGCATATTGGTAGAAAGGAGAAGGCATCAGGTGTAGCCCCATCACATCAAACTTATTAATAAGAAGCACATACAAAAGTTTGGGATTTGGGTTGGTTTAAATTGTGTGTGTAATCCCTGGTGTCATCTTGGAAACCAGGGAAGAATACATGTAACAGGCTGGTAAGATTTAGTTCTTCCACTGCTCGGAAACTTGTTCCACTTCCCCTTAGGGTAGCACCAACACCAAAAACAATCTTGAAACAGGAAGCAATGTGGCACCCACAGAATGGAACCCCTGGGCCAGCAAGCAGGTGTGGACACAGGTGTTGGGGAGCCATTTAGAAGGCAATTGAATCACACTATAATAGTTTGGGGGAAAGAATCCAGAAAGAGGCAGAACAATCCCTAGACTGGGTTGTGGGACCTCAGGCAAGATGCTCAGTTCGGCTTCTTTGTATTGTTGCTGAAACGGCTTCCATGTCCCCCCAGCTTTAAGGTGAAACCCTGTGAGCACCACAGTATGCTGGATGTTGCATAATTGTGGAAACAGGAACCTCATCATTTTTCTGAGGAGACTTTTTGTTCGCTCCCTTGCCCCAGACACTTGAAAAACAAATGTTTTAATTTAGAGTTTAGGTTCTGATCAAACCTATCAAAATTACAGCTATCCTTTTTTTTTTTTTTTTTTAAATATATCTTTCTTGATTTCAGAGAGAGGAAAGGAGAGAGGGATAGAAAGATAGAAACATCAATGATGAGAGAGTCATTCATCAGTTGCAGCCCACAACCCGGGCACGTGCCCTGACCGGGAACCGAACCCGGATCGCCTGGATCCTAGGTCGATGCTCAACTGCTGAGCCACGCCCGGCCAGGCAATTACAGCTATCTTTAAGACAACTGTCTTTCCCTGTCTCTCAACTTTTACTCAAAAGTATCAATCAAATTTGCAAGCCAGACACAAAAGTGCGCCGTGTGCCATGAGCCTGAATTCAAATGTTCAATTTATAAGCCTATAAAGTGGGTTGCTGGAACTCTCCAAAGCCTTAACATATCCCGGGGGTGGATTTGTACTTTTGTATAGGTTTCCGAGGCAGGAAAATGTGTGGGGGCAAAAATGGGGTGTTGCCATTCTGAGCTGGTTATCTTGCTTGGCCTCCTTGCTAGATACAGCGCTAATCTGCTGACCATGGCATGGCTCATGTCTCATTTGAAGGGGTTGTTTTTTCCTGAGAGGAAGGGACCATCCTTTTTTTTCCTGGACACAAGTAATAAATCTTGTTTTCTCTTGTTACATTTTGCAATTTTGTTTGAATCTTTATAAAAAGGGATTTTACAGAAGTCTCAATTAAATACATATAAGGAAAAAAGAAATCACAGCCACCTCTATGTCTGCTAAAAGAGAAGAAGGATCTATTTAACTTGCAATTTTGCTTCTTTCAAATAAACAGTCACAGCAGTATCCCGGCTCTTTGGAGAAAAGCCACCAAATAAATCTAATAAAAGTTTCAAGTTCCTTACCATGTCTATTTCATCCATGGTTTGTAAAGGAGCTTTAAATGTTTTTGATGGTCTGTTTGTTCTGTACTTTCAAATCAAACTCCCCTGACACCACCCTCCCCCCCAAAAAAAATCCAAAACAACTATCATTAGTTCACTCTGAGGGAAAAGCCAGAAACCCAAATAGGACATCTGTGGCTAAAAGAATACATGTCAAATCTGATACTTCCAAAGGGGGAAATTACAATAAACAGAAATTTGTGAGATCTAACAAATATATAGGCCATTTAAAATAGCAACCACATTTAGTAATCTACTGAATTCCCAATTCAGCTTTTCTGTGCATCCACAAACCTATTTGTCTGGTGTAACTGGGGATGGGGGAGATGATGGGAGCAAAAGATCAGGACCTCCTTTAACTTCCCTAATACTGACTCTAGTGTTTTTCTTTAAGTCTATAAATAAGAAATGGTCATTTTTAAAGTGATGACTAAAGAATAAGGGCACTGTGAGATCCTCCTCTGGTCCGGGGTGTTTGGATGCACGTGTACAAAAGAGACAAAATTCATCACAGTTCATGCGTGAAAATGTGTTTACCTGTGGATATGTCGACGATGAAACTGCTGTCACCGTGATTAGAGGCCATGCCCTGGATTCCCTACACTGGTGCACACTGTCATTTTGCAGTTATCCCTACACTACAGATTGAAGACTTTTTTGAGAGAACATCACCCAACAACCGTCACTTTCTGTCTCTCAGACTTTGAGAGACAGAAAGTGAAGCACGCAGCGTTTTGGCATGATCAGACAGGCCGGATGACTTCTACCGGGTAATGATGGCAATAACTTAGATTACACACCTCAGCCTTTATGCGCTATCCTTTCATTGTTCTATCTGAAGTCACATTTACACTCCATAACTCTCGACTCACAACATCCTATATTTCCAGAGAGATACATGAAATGAGAAATTCCACGCTCCCCGTATTCCCAGAGCTGCTAATATGGCTCTGGAGAAAAGGTAATTTATAATCTGACCCTGAGAACAGCACCGAGGTCGATCAAAGAAGGTTAATTTAATATGACCTACCAGTCATAGTGTATCCAATCCCTTCTTAAATGATTTTCCTTTCCAGTCTGTAAAACCCTGCAGGGGTATTTGGTTGCATAAGTTTGCAGCACTTTGCATTTTAGTTTTATTAGCCTATCCCCTTCAGGCACCAAGAAGACTCATTCATTCTCAAATTCCAGGACAGAATGAACAAGTCTATTCTAATCTGTTATTATCCTTCATTATTTCAGAGACGTTGATAATCTCACCTGTAAATTCATAATTTTAATCTAAACAGTCCCCATGGAAGCCCCCTCCTGTACCCAGAGTTGAGTTAACCCCTCTTGGGCTTCTCTCTGGCTCTTTGTCAACCCAGAGCACCACACCGATGACAGTTTGATTGGCCAAATCAGTCCAATGGATGAAAACACGAAATACTTAGCCTTCTTCAAAAACTTCACAGGTATTGCTACTTAGAAGAGGGCTGCCAACAGTGGAATGGGAGGGAAACGGAAGGTACAACCCGAGGAGGGAGAGAGGAGGGAAGGACCCGGAGAGCCAGGTGGGCAGGGAGCAAGCGCTCAGGTCTGGCGGGGGGGGGGGGGGGGCAGGATCGGGTGTGTGCTAGAGGAGAGGAGGTGCAGGACGCCAACGCCGGGAAAGAGGGGCGATGGGGGACCAAGTGAAAGAAGAGGAAAAGCACAGACAAATATTTTCAGCCAGTCTTCTCTCAGGGGCTGAGTATATTTCACAGAGTTTCATTGCTGCCCCATCTCAGTTGAGTTCAGACACATTTGTCTCCAAAATGTGTCATAGAACTTCCTGGATGAAGAGAGCTACAGCCCTCACATGTCAGCCTCTGGCTCTGAGTGGGAGTGGAGTTTTAATAAGGACAGTGGAGGGTGTGTGTGTATGTGTGTGCCCACATTTTTAACTATTTGAAGGCTATACAATGGAATAAGGGGAGCCATCGGATTCTCCCACAAAATACTCTCCATTGATAGATTGGGTACCCTGGGTTTGGATTATAATAGTTAATGTTTACTGAGCCTTCTGAACCAGGTACTATGCTTCCATCTTCTCAGAGATGATCTTATTTTACCTTAGATCTTAAGTAAATTCTACAGTTTTACAGACCTCCATTCTGCAGATCAGGAAGCTGAGGCTTAGAGAAGTTAAATAACTTTTCCCAGTTAGTAAGTGCTTGAGCCAGATTTTTGTATTTTAAAATGCACACTTGATAAAGAGTATGTATTTGACTAATTTCTGTCTAAGCCCCAGTACAGCATCCAGAATGAAGGCATAGTCAACAAATGTTTGTCAATTTTGTAATCAAATTGGCCATCTTTTCATTGTTAGAAAGGGGTTTGGAGCCTTCATTATGTAGTGATCATGTCTCTACTGCCACCAACATTCACATCTTAATGAAACAGTGGGTTTCCTGACCCTTCTCAAGCAGAGTATGTTCTATCTTCTAGAAGTCACTGGAGAATTAAAAAAAGCAGTGTCATCTCTAACAAGGGCCTTTGTATAAAAGGACCAATTGAAACCCATACTTACAGGCCTATTTCATTGAATCCCTCCTTTTTATAACATCCTTAATATCATCATCTGAGGACAGTTGAAAACTCCATTCTTCATTGTAGGACTGTCCCTTTTCTCACTGCGCTTCATGAAGCCCAGCTGGGCATAGGGCTCCCATTGAATTAAAGAGAGGCTAATGCTTGGGTTATTTTAAAGGGTGCAGAGTAAGATTATAAACTGACCATGATTCAATAAGAGGAAAGAGTTCAAATCTTAATTGGGAGAGTCTGCTGAATTCTCTCACACGAGAGCTTGTGCATAGCACTGGTACATGGAAAAAAATCCTGTGGATGCTTTAAACCCATGATGGTAACAGTGTGTTCAATCTTTGCAAAGGAAGAACATTTAAGAATGTCCAAATGTTTTTCCTTAACAAACAACTTAAATTAAAGTGCCCTCCGAGGGCATTATACTAAGGGAAATAAATCAGACAAAGAACTACCAAGCAAAATAGAGACATTCTCACAGATAGAGAGCAGGTAGGCAGCTCTGGTGGGGGGGGAGAGAGGGCGGTTTGAGGTGTGTGTGTGGAAGAATTGAACAGAAAAGAAAAAATAAGAAAGAGAACTCATAAACATGGACAAAAGTGTGGCAATTGTGTGGGGTAGTGGGGTGGGTGGAGGTGGAAGGGGGCACAGACAGGATAAATGATGATGGAAAAAATAAAATAAAATAATAAAATAAGACAAAACATAAATTTAAAAAAAGGAAAAAAAGAATCTGAGGATCTAATATAGGACATGGTGAATATAGTTGATAACATGGTATTGTACAATCGAAATTTGCCAAGAGAGTAGAACTTAAATGTTCTCACCAATACACAAAAAGATAAATATGTGGGGTGATGGATGTGTTAATTAACCAGATGGTGGGAAGCCTTTTACAGTGTATGTGTATATTAAATCACCATGATGTACACTTTAAATATCTTATAATTTTATTTGTAAACTATACTGCAATAAAGCTGGAAAAAAAAAATGCCACTATGTTAAACTTTTTGGAACTGAACTTTATCATAATATCTCTGTTGCTAGATTAAAATTTTCAAAATAACACATGTAAGAAACAATGTCCTTTAGTGAAATCTCAGCCTAAAGTAGACATTAATTTGCATTTTAACTTTTTTGTATGTATGGTCTCTGCTGGTTGCTAAAAAGTCTCTGCTGGAGACCTTTCTTTAGTCTCTGCACCAGTGCATGAGCTAAGAAGCACCTTCTCCCATATTTTGCTGATGAAGGAACTTCAGCATACATGTCACAGTGGTTAGCATAGGGTGGGGACAAGACTGAGCCACCAGTCTGAGCTCACAGCTCACGTTCTCACCCACTATGTGAGGTGACCTTCCTGGTTTAGCCACCTCATCAGAGCTTTCAAACCAATAGAGCACTGGCCTCTAGCTAAGATCTGAGGCACCCTGTGCCATGCAGCCAATAGAAGGCCTGTGTATGCTAGGGGACTTGGGAGGTGATAATAAATGAGCTGTCACTCTGTCCTGGTATGGGGTCACCACCTTTCCCATGATAAAATCTCATCATAAAATCATATTCACGTCGTTAAAATTGTTATAAAATGAACTCCAAAGACTGCCTAGTCCCACTTCTCTCTCTAGAGTAGAACAGCTGACACACAGAACAGTGGGGGTGAATTTTTCCTTGGGTCTAAAAAACAGTATGATTTAATAGCAAGAACACTGGATTGAACAACAGGGGATTAGGGCATTAATCCCTATAAAGTAGACCCTTGTCAGAACACTTTTCCTCTCTGGACCCAATTCTGTTCATCTGTAGTAGCAAAGGACTCATTCATTCATTCATTCAATGCAGACTTATGAAATGCTTATTATGAACCAAGCCCTATGCTAGATGTCAGAATATTAAGAGTGTAAGAGATACTCATTCCCATCTAGCAGCTTATAGTTTAGTCAGAGGAAAAGAGATAAGAAAGTACTTGTAGTTCTGTAATTCTGGGTGGTGAGTGCAATGATGGAAGTACACAGAACATTCTGTGGTAGCACCTAGAAAAAAAACGTAGCCTAGGCATGGGTGGGAGAGTTCAGGCAGAGCCTCCTGGAGATGACTGAGGACCAGCATGAGTCCTGGAAGGATGAGAACAAGTTATCCAGATAAAGAGAGGTGGGGAAAAGTGGGAGGGAAGGAAGGGGAAAGGCGCTTCAGGGGGAAGGAACAAGGAACAGAGCCCAAGGATGAGATGGAGAAAGCAGCGCACCTCCAGAGCTGTGAGGAGCCGGGAGCGGCTGGAGCTGCGTGGGTGTGCAGCTGGCGAGCGTGCGCACTTTGGCCCGCCTGTGGGCCGGCAGGTGGGTGGTCACGGTGGCAGAGGTGGGATGATCAGGGGAAGTGAGAGGAATGGAGCTGCAGTGTTCCTCAGGGACCAGTGGGCGGGGAACTCTGAATCCATGAACATCCCGACCCAACAGCCATGGAGAGCTGGGCCAGAGCTTTAAGGAAGAGGGTGGCATAATTAGATCAGCGTCTTTCACGGGCATTCTGGAGACAGTGTGGAGAATAATTTATGGGAAGCAACTCAAGAGGCAAGCAGGTTACCTGAACAGTTCCCAAGCAATGCTGATACTGCTCACCCAGGAACCACACTTTGAGAACCACTCTTTGAGGCAATGTTGATTGCTAATTATAGAATTCTGGGATTCTTCCTTATTAAAAAGCAGTGTTCATGAATATATTTTGTTTTCAAGCACACTCATTCTACCTAAATTCATCAGATGAATATGGGCCCACTGATAAATTAAATTCATTATCCTTGGCCTAGATTTTTGTTTCTTATATTGTCCTAGATTTTGTTTCTTCTATTTTTCCAAGTTGAATTTTATTTGATACACAACAGAAAAATCTCATGGTACATCCAGTAATTTGCAACAGGATTAAAAAGCTGAAATGCCACTGCAGTTGACTAAATTCTTTGTCTGACTGAAACACAATAGACCAATTGAAGCCTGTAATATTTGGGCTCAGATTTTAGAAATGAAACCTTGTAGAGGGGGGAAAAAAGTCTTATCTGCTTTACATGGATTAACAAATCCCACTCCTCCAATTTTGAGGCTGGGGAATAAAAAGAGGTTATAACTGCAAATTGCATATATACCCAGTAATCACAAATTCCTTTCCTTATCAAGTATCTAGGAAAGAACATTATATCAAAGAGAAACAGTGCCTCTTCAGAAAAAAAAAAAAAAAGGAAAAAAAAAGGAACTCTGTTACTTTAGAACAAGGCCTGGATGTTCCTGAGCCTCAATTTAATTGAAACAAAAAAGTTCTGTGTTAAATTTTTTCATCTAAAGGACAGTGAGTTTGTAAAACCATCAAGCTGCTCTGACTTGGGGGTAGACCATTCATAATGCAGAATATTTTAGCAACACACTGAGTCTGTTAGTGTTGAAATACACAGCCACCCTGTAAGAAAGATGTGGTCAAAATAAACAGTCAACACCTGATGATATACTGATCATGTCTCTTAGGAGTTCACTTCAGTGCTGCTACAAGGATTCTCTTTCCTTCACCAATGTAATACCTGAGGTGCGACTTCACCAATTCTTTTATCCCTTGGTATCAGCTGTTCTCTTCAGAAAGCCTCACCTTAATATGCTTGTTCAGAGTGTCCCACTTAGTATAACATCGCAGTCCCCTTGAAAAATGCAAAAATGCCTCCACATTACTGAAAAATGTTAATCACCTGAATCTTAATAGAAGACTAAGTGCAGCCAGAATAACCAGTGAAAGACGAATGACACTGATTCTGTCAATTCAGGCATTCTCTCTTTAAGTAACTCTGTGAACTCACAACTGGTTTCACTAGAAAGGGTTACAGCGTCCCAAGCAGTGGGCCGCAATTATAATTACAGGTGTGGCGCACAGACGGGAGAAGCCGATGAGCTCATAAGAAACAAAGATTTGCTCTGCTGGACGGACTATCTTGTCTAAAGAACAAAGACTGGCAGCGTAAATGAGTCACCATGTAAACAAATTGAGCAATCACCAACAGACAACACAGTGCGTGTTCCTCAGCCAATAAAAACACCTCTATTTTTTCCCTGATGGAGGTGAGTTTTGCCTCTCTGTACTCTCCTGACCTCCAGTAGGTGGGCAGGGGCTGACTGGGTAATAGTAATGAAGCTTTATTCCCCTCATCTTTCACCACCTGCCGCCACCCCAGTCTATTTTGCAACTACCACAAGAGAACAACACAGCCAATGACCTTGAATGAGAATGTCAAGGCTTCATTTCTGTTTCAGCTCGGAGGACAGTCAACCAAACTTTTCTTTAGGGATCCGCTACTAGAGTGATAGGCACTGATTTTATCTGTCTTTAGAAAGTCCTCTTTTGGTCCAACAGCGAGTTAGGTTGGATTTTAGGCTAATTGGAGCAACATGTTTACTTCTTGACTTCCAGGTTTATATGAAAGCAATTTACGGGGCTAGCAGCCAAGTCTTCATTGGCAAAGTGAATCAGAAGAGTACTGCAATTATGCAAATGATCAAGAAAAGAAAAAAATTAAGAGCTACAGCAAGATCTTTTTTTTGCCTAATGTAGGTGGGGCAGCTGCACCCCCTTTCCCTGTTTTCGATTTGGCTGTGCTCTCAGAGACAGTTCTACTCTGCTCGGGCGGGATGGCAAAGGACAATGTTGGGGCCCCATGGAGGTTAGGGTTTCAGCAGGGCCTTTCAGAAGATCCCAAAGTGGATTACAGGTTTTTTCAGGCAAGAGAACATTCAACCTGGTATTTGTAAGCCAACATAGGGCAGGGTTTGGGAAAGTAAAAATGCTATAAAGAAAACTTTTAAACAATGACATTTAAAGTAAGAGTGAAATTTTCTCAACTATTCTTTAATATTGTATGTGAATCAATGTCTTAAATCAAAACAATTTCCTTCATATCAGAAATCTGGCTTTGGATGCAGTTTCCTAACCTGGAAGGTGACAGCTGGTATAAGGGCATGGGGGGAATGTCACCCCTTCCTTACAGTCATGAAGAGCTTAAAAAGATGATGCATAGCCCCTTCTTAGGACTCTGTAGGGGGGGAGAACCCTGAAAACATGCATAGAAATAGACACAGGATGGCTCATTTCTATGTCTTAGTGGCTAACATTGCAAGCCCTGTTCATTTTGCACACATTCCTTTGGCAACTTGGGACTTTGAGGGCAGAGGAGAAAGTTCAATGTGTACCAAGTGTGGCTGATCAAAGGGGCGGCAGCGAGAGGCCTTGACGCTGCAATGAAGAGAAGAGCAGCGTCACCCCCTCCCGCCGGAGGGTCACAGACAAACGGGAGGCCCAGCGCCTGGAAAGCTATTAAAGATGGGAGTCACCGCCGGGCGGGCTCCTTTCCTTAGTGACCTGTCGTTTCCCAGGCTCACCGCCCAGCTTTATGGTTACCGGCGCTCAGGGCCCGCGGAAAGAGCCTGAGGCCCGGGGACTGAAACCCCAGCGCACGGCCAGGGCGCCCGCGGCCAGGCACGTGCGTCACGTCTCCTGGGAGCGGCAGGGCACCCGAGACACGGCGCGGCCTCGCGTGGGAGGAGAGGACAGACGGGCTCGGGCTCTGAAACCTTTAGCCCTCCTAGTTGTTTACTTGACACGAGAGTCTTTGAAAAGTAGGAGCCCTGTGGGATCACCTGCAGGGGCTCCATCCGGGGGAGCAGTCAAGAGCAGGCGGGTGGGGTGGGGTGGGGGTAGAGGGTGGGGGTGGGGTGGGGAGGTGGGATGGGGAGGGATGCGGATGGGAAGGGGGTGGGGAGGGGAGGAGGTGGGGGGAGGGAGGAAGGGGAGGGGTGGGGAGGGGATAGGATGGGAGTTGGGGTGGGGGGGTGGGAGAGGGGGTGGGGAGGGGGAGGGGTTGGGATTGGGGTGGGGTGCGGTGAGGAGGGGTGGGGAGGGGAGGGGTGGGAGTTGGGGTGGGATGAGGAGGAGGTGGGGAGGGGAGGGGATGGGATGGGAGTTGGGGTGGGGTGGTGGGAGAGGGGAGAGGGTGGGGAGGGGTTGGGGTTGGGGTAGGGTGAGGTGAGGAGGGGGTAGGGAGGGGGTGGGGAGAGGAGGGGAGGGGTGGGAGTTGGGGAGGGGTAGGGAGGGGGTGGGGAGGGGGTGGGGAGGGGAGGGGAGGGGTGGGAGTTGGGAGGGGTAGGGAGGGGGTGGGGAGGGGGTGGGGAGGGGAGGGGAGGGGTGGGAGTTGGGGAGGGGTAGGGAGGGGGTGGGGAGGGGGTGGGGAGGGGAGGGAGGGGTGGGAGTTGGGGAGGGGTGGGGAGGGGGTGGGGAGGGGGAGGGGGAGGGGGGAGTGAGGAGGCGGTGGGGTGGGAGGAAGCGGAGACCTTGTGCGGCAGAGAGGCGCGGGTCCCCCGCAAGGCGCAGACAGGCCTTCCCTGCGTGTCTTCCGCGTGGTGACTCGGTCCCGTGGAGACGGTTCAGACGCCGGTGCGGAACCAGACGAGGCGCCCAGACGCGGCAGCGAAGGGCGCATCAGATCCTCTACAAGCGGGTGCTGGGTGGGATACGTGCGTAGCAGACGTTAATTGGAAATGAATTAACAATAACTAACAGGATGTTTTCCTGAATGAGTTACACTAATATTGCCATGGGGAAGGTATAAAATAGAAGAAAACTGCACAGAAAGTAAAGATCGCCCTTAATCACTCGCACTGAAGGCCGCGGTGAAGGTGACTTGATATACTCGGTTTATTTCAAGAGCTTGGCTGACAGTGACCAGTAAGAGCCCCGCACAGGAGAGAGTCAGATCTGTGCGCTCTCTCCGCCGAGGATTTGGGAGAACAGCTCTTGAGGGCTTAAGGACTCGTGCTTTTCTTGATCTCCAGTTAAGAGTAACCCACAGTTTAGCACGAGGGTGAGGGAGGCAGGAGCGGATTTACACGGTATTAAAGCCCCCCCCCCACCGAGATGCTTCGGTAGTAAAGCCCCCCCCCCCCCCCGAGATGCTTCGAGGCCGAGAATTAACCTGCGCCTTTCATAAGGACATTGCCATTTTAAATCTATTTTGCCTTTAAATCTATTTTGCCTGTGTTTCCTTCTCGCTGGTCTCAATGCGCTAGCATTTCGAGCACAGCAGTACTTCTAAAGGACAGCTGGGTCCTCTCCTCTGCAACAGCCACCAAGCACTTACTACGTGCTCATGAAGCACAGCGCCGCCAACGTAAACTGACTGGTCATTGTACCAAGTGCTTGAGTCTCTCATTTCTTAACAATTCTGAGGTTCAGTGCTATTATTTTTATTCCACTTTAGAGACAAGAAAATGGAGGCGGGTAGAGGGTTAAGGCCATAGAGTTAACAAGGGGGGTGGGGGAGTTAAGATTTGAATCTAGCAGATCTATGCATTTGAGTGTTAGGAAGTTAGAAAATGCTTTCCTTCCAAAAGTTTTCACAGGGTGATAACTTTGTTAGCTTTCTTGTCATTACTCAACCCCTTGTCCCTTTACCCCTTTCCTCTATTAAAAAAGCTTGGATTTACAAGAAAATAATGCTTTAAATCAGAGTTAATTTTACTCTCCTAATAATAGCTAATAATGCCTTCAGAGATTGTGTGAATAATTTTGTCGAATCTTTGGGGGTGACATACAGAATGCTCTAATTTTGCTATTTATACACTCATGCTGTCCACGGCAGGAGGTGTGCTACCTCCAGGAGCGATCTGCATGTGACGTTAAACATCCAGAGGAAGCTACTCTAATACCACACTTGAAACAATGACTCACAGCTTAATGGGAAGGGCAGGGATGGAAATGTTTTATGTTGCCTTCATTATTCAGCTAATTCCTGTCTTCTGAGATTTCCAAGGAAGCCAGGCCCACCCAAGAGAAGGAAGAAGTAAAGCCTCTTAGAAATGAGCTGTAGGCTTTATGTTGGTAAAAGATCTATCGTGACACCTTTTCAACTGGTTATCTAACTGATCCCTAAGCTGTTTAGCAGAGGGAGAAGACAGACATATCTCTATTTACAGGATGCAATAATTAAGGAGTAACAGAGTTAAATAACTCGTCTTAAGTTCTTTGAGGAGGCAAAAAACACCATTATCCATATGCTAAAGGCTTTGCTCTGTCAATAGTTTTAGGCAGCAACATAAAAATATCTTCCTATTTGAAACCAGTAGGTTTCCCTACCCCTCTAGATACAGTGAAGTTTTTGTGCTCAAACACAGTCTCTTGGTTTAAATGGACAATTACAAGATTGTTGCAAGCATCCTATTTCTTCAAGCCATCAGCAGGCTTTCTTGTATTAAAAACTGTCTTGTAAAAATAATAAATAATTGGAATGCTGAGGGGGAGCCACTAAGTTCTGGGTTTTTATTCTTGCAGCTTCTATCACTTTTAAATGTGGAAGGATATAGCAGTATTTCTCAAATAATAAAGAAGCTCTCTTTAAAAAACACTTCGGTGTTGCAAATGTCTGCGCTGGTCGTGAACACCAGGCATAGGTGGATGGTGGCAAGAGGCCTTTAGGCACATGCCTAACAAGGCCCTCAGGCTTTCTGTTACCCAATCCCATAGGATCTGTCATGTTTTATTGGCTTCTCCTTGGTTAGTCATTGTATGGTTTGGCACCATAGTGAAATTGCACATTTTTTAGAAACAATCGTGTGAACAAAGACCAGATTTTTCTTTTCTGTTATGTGCTGTTTAATTTGCTCTGAGTGCTTTAAAAGCAAAATCCTACACAGTCAATTATCTATTCTCTCCTATACTAGTTTGGTCTTTTTATCAGGGAAATAATAATCATGACTTGGATTCAAGGACCGGGGGGTTGGAGGAAGGGTCACTGAAATCATGGTGGACTAAGGATGAGCTAGTGGCTTGAAGAAGAGCAGGGACGGGGTGTTCATTTGAGTGGGAGCAGATAGCTGATTAGAATGACTTGGCAGGTCTATAGCATCCTGCAGCCGGCTGTGCGTGCGCACGTGCATGCCACATGGCCTATTAATTCTTTAGCGTGTAAACTGTAGTTCTGGTACACAATACAGGCCCTTAATAAAGGTTAGGAATCCCAACCTAGGTTTTAAAAATATAATGTTTTCTTTTTTCCTCCAAGTAGTCAGTCAAGATTTATTCTTTCTTCCACCCAAAAAAGGACCGTCAAGAAAATGTTTCACTTTTCTCTAACCTTCCCAAAGAAAACTTTTAAAGAACAATGGTCCTTTGTTTTCTAGTGCTCTCTGACTTAGGCAAGAACATTTCTATTTCAATTTTGTAATTTAAAAATGCTTTAATTTAGCACCTGCTATGTACAAAATAATTTGACCCTGGAAACAGAGAAAAATGTCCCCGATTTCCAAAAACTTATTATCTCAGTACTGAGAAAGATAGTTTTAAAAAAATATTCTAGGTCATCCTTACAAGTGTTATAAATTCTAGATTTATATATTTTGTTATTTTAGATATATTTTATAGCTTTCTTGAAAAGGAATAAGTGAGGTTTAAGGAATCCAGAGCTCCTGTTTCTTATTTTGTTGATAAACAACTACAGTTTTTCCATGTAATTATCTCTTCATGTTTATTATTTATTGATTAGTTTTTTCTGGAGGCTATAAACCAAAACGAACATGACTTGATGTGAAACTCAGCGTTTCAATTCCTCTGGCAGCATTAAGCATAAGAAGCAGCAGCCTCCTCCCAGAACTTGGAAACAGAAAATGTTAAATTCCCAGGAAGGAGCTTTTGAAGCCTTTTGCAGGTGTCCAGAATTTCATTGCGCTATTCTGCACCTCGGCTGCCTTTGTCAGCTGGTGGCTCAGAACCCCAAGAGAGACAGCAACTCAGATGTTTCTCAGCTGGCTCGCCTGGAGGCTTTTCTCAGTATCCTTGAGGGTTTTGAGTAAAAAGAACTTGCTGTTTTATACGTAAATCATGATTACCTACAAATCCTGGCTAATTTCAGGCTACAGTAAGGTGCTTGAAGAGCAGTTAGTGGGCTTTTGTGAGGAAGGATTCGGAAGGAGAGTGGGCACCTGGTGAAATTCCCTAACATAACTGCATAGAAGTTGAGACGTGAGGAAACCAGGCAGGTCCCGTGTTGGTGTCCTGATGCTCATAGGTGTCCATTCAGTGTGTGTCCTCACTGTCTAAACGCATCTTCAACACTCTGGCTTGGATCCTTAATCTTCAGAATTATCTTTCAAAAACAAGAGATCTAAGCACTGCCACTCACTTCTAGAAACCACCTGGAAAGCAGCCTGATGTTACATATTCTCTTCAGTTTGCTAATTGTATTTTGATTTGTCACTGAATTTGTCATGGATTGATTTCTGTATCTACACCTGTTTTTTCTTTTGAAGTTTGTGCATATTCTGCCTTTTCCCCAAAAGAATGGAAGGCAGGTTATAAAAATACATCCAGTAAAGTTTTTCTACTTCAAGGCTGTGTCCTTAAGGTTTATTTTAAAATAATTATGCAAAACATGTGAAATAGATATAGATAAGCAGGAAAAATAAATTTTACTTTCTGTTTTGATTTTGCCCTGGTATTACCATCACAGTAACAATCAAGGGAGTCTGCCACCTGAAACTGGGAAGAGCTCCTGGGCCAGCCAAAGTCAGTACAACACACCCAGGAGTGTTGTCAGAACGCCCTGGATTTCACCACCTTGGGTGTTCACAGAGACGGGATCACACTGAAAGGTATGCAGCCAAACCGTAATTGTTAGATGTCGTCTTCTGCTGGGAAATACGATTAATTAACTAATTGCTTTCACGCCACCACTTTCAGATACCATGGTTTCTCTCTGGAAAATAACAACCCTGTAAGTGGACCAAGCCCATGCTTTACAGCATTTGACTTTTGTTAGGGTTCTGCAGTGTTTAGCATTTGAGATTGTAGCTTGGATACATTTCAAAGGAGCACAGCCAACTTGGCATTACTCTGTGTGTGACCAGCCAACCTGGACCCCTTCAGAAGGTGATTTTCCAGCCTGAATTTTTCAGGGCCTTGCTTCCCCCCTTCTGCTTCCTTCTTCATTATGTTGCTTGCATTCACGGCCTATTAGTGGTGCCAGCAGAAATGTTGGCTGAAAAAGTCAGGAAAAGCACAATCAGTCCAAAGTGAAGGTTACTAGGAATATAGATGAAAGATTTGGTGGGGAAGGAATTATGGTTTTAAATAAATTTTTAAAGTGATTTCAGATTTTATATGAATCCATAATATCTTAGATCTGATTTATCAAAGAAAACAGATCTTTCCATGTTCCTCTCAATTTAAGAATATGCTCAAGTGAATTCCATTTTTTTACAACCAGTACGCAAATACCCACTTTCCCCTCAATTTTCCTGTGGTACCATCACTGATTCTCCCATCTCCAAAGAGGTTTCTCCACTTGCTTCCCTCCCGTTGACTCCTCGGCCTTCAGCATCTGACCCCCTCTTCCATCCCTCTGAAGCCTCAGCTCCCCGCAGTCACCAATGTCTTACTATTTGCTGAATCCAGCAGATGCTGTCAGCCCTTATCTTGCTCAGCTTCTGCTACATTTGGTGCTGTGGGTCCTTCTTTGTTTCTGGAAACTCTTTTCCCATAAGATCTATGACCCTGTGTCTCTCTAGCTATTTTGTATCATTGTGACCATCCCCTTCCTGGCATTTTTTCCACCCACACGGTAACTATGGCCATAGCCCTGGGCTATGTTCTCTGTAAGATGCTCTTCTCACTTTATATGCTTCACTTGAGTAAAATGCCCCGTTTTGATTGAACCGATACCCATTTGCTTATGACTCCCACATATATATCCAGTCCCAACTCTGCTTCAAGTTTTCAATTCCATATCCAGTTTCCTATTTGTCATTGTCATTGATATAGTTCATTGGCCTCTCAAATGGAATTTAGTGTGATTTTTTTTGGTCTTTTTTCTTTACTTCTCTTAGAGTATTCTCTCCCCTTTAGTGTCTTCACCAAGCTTTTAGTTACCCAAGTTAGAAATCCCAAAGTTCATTTTACATCTCTTATCACTTGTCTAGACTGGCTTGATTTGACTCCAAATCTTTAATGAATCCCTTTTCTCCATTCTTACCTTCATGACCTTAGTCCTAGTCTTTATCATATCTTATTTGGATTAACGCAAGTTTCAGTTGTTCTTTCTCCCTCTGTTTCTCTTTCCCTCTCAAATCTATCCTCTATAATACTATCTGAAGGACCTAACTAAAATGCAAATTTGACCCCTATTGCTCCCTTGCTTAAATCTCTTCACATCTTCATCACCTATGCTCTCCTTACCCTGTAAGATCCTCCATAAACTGCATCCCACTGTTCTTTCTTCCTATTCTCTGCCATACTTTAAGCTTCTGTATTGATTTGTGTATTGTTCCCTGCATGTGCTGCTTCTTATCTCTAAGGCTTTTTTCATGTGGTCTCTTATTCTTGGAATGGCCTTTTCTCCCTTCATTACCAGTGGCTAGGTCCTACTTATCTTTTAAGGCTTAGGTATGGTGTTGTATCGGCTGGGAATCCTTCTACAATACCTCCAAACCAAGATTATGTACCCTTCCTTAGTGATCCTGTAGCACCATGCCCACGAATGTTACTGTGCTTTAGTACATTACAAAATTATTAATTTTTAATGTGTCTGTCTCCACCATTATAGATAATAAAGTCAGGCTGTTTCATATGAGTATATTCCATGTGACTTCCGTAGTACCTTGCACACAGTAGCCACTCAGCAAATGTCAGTTGACTGTATGAAGGTTGTGTTGATTGGATATTGAAGTGTGCGTTACCTAAGACTACTAGGTGCCACTATCTCTTGATTTAGCATTTTTAGATCTTTTAGTTCTATATGGTTTCTTCCCAAGTGCTATCTACATAAGATATCTTAGCAATTACAGCTCTTATAAAAAAATTTTATCATAATAGTTTTTGTAAATTTTAACTCTTCCTGTTCTCCTTCAAGGAATTTAAGTTATACTTTTATAGAAAGTTATATATTCTCTGCTAGCACCCTGGAAAACTCTGGGGGGAAAAAAAAGAAAGCAAGCTTACCACACACCTCACCTCTAGTTCATGGACACACCAAGTTCCTCCTGGGATGATAATTGCCAAGCACCAAAGTCCTGTAACTCGCCATCCTTAGTGAATGAGAGGAAGAGGTGGTGTGGAAAGAACATCCTGTTTTGCAGAACCTCAGTGACTAAATGTTGTCATCTCACGTTACTTTTTTTCCCATTAGTCCATCTGTTTAATTGGATGCTGCCCCAATACTACGTGGTGGACTTAGGTCACTAAAATCCAATTTATGCAAAGAAGCTGGAGCATAAGAAAAGCAGGGCAGTTTAAGTGAATTGCTTGTTTCATAGCCCCAAGATGTACCAGTAAATCAAAAAACAGCCCTGGGTCTCACAAGCACCATCTCTGGTTCCAGGAGGTCTTTGAGTGGTGTGATGCCAATCCCGATGACTTCTCATTAGCCCTCCTATCTGAATCATTGTGTTACCGGAGGCAGTTTATTTCTATTTTAGAAAGATACTTAGTTTGAGGACATCAACCAGTATAATGAAGTAACTTCTCATTAATAATATTGGGGTTCTACAAAAAGAGTTCTATCAACTTGCATGCCTGCTATGTATCAATAATGTGGTAAATGCTTGATATATGTTCTCTTAACCTGCTAAATAACGTTTTGAAATAAGATCCATTAACCTATTTTTAATACGTGGAAACCAAGGCTCAGAGGGCATAAATGACTTGCTTGAGGTTATACAATTGGTAAATACATGAATTCAGATGAAACATAAATTTGTTTTTGTTTCAGTTTAAGTACTCTGAAAACTCCTTGTTCTTTTTGCTGAAGCAGCTTGTTTAATTTGACTCTTACAGCCATTTTGGATGTTTTTAGTTTTAATAAACTATACATTGAATGTGTCATTTCAAATCCTGGAATGCAGAGGCCCTGGCCAGTGTGGCTCAGTTGGAGCTCCTGTGCACCAGAAGGTCTCGGGTTTGACTCCTGATCAGGGCACATACCAAGGTTAAGGGTTCAATCCCTGGTTGAGGCAGGTGAAAGAGGCAACTGATCGGTGGGTCTCTCTCACAAATTCTTTAGTGAAGAGTATAATTATTATCAGAGTCTCAAATGCAAGGGCTTGACAAGAGTCAGCAGTAATTAAATGTTAATATTTGTTATTTGTTCTAAGCTATAAGTGACAGCAGGAAGCATTTTCATTTATCAAAAAAGATGAGAAATATCTCCTGCTCTCATGGGTCACATAACCTGTTTGGGTTAGTCAGTTTCTGTGTGGTGACAGCTCAACAAGTTGACAGCGCTTATCTTCATGGCTTTTCAGTTGCACTTGATTTTGATCTAATAAATGAAAGGATTGGAAGAGTATTAACTTCACATGGCGTGCTTAATCTTGAAACATGATATTATCAAACACATTAGGAAAATTAGTTAAGGTAACATTGATCTTTGCATTCATTTGAAAATTCTGTGCAGTTTCAGTCAGCAGAATCTTTGCCTCTTCAGAGACTCACTCAGAGGAACCAAGTCTTGAATTTGGAGAAAAATATTGCTAATTAGGAACTCCAACCTGAAGATTCTAAATCTTTGAATCTTCCTAATAAAAGGAGACATGCAGTATTGATATGAAATTATTATTATTTTTCTTATAAAGGTAGAGATGATTTTACCTTGTTTGAGAAAATGTTTTGGAGTTTATTTTAATGAAATCGTCTGGCTAAATCTCTTCTTTGCCATTTCCTTAGGTTTATTTCAGATAAGTTTACCCTCTAAAATACTAGATTACTAACTGCACTTTCTTGCATATAATAATCTTTTAAAAATTCAGAGAAGATGAGAAATAAGCTAATAGCTTTTTCCTTTTAAAAATGAAACAGATGTTCTTTATTTTAGGGTCATACCATCGAGTCATAATTTTCCAGAATTATGCCAAGATTATATTTCAGATTGCAAAAAAAAAAAAAAAAAAAAGTCAGCGTAATACTTAGAGCCAACCAAGTAGGCAGATAACAATTTATGGGTTATAACTAATAGCAAGTTGTATGGTTCAAAAACAATTTTCGAATTCACTTGAACCTAGCTGTGCTACATAAAAGACAAAGGAGGTAGTGAGAGTTTAGCTGGGTCTCAATCCCATAAAGCTGGCTCTCAGCGGCATGAGTCACTCGGAGATAAAGGCATCCAGTGATTTACTTGAATTATTTGTTGCCAGCCTGGAAAAGATTTGGGGAATTAGCAGTGTCCTCACTTTTTCGATGGGGTGGCAAAAGAAAGGCTAATTCATGAAAAGGAGAAACCCCTTTCATTTGACATTGGATTTCCTCCTAGCTCAAACACAAATGGCATTACTAATAACAAAGCAACGTGCTGGGGGACTAGATGGAGATTGTGTGCCTCTAAGAATAGGTTCCCATCTTTTGAGCATAACAACTAAAGGGTGACCTGGGTAATTCTGAATCTACAAATAGTCTCCCTTCTTATTCTACGTTCTTTTTTCTTTTTTAAAAAAAGGACATCAAAAAGTGTTCATCAATTTTCCAAGCAGCTGTGCTTTGTAATGAACTTGACAGTTTCCATTTTTACCCTGTGCATGATTTCCTGGCCTGGTGAGAATGTATGATTCAGGTGCATGCAGGTTCTTTGTGGCGTTTTAGGATGATGAAGAATGCTTACAAGAAGAACATACCACCTTTTCTCTTTGAAGACGATGACAGCCTGGCTATGATCTGGCATAACTGAGCAACTGGGCCACGCCAAGTTAACAAGAAACTCATCATCGCGACAGGAGATGGTATTTGTGTCTCCTCTCCAACGCCAGTGCTGCCTCTTCTCAGTTCAGGAAAGGGGTCGGGCTTGTGAGAATGGCAGTCCGTGGTTCAGCCAGGCCCTTAAGGGGTCTCCTTGCCACAGGAGGAATGACATAAATTGTACCCTGGGACATCCTCAGAGATGGAATGAAAGAAACAGGAAACGGTTTCTTAATGCCAAGAAATTGTTAATCCCAGACTTCAGGAAAGACTGGAAGGTGATCAGTCTTTTTTTCTGGCCCAAATGCAGGTATTTGTCAGGATACATCTGTGATCGCTGCAGCCATGCCTTTTTAAGGGAAAGCAAAAGTTTATTGAAGGAGAGGAGAGACAAAAGCTTCCACCACAGCGAGAGGGGTCCCAAAGAGGTGGCCCTACAGCCATGCTTTTTGACTTCTTTGGTTCCTTATTCAGAAAGTACCAGCTCTCTCACTCTCGCTCTCTTTTTAAATTTATCTTTATTGTTGAAAGTATTAAGGATGTCTCCTTTTTCCGCCCATCGATTGCCTCCTCTTGGCACCCCCCCCCCCCCGCCCCAGGCCTTCTCCACACTATTGCTCTTTGATAGCCGATCTTTTCCTCCACGGTGGCTTCATGGTTGAAACTTGAATGGGTTTCACTCTGTCCTTAAAAGCTGCCCTTCACTCCTGTCTTCTGGCTGCCAAACCTTCACAACCTGGGCAGCAGTTGTTCTTTCTCTTCCACCATGTCCATGCCCAAGGAGTTGATTTGCAGGAAGGATGAGTCTCGTTCTGGTCTTGGTTTCCCTCCCACTGAAAGTGACTCTCTCTTTAATTGGCACAGTCTTGTGATACTTGGATTGGAGGTAACATCATTTTACAACCTTGTTTCTGCTAGTGTGCTCATATCATTTCTGGTTTAATAATAAAACCTTTTTGTTGTTGCTCTTAGCATAATTTGTAAATTACTTCCCAGAGCTGCCCTTACCCAATGTCTCTGACCTTATTGTCAAGAAAGGCTTGACAAGCAGAAGCTGCTGCCTGGGGGCTGGAATGTACCACTTCCTGCTCTTTCTTTCCAAGCTGAGGCATTCTGTCCAAACAAAAACTGAACTCCGTGCACATGTGACCTGGAGTTAGTTTGAAACAAAACTCTGCAAAGATGAAAAACTTTACACATTAACTCCTGGTTCCACTCCATCTACTTACAGTGCCTAAGACCACAAAGAGGGCCTTTTAAAAAGAACCAAAATAAACAAAGGGATGGTTCAAGCTGTGGACTAAGGTAAACAAGCAACCAGCAGCCACGGATAGCATCAGATTAATTGCTGCTGAGTTCTGACAAGATGTGAGAAACAAAGAGGATAGCACAGTGCTGTGTCAATGACTCCACAGCCCTGCTGGGACACTACTCAATCCCCGTAGGAGATTTCAGTGTAAAGGCAATCAGTACTTGGACCCCAGCCCAGGGTGTTTATGACCAGAAGGAGAAGAATCCTGTCTTCACTATAAAAATACTGTGACTACAGAATGGTCCCTCTGTTATAAATAACCTGGGATTGATCTTGATGTTTTCCTCATAGCCATGCTTTCTGTTTTCTCATCAGTAATTTACTTACTATAGAATGTGAGCCCTACTAAAAGGGGTACATAGCCAGATATTAAACTGAAGGCTTTCTTTCCTTTTGTTTAGGAGATGAATTAACTAATTTTTTTCAAAGAAGAGATGCCACTCAGGAGAGGGAAGGCACTGGGAAGAGGGAAGGAGTTGGAGAGATGGTGATTCTGGGTCTCTGAGGTGGTAGAAACCAGAAGATAAATGGCTGTGGGTGAGAACTGATAAGGTTGAGCACCAGACTGAAAATCCCTTGGGCTCTGGCCAGAGTAGACATGAAAACTCATGACTGAATGTGACTCTGGTAGGGAAGCTGCCTTTCCCTTAAGAACCTCCATAGTAGGCCTCTCCTCCAGCTCTCTTGGTGACCACTGGTCTGTCGTAGGTTTGCCTCTATCCTGTTCTGGGCCCAACTTTAGGAATGGTGATTTTGTGGCATTAAGTAACTGAGTGGGTCTTCAGAATATGGAATTTTAAGTACTAAAACCAGGTAAGTTCTAGGTGAACCAAGAAGACCTGGTCACCCTGTTGCACAAAAACTGTATAGAGAGTCACTTTATTTTCCATATATGCAATAAAACTTTTAGTTAACTCTAAGAAGAGTCTGACAAACACAGGTTTGACAAATTATTATAATACGCATATAGGTAGAACACAATCAGTTTAAGAGAAATAAAGTTTTCCCCAAGCACTTACATATTCAGGCAGATCTGTTAACATTGTCTTTAAGTCGTACTTTAAAGTGAGATTCAAGGCCTTCAACTGGATAGCGCTATTAGAATAATTGTAATGATTATAGCTAAGATTTATATAGTGCTATGTAACATAGAAAAACATAAGTCAATTTTCTTATATGATCTTTACACAAATCTTGGGAATGTTACTTTCATTCACGTTTTGTTGATACAGAAAATGAGGCTTAGAGAAGTTGAATAACTGGCAAAAGGTCACCCAGCTCATTAACAATAGAGCAGGATCTCAAATGCAGGTCTTCTTGCCTTCAAAACCCATGCTTTTAAATTTTTAAGTAATATACTAGGCAAAGGGAATAGCATGTGTAAAGGCCCTGAGGTAGGTTAGAGAGGGTTTGACATTGTCAAGGAATGAACATGGTGAGAGATGAAGCTACAGAGTTTTGTGGGGTCCAGAAGGTGTTGTGCCATGAGGGCCTTGTTAAAATGTTTGGCCTCTAAAGTAAGGGAATGGGATGATTTCGAAACATAAGAGTAAAATGATCACACTTATACTTAGAAAAGTTTTTGCTGTTACTTTGTGAAAGATTTATGTGGGGAGCTCAGTTCAGAAGCTATTGAGATTATTTAAGCAGGTGAAGATGATGGTTTGGACTAGGATTATAGCAGTGAAAGTGTATAAAAGTGGATGGTAGAAGGTAGAATCAGCGGACTTGACTGGATGTGCCTAGTGAGGAGACAGGAGATGTCAAAGATAACCTTAGACATACAAAGTTCAAGGGAAGGCAAGCAAGACAGCTGTCAAAATGCTCATCTTTCAAAGGCATTGCTACTCCACCTGGAAACTCGGTGAAGTATAAATACAGCCCACTGTATACAGTGCTGAAGTGCACAGTACCCATGAATGGAAACTGAAACACAGAAATGCTCTCTCCCCAAAAATGCCCTCTCCACTCCAGTGCAGGTCTCTCTCTGAGTATGCTTTCAGCTCAATCAGCTGAAAATTAGCCCTTCAACCAGTTAAAGTCCTGAAACCAACTAGGCCTAGTACTACTTACCGGGAATACATTTTTTTGGTTTGTTTGTTTTTTTAATTATAAAAATTTAAAAATCCTTTCATATACTAAATAATACATTATTAAGTTTGGAACAAAGAACAACAGAAAACTGGGGAGAACCAAAACTGCAGAAAAGTGAAAAGATTTTTGTCATTTCCTCCCAGAACATTTTCTTGCTTTGACCAGTAGAAGTGAATGTTTCTATTTTTCATTTTTTTTAGTTATTAAATTTGTTCCTCTCCACTCCCCCTGGAGTAAGTTGAATTTGTGTCCCCAAAGATTCGTGTCCACCTAGAACTTCAGAATGTGACTTTATTTGGAAGCAGGGTCTTTACAGATATAATTAGTTAAGGCAGATGTAATTAGTTAAGGCTCTTGAGATGAAATCACCCTGGATTTAGAGTGGGCCCTAAATCCAATGGCTGCTGTCCTTATAAGAAGGGAAGAGACAAAGGGAAGACCATGTGAAGGCAGAGGCAGCGATTCATTATACAGCCTCAAGTCAAGGAATGCCTGGGGCCACCAGAAGTTGGATGAGACAGGGGTGATTTCCTCCCTAGAGCTTTCAAAGGAAGCATGGCCCTGCTGACAGCTTGACTCCAGACCTCTAGTCTTCTGAACTATGAGAGAATAAATTTGTAATTTTTAAGCCTCCAAATTTGTGGTAAATTGTATGGAATCTAACACACCCACCAAATAAATGTTGAACCAATGGTTTGCTCTTGTCTGTGTTTTGGTCCAGCCTTGTTCCCTGGCTTTTCATAGGAGCCACTGGGAGAATGTGATGTGCTTTCCAATAAGAAACACTGGCAGAGAGGAGATTTGGGTGGGAAAATGTACTCGAACTTAAACGTGGAGTTTCAGTTGTCTGTGCCGTATCTAAGTGCATATGTTGAGCAGTCCGTTGGATATATCCGTCTGGATTTTGGAATATGGTTTGGGCTGGGGATACATGCTGGGAGCTGTCGGTGACCCATAGAAGAGGTGGAGATTGCCTAGGAAGGAAGTGTTAGGAAAGAGGAGAGAGGAAAATTTTCCAACAGTTCCCTGAAGAATTCCATTATTTAAACCTGGGGTAGATGAAGAACAGATTAGGAGGGAATTGTAGAGAAGACAGAGAAAAGCCAGAGAGGGGGCAGCACTTGGACCAGGGTGGGAGACTGCTACTTTGTGATTCTCCTCAAAGTAAACTGAGTCAGTAGAGGAATGTGGGGGGCTCACAGCTATGCACGGTGTAGGCAGGCCCGTGGACGGAAACGTAGGGGAGTGACTGGAAGGTGGCTGGGTAGTGAAACCACTTACCGTCGGTCCCGCCGCGCCCGTTACCAGGCTCATGATGAGCGGAATAGAGCAGCTACATTGATCCTGCCTTTGCGTTTTCTGGCTCCTGACACGAGAATTCCAGGATCGTGCCTGAGCAACACCGAATAATAAATGAAGCCACTTTGAAAATGTGTGTGGTCCTGTGCGTATCCTTTTTTTCATGAGCCGTTTTTCTTCTGAGCTTAATCCTTTTAGTGCTTTAGTCAGTCCCTTAGGGCTCGCTGACCCTCAGGGACGGGAAGAAGCGGAGAGCGTCCCCTAGAGCGTCCCCTGCCCGTTTCCTTCGGCACAGTAATTATTTCCCGAAAACGATGTGGTGGGAGTAGCGGCGTAGCTGGCAGCCAAGGCTGACCTGCTAAGCGACGTGAACTCGCTCTGCAGTCCCCTGCATCCGTCTGCGGCTGTCCGCGCTGACCTTCTGACCTGTGGTTACTGCGCATCTATTCAGCTTATCACTGTTGGAGGTGGGGAACGGGCACTTCATGTCCTGCTTTATAAATCACAGCAGGTACCATGATTCATCTCAGTGATGTATTCATAGGCAATGATATGGCTATAAATGTAATAACAGTCAAATAAAGGTTTTCTTTTCAAGCCCAAGTACTGTTCACTTAAAAATATTCTAGATTTCATCGGTCTTTTGATGATAACATCACTTTTCATTGGCCTTTTGAAAAGCGATGGTCCATCTGTATATAGGGTTTTTTCAGTTCCTCAATTTTTAGTTGAGAACTGGTAATTCAAAATTTTTACACTGTCATTTAGAGACTGTTGGGTTTCATTGCTGAAAAGGAGAGATTTTAAAAACGGTGATACAGAGAACATTATGCATTTACATTTTCAGGGTTGGCAAATTAAGTTCCTATAGGCCTCTGACAATGTTTGTGGAAGCAAGCAAACAAACAAAAACCAGAATAAGATTTGGAAAAAAAAGGAGTTTAGGGTTATAAACAACTCACTGCAAGACCTTCTGCGAATCACCAAATGTCTCTGCACTTCTGTTTCATAACCATAAAATGAGAGTATCAGACTAGCTGTTCCTTCTAATGTTCCTTCTAGCTCTAACATTCCCAGGACAATCACAGTTTATGGGTCAGAGAATAATAACTATAAATAATGATTTATTTCTTCCGGAGAAAAGCATGCACATTAAGTTACTATATTACAAAATATGGGAGGAACAGAGCATAATAAAAAGAACATGTAGTGACTCAGACTGGGGCTGAAATCCTAGCTTCGCCATTACCGGCCTCAGCAGTTCATGTAACACTCTCTGTTTCCTCACTTCTACCATGGGAGTGATCACTCCTCCTTGACGGGGTATAATAGCAAATAACCAAATGGATGAGCAGAGCCTGGCATAGCACCAGGCACAATTAGTACTCAGTAGAGGCAAGTCATTATTTTTGTTGTTTTTGTCACAGGATTGCTATGAGAATAAAGGCATCCAGTACAATTTACATGCTCCATAGGTAGTAGCCATTCTTGGCTACTTTTTATAAGTATCAGGATTTATGCAGTTGAAACCCAGGGTTTTAAGACGAGCCACACAATATGAGAAAAAAAGGCCCAAAAAATGGTCCAGAAAATTCCCAAGTCATGAGACTGAGGCAAGCAGTTTCTGGGTAGGACCAACAATCCCATCCTGGGGAAGTGGGCTAATATTGACACAAATCCATTGTGATAGCATTAAAAAAATACACCAGTATTGAAAACTGGGTAAAGGGAATCAAAAGGAAATAAAACACCTCCACAAAACACCTCCAACAACCAGAAAGCCAATTCACTCAGCAGCAAGAATCAGCGAGGTGGGAAGACCTATTGAGGAAAATCAATGAAGCAAGACTTTTTCCTTGCACCCAGGTATGAGCAGATGCTGTGCAGAGTTATCTGTAATAAACCAGCCCTAAACATCCTTTACCTCCTCTGGCTGCTTTCTCAGGATATTTTTGAAACAGAGAACACTGGATTTATAATCCGAAAGCTTACTCTGCTGTGCAATAGGAATGTGACTGTGGACAAGCCTCCTGGCCCCTTGTGGTCTGTTTTCTCTTATGTGGGGAATGCATTGTAATGAAAGAATTATACAAAGTAACCTGTCCCTATGTACTCCACCTCAAAGGATACATCCCCATATTTTCAAACTATAATTTTACAGTTGAACTTTCTGATGGTTGATTTGCTTGAAATGAACTCCTCTCAGTGTCACCCCAGCTATTTCTGAGAGTTCCTTAGGGCCCTTTGATCTCTGGCAGAGTCTTTTTAGTTTATTCTGTTCTGATCTCTTCTCTCTCTCTTCCCCCCCTCTCTATCCCATTCCACTGTTGATTCTGCTGGGGTTACACTTATGAAGTGGCCATTTGAGAAAATTGTTCTGTACTGGCATTCTTGCTCTTAGAATTGGGCAAGAGGGTCACTCTGACTTTCTTCCAGCCATGCACCACCACATGGGATGGAGAGTCCACTGGGCCTACTTGCCCCTTTTAGATCATACTCTGGGTCCCCAGGACTCCAGAATCTGCTGCCCAGAGGGACTTCAGCTTTCCTCTGTGGCCCTTTCATCCTGGAGCTAGAACACTCAAGTATGCACAGTCTACCCGCTAAAGGGGGAATTTAGGATGGCTGTTTGTTGTGAGAGTGTGTATGAAGACTGAAAGTGTGGCCTGGGATATCCACCCATGGGCGAACAAGGCCCCTCTTCATATGGGACAGAGCCAGCATGGGAAGAGAAGAGGATGGGTTGTAGGTCATGGACAGAAAAGGAAGAAAATTCTAAATTTCAACTGGCCTACCAGGTCATTATGAAGATAGATTTGGGAAAGTAGGAGGATGGACCTATTCTAGGTAATTAGGTAGCTTGATTCATAATGTTTAACTATTTGGCTGTGAGTGTGCACATCTCCTTTGTACTCCTGCCCAGGCCTGCAGACCTTGGGGTGGGCCTGCCTGAGTGAGTTGATCACCACTGATGCCTCCTCTTCAGCTCTAGAAGGGGCTCTGCTCTTGATAATTCTCCTTAGCACAAGTGATTCCAGCCTGTGACTTTAGTAAGAATTCACTGAAGACCCGGAAATAACCAAAGTCTAATGCAGAGTAATAAACAGTTGTTCCCAGTGGTGGCTACTTTTAGGACTCACAAGCGCAGTTGGACTGCAGAGTTCCTGACTCGCTCCCACAGCTTCTAATATTGTGGAGACCGGCTCAGCCCCATCAATGAGAATTTCTAAGCACCTCCAAACTCCAGTCTAGGCCCAACTATTTAATGTTGTTGCTCTTGCTCTTGTTTTAAATGAATTTCAGACTTGTTTTATTGAAACCAGAATGATTGACAGTAATACTACCTTTCCTTAAGATAAGATCCTACCCATCAGCACCCACTTGTGTGCATTTTGACCACAATAACCTGTAAGAGATCACAATTGTTCCCCCTATTTCTCAAAATCCTGATTGCTCAGTCTTAACGAGCACATGTTTGGGCTACTAATGGATGAGCCCAGGCAGCAGAATACAAGCCCCAGGCCAACTTCCCATCACAGCCTCTGCTGCAATAGGAGGAGGAGGCAGGTAGAGGAAGAATGAGACTTGCACGTCCCTCCTGTCGTAGCCTGGCCTCTGATCTCAGAACCCTGAGAACGACTATCTAGACAAAAATGATACAGGCCTTCCAGGAATAAGCTATTCTTGATTTAAAGACATTCTAAATCAAGGCTACGGGGAGGGGAATTCTCTTCATCTCCAGGGGCAAAGACCTAATAATATTCCCAATTAAAGAATTAAATAGAACTCAAGATACCAGTTTGAAATAGCATTTGAATTAAATTTTTATTATCCAGGGCTTTCCTGAAAATATGAGTCTGCATCTAAATATGTATCTGGGAGATTTGAAAGGCTCACCAAAGTCAATTTTCCCAGAACAAAATGAGATATAAGCCACTTGCTCCTTGGCACG
The DNA here is from genome assembly GCF_964146895.1 of Miniopterus schreibersii. NCBI lineage: Eukaryota > Metazoa > Chordata > Mammalia > Chiroptera > Miniopteridae > Miniopterus > Miniopterus schreibersii. The sequence goes on along the minus strand of NC_138108.1, from coordinate 35,314,729 downwards.
TTTTCAATTTTCAAAATTATTAGAATCAAATCTCTGCCATACATTAGTTTTTTCCTTTTTGTTGAATTTATTGGAGGGACACTAGTTAGCAAAATTATACAGGTTTCAAGTGCACAATTCTACAACAGTTCATCTGTACACTGTATTGTGTGTTCACCACCCCAAGTCAAGTCTCCATCTATCACCATTTGTCTGCCATACATTATTAAATGCGTTTATTACTAAACAGTGTTTTGCTTAAGGTGAATAATAATATCTGTCCTACCCACATCATGGACAATTGTGGACTGAAAGAAAAAAAGAGTGCTGTGCCAGGGTAACATGGCAGCACGTCTAAACACCATGAGTAGCAGCAACTCAGTGGCAATACTTTTGGCTTCTTCACATGCTATATGCTTGGGCTGTGAAACCAGATTGCAAACCATAAAGTGGTTTGCAATGGTTAGGTCATTCTGTTAGCTTTCCCTTCCTCCTGAGGCTAGCTGTTCCAGTGAACATATTTAGATTCAATTGAATGTTTTATCGAGTGTCTTCTAAGTATAAGGCAGAATGATAGGCACTGAAACTCAAACTACATTCCCTTGGCTCAAAGCAACATTTCCAGTCCAACTGCTCAGCTGTGTTTACACCCACCCTACAAAACCTGCGAGAGCTCTGCTGCTGCAGACAAAGGATTTCTTTGGTTTTTCTCCATTTTCCTCCTTACTCATTTTACATGACCAGGGAGAAAGAATGTTAAGGTCTGCTTTCACCCAACAAATGAGCTGCTTTGTTGTGTTTTGCTAGCATGAACACTATGCGTAAGGCACAGCTTTAATGGCAAAGACCAGATTCCAGCATCAGCAGACTTGCTTTCAAACTTTTAACTGTTGAATTATTTAATATCATCAAATCAGACTTTGACCATATATCACATTGGATTAAGAACAGTACATTTCTCATAAGAGTGTTGTGAGGATTAAAGGTGATAATGAATATAGAGCACTTAGCATAGTGGATTCAACTGTTAGTCATTTTAAAATGCTAGTAATTATATTATTTCTGACCTAGGTGCTAAAGAGGATACAGAGATGATAAATTGAGACCTCTAATGCCAAGTGAAAAATACTTCTAAAGGGAATAAACTGTACATCAACAATGTGGTTTACGGTAAGAAACTGGGAGGAACTTTTTGATATTTAGAATCACACCTATGCAGAACATATCCGAGAGTGGGGAAGTAAGTGAAAAATACAGCCATATTAGTATCACAAAGTATATATATATATATATACCCTGTGCAAGTAATGGGCATGAAGTAAATCATGAGCAATTGACAACAGATTATTATTGTAATATTCTGCAGCAGTAATCATGATTTTTCTCATGTAGCTTTATTGCTGATGGTTCATAGGGAGGGTGATATTATCCATGTTCATGTGCAGTGGGCAAAGCTGTTCCAACTTGGTCCTGTTCTAAAAGTTACATTCTAGAAGTTCACTCCTGCAGTCAGCATGCAGGAAAGAGAGGGAGAGAGAAAGAGAGAGAGAGGGAGATTTCAAGGCCACACAAGGGGAGCAGCCTTTTCCAGTCACTAACTCCCTGCCCACTTCTGTGGAGAACACTGAAGGAAAGCCAACTCCTTCCTGATAGGACAGCTTTTAAAGTCTAACACTGAGCAGTTGTAGATTAAGATAGAAAATGTCCTGGAAAACAGCAATAGAAGCCCTGATAGAAGAAGAAATGTGAGTTAATACACATAGGAGTTTAGAGCAGTCCTGCAAATGTGCTAAGACCTTAATTAAAGTTCACTTTCATTATATTTTTTTTCCAGGAAAACAACAACTTGGACACACACAAGTTTCAGTGGAACCTGCACAGGTTGAAGAATGTATAGAACAATTTAGAAACTTATAAATTTAGATCCAGAAAACAAATGAGGATGTTTTATTTATTTGTTTAAAAGAATCAGTTCCTTAGTTGATACAGGGACTTGTAATGCTACTGAAAACATATGCAATGGATCTCATGTTTAACTCAGTAGTAACCTACATACATAGTTATTCCTTAGTATTAAATTTGTCATCTTCATAAATTTCCAATCTAAAACCCTTCCAGGTATTATTATACCTGATAGTATCTGGATCTACTCTAGTTCAAGTTCTAGGGCCCACCCAGAGTGGGCAGATCAGATAAGCATGCCACCTCACAGCAAGCTGCCCTGTTTGTTGGGGCATGTTTACGGTATCAGTCATATATTTTACTCAAAGATGAGACCTCCTAAGCCCTTATTCAAAGCTCACTTACTTTTTATTTTCTCTGATTCAATAATAAACATTTATTGAATTTCAAATATCTACAAGGGCATGAATATGTGTTTGGCCAGCCAGAGTAAAGAGAACTTCATACTCATCAATTAAATGACAAATGTGTTGGGGAGCAATGAACACCTTCAGGGCCCTAAACCAAGACCTGTGCTTCAGGATCCGTGTGAGACTGAAAACCAATGTAGTTACCCATTAGAGACAGTTCTACTTTTCTGGTTATAAATATATGATCCTTAGATTTGTAAATTACTCCCTGTGAGGAGAAACGCTGCTTTCCTGTTATCTATCATTTGACTTACCTGAGTTTTTGAAAGCGCTCATATACATTTTCTGCTAGCACATGGATTTTTGAAGACTTTTTATAGAGGTTAATGACTCATGGGGCAATCTGTGTGACTTAAACACAATGGCAACCTGTGCAGGTGGTTTTTATGTGCTCATACTGTGCCTGCTGTGTATATTTTTTCTAATTAGTCATACATCCTGAAGCAGTTAAGAATGTCTGTGGGAAGAAATATGAATTATACTTGGATTGCTCTTAGCCTGACCCATGGCGAACTTGAAGGAGCAAAATACTCCCTGGAGAGAAAATTGTTCACTGTATGAGATAGGTGGATTCCTTTCTTTCAAGGCAACAGGATACATTCAGCAGCAAGGAAAAGAGAGTTTATCAGATATATCCTTAGTAAGACCCTTTGGCGATTTGTTGTTTTTCAGGTTCAATTACTTAGCTTCTAAGATCTGTCCATTAAAAAGACAGTAGTTCAAAAGCTGAAATTGATCAAGAATCCAACTTTTTTTCATGAAGTCTTCCTGTTGAAGGAATGGAAAGGAATTTAATTTAGATTTTAGTAAGCAGTCCAGGATGATTTTTAGATAAACTATAAAGCCACTGGCTTATATTTGATTTGCCCTGATGAAATTCAATTACTCTCAGACAAAGCAAGTTCTTCCTAATTAGATTTAATATAAAAATTAAAACACAGCAAATTAACAAAGGAAAGTGATCTCCGGATAATCAAAGCCAAGAGAGTGACATGTTGTACTTAAGGAGTGATCTGGAAAGGGCTCTAACAACTAAACAAAGGAAGTTCAGTGTAGTAAAAGTAGAAGGAAAGGTAGCCAAAGAAAAGGATACTGTGATGATGAGCCTCCAGCCAGTGTTTGCGACTCTAGAAGGGAGCAGAGAATAAACCCAGAGTGTTTTAAGAAGCTCTCAATGATCTACAATCACCCTTTATACACAGATGAGGAAACCGAGGCTTCACATAGTAAAGTGACTTGACTTAGGACACAAAGCATGACAGTATTATAACTGGGACATGTGTGAGTCTTCTCCTTGAGTGTTAGGTAATTTATACTATTAGGTTCTACTTTTTGGGATGTGGAAGGAAGGAGTTTCAAATATTCAATATTATTATGTAGACTGCCCATAAAATAACTTACTAAATACTGTGTACATCATCATCATTTAAAATAGACTTCTATCTATAATGTCAGAATAGATCATGCATGAGAGATATTGTCTATATAATCCAGAGCCACACATTTTAGGATGTTTTCTTGGGGGAGAATATATAATATTGAAATAGAAAAGTGATATAATATTGCAATCCAGCTCTAACAATCAGTAAATTATCTAAATATTAAAAATGTGTTGGGGGAACAAAGAAGATATGCAGATGGCGCAACATCATTTGTCATGAAGGAATTAAAAATTAAAACAATAATGAGATTCTACTACACACCTATTAGGATGGCTAAAATCCAAAAAACTGATAATAGAAATTGCTCGTGTGGATGTAGAGAAAGCAGCTCTTATTAATTGCCACTAGGAATGCAAAATTGGTTCAGCCAATTTGGAAAGCAGTTTCTAACAAAGCTAAACACAGTCTTATTATATGATGCAGCAATCGTGCCCCTAGGTATTTACCCAACTGCATTTAAAATGTGTGTCTACCCAAAAATCTGCACGTGAATATTTGGAACATCTTTACTTGTAATCATTGAAAATTGGAAGCAGCAAAGACATTCTTCAACAGCTAAGTGGATGAGCAGGAATCAGTTCAAAGCAGAAAAATCTTGATGCTTTCTGAAATGCTAATCACTAAAGATAGGATCTCTTTAGGATTTTTCTACACTAAAACTCTTTCTGAAATGCACACATTTTCAATATATTCAGTTGTTCAGGGCCAGATCATTCCATTTATAAATTCTTCATTTCTTTTGTTCTCTCCCTCTTTCCCCCTCTGCCAACCTCTAATTAGATGGAAAAAAGATTATTTTTACAGGATAAGAAGAAAAAGTACAGAATGTTAAAAGTATTGTCCAACAAGTGTTTTCTGAATTATCTACAGATCTGATTTCTATATGCTACTTTGTCTCCTGTTTAATGCAGTATCACTCAGCCATATTATACATTTCTAGATATCCTGGCAAGTAGACTGTGCGTGGTCAGAGGTCTCCCCTCCTGTGTTTCATTCTGACCAAGTCGTAGGCTTGCTTATGGCCTTGGGTTTGTAGACATCTCCAAAGGGCCGCTCAGACTGTGTACTCAGAGCTGAGGCCAACTCCCAGCGTGCCCTGACCATCAGATTGCCGCATCCAACAGGACACTTTATCACCTGAGAGGAAGATGAATCATCGACACCATTTCCTCCCAGGCCTGAATCCTTCTTAGAGGTCTTGGCCCCAAACACTCCCTTTATAAGCTCTTATAGGAGTATGAGAATTAGTGGCAAGGCCTTGGCCCATTTAATGAATTTACAGTGTGTTTGAGAACAAGAGAAACAAAGAGGTTTTTACAAAAGTTGAGTCAATATGTAACTGCAGTTCTGGTCAAATTCCAATGAACTTAAACTAGACAGACGGCACACATACTATTACCCTGTAGTTTCAATATCCTCAGTGAACAAGCAACAGAGTTCCTGCTGAGTGCACAACACGACAGAATTACCTTTCACTCTCCGTTCTTCTCTCTGCACTTAAGCATAGGCTATAGCTCAGTCTTTCAAATACTCTGTTCAAAAACTTGTGCTAGCCTGCTCACAGATCACTTCTCAACATCTTCTAGACCACAAATCACACTGCAAAGCCGCTAGTGTGTGTGTGTGTGTGTGTGTGTGTGTGTGTGTGTGTGTGTTTGGGGGACAGTTTATTTCATAGGTCAACAGAGAAGAAAGGATCTCATTTTTGTTGAAAGAATTTCAGTCCTTTTGGTTAAAGACGGAGGCAGTTGCTACTGTAAGGGGTCCGGTCCCATCTAAAATGAACACATGTAACTTCCCAACTAAATCAGACAAGGAAAAGTTATGGCGAAGGGCTGGCTGATTATAGCCAGATGGCCAATGGGGCCCACGCGGAAGGTGAGTTACGCTTCCCTCTGCAGAGAGCGTGGGCTGAGAAAGGCGGCGTGTAGTTACTCTCGTGGAAATCGTCTCCCCGATGGCATGCCGGTTGGGCATGTAGGGGGGCAGGAAGGAAGGGACTTGGAGCAAACAGGGAGTGTGTAGGGTCAGGCCTCTGCTTCATAAGTCTTTCTATATTTGGTTTGACATTTTTGTGTCACTTGAGAGGGGCAGCAAAGTTTAGAAGAGTAACAAAAAAATATCTGTAGTTTTCCAGGGCTGCTGTAACAAAGCATTAAAAACAAGGTGGCTTAAAACAAGAGAAATGTATCGTCTCATAGTTCTGGAGGCCAGAGTCTGAAATCAAGGTGTCAGCAGGGCCACACTCCCTCTGAGGGCCTGAGGGAAGGCTCTGTTCCAGGACTCTTTCCTACCTTCTGGAAGTTCCTTGGCTCATGGCAGTGTAACTCCAATCTGCACATGGGGTTCTCGTTTGTGCCTGTCTCTGTTTCAAGATTTCCCCTTCTTATAAAGGGACTAGTCATATTGTATTAGGAGCTTACCCTATACCTGCATGACCTCATCTAACTAATTACATCTGCGACAACCCTATTTCCAAATAAAATCATATATGAATTTGGGGAGGGCACACAATTCAACTCACAACACCATGACACTATATACAGGATCCTGGCAGTTGTCATAAAAAGAGGGATCCTTGATGGGTCTTTGTGCTTCCCTCTTTGATTCGTGAAATAATTAAACTGGTCTTCTGGCCTAGGGCATGTTGAAATCATAACAGAGACATGAACTTGGATGGCATTAATTATAAATATTTTCAAAGGTACATTGTGTTTTTCAAAATAACACATATGTTTATCAAAATGCTCATCTTCTTACTTCAACATACCTACCATTTCCTTTAGTGTACTTCCAAATACTTCCTGAATAATTTTTCTCTAACCTGTTGAAATCCTTCAGGATGAATCAGTGGAAGAGATTAGCTCTATGGGAATTTTATAATTAGTAAGTGTATTTGGAATTGAGTTACCTTATTTTTCTTTGATACTTTGATCCTTGCTGAATCTCTGCATTTTTTAAAACTTGAGTAAAAATTATTTTAGTTGTTTAGTGTAAGACAGAGCATTTCAAAATTAATCCTGCATTGATGTAGCAGTTCAAGAGCTATTACCACACCGGATAGACTCCAACTCTCTGATTCTGTACAAGTTTTTTTTTTTTAAAATATATCTATATTGATTTCAGAGAGAGGAAAGGAGAAGGAAAGACAGAGACAGAAACATCAATGATGAGAGAGTCATTGATTGGCCGCCTCCTGCACCTCCCTGACTGGGGACTGAGCCCACAACCCGGGCATGTGCCCTGATGGGGAATCAAACCCCTATCGCCTGGATCCTAGGTCGACACTCAACAGCTGAGCCACGCCCAGCCGGGCTGTACAAGTTTTAATAGTACCAAGTTATTTTTATTCTGAAAAATGAACCCATCAAAGGTTTCCCCTAGCAAACATTCCTATTGTTAATTAACAATAGAATGTAGCACACAATAAAAGAAAAGTAGGGGCTGGGCAAACGGGTTGAACTGTTACTTTTTAAAGAAAATAGAACCTGAAAAGGAAGTGAATAAAACTTTTTTACTAAACCCCACAGCAAACACAGAGTTCTATATTTTACCTCCCTGACATAAGGAGTCTGAGAACCTTGATAGTCTCCAGATCACGTAACAGATGCAGTGATAACTCTAAGCCTTGGACATTTGGCACAGTTGAGGTTTTGTAACAAGGTATTTTGGCAGCAGACAGAAGACCCTAATTAGCACAGTATCCTTGTTAACCTTTGAAGTATTGTCTTTTTGGGTTCCATAAGGTTTCTTTTAAATAGATGCCTCATTTGTTTAGATCATTTCAGTTTTATGATTTGATGTCTTTCCAGCACTGGCTTCAAGGCCTTTCTTATTTACCCTCTAAATGAGCCTGGGAGAGAAGAAATGTAATTGCACTGTGGAAAGTCATTTGTTGTTCACAAACCTTTTCTGTCTCTCTTTTCATAAGAAACTATTTAATGTCTAAGGTTTTTCTTTCAGTAATATATATACTCAAGTACTGCCCATCAATTCCTTGTAAAATAAGATAGTATCTGATCATGTGGCCTGGACTTCCCTTTCCTGGTTTTTGCATAGTTGAGAGGTTGAGGGTTAGACAAAGGGAGAAGGCAGTGAAGAACTGTAGGTCCTGGAGAGGGCACGTGAGGGCTGGTCTGACCCGGGCTGTCCAAAGTTTGGAGGGTCCTCGGGTGACTTGCTACACTGGAAGTCCAAGGGGAGCCTGGCATCTACCTTCTTTAGATATAGACGTCAGGGATGGAGAGAGGAAGGCTTGAATTTTGCCAGGGCCTTTGCCCAGGGTGTTCACTTCACGTGGAGGTGAGACCAACAAAACTCCAAGTCAACTTGAACCACAGTGGGTGTCAGAGGGAAAGCAAGGAGTTCGTAGTTCTTAGGAATTCCAGCACTACTACAAGGGAGCTGCCAAGCTCGGGACCCTCACACTTGGCAATCAGCATGAGTGCTCTTGCCTTGTGTTGCCAGCTTGCCCAGGGGAGGCCTGAGCTGCAGGCCACTAAGTGACATGGTGCCATATATACTAATTTCCTCTCAACCATTGTTCTTTAGACGGCTAGCATTTCTGAAATTACTAAAACCTCACTGTCTGGAAACCATTACACACATTTTATTTTTACTTCTTTCTTCATTACAAAGATGAGAAAGCATATATATATTTGAAGGGTTTTACCTCCATGGCATTTTCTGCTTCTACCTCATTACGTAGTAATCGCAGAAAACAGATAAAAGAAGAAAGTGTCGAGAACAACAACAATATTGTTAGGCATTAGCCTTTACTGAGCGTTCCCTCTGTATCAGACATCAAGCAGAGCACTGTACATGCATTATTTTAGCCCTTCAATAGCTCAAGGGTACAGGTATGAGAGGCTAGGTGTCTGTTAGGTCATACGGTTCTAAGTATAGAGTGGGATTCAGTCCCAGGGCTGTCTGATTACAGAGTCAAGTTCTTAATAACTGTGCTCTATGGCTGCCATGCTTTGCCTCCCCTGTTCGGTTTAGAATATACAAAGAAGCATGGGAGGGAAATGAATGGTTATAAATCAACAAAGTAAATACAATGTGATTAGAAGGTGCCTACCTTCTTCTTGTTGGCTATGAATTGCTGTTTTCCAGAGTCCGAGGTTGTGACGGCTCATGATCATGGTTCCTGAGAGCGTGATGATTAGCACTGCTAAGTCTAGCCAGGAGAATGTAGTGAATGAAAGTGTGAGTGAGACCTTAGGCTGCTTTCTGGCTCATGAATCTTCCTGAGAAATGTAACCTCAAACACTTGGTCAGCTTCCTTCTGTGCATTCCCAGACTGACTCCACAGGACTCTTGGACAGAATGGACTGGCTCATTCTCATAGGCCCTCTAGCTATCTATCTGTGTGCTTTGCTCTGCACTAAAGCACCCACCACTGATTTTCTACCTGAAGCTCGGGGACATACCTGGACTCAGGCAATGACCTCTGACCCAGTCTGGCTAGAGGAACAAAACCAAACCTACGATTTGGGAGCCCAGTGCTGCGCAATACAAGATTGATTGGCCTCTCTATCACAAGTGGGAGATGAAACTTGGATGTTCTGAGATTAGTTGGACCTCTCTGTATTCTCTCAAAGAAAAGCAATTTTTATATGTGCTTTTTAGAAGCGTGCTTTCCTTAAACGGTAACATAAATATATACTTTTTAAATACAGAATTTAGAAAGGAAAAATACAAACCATAGTTCCCTTACCCAGAGACAAAAACCGCAACTTGTCTATTTACATCCATTCTTTTCTATTTTTACTAGAGGGGTGAGTGTGTGTGTATTTTATGTAACTAAATGTTAATATTTGTGCCATGTAACTGGGCCTTTAGTATATATTTGTTGAGTAAATTAAATAAAAACTAACATTTTAATTATATTACAAGAGCTATTTTTTCAGAGGAATTTTTAAATGAACAATTATAGTGCTATTCCCACAATGAGATATAAATTTTATAATAAAACCACTGACTTTGAATCCAAATGCCATCGTGAGAGTAATTTGGGACCAACAACTCCACACTATTAAAAGAATGTGGTCGGTTCAGTTGTGGTTTATTTGCTAGGACTTCTCTCATGTGGCAAGTATTTGGCCTGTTGATGGTGAGAATAACAATAATTGCTGACATTTATTGAGTGCTTAGTGTATGTCAGGAAAAAGTTCTAATTGCTCTCCATTTACTAACTCATTTAACACTCAAAACAGCACTAGGATTATCTACCTGTTCCAGAGGCCGAAACTAAAGTAGTTTTTCCGTGGTCGCACAGTCCATAAGTAGTGGAACTGCGACATAAATCCAGGCAGTTTGGGTGGAAAGCCTTTGAGTTTTACTACGACACTTAAACAGGGCCATCTCACAGTCTTATTATTCCATGATTTCCCTTTTTGAATTTTCCATTTTAATTTATCATCAGTCAACTTGAGTATACTTTCAAGCAATCGTTTTTATTAAGTATATGATGGGTGTACCTTTACAAGTCTGTATGTTACATTTGATATATTTTGACTGTGAGTAGCAGAAAACATGACTCAAGCTGGTTCAACCCAGCGGTTCTCAAATGTTAGCCTGCAGCAGAGCCATCTGAGGGGCTTCCTAAGGCAGCCCTGCCTCTCTGCACCCTTCTAGCTGTCACCTCCTCCGTGTGTCAGCCTAACCCGCAAACACCAGCAAGATGACTGCAGCCATTTTAAGCCTTGAAACTATGCACAAAAGTACCCAAGAAAAAAGACCTCAGCTCTTTCAGCAATTTCTGTAAGAAAAGGAAATTTCTTTACCAAAGCCTTCAGAAAGTTTCTTTGGGCCACGACCTAAGTTGGATCACCTCTTTCTTGAACAGACCCCAGTGGGCAGCACTATTTGCTGGTTGGCTTAGGCCTGTGCTCCTGAACAGTCGAGGAGCATGGCATGCCTCTAAAAGTTATCAAGGACTAACCTTGAAGTGCAGGAATTGTTGTTTTTAGATAAAGAGAATTTTGCTATATTACCTTCCTTCCCATTGTTTTGGTTCAAAGTACATTTTAAAAGACATTTTTTAAAGTCTCCTTTTAGGAGAAATCTTCAGAATCCATCTCTGGAAAATTGTAGGCTATAAAAGTTTACCTTCCTAAGTAAGCTAGTATTCTAAGTTTACGTATTAATAACCATATAACAGCATTTACAATGACAGAACAAGTGTATACATTTTTAAACAGTGCATTTAACACATAATATTGAACAAGATTTTTCTCCTAAATAGGTACATGTCTATATGCAAAGTCTAATGGTAGTAATGAGAGAATGTCACTAATTTATAGAGTACCTGAGATATGCCAGGAGCTGTACTTCACATGCATTATCTAATTCCATCTACTTGGCAACCCTAATAATTAGGTTATATTATTATCTACATTTTGCAGATAAGGATTATACTATACTATTCTGTGTCTATACTAAAGTATTATGTAATAATACATGTCTAACATAATTTAAATGAATACAAAAATGCATTTTTCTTGATAACTATATAATACATTCCCCTGTATAATACGTACTGCTCATTTGTTTCAGAAATTATCTTTATGAAGTAAACATATCAAAAGTAATAACTAAAATTAAGCAAGCTATATTGATGTATATGGTTGTTTTCATACCTGATTTAATTATGTGTTTATTATATATGAGATCATGTATAAAAATACACAGAGTATGTATATATTTATGTGTCTGTTGTATATAATACCAACATACAATAGGTACATAAATATATATACATTATCTGTGTAATATGTGTATATATATGGAGAGAAAGAGAGAGGGAGAGAGAGAGAAGATAATCTCCATGCAGCTCTTAATATAATGATGCCTGGCTCATATTAAGTACCCTATATGACTGTTAGCTTTTTTTGGTATTTTTATCTAATTCAGTGTAACAGATATTTATTGAGCAACTATTAGCTGTGAAACATTGTTCAAGGGAATGAGTCCATATTCAAATCACAAACATTAAACAGCCCCTTTAACATAGGATGTTCTCATTATACTCATTACAGAGGTGATTTCTCAAGCAAATTAGTCATGTAACTTGTTTCTCGATAAGAGCACGGGGAGTTAAGCGTGCCAAAATCAACAGTGTTTTTCAAAGGCTGCCAGGTTCTCTGTAACAAAGGCTGAGTAAGCCATGACTCACAATCGGGAAACTTCTATTTGAGGGCCTTATTATCTTTCCTCATATCTGGGGTGTGGGAAAGCCTGGTAGCAGTGGGCAGCAGGCAAGGGAGGAGTTCCGTTCTGTTCCCAGTGCTACAAAGTGAGTGAGATGCGTATAGTGAAAGTTGTCCTGGAGGATTCTTTTCTTATTCGAGGACGCCCCCAAGACTCGTCTTCAGGGGCCTAGACATATTCAGGACACTGGAGCTGTGTTAGAATTTATGATCTCCTCCAGTGTCTGTGGCTGACTCAGTCATCGTCCAGGAGTAAACCCGACTCTGTCTTGCATCTCGACTCTCTGGATTGCTTGCTGCTTCAGCCTGTGTTTGATTTATTTGTAGGGAATGGAGGGAGAGTGTTTTTAAGGTTCAATTTTGATCCTGCACATAGTGTAACTAAAAGAGAGTGGTTTTCCAGTTGCCCAGTTGGGGTTTAAATTCTGGCTGTCATGTACTTGTTCTGTGGCCTTTAGCAATGCCTTAATATTTGTATATTATAGCTTTCTGTCTTTTAAAGAGTGATATTATCTACCTAGTGGATATGTTGTGAAAAGTAGATTGCAAATGAAAAAGAGAGCCATCACAACTGGCACATACTAGGCTCTCAAAAAAAAAGTTAAATAATGTCCTATAGTTTTCAGTGTCTAGGTCCTTTACATACTTTGTTAAATTTATTCTTACATATTTTATTTTTTGTTGCAACTGCGGGAAAAATGTTTTTTTCATTTCTTTTTCTGAAATATCAGTATTAGTATATAAGAATGCAATGGATTTTTATACATTAATTTTGTATCCTACCATTTTACTGTATTTGTTTTATTGTTTCTAGTAGTGTGTGTGTGTGTGTGTGTGTGTGTGCATTCTTTAGGGTTTTCTATACAAAGAATCATGTTGTCTGCAAAAAGTGACAATTTTACTTCTTCATTCTCAATTTGAATGCCTTTTATTTCTTTATCTTGCTTGACTGCCCTGGGATAGAAAACTGAAAGCAACAACAGACAAGACAGACAACAACTCATAGACACAGACAAGAGAATGGTGGTTACCAGAGGGAAGGGGTAGGGGAGATAGTAAAGGGCAAAAGGGGTCAAATATATGGTGACAAAGGGATATTTGACTTTGGGTGGTAAACACACAATGCAATACACATGATGTATTATAGAATTGTACACCTGAAACCTATATAATTTTATTAACCAGTGTCACCTCAATAAATTTAATTTAAAAAAAAATTTTTTTTTAAAAACCAAGTGGGATGTTATGCTAACTGCCCATTACGTTTCAGAGAATCATATAACAATTTATATTTCAAAGACATTTTTTGAAAAGTGAAAGCATTATGCTTAATAATTAGCCCAGGACAGCAGACGAAACAAGGATTGTCCTCAGCAAATCTGAAGCTATACTCACTCTAATTATAATCATGTTGCTTTGTTGATGGAGCAAAAGGCAGGAGTCAGAGCTCCTTATCTCCTGGTGTCATAATTTTGCAATCATTCACATTTTTTATTGCTGTTGGCACGGGAGGCCAAGGTTTCTCTCTGACACTTCATGGTTATTTATCACTTGATCATAGACACAACACAGTTTGTGGTAAGTGGTTAAGTAGAAAAAGGAAAGCAGATGACCCAGTTTGTTTCTTCCCCTATTCTACTGACTTTCTCCCCTAAGCTGAAGAAAACCTAGTTCTACTTCTTGCCCAAGCAGCCAACACTACGCTCCAAACCCACAAGAATAACACCCACCTCCTACATCACAGAAGTGTCCTTAGGGTTTGTGGGTTAAGAGAAGGGAGAAGACCTTTCACAAATTTTTCTTTGCAATCCTATAATTTAAACTTGCCATGATCTGGAAGGCATTTTCTCCATCCTATTGCTGTTTAATACAAAACATACTTTGATGATGTACTTACTGGCATTCAAGACATCAACTAAATTTGGAGGCAGGAATGTGGTTATATGACCTGCTTTAAGTTCCTATTTGATATGGAAGAAATAGTCCCGCTATTCACCTGAGGAAACACACCTTTTTTAACTGAGGATAAAAAGGAGAAATGTGACCATTTTAAATGCTTTTACATTTTATAAAATTCCAATTTTTAAACATGAAAGATATATAATGCATAAAACATAAGCAAAAAATTATCTGACATTGCTTATTTTTTATTTTGAGGGCTGATTCTGAACTGTCTTAACTTTTGCTGTTAAATCTTGACATTCTAAGAAACCAAAGGCACTTTGAGCCTTGGTCCAAAAAATTGTCTAGGCTCTACCATCTACATGTTGGGAAAGAGATCTAAAAGGAGATAACTCCAGAACTTCATGCCAAAAAGATGGCACCTGGCAAATTTCTTGCTTATAAAAGTGTACCTTGGCACATTCTTTATTCATTCATAAGAATTATTTATGTTCTTACCAAGTGCTATGTTCAAAGCCAGATGCTAGAGATTCAAGCATGGTCACTGCCATTCCAGGCTTAGCCATCCCAAGTTTAAAGCCCATTGAGGCAGATAGCATCACTATGTATGATTTCTATAAAATGAAACCAGCATTAATGATAGAGGAAGCTAAAGACACCATGGACACCTAGAGAGAGGAAGGGAGCAGGAGAGAGTGATAGAAACATCAGTGATGAGAGAGGGTCATTGATCCGCTGCACACCTCCTGCTGGGCATGTGACCTGACTGGGAATAGAACAGCCATCTCCTGTATCATAGGTGGATGCTCAACCACTGAGCCATGCTGGCTGGGCAAAAATAGATTTCTAATGGACATATATGTGTAAAAGAGAGAGAGGGCTGCTCTTGCATTTCTCTGGCAAAAAACAAACAAACAAAACACAAAACCATTCTAAAGGGTTTTAGGAAATAGCATGGGATCACAGTCTAGCTTGTGATGATAAAATATAGAGTCTGATATAATGTTCTGGGTTAGAGTGTCGGTCAATGTCTAAATATAGTTTTAAAGCCAGATTCCAACTAAAAAAAAAAAAATCTCTTGATCTTCTCTGGATGTGAAGAGGAGTCGGGGCCTGACTATCTACTGTTATTACAGTTTCTTTGATTTTCCTTCCCTTCTTTGGTAATGCTCTATCCAGGACATGCTTCTCTGGTAGCATGCCAGGCATGAGCAGCTTGAAGACTGCCCTCATTTTATTCTTAGATAATATTCTCACACTCATATTATAGAAAAAGGAAGTTTTATGATAGGGGTAGTGGGAAAATAAAGTATCTGCTTACTCTAGCCATGAGCTATAATTAGAAAGGCCAGAAATACCCTAAGTCGTAATCCAACACTCATTTCTCTCAAGAATCTCATAAAACTTAATTAAGGAGTACAAAGGTCTTAATAAAAATTTTAAAATGTATACTGAAAATGAAACTGATGTTCTTATTTTCCTCTATGTGTTTCCAATCTGCATCACATCCACTTACGCATGCTGTCTCTTCATTAGAATGATGGTATATTAAATCTGAAAGAATCTCACAGAGAGCCTCTAACCTGGTCTCTCCCTCCTTTGGCCCCTGGCCCACTTTATAGATGAGAAAAGTGAGATGCAGGAATGACAGCACTTAGAACTTACATTTGCATGCTGCTATATGCTGAAATACAATGTTTGCATTCGAGGGAATAGCAATTGATTACATTGGTTAAGATACTAGGCTCTTGGAATTGACTGTCTAGGTTTGAATGCAGTCCCACACAAACCTTGAGTAAATTATTTAGCCACTTAGGAATTTCTCAGTTCCTTAGTTTCTGCATATCTGAAATCAGTTAATGATAATAGCCATTCATGAGTGCTGGTAGACAATTCTTCATAGGTTTCTCATGTTTCTGCCTGTCTTTGTTCTGGACTGACTACCTTTGTTCTGCACTGTTTTTTCAAAGATGTTTGTGTAGACAACAGGCATGAAAGATAGAGATAGTGTCTGCCCCCAGAGCAAAGGGCAGGATTCCTTACTGTCCAACAAAATGAAGGTAATGTCTCCCTCTGGAGCAAAAGTGAGGTGTGCTTACTGCCCATTACAAAACATTTGGATCCCCTAATCTCAGGATTCCTCTTCTGTAAATTGACCCACTAAGTGTATAAGCATCACCTGGCTCTCAGAGAACTGGTACAAATGCTGATACTCTGGCTGGTAATACTGACGTAAGTAATAAAAATCTTTGCCTCTGACCCAGGAGTCTTATGTCTTTTGCCAGTATCCATAAAATTGTGTCAGGCTAGTACATTTGCTTCCAAGTAGAGTAGAATCTCAGACCCTTCACAGTTCTTGACAACAGATTTCTTTAAGAACCAAGTAAAGCAAATAAACATAAAGAGCTAGGAAGAGTGTCTGGCATGTAAAGACTAAAGATTGAGTAAATGTTGGTTGTTAACATTGTTAAATAATTATACTTGCCAAATGCACATGGTTTATTAGTGGCAAAGCCAGAACTAGAACAACAGATCTGTAAAAACTCAGTCTAATATTCTTTTTATCTCTCCATTCTACCAACTCCCCCCACCCCAACATTATATTTTCTGTACAATCAATGTTGAAAATTATGTAATTTAAGAAGAAGGATTAAGAATTTTATACCAATTTATTTGACAAACATGTTAAAATTATTATGAGAGAGACAATAAAGCATTAAAATATTATTTTGAGAAAAGAGTGGCCAAAACCATGGCAAGCTATGATACAGAGGGAAAAAATTAATTTGCTCAGAAATACTTTATGAGCAAAATTTGTAAATTTTAAAATTTCCTAATGCCAATCAACAGTTTAATATGACTAATTTTATCACCCCCAAATCCACTACTACTTTTTATTAAAGGCTCAAAGTAAATGTCTAAAATGTATATGTCACAGATAGAATTTCTGAAAACAATAGCTCGCTAGTACTAATGGCTGGATTTTGAAATATTTTCCCTAAGACATTTTCTACAAGTCATGGTTTAAGATTTGGTAACTGTATTACCACAGGAATGAAAACAACTAATATTAATCAAATAATTGCCTTATGTCTGACCCATACTTAGCATTTTGCATGTTTTCTTTCATCAAGTCCTCACAATAATCCTATGGAGTAGAAATTATTAGTAACTTTATTTATTGATGAGAAAATGGTGCATAAAGAAAGTAGCTTACCTAAGTTCCACAGCTAGTAAGATCTAATAAAACAAAGTGAACTAAAATCTGAATACTGTTTCCTGTTCCATTAAGTCCTAGATACACTGCCGTAGATCTTTGGTTGGATTTATCAAGTAAATGAATACAGTGAGATGAAATGCTAAAATTAAGAAACTAGACTTTTCACCAAACAGAAAAAACAGTTTAATAGTAGTTATTATAGAGTAATAATTACAAATCACAAATCAGCCCTACCCCTTCAATAAGCTACTCATGGACAGCCTGGTTCTAACTATGTGCTCTTGGATAAAATGTAGAATTCTTGGAGAAATATAATTATCTAGCCCTAGCCGGTTTGGCTCAGTGGCTGGAGCGCTGGCCGCGTTCCATTCCAACCAAAGGCATCTACCTCGGTTGCAGGCTCCATCTCCAGCCCCAGTTGGGGTACATTCGGGAGGCAACCAATTGATGTGTCTCTCTCACATTGATGTTTCTCCCTCTCTCCCTTCCCCTCTCTCTGAAAAACAATGGAAAAAATGTTCTCCTGTGAGGATTAAAAAAAGAAAAGAAAGAAATATAATCATCTAATTTAATCTTAACAGAAACACAATTTTATAAATCAATCAATTTTCTTCCGGAGACCCTTGAAGATAATGTTGTAAATACAAATATTACATGAATACAATAAACTTTTATAAAATTTTTTATTTCTCTCACTCTAACTCTCCTTGCTTCACTACTCACACACTTGAACAGCATGTTTTCAATTGTGAAAAGATTAAGATTAATGTGTCCTGTGACTAATGTCTAAATTACATTGTTTCTAGAAAACTCAAAGTTTTCTCCAGTATTGGCAACTTATTTTTAGTTATTTCTCTTTCTGATTTGCTTAGTTCATCAGCTCTTTAAAAACACTGTGAGTCTTCTATCCTATTTCCAGAGCTCTGTTTTCTATCTTTACATCTGTCAAACATAGTAGCTCCAAGTAAAAAAAAAAAAAAAAATCACCTGTTCTTTTTCTTTTCTACAGTACACTTTATACTTTTGAAAATCAGCATGACCTTTTTCATTTTTGATCAACACTTGCTATAACAGCTTCCCTGAAGCAAAAAGAAGTAACTAAAGCAGGCAACATGCTGAATGATTAAGGTATGGGGACTAAATTTAGCCTGATGCCCAGCTGGGGTCCTTGGACACCTACTTTACGTAATTTTAGGTAATTTTTATGTAATTTCAGGGTTTTTGAAACCCTGCACCTCTCCAGATCTTTTGAACAACATTGATTTGCCATGATCCTGGTTTATCATCAGTTTAGAGAGGCAGAGCCTTGATGTTAGTTCACCGCTGGTGGAACACCATAACCATGGAAGATTATTGCTAGAACTACATATTAACTTGGGCTATGAGGACAGGATATTTCACTATGTAGCAAGAAAACAGAACTGAAGATATGTCAGGGTTGAGATCTCTACAGTAGCAGAACATAGGAGGGCTTCATGCTAGAGACGCCTAGAGTTCTGCAGGGTATAGGAACTTGAAAGGTGTTTTTTGTCTCCCTATGTGTCCATCAATGAAGCAAGCACTCAGAGAATGATAAAAATGGTAAGATGTAGACTCTGCTTTTATTTATTTGTTATTATTATGTTTATGGATTTTAGAGAGGGAGGAAGGGAGAGAAAAACATCAATTGGTTGCTGAACCAACAATGGGAATCAAACCTGCCACCTCTACCACCTTTTGGTGTACTGGACAAGGCTCCAACCAGCCAGGGCTAGACTCTGCCTTTAAAGCATTTCCTATCTAGTTGGGGAGATTAAACCCACACGATCTAGGTTGAACATTATATATAATTATTATATTATGTTGTATAGACAAGACTGTTAAGAGTTCAGAGAAAAACACTAAATACTTCAAGATTACTAACAGCATTCTCTAGAGATAGTGAGGAATTAAAGAGGAGAAGGAGAGTGAAGAGTCAAGAGAATTGTTAAAGAAGAAAATAGTGATGTATTGGCAGAACACTCCACTGAGAGAGGGGTTGCATGGAACCAATTCCCAGAAGATTAGGCAAAAGCACTTTTTAGTACAATGTGGCTTTGAGTTGGGAACATCTTAGAAGGGAGACTTGGATTCCCTGTGTGGCCATGATGCCTACAAAACTCTGTAATTCAGTTTCCATATTTGTAAAAACAAATTAAATGGATTTGCTTGTTACCCTCCTATTTTAAAATGTGTTTAGTTCTATTGGGTTAGTTCCAGCAGGCATTATCTAAAAGCAAATTGGTAGTTACAAAACAGTCACAGGGATATAAAATACAGCATAGGGAATATAGTCATTAATTTTGTAATAACTATGGTGCCAGGTGGATAATAAACTTATCAGGGGAATCACTACATAAATTATATAAGTGTCTAACCACTAGGGTGTACACCTTGAACTAATATAATACTGAATGTCAACTGTGATTGAGAATAAATAAATAATAGAAAAAATAAATTACATATTAAGTGCCAATTTTGGCATGGCGTTGAGGACTGAATTAATAGAATCCCAAAAACCCTGCCCTTGGCCTATAAGAAAATACAGTAACCTAAGGAAACACTGGTAGTGGAATAACATCAGCACATCCTTTGTTAAATAACTGGAAAGGAGTGGCCTATGCTGAAACACCCGTGTTTTCGGTGACTTTGTCTTTGTTCCTTCCTCTTCTTAAAGTCATTTCTTCTCAAACTTCCTGAGGGAATCTTGGCAGAAAATTCAGCAAGGTATAACTAAGAGGTAGTAAAAGAGTGGCATTTAGGACCTGGCTGGTGTGGCTCAGTTGGTTGAGCTTTGTCCTGTGCACTGAGATTACCAACTTGATTCCGGGTCAGGGCACCTGCCCAGGCTGTGGGCTCCATCCCCAGTAGGGGACATGCAGGAGGCAGCAGATGCATGTTTCTCTCTCTCCCTCTCTTTTTCTAAAATCAATAAAAACATTAAATTTTTTTTTTCTGACAAAAAAAAAAGTGTGGTATTTAGGGATGTGGGAAGGCTTGAGTTTGGCTTCTTTGAATCCTGAAGAGATACTGCTTTGAATGGCTAATTTGGACCCTCTGGGTTCTTTATAATGTTCCAAATAATTATGTATAATCACCCTAACAATCAGGAGATAGTCAATAAAAGTAATTACATGAAAAAAAAAAGAGAGATATTGCTTTAAGGAGTAAAGGCCAACTCTGTTCCTGGAGACTTTCCTGGATAACTGCATTTATGTTACAATAGGACCAGGGTTTTCAATGTGAAATAACTCAATTGGTTAGAAGAAATAAGGAGATTCAGGGAGTTTTAACGCATTCCCAACACTTCAAACAGTCTTATTTCTCTCTCAGAGAAGTCATTGACAACATTGTCATATAGAGGAATTCACTGTTACTTAATGAAAGAAAATAGTCTCAAATTATGGAATAAAAATTACAAAAGCCAAAGCCTGCTCCTCTCCATTTTGACCTTTTATTTTGCTATTTAATGTAGAATTTTGGATAACCTCTGGATTGAGTGCAATGAAGAATCCTCCAGTGTAGTGAAATCTACAGCAAGAGCAGACTTGACTTGGAAGTTACTTGTTGGCTTATAGGGAGTCATCCACAAATTTGACTTTGGAAGTAAATGAGGCATGATGTTATTACTTGTTGTATTTGTTATCTGGGTTTTTATTAATGAAAACTGATGTTAAATATGAGTCTCTTTAATATAAAAGCTATAGTATTAATACAATTAACTGGGACTTGGAATTTTATGAAAGCAAATACCCTTTTGCCAGTTCTTGCTTTGAATCAGTGTATCTATTTAATGCTTACTTGAGAATTTAGGATTTTGTTCACTATTGTTCTTAGGGTACTTTGAAGAACATGTCAGATGCATCCATGAAAAGTATTAACATAGTTAATACCTTGGCTGTTTTGTGAATACTTATGTTTTTCATGGAGATGCAAGCTTGTTTGAAATTTATTTTTACCATTTTATTTTCTTAAATGGCGATTTCTGTATGGAATTGTATGCGATTACAAAGATCAGAGAAGCATATGGAGGGAGAAGGGTGCCCCAGCGAAGTGTGGGAAGAAAGTCAGCAGGTGTTTTCTCTAGACATTGAAGAGATGACGTGCTAGATAGTTCCTGGGACATGGCTACAGCTTTGATGTATTGTTTTTGGTTAATGAAATGGCTGTCCTTAACAGTCAGAAATAACATAGGATGTGAAAAGTCAATAAGTCTGAAAGAGCAGCTTGTACTGTATTTAATGTTCTTTCTCTGACAGCTGCTACCTCCCCCCCCCCCCCCCCCCGGCCCTGGCCTGTTTTCTAAAGGCTTCCAGTTAGTATGATGAAGCATCAGAGGAGGGAGTAATGGGGTTTCTGAGCATGGAAAAGAGAAAAGAAAGATGAGATCTGAAACGGGGTGGGGCTCAGAGTTGGAAGCAAGAGTGTACTTTGTCAGTTAACTACTTGAGGAAAGTAGTATAATCTGTGGGACTGAAAAAATATATATATAGGAAAATTAGAACTGAAATTTAGGGATTTGGATCCAAATTGTACACACCATTGTCCTCTCCAAGATCAGTGCTGTGTTCCCAGCTCACGGCCAGGAAGGGGGTCCTGAGAGCTTCCAATCATTACTCACCTTGGGGCAGCTGGAACTCAGGAGACAAGGCAGGGACTGTCTCCTGATCCTGAATATCCCCAAACTCTTTGTGCACTTCGATTTTTCCATTCCCTGTAGGGCGGAGGGGCCATTTCTGTGGTAAGATTAGCTGTTCTAGGATAGCCAGGAATTGCTAATTACTGTTAGACACTATCATTAAAACCTAATAAGGAATTCCTTTGGTCAGAGCTTTTGGAAAACCAGAGTCTAATGCCAGCTTCATAACTAATGGGATATGTGAAATGTTGGATAACAGCCTATGTGTGTCTCGAGAGCCTCTCTTAATAAATCAGTCAATCTCTACCAATGCCCTGCTGTCAAGATTAAATGAGACCAAATATATACAACACTTTGAGAGGAATAAGAACCCAGATGTGTATCTGAGCTGTAGAATTTATGTTATGCTTAGCATGGAAAGAGCCTCAGCCAGTGTGCCTCTGTATAAACTGTGAAGCACGTCCTATGGAGGAAGTAAACCGTAGGCTTGGCCTGTTTATTTGTGGGAGGTACAGGGGAGGGAGAAAGGGTACAGGAAATGGGGAAGGGACCACGTACAGTGAAATGACAGTGAAGAAAACCAACGTTTCTTCCTATGGGAGTCTCTTAAACATGACATCAGATTATATTTCCATTGTCTACATTAAAAGAAAATGGATCTTTAAGGGGAACTTTCTTCCTTAGGGCATAGTTATTTGCATCAATGTCTCTTCTCCCTTATTCACTTATGAACTCCTTGAGGATAGAAACCACGTCTCATATTTTCTGCTTGTATAAGATAGAGCATGGAGCTTTGCATGGAGAGTCAAAAAACATCTGGTGAGTGAACACTATCTGTTGATTTTCCAGCTGTTCTATGGAAATAAAGTTCTTCTCACACATTATTTATGATAGCTGTGGCAGCCAATAATAAAAGAGACTAGGTAGGTGTTTCAGAGGGGCATGACTTTCGTTTCCAAAGAGACTCTTTGAAAGACAAAAAATTTTAATAAGTGTCTAAAATCATCATTTCTATCTGGCCATTAAGCAAGTTTCTGAGAATTAAAAAAACAAACAAGTATTCGCAAGTGTATGTTTCTCAAAAGTGGTTTCATCCACTGCAGGGAACAGAATGCCAGTTTTAAGAAATGCGTTTGAGAGACAGCCTGTTATGTAATTATATTTGTAAAATTGTATCTCCTAGCTCAGGGAGAACTGTTGAAAGAAACGCAGCTGCTTTATTTATCTAGAATATCAGTGTCATTATTTTTATGGGCTGCTTTTGAGAAACACTAATTTGTGAAAAATAAAAAAGCATCCCAGAAGGCAAATTTGACAGTTTAAATTCTCATGCCCAAAGTGTTCTGAGGATCACAATTAATTGAAAGATAATGAAAGGCTAAATGCAGCTTTGTTTAACTTCTTCACAGAGCCAGTGAAGTGACTTTGAAGTAAATTTTCAGAATCCGAAAGTATACCAAACACTGGCTGATTGAGAACTCGCGAAATGCTGGTGGGCATCCCAACGGTGTTCTAGTATGATTTTAACTGATTCTAAACTGTCAGAATAAGCAAAAAATCCCTTCTCACAGTGAAAAAACATGTACTTGTATGTGGCATTCCATTTTATTGCCTCAAAAGGGATGCCAATGAAAAACTGCCAATCTGGCCCTTTTAAAGAAATCAAAACTTAATCTTGTCACACTTGATCATTTTTGGTAGGCTTAAAAACCAAATTAATTTGTGGGCAAACCTTAAGAAGTGGGATCTGTCATTTACACTGTGGAGGAGTTTCAAGAACAAAAATGCAGCCGTAGTTAAAATCAAGGAAAAACTGAACTTGAGGAGTTGGATTCCGTTACACTACCAGGATAATTTATTTTTAAGGGCTTTTGGTATTTTGGACTTTTCGCTTGTTATTATTGGCCCTCGCCTTTCACCCCAGTGGTACCATTAAAAAAAAGATATAGCACTTTCTTTGGAGACATTTAACTTTGGAGAGAAATTGAAGATCAATTATCTTATGTGGATCAAGACAGTGACAGGGAGAAAGTTAATAGTAGTAAAAATATTGTCAGTAGGAAACAATTGGAAGAAACCAGTTTGAATCTGAGAAGTGTCTCTGGGTATAGGCCTTGCTAAAGCCGTGGAACTATTTCCAGTGGCAGAAGGTGAGGACCCACAAGGCCACCACCTGGCAGGTGGTGGCACTGGGATGCGGGGGCACGGAGTCTTGGTCTACTCTTAAGAGTGTCTGTGCAGGAGAATTTCATAACTCAGACTATTCACTTTCCTGAAGGAAATGACCACTGATAGTGCCTTACGAAAAGAAGGTGATGAAAAATCATAAGCTCAGTGAATGAGTAGGTGAAGGAACGGTGATATCCACCCCTCCCCCCTGGAAATTCCATTCTCTTCTATTGGGACAATTTTATATAGTCAGTCTAGGTGTAGAATGCAATTTAAATGTATTTATTGACTTTCTGCACGCTCTCTCATATAGTCTGGGAATTCTTTCAGTGTGGATGACATTTTAAAAGGAAATCACTGAGTTATAAATGGCAGATTTATAAACAGGATTTTACAAATATTAATAATTGTAATAACTGTGATTTGAATACTTGTAAGTTTCATATTCTGTTATACCTTGTACATGTGTAATTTTGCTCACAAAGAACCAATGAGGTCAGTATTAACACCCCCATTTTATACAGGAAACAGGCTCAGAATGTTAAGTCACATTTTCAACATGGCACAGCTAGTAAGGGGCTCGGCAGGGGCTCTGAGTAAGAGACACTTATGGAGTCTGATTCCAAGGCACACCTTAACCTCTAATTTGTCTTACAAACACAATCCATGAACACAGTCAATAAACTTTTTTGAGACACAAACCCATTTCAGAATATAGATCCCCTCCTGAGACTAACTGTACATGTGGACATTGCTATATAATTTCCGGGGTATGCAGACATACATGCTGCCAACCCCCATCCACATTATGAATTCCATGTTTAATCACATAAATACCAGACTTAAGAAGCCAGAAAATCTATATAATCCTGTAAAGAATTGGAAAGAAATATAAAAATTGCAATAAAAATATCTTCTAAAGGGCTCACCACAGAAATAAACAAATATATGCCAGGCACTGTTTTGGGTGTTTGTGATACACCAGGAACAAAAGGGAAAAGAAGGACAAACATCACAGTGCTCAAGGGGCTTTTATTCTGGTGGGAGGATACAGGTTTATCAGAAGTGCTCTTGAGAGCAATATCTGTGAAGGAGCAAGGGAAGTGAAACTCAGAAGAGGGAGAAGTTGAAATGAGATACGGTTGAAACTGATAGCCTCAGCCAATACTATAGAGATCTCTCAGGACAGATGATCCTACAAAGATGTCCCACATTAAGGAACATACCCCACAACAATCAATCATTGGTTATGGCTGTGCCCAGGAATTGGAGGAGAGACTCGGGCAAGGAAGCTTCCTTCAGCTGAGGGCAATTCCCAGAGTGGGACCCAAATATGAGCCATCAGCCTCCATCACTCCTGGGATCTGAAAGCATGAAGTCTTCACCATGAAGGGAACCTGGGAGTTGTCCAAATGAAGTCACTATAATCAACCTTGTACAGTTCAGTTCTGCTTGTTTCATATAGTGTATTCCATCCACAAGGGAACAAGTCCTCCAGGACCGTAGGCCTCCTTTCCTGGGAAAGCTTTAAGAGGAAGTTTAGTGGGACAAGCTGAAGTATCAATCGCCTTCTCCCTACGCTCCCCCCTGCCCTTACAGTTATTCTCTAGGCTGCACTTGATATTTATAGTTTCATATATTAGTCCCATCTACTAGATTTCACTCACCCTTGACCACCATGCCAACTGATCGCTACAACTTGCCTGGTGCCATGACCCACGTCCCTATTCCTGAGGATGTCTGAACCCCTAGTTACTGTGCCCTTCTCAGAATGTGGCTTCTGCATGTGTCACTTACCATCAGAATTGGTCAGGGGAATATCAACAGCACCCTTCCCCCCTCCCTCTTCCCCAGCAGATTATCTGGTTGCCAAGCATATTTTTCCCTATTTCTGCTATGTAACAGCAACCCACTTTCTCCTTATGATCAGAGTCAATTACCCCTGCCAGGATTGTAAATCCCTTTTTGGCCTACTGGATCCCTGGCCAAAGAATCTAAAGTAACCACGTGGCAATCATAGCTAAAGTTTAATAGGTCTCTTGTGGAAGCATCTTTCCTCTCAGAATCACAGCCATTAGACCTACTGAACCTAGAGTTATGGGGTGGGAAGGGCAAATTTCCGAAAGTCACTGGGAGTGATAATAAGCTTTGTCACTTCTTGCAACCAGATCACTGCTCAGTTCCCGGGCCTGTGTATTCTCCCTTGGGGAACACCTTGGTGAGAGGCGGGTCATGTCAGGCCCACGCACAACCTATGTCCCTGACTCCGTAGCTTCTCCTCTGCATAAACACTTTGTGCAACATTGGGGTGACTTTTGACAAAGACTGGCTATGGTCAACTGGCCACATTATTCTATATGTCATTTGGTGCCCTTTCAATAGTAGATTCTTTCTGGTGGGCATTATGACATGAATCAAAGATATTCACACTTCATACCCATGTTTATGTGTCAGTTCACATGTCTCTTCCTCAGACATCTTTGTCTCACCCTTGTACCTTTTCTCCTAAGCCCCTGACCAATAAGCCAAACCATTTATCATTGCTAAAAAGTCCATATATAATCTTATATCAATGTTCTTCTCTTTTGACACAAAATAGATGATCATGCACAGCACCCAAACCTCTGCCAGTGGGGTATATTGCCCCTCACTGCTGTCTTTCAAGGCCACCCCTAAGCAAGGCCATTGTATGAGAGTCCAAATAATATATCTGTTATTTACTGTTGTGTAACAAACCACCCCAAAGTAAGTTGTTTTAAAACAACAACAGTTAATTATTTCTTAAAGAGAGATGACAAACATAGCCAAGAATGAAGACCAATGAAATGGAATGAAGGTGAAAGCCATAAAATGAGATTGTTACAATAGTGATTGTAATATTACCACCAATAAACAATGGCAGGATGTGAGATAAAGGGACTGTGAGCTAAACAATAAGGTTTTAAATAAATAGGAGATAAACTATTAAATTTCTATGCTTTCTACTGCTCAAAATCAGAATTCCTTACCTTGGTCTTCAGACCTCTCCCCACTCTGGACTCCATTTGCCTGTTAAATATTCTCCTCTGGCTACAACTTTTAAAGATCCTATCAGAAACTACTGCGAGAAAATGTTCTTCTATTTACTGCCTCCATGTTATTATTTCAGTCTGCAATTTCCCTCCCACCCCATCACACTCCAGCCCTCTGCGAAATACTTAATTACTTCTTATGATCCAACTCAAATTATTTTTGGAAGTGAGGACTTAAATAAGCAAACAAATTGAGTCTCCATGAGAAAACTCCTGTCGAGAACAGATCTTTCCTTCCCTGAATGCACTGAAACTCTTCCTGGCAGGGCCCACATCTTACTGATCTTTACACTGCTGCACAGAGCACATATGGGTGCCTTAGCTCCTATACTGAGGCCACACGGTGTTGTCTTTTGGAGTCATTTATCATTTCTATAATTTAAAATCTCCTCCAAGTCAGAGACCATGTCACCATCTTGATTTTCATAGCATCTAGAAAAGTGCCTTAATATCAAGTTCCTATCATAATAAGTTAATTGGTTAAGGAAATTGCTACTTATTCAGGACACATGAGAAGCAAAGCTGATCTGTGATGTAATTACAAGAACAGCCTCAGTCAATCCCATGAGGATCTCTGAAGGTGAAGTGGCCCTTTAGAGACATCTTGAATGGGGGAAAGAGGGATAAACCTTGAGCCAAGGTCAATTCCTGAAGAAGGGCACAGATGTGAGACATCAGCACACAAAATTCCAGGCAACTAGGAGACTGACTTGACTAATTCTAAAGGGGATCTGGATAGCACATGATAGCATCAAATGCAGCATCCCCGAGAGGGAAAATGCAGTCTCTCGCTCACCTTCTATAAAAATTCTGTTCCTGAGGTATATGGGTGAAAAGACAAAATGGATTTACTTTTAGCACACAAGCCTTGAACTCCTCCTCTAAGCCCCCAAACTCCTTTTTTCTCTTTGAGGATTTGAATTGGCACCTGAGGTATTTATTTCTGCTTCTGCCCTGTCTCTTGGATACTGGAAAAGTTTCACACACACACACACACACACACACACACACACACACACACACACACACACAGTGCTGGTCACCCACATCAACACAGCCACTGGCCCAGCCTCATCAGGCAGAGTCTCCCTGCATCAGCAGACATCTCCGTGCCTGTGGCTTTCTGGGGCCTATACCGTTGACCCTAGCTTGAAGATCACAGCATGAGAGAATCTGACCCTGAGAAAAAAGCCTCACTACTATCCTCTGTCTCTTCCACTCTCAGAACCAAGGCTTACTTCTGAGTTAATGACGCCTGCATATAGGCATATCTCAGAGATACTGCAGGTTCGGTTCCAGACTACCGCAATAAAGTGAGAATCGCAATTAAGCGGGTCATACACTTTTTCACTGGTGGAGGGTCTTGCCTTAAGGTTGCAAACAACGCAACCTCTGTGAAATTCAATAAAGTGAAGTTCAACAAAACAAGGTATGTCTGCGTAAGGAAGGAACATCAACATCTTTTCAGACCTTACATGCATGATCTCTGCCTCCTACGAGAAGGAGCTGGAATATCTATTGGGCAAGTTTGCTTGCAAGGGTGGCTTGTCTCCTTGATTCCCCCTTGTTTTCTGATTTTAATTTCTGGATGGCTAAGGAAAGTCTCCCATAACAAGTGTTGTTTTCTAGAAAGCACCCACCTTTCTATAACTAAATTTTAAAGGGAGAGGGGAGAAAGATACTTTCCTTTCACCAGGCAACCCAATGCATTGCATATACACCATATAAATGAGGAGCTCCTAAGTTAAAGGTGGTTTGTGATGGCCCCAGCTGTTGTGAGATCAGACTTCAACATACACTAAAGGTAAATGAATGGACACAGCCTCTCACCAGGGCTCCCACTTTTGCTGGGTTTCAGATCAGAGATGGATGTTGGAGACCACTCCCTGTGACCTTATTTACACGAAAGTTGATTTATTAGGAAGGCTGTTAAACCCACATGATCAACCATATCTCCCCAAATCTCAATTAAGGCTTCCAGTTCAACTCTGCCATTTGGTTGCGTTCCATAAAGACAACTGTTACCTCTCTCTTTTCTCTTCTTAACTAAAGCTTTGCTAAGAAGGAGAATTTAGATCTCCCATGAATTCAAAAGCTTCTCGAATAATGCCTTATTGTGTGTTGCTCTTGTAATAACATGCTTTAACCAAATCTGATTTTCCAAATTGTTCAATAGCACCTTGTTATTTGGCTCATTGCAAAAGACTGTCTAGTGTTAACACATTTCCAGGGAACTTTTCTCCTTCCTGTTGCTGCATGGTGGGGGCCTGGATGTGCGAGTTCCAGCAACTCTCCTCCATTATCAGGTATGCTTTCTGATGCTGTCAAGTATTTCATCACAGAGATGAAGTTCTGGCAGGACTGAGGTCATGTGTACCTACTAATGCCAAGCCCGCACACTTTAATCTCCCTCACATCTCTGCCTCTAAAACTTGCCATGACTGCCACACAGCATGCTCTCTTCAAATTCAAAATCCTTCCGTCTGTTCCCTGAAATTAATACTTAGCAACCTCTACTGAAGGTTCCAGCTTGCCTGATAAGTGCTTCAACAGTAGATGGTCTGCATCTGAGGGGCTCTGTCTCAACAAATGGAGCTTGCTAGGGGCCTTTGGTCAGGCAAAATCACAATGGCCATGTACATACCTCCCCTTCCATAGACAATGTTATACTTTAGAGTCTAGGTAAACCTCTAAAAAAAACAACCACCCTTCACCTGCAACTTGGGATGGTTTTGGCTTATTACATAAGCCAAAATACCTTGCTTTTTGCTTAAAATATTCAATCTTGAATAGTGTGTCTCTCTGCAAAAACTAAAAAGTTGGCCTCAGAGTAGATCTCTAATTTGGATTCCCTATGAGACTGTTGAAAATCTATTCCTTTAAGATTCTTAGAAGGGCTATTGTTCAATTGAAGATAGATGGTCTATGGGGCACATCCTGAAAATCCATAGAAGGATTTTTGAAAAGATCACCCTAAGTCTTTTGATGTCTTAAAAAGTGGTTTTGCAGTCATACATTTTGCTTCATATTTACTCTAAATTCCCTTTATCTTCTTTCATATTAATTCTAACATTACCCTAAATATTTACCCTTCATATCTACCTGTTTCCTAACAGCACCCTGGATTTGATCTTTGCTCTGAGGTTCTTCCTTAGTTTTGAGATTCTTCCAAATCTTATTTTCAAACAAGGGCCATTGTTACTTGTTCTACATTCTCCTTGGAATTGAAATAATTTCTTCTTTAGCTCAAAGCTCTTTATCTTCATTTTATCACATGCAACTAAAAGAAATTAGTTGTCACTTTCAACAGTTAGCCTAAAAATATCCTTAGCCAGATCACTACATTCATAGGTACATTTCTATTTTCTGCAGGTGATGATTTTCCCAAACTTTCCACCACTATATATCTAAGATCTTCTGTCTTCTAGTCCCCAGTAACATTTCACTTACTCTCCTTCAGGCCTTCACTTACAGCCACTTTGAGACTCATTGGTCCTGGTAACATCCTACATCCAGGTAACAAAATCTGTTACTCTTGCTACATAGCAACTCACCTAAAATCTTCCGGTATGAAACAACATACATTTTGTTTTGCTCATGATTTTGTCTGACAGTAATTTGGAGCAGGGCTCAGCTGAATAGATCCTACCTGAAGTCCCTCATGTAGATGTTGTCAAATGTTGGACAGGACTACAGTCGTATGAGTCTCGACTAGGCTGGATGTAGAGAAGGCTCACTCTCATGGCTGGCAGTTGATGCTACCTGTCAAGTGGGAGCTCAGCTCAACTGTCAACCAGAGCATATAGAGGTGGCTCCTACATATAGCTTAGCTTCTTCACGTCTTGGTGACTTTGTATGGTTGGACTTCTTACATGGAAACTCAGGACCCCAAGTGTTCGTGTTCTCATGAGCCAGGTGAAAGCTGCATCACCTTTTATGACTTAGCCTCAGAGATCACATCATATTAATTCTCCTGTACTCTAGTAGTCGAAGTAGTTACAAACCCACCCAGATTCAAAGTGAGGGAATGTATACTCACCTCTCAATGTGAAGAGTGCCTAAGAAGTTTGCAACCATTTATAAAAACCCACAACAAGGGGCCTTGCTCTCTTGCTTTCTCTTGTATCACCATCCTCTATGATAATGCCAGACAGAGAGGGTGCTCTATCAGGGCCAGTGGAAGTCACAGAGCTGAATAGGGAAAGAAAAGGGATTCTGTGGGTGACCTTAAAACGAATGAGGCAACGTTGAGGTCTTTATCCCTGGGATCTTCAAGAAGAGAAGAAACACCACTATTGGCTACTTTGGGTAATGTAAGCACTTATTTGTCTAATAGCAAAGGGCTGACCTTTGTGTACTTTTTTAAAATCTTTTTCATTTTTTGAATATTCTAGGCCCAAGGAAAATTCATACATTACCAGAGTTCTTATTTGTATTTTTGAACAACTGTCAGGTTCCTATACTCCAAAAATATGTAGAGTTATGATAACCTCATAGCAGTCTCACGAAAGATGGCAAGCAAGTGACCTGGAAGAACTGTGGATGCACGCTCTCCCAGTGCTCTACTCCCTGGAGCAATTTTGGCCACACAGGCATCCAGCTAAATGTCGTTTTCTGTTCCATGTTAGTTTGGGTATAGAGTAGAGTGTTTTCACTTTCTCGTGCCACAGGATACAGAGAAATTCCTCGTGTGGGTGGGAGGAGCTGTAGGAATATTATATACCAAGACCAAATGCCGAGACTGGGAGCTAGGATGAAATTCAGTAAATGACATTCTCACACATCACACAACATTACAAACAGGATAAAAAAGCCTTACAAACTTTGGTTGTTCTCCCTTAGCACCCCCACCTAACAAGTTACCATATTTATAAGTGGAAATATCTTCTGAGAAATGTCAGGCATCTTGTTTGAGTCCCGTGAAACAAAACCATTTCTGAGATGCATGTAGAGTGATGC
The DNA here is from genome assembly GCF_964146895.1 of Miniopterus schreibersii. Lineage (NCBI taxonomy): Eukaryota > Metazoa > Chordata > Mammalia > Chiroptera > Miniopteridae > Miniopterus > Miniopterus schreibersii. Next base: position 35,282,745 of record NC_138108.1, on the reverse strand, counting down.
CAAGAAGTCCATCTGCCAGCCAGAGCCTCATCCTTTAAATACCTTGTTATGGTAGCAGAAAAGAACACAATGAGTTTTGTTTAGAGTGTCAGTCTTCCATCTCTGGGCTAAAAGGATTAGGTCTAAATTGTACATCATTACATAAGACTGCATGAAAATGTTTCTTTTGTCCTTAAAATGCTTCATGGTGTTTTATAAATAGCCAAAAAATATTAATTGGACTAAAAAACCCCATTCAGAAGGTCATAAACAGTAGATTTGCCAGGCATTCTGATTTGTATGATTAGTTATTTTTCACACAGAAGCCAGGGGACTTTTTAAGTGCAATCATTTGTTGGACATGGCAGGGGCTGAGGAGAGGCCATAGAGAGTGGTGGTTCAAAGCATGGATTTTGGAGTCAGTCAGATCTGTTTTAGCCTCTCGGGTTACTAAGTGTGACTAGGAAGCTGACTTAACTTCTCTGTGGCTCACTTTCCTCATTTGTAACATGGAAATAAAAGTATTTACCACCTAGAGTTGGTTTAAGGGTTAAACGGGATTGTATAAATAATCTACTTACCTGTGCTTGGCACAGAGTAGTTACACAAGTCAGATAAGAGGGAGCATACATTTTTGATAGGTATTGTGTGTGTGAGAGTGTGTGTGTGACAGTGTGTGTGTGTGAGAGAGAGAGAAAGAAAGAGAGAGAAGGAGGGAGGGGTGGAGGGAGAGAGGGAGAGAAATTAAAAAGGGGAAAGAGAGATTGAGGGAGAGGGAAAGAATTTTTTGGGAAGGGCATATAGAGAACATCGTTGGAAACAAAGTATGGATATGACGGTTATTGTTGATGCTAATTTATTTGAGAAAGGATTTTCATTTTGAATATTTTGCAATGGAACAAGAACAGAATGTGAAGAAACATTTGGAGATTTATGTTACTTTGAGAGAGTCACTCGTCTCCTATACATAGAACAAAGCAGAAAGTGAGAAACATTTCCCACCTCCTGCTCCCCATTCTGTTCCCATTTCAATCACACTTTTGTGCCCCTCCCAGCACTTGTTCACACCCAATGTCAGATGTGTGTCCTTTGAACAAGACTGTGCTGTCCACTAGGCAAACAGCTGGAAAGCCATGAGGCTGTAATAATGCCACTGCAAATAACAGAGGTATTTTCATGTTATTAGGGAAGGAAATATACAAATAAAAGTGGACTTTCCTAAGAAATAAGAGTTGGGGAAGGAGTGAAAGAAAGATTTTCAGGTGGGCCAGGCCTTTCCTTCCTTTTTAAATGAACTGGTAAGGTCATTCCTATTTTTAATATTTATATGTTAAGTCATTTGGAAAAAATACATTCAGTAATATAATACAGTAATCTTGACATTATTAATTAGAATAATACTTTCCATTGCTTAAGGATTAGTCCTATAATGGTTTTGTTCAAAAAAGCAATATTCAGGTTTAGCCATATCTGTGAAGAAATAGGTTATTGATGGCAAAGTTCTCGGTTTTTCAATGCTTTCTCAAAAAAAAAAAAAGAGAGATTTGTAAATTACCTTAACACCAGTCTCTTTGAAAGCAAGTCTAACACCCTTCAAATAACCTTTTAAAATATTACTTATGAATCTAAGCACCTCAATAAAATGTTTCCTGTGTTTCATTTCCCTAAGGCTACAGTGACACAATTATTAGCTTTTGATAGGGTTAAACAATAACTACCTATGCCTACCTTTGTGAAAGAATGGAAAACAAATATACTTTGAAGGTTGTAACAGTTGAAAAGATTCCCATACTTCAGTTCTTTCTTATTTTACTTTTTTCCTGGAAGAGCACAGAGGAATTAAAAACAAATCTTTTAAATAAACTTTTTATCTACTTCTAGTGCCGAATAAAGTTCTTTCTGTCTCTGATTGCTAACAATACCATACTTTCTAATGGGGGCCCTCTTTAATTCTGTGTAGTGGTAGTTACAGTGTGCCAGGCAACATGCTAGGTGCTGGGGATGTTCTAGGGAACAAAACATCCAAACCCTTGCCATCACGGAGTTTACAGGCTAGTGGGAGCAGACAGAAGATGGACAATATTCATAAATATAGAAAGTGATAATACATGATAAGCAGAAAACTAAGGCAGGAAGAGGGAGCGTCAGTGGGGTTGGGCAGGGCTGTGGTTCAGATAGGGTGTCAGAGGAGGGCTCTTGGGAAGATGACATTCAAGGAAAGGTGTGAAGGAAATAAAGGAGGATGCCCTGTTCTGAGAAATAGTTCACAGGCCAGGTGGAGTTCGGCCCGGGGAGCGTAGTGAGAAATGAGAACGACGGGGCAGCCAGCCTGGGAGTCTGTGGTGAGGCCCTTGGCCGTCAGGCCATTCCATCCAGTGGCACTACACGTATAAAACCAGAAGCCACTGCAGGTGTGTCTACTTCTGTTTGTCTCAAGATTCATTCACCACTCTTTCCATAGAGTCCTCTTACCCAGGAAGCTCAACTGCATTTTTATTTTTCCTCATGACCAATCAATCACATTTCTTCCTTTTGACTACCTTCCCCTCTTTCAATTATCCAAGCGTCCCTTCTGTCACAGGAGCAGAGCCCCAGCTGCCTGTGTTTCTCAGTACTTCTCAGCAGCGGACCGTGCCTGTGTCAGTGCCAGGAAGCCACCAAAATGCAGTCCTTGCCTCACTCAAGACATTCCACCAGGATCTCTGGGATTGGGGTCCAAGAATCTGCATGTTTAGAAATGTCCTAGATCAGTTCTTTCTGAGTGTGAGGCTTGAAAATGACAATCATAGGTCATAGTAACAGCACCCTTTTGATGGGCATCCCATCAAATTATACTCAATTTTTTTCTTAGCTCCAAAAACAGAAACTCAGAAATATTTGGTTTGGCTCTACTATATTTTGAGGGACTATCATTTGCTATACTTTATTTATATTTTTATCCAATGCTTATAAAATATTTTATTTTGTGAAATATTTCATCATTAAATATATCCATAAGAATCATTTCTGCATAGTCTTCCTCTGCTTGTGTCTTATGAGATTTGATGTCCTGTTTCCAAACTTATAAACTGCGAAAGGAGTATCTATGACTTCTATATATTTTTGTATAATGGTACTGATTTTATTTCTATTTAAAGTCTAATTTTCCCATGATTAATCACTTTCAACATTATACTTGAATTAGAAATAAAGGTACCCAAAAGTTACTTGTAAATGTTGTGTACCGCTCTACATTTTCCTGCCGTTCAAGTTGGTAGCACTGAACTTTGAGCACTTTCTCTGAGTTATGGAAGGAAAACGCCTCTATGACTTGGATGGTTCTAGGACTTGTGACGAGGAATTCATGTTTCCCAGTCGTCTGTGCAGTGTTGCTTTCACATCACTCCCAGTTTTTCGCGAAGAGATACTCGATTGAGGTTTTCCAGAGTATTTCTGTTACAGACTCCAGAGTTCAATACTTTTAAACAAATATTGTCCTTTCATTTTTTTGCAGATTTCATAGGTTAATTTCCCTGTACCAGAATTTGCTATTTCAAGATATTGAGGCAAACAAGACTGTCAGAAATAAAGAACACAGGAGGCACTGCCATGTACTAAACAGATAATAGTAAATATCTACTATCTGAGTTGCTGAATCTAATCCCTCCAAAGAAGACTGGTTCATTTGGCCTCTTACTAATAACTTAAAATTTTTTCCTAGTACAGAGAGGATGTTGTATTTTGATCGAGGGAGCTGCATAAAATTTGGCTGAGACTGAAGGTTAACCTGCCTTTAAGCCGGAAAGGATCAGATGCAGTCTTTATGGCCCGCTCTGGCTGCACTGTTTACAATGAACACTCAAAAGCATGCATTTTCTCTCAAATATTAGCGTTTGCAGCTGCTGGTTAAAAATACATCCAATGGATGCCAAAAGCTGAAGCAAATGGTCCATACATTTTAAGGATATGAGAAGAAAGGCTTGTGAATCTTTAATAATTACATTGCATGTAACAAAAGGTCTTAGAAGAAAAGTATCTTGCAGAATTTCTGCTTCTCTATGCCTTTGGTTAAATTGTTAAAGTCAATGTATGTAACATGAGTGCATTTTTTAGAAAGATAAATAAATTTTCCACTTTTCAAAATTACACATTTTTTATTAGTAAAAGAGCATATAAAAGCTCTAAATATTAGATGTTTTGGATGGCAAATGAGGATCAATCTATACAAAAAGAAAGGAAATTTTATATTATGTGCCTCAAGACCCTTTGTTTACATTACTTCATATTTTTACATAAGAGTTATATAATATTTTGGAAATCCTAACTCTGAAAAGAACCCTGAAAGTTATTTCTTTCGGGAACACGGCCATCAACAACAACATTAATGAAATAGCTAACCTTTGAGTACTCACATCTGCTGGGCACCGTTTTAAGACGCTTTACCTATGTAATCTAAGTGAATCTTCACAACCACCTTATGATATAAATATTAACTTCATTTGACAGATAAGGGAACTGAGACACAAAATGTTTAACAAACCTGCCTGAAGTCAGAGCTGGCAAGTGAAAGAGTCAGTACTAAAGCTGAAGAAACACTTGTAAAATTACTCCAGCCAGTTCTACCCATGGAAAGTGTACACAGCTGGCGAGAGTGTGATTTGAAGGTGCCAGAAGGTCAACCCAAATACATCACCTTCAACAGTTTGCGACACTGCTTCAAATTCCCACCAATGGAGTGTTCTGGGTGAAGACAATGCCTTCAAAAGGCTGTATCTTTAAAATACTACCTAAGAATTGCCCATTAATGATAGTAAGACAAGGTTGACACATTTTAGGGAGATTTGGATGATAAAAGAAGAAAAAGACACCACAATATACACTCTTGGTCAACCTTGGCAAGTGGAGGGGTGGTAAAGACAAAATTCACCCCATTGGCTTTAGCTATATATGGGAATTGTCCATCTTAAGCTGGCTTCTCATTTGGGAGATATAACCAGACTAGATAGTTAAAACTTTACTCTTTGCAATGGTAAAGTTTGGTTAATAGCAAAAATTATGTATAACTTATGTTTTCCTCACCACGTCCCTTTTTGAACAGAGATTCTTAAATAGGTGTCTCACGTATTGATATAGGAAATGTCCAATAGATATGTGAGAATGCATAGCACCCTAAGAACTGTCCAAAGATTTCATCATATTCTCCTAAGTATATGTGAGCCCACAAAACAGTTAAGTTGGCACAGATTGAACCTAGCCCAGCTGCACTGCTTACATATTATCTAAGATTAGTGACTGCTGGAGGTGGTGTTTAACAGCTAAGAGAACAGACAACTGCTTTGAATTATGTATCCTAATGAGCATCAAGGGCTACATTCAAGCTGATAGTTTAGAAAGCCAAATACGGTGTGCAAAATAACCAAGACTGGGATAACATTACACAGCACAGGCTTGCCAGAATTATCTTTCACGTTTTTACTGTGTTTCTGCAACAATGGAAGCAACTATTCAGGATTGGAGTTTTAAGTAAATAATATGCAACCGGAAAGTGAGACAGGTATGTGGACAAAAGTTCTTGGGTTAAGCCAGTGGAATGGGTAGTCAATTCATCAAAAATGCTTTTCAAAATGAACATACTGATCCGGAGTTCTCGGTGAGCAGGTTCATGTGATTTCTTAAAACATTTTCTCTACTCCGTGTTTAACAACAAATGTGGGCCAATTGCTGTGAGTTAATTGAAAAGGATTGTTTTCTTGTTGCCAAGAAACGGCACTTTCTTACATTATGCAGGCCATTATGTGCACAGATCCAGCTTCCTGATTTTCCTTTGAGGGTTTAAGAATATAGGCGGCTGCGATTCAGTTGCCCCTTGAGGAGAGAGATGCAAACCAAGACCGCTCTCGGGGCCGCTGTTCCATTTCAATCTACCGGGTAAGATCTGGATTGGAAAGTGCTGCCTTATTCCTTATGCTTAACTTTTCCTAAATCACTCAAATGCTTTTATGTGGAGTGAATGAGCAGATCTAAAATGATGATTTACTTGGGAGAGTTTAATGTAGAGCATTCTAAATTGATTTTCTTTTCCAGCTGAAGGTTCTGGGGGGGAGGGGAGAGGTGGAGATCATAATAGAGGTCTGTGAAACTGGCTCCCGAGTTTTTTTCTTCTTGATTTCAGAGTAGTAAACACATGTAAACTAAGAAGTTGTGAGTGTGGTTAGGGTTGAAATATTAAAATCATTGCTATGGAAGCAAATGTTATTTCTATTTGGAGAAAAGATTTCAAATCTTGTTTGACTACTTCCAACTGAGAAATGAGCTTTATATTTATTAACTTCTTAAGGAAAAAATGTTGATCTTATGTATAACTCTGTTACTTCTCTCTCTCTCTCTCTCTCTCTTTTTTTTTTTTTAACAAAACTATTTATATCTCTGTTGGCTACTTTCATGATTTTGTCTTGGAGATGAAGATATAACCAGGGTCCCTGTTTTCTAATAGTGCAGGGTCGTTGTACTCTGTCTTTGGAGCTTACACCTTACCTGGAAACAAATACACAGTTCCAACAAAAATGGTAAAAGTCACATCAGGTATACATACAAACAAAAAAGTCACCCTTCTTTCTCAGGAAGGAAAAGAGCATTTCTTGATTCAAAGTTACTTGCTCCCGGGCTCACCAATGCAGTGCTCATTCTGGGCAATAACGTGGGGCAAGGGCTTCAAAAGGACTTTTTGAGTTGAGTTTGTCGTGTGAAAACATCCTCCCTCTCTTAGTCGTTCGTACTCTCGGAGGCTTAGGTTGAATCCTGCAGTCCCATGCACTACACTCTCATCACACCGTTTGCATAGACTATATGTTGAAAACAGTGTTTTCAAATTTGCAGAGGGACCTAGTTGAGTGCTGTTATTGATCCTTTCTTCCAGTTATACTCTCCCTCCTCTTTTCCGTGGCTCTGGGTTTCCTAGGAATATATTTCCTTTACAGGGAAGATCCTCAGAACGGATACAAGTCAGGTCAAATGTTTGTTGTCTCATTAGGTAAGTTTCCATTTGTTCATAGTTTGCAGAAACATGGGTATGTATATGACTGTGTAATACGAATCCTAGTTGAAGCTGGAAATTATTGTAGCATGCCTTTACCTGATAATATGATTTGGGTTTTCCACAGTGACCCAATACTCTGCTAAGCAAGCTGTTATGTGGAATAATGTTGACAAGGTAATAGTCGAGGATGGCATGCAATCCATCCATTTATTTTTAACTTGTCAAATTGTCAATCCTTTCTTGAATTCCTATACATTTTTAAATCACTGTACGATCAGCTATCATAAATTCATTACACTGTATTTTTTTCATTTACATAGTAGTAAAATTGAAACAGCCCATTTAAACAAATGCATGGTTTGTAGTTATGTATACTTGGTGTGACTTATTACCATTTTTGTTGGAACTTTGAATTTCTTTCCAGGTAAACTGTAATTAAACAATTCTATTCTGGTTTACATTCCTTTTTTTTTTTTTTTTAACCTTGTCAAAAAGTGTTCTTTGCCCTGAAAATATACTATTGATATCCTTAGCACTAAGGTGCTTAAAATATCTATGCTGGTAAAATTTTTGCTTAGTCATTTTTGCAGTTATTGGAGCAAAGTGGCAGGTGAACATGTGGGATGGGTGGAGTGGAGCAAAAGTCAGACTGATAGGGTATCATATAGGCAGATTTCTTCCCATACCTAGCATACCATTTCTTCTTTGTAATATTAATAAACTAACTATAAAGGAAATATTTAATAGTAAAGAACAAAATCTTGATTTTATCTGAGTGCTATTTTTTAAAATTAAACAAATATTAGCTATTTGTTAAAATATTAATTTGCTTCTCTGTGTATTAAAAATTATGCAAAAAGAATGATGTCCATCTAGGTTGGGATGAAAATCACTCCATAACATTTTTGTTCAACCTTAATTAAGAAGAGACTGAACTGCATTGTTTGTAGATCTCAGTGACTGAAATACCATGAAACGATAGACTTTTAAGGTCACCTATTGCTTATTGAATCTAATGGCTTTGAAACTTTATTCTGAGGAGACATAGAGATTCCCTAAAGCATTATAACAATGGTGAATGTGTGAAGGGTATGGGGGGGAGGGGTGGAAAAAATAAACTATTTCAACCAGCACATACTTTTTTAGTTTGTCTGCAAGAAGAGTATTTCCTTTGTGGAGATCAAGATGCACTGTATTTATAGGAATACACTAATCTACAATTCAAGAAACCCAGTAGAGTATTTGACATATCTCATTTATAGTGCACTCAAGAAGGTTTTTGACAGTCAATTCTTCTATTGCAGGCATTCATCATTTCTTTCATTGTTCTAGAATTAGTTCAGGGATCCTTACCAAGTAGCTTATCATTTTTTTTAATATCACCTATTATTTTTGAAAATTGCTATTATTTATTTTATGGTACAGCTCTTAAACATCATATCAAAGATTTCTAAAAACGTATTGTGTTTTTGATTGCTATTTCCCCATACTCTTTTGATATGAAATTTACCTAACTTTGGGAATTCAGAATAATAAAGTAATAAAGTACTTTCTTACTCTCTTCTTAACTAAAAATGGCCTCTTTATAATGTTAGAAGATCATTTGTCTACTCTAAATGGAGAAGATACATGGAAAATATTTTAGTAATTTTAATTGTTCTGTTGTTATCTATACACACCAAACTTTATCTTGTTCTGCTAAGCCACTAGGGACATTATTTCCTTTTGTCCTTAAAATTTTTGTTAATGTTGGATTTTTAAAAAAATATGTCTTTATTAATTTCAGAGAGAAGAAGGGAGAGGGAGAGAGAGAGATAGAAACATCAATGATGAGAGAGTCATTGATCGGCTGCCTCCTGCACACCCCCCACTGGGGATGGAGCCCGCAACCCGGGCATGTGCCCTGACCGGGAATCGAACCCCGACCGCCTGGATCCTAGGTCAGTGCTGAACCTCTGAGCCATGCTGCCAGGCTTACTGTGGGATTTTTAGTTACTAAACAGCAATGATAGGATTTTTGAATCATTCTGATAAGTTCCTTTTTCCACATTTGTGTGGGGGAGGGAAAATTTCCCTCTTTTCACTCTTAGTTATGCTGGCTAGTCTAATAATCAAATATGAGACGCCTTAGCAGGAGAAAATAGCCAGATTTAATTACATATGTACATATGGGGGTTCCATAAAATATGGGGCCCCTGAGGACCAAATGGACATTCGAGGCTCATATACCATCTTGATCTTAGGAGAAAAGGGGTAAGGTTAGCGGTTTGGGACCTCAAAAGAGAGAAAGGCAATTTGCATTGAGAAGGAAAAGCAAAATGTTTGGTAAATACCTGTTTGCTGGGCCATCTTTAACAGTGGGACCCAGGGAGGGCCTTGATCAAATGGGCCTTGCTAGGTTACTCCCTGTATATTATACTCTAGGTTATATTAAACTGTAGTTATCTCTGATGATAGCTCCCTTCCTGGAACAAGTCCCCCATCTAAATTCTTTTAGGCAGTTAGGGGGAAGATGAAAGGTTCTTCCTGAGTCTTTCCTTTCCTAAAAATAACCAGTTTAAAATAATCAATATCCCCCCAAAGGCACATTTTCTTAGGTGGTAAACTCTACTTGTTTTCTCAGTATATTCAGAATTGCTTTCTTAGTATATGCAGGAGTTAAATGTTCTACTAATATGTTAAAATGTAGGGGGAAAAAAGAATTTGATGCTCTAAAATTTTCAGACTTATCAAGATTGCATTTACCAAATTATGATTCCCACCTTTCTTTTCTCTTTCATTTAAAATCAAATAAAATCTTACCAACTAGGGCATTACTGGTATAAAAAAATTCCAAAGAAACAATATAAATATGGCTATATAAGATGCTTAAAAATTATGTATTATTTTACTGAAAATAAAAAAAATTCGAATACTATGGTTTACAACTGGTTTTCTAGTGATGAATTTGGGGAAAAAAATTAATTTATCTTAAAAGTCTTAGTGGTGTTGACAGATTGCAGTGAAACTGTCTTTGTTGTCTGAGCAAAATAAAGAGGAGTCTTTTCTTCTTTGTTCAACTCTAGGCTTTGTCATCTATTAGGTGCTCTGAATGCGGGCAAGTTATACTTAGTCTCCAAAATCTTCATTGCTTCAACCTGGGTAAAAATACTTATCTCATATGTAATCATGGGAACTCAATGAAGTAACACAGTGCAGTTCTTGTCACAGAGAAACTATATAATAGTATGATGATTCCCTTTCTTTATAACTTCAGTCCTAGACTATCACAACTCATTTCATAGAAAAGATTCTAAAGGAACTGTAAAGATCATCTAGTGTGTCCACCTTCTGTTTGAATTGTTTATATAATGTTCCCCTTGTCACTAGCCTCTGCTTTAATAGCTCTAATAAAATAAGTGTCACCTCCTAAGGCAGCAGACATTTATAAACATTATGTTGAAACATATGAAATTGCTACTTTTATAGATCAAACAGTTCAATGTTGGCCAATTTCATACAATCCAGCCTAATATATATGATACAAAAAACAAATCTTATTTTCCCAAGCATAATTTTATATGATAAAAATCTGACATAACTTGATAATGCAAAAATGTAAATGTAGTTCTATTGGCTGTTTAAAAGACTTACAAAGAGACACCATTAGAAAAATAATATATTCAATAAGAGCTTTGAGCAGGGGTCAACAAACTATTCTGTGGGCCAAATCCAGCCTACCACATGGTTTTGTACAACCAATGGGGTAAGAATTGTTCTTACATTTTTTAAATGTTGAAAAAAAATTAAAAGAAGAATATTTTGTGACATAAAAATTATATGAAATTCAAATTTCGGTGTCCATGAATAAACCTTTTTTTTGGAATAAACCATGCTCGCTCATTTATATATTGTATTAGTCTGCTTTTTTTCTGCAAAGACAAAGTTGAGTAGTTCCAACACAGACTTTATGGCTTGTAAAGCCTAAAATATTTATTTCTTGGCCCTTTACACTTGACTACCCCTGTCCTAGAATGAAACCTTTTACATTCGAATGCCAATGCCTCCACTTCTTGGCTCTGTGATTTAGGTGAGTTACTGAACCTTTGTGAGCCTCAGTTTACACGGTTTAAAATAGGCATACTTATAATACTTACTTCATAAGATAATTATGACTGCCTGGTACATCATAAGTACTCTATAAACATTACTATAATTATTCATATTCTTACAGGGTGCCATTGTAAATGACTGCAAAAAAAAAAACACAAAAAAACACCAACCCTACAGAAGCTCATAAAGCTCAGATGGGCAACAATTGTTGCTTCATCATACAAAGATATAACAGTGCCAGCATTCTGTGGACCTAATAGCAAAATACAACCACTTGATCATTTGCTCGTATAAATGATTATACTATTTGCATCTCACTCATGCCACATGGACCATTTCAAGTTAAAAATATTAAACTTGCTAAATTTGCAAGTGTTAAGCTGCAAAGTAGGAGCTGTTTTCTCCCTGGGATAATGAACATCTGCTGAAACAATTTGTCCAACAGAGCAGTTGCCTCTGCTGGCCTTTTTTTTTTTTTTAAGAAATGGAAAAAGGATCATTGTTTAACTTCAACTCTCCTCGTCTTCTAAACCAAGAAGCAGTTTCTCTTAGGACTAGATGTTTCTGGGATTTAGAAAAGGAAAGGGGCCTCAGCGTTAAATTTATGTTCTTCTCTTTTCAAGTAAGGGTAAGTCGGATTTTACTTAGAGTGCCACATTCTTTCGGTTGCCTTCTAATTTGAATATCGTTTGAAAGACCACAGGCTTTTCTGGAGGATTTAAGGTTTCCGCAGTGAATTGAGCCCTGCAGCACTTTCTGAGAGAGACTGAGAGGTGGGGTAGTGGTTGATCACACAGCAGAAAATGGGTCAAGTTTTACATTCAAAAGGCTTTTCAAGAAATAGCTCAGATCTATTACTTTCTGTGCAAAGTCAGAAGGGTCTGGAGGGAAGGTGATCCAAAATCTTGAAAATGAAATAAAATGCTCCCCAAACTAAGACTCAATAGCATCCTAGGGATAATGGGTGGTTCAATAGCACTGCTGATAAACTTCAGGTCTGAGATTTATCAGTCAGGTTACCTCCCCAGCTTTTCTACACAGGTCTCCCCAGGGGAAGCGTAAGCGAGGACACTTCAAGCACTTAGCTTTATAATGTGGACTTAAGAAGTCAGCGAATAATAACGATTAGAGTTCTCTGGGTAAACCAGCTTCAATTAAAGGTGCTTCTTTTGTTTCCTTACTTTAAAGTAGAGCTTCTGGTCCTTGGGGGATTAAACCAAGAGTCATTAATGAGTCACATCTGAAATGAGGAAGGAAAAGTGTTGTCAAATTTCATGTTGATTCATAAGAATAAATGTGAAGGGTTGTTCACAGTATTTCAATGCTGTAGGGAGGCATGGGGAGACCAGAGAATCAAATATTGAGCACTGAATAGTTGCTGCTTTTATACAAAATGAATTCTATTACATACAAGTCATTCCTGATTTTTTTCTGATTACTGTTTTTGCTTATAAAATGGTCGTGTATAAATAAAAAGAAAAGGTTCAGCTACCAAGCGCAAAATATTTTGCCACCTGCTATCTATTTTGCCAGCCAGTTAAAATCTTTAGCATTCTTTGGTACAAAGCCTTAAGATGCCTGTGGGGTGTAGGGGAATTTTCCTCTGTTAGAATCTTTTGGTTGATAGTCAAATACTTCTGTAATTTCCTTTACCATTTTAGCTCCTTTTGGCATCACTTATTTCAAGTATGCCTCTGGAATGTCAAGAAGATGCCAGCTATTTTGAATGTTGTATTTTAATGTAATAGCAATCTAAAGTTGTTCCTAGAGACTTCAGAATGAGAGTGTGTCTCTCTTATCTTTTAGCTAAAAGAAAAGCTTTAATTAAGAACAGAATGGAGCTTTTGCTCAGTCTCCTACCTGTGAAAGTGGATTAGAAAGGAATTTTTATACTCCAGCTACAGGTGGTAACAGATTTAAATGTGTGGACATGAGGAGGGGTGGTGATTGAGGAAAACCAGAGCCAGACTTGTCACTTAAGTTATCAAATGGTCCAAATATTTGGTCGAAAGCCACAACTTCATTGGACTTGTTTTATGTTGGATATTGGCCTTTGAGCCTTTCTCATTTAAACCTTTTAGAATAATGATTCTGGTAATACTTTGGAATAGCTTCTACCATTATTTCCCCAGTTGAATAAGCCTACAATTAGAAATTCTATCATTGCTGGCTTGCTATTCTAATTCTCTGAAACAAGCGCGTGAGGTTTGTTGGGTTGGCACCAATAGGGAAAGAATGATAGAGCAGGGAGAAACTTCATGAGATCATCAAATCCATGCTAAAGTCATTCAAAATAGATAGTTCTGTAGTCAAAGGTTTCTAAGGAATTTGTTATAGCAGCAATTGCTGTATGACTAGGCCCATAACAATAAAAGAGGCTTGCTTGCCTTTCTGATCAAGAATCATTGCAATATCAAACAAAGGATGAATTCTTTCCTAAGAAGCTTATGACTAATTCAGGTCTCTACAGGCATTCCAGGAACAAGATTCTTTCTGGTTACCAAGATCATAAGTGTGATTTTGGCCCAGAGGCTTAAGAACTAAAGCATGTTATGTTGTGTCTCACTTGTTCTTTGGGTAAGTTCCTCTTTTCTTTGCTATGTTGTAGATTTTTTTCCTTCTATCCTTATTATATTGAGAAACATCAAGTACAAGTATTTTTAGTTGGCTTACCTGAATTCATCTCTTGTAGGACCAACATATCTGAACTAACAATCACAAAAATAATTAACATAGAAAACTTGTCCCTGCTCTATATTTTCTAGCTGCTATCCCATTACTTTTTAGCTTTGTGACCCTGGAAAAGTCATGTAAATTCTCTGGGCTTCAGTTTCCTCTTCAGTATAAAATAAGAAAATGTGTCTAGATGACTGAAAGAGTCACTTTTAGTTCTCAGTGTCTAAAACCCAATCTATTATAAAGCAAAACTGTGACCTTTATCATGAAGAAAAGACAGTGGGAGGGAAACACGTTAGGAATTTTTTCTCAATGCTCCCACTCCCACAAATGCCAAAAATGACTGAAGTCAGTGACTTGAAACTTCATTAGCTATGTTAATTATTGGGTAAAGTTTCACACAAAACTTATGTATTTGAATCTGAAAGGGAGAGAGAACCTAAGCTACAATCTTATTTTTTCCATTTTTGACCAATTTCAAGACTTGAAACCTGTTTTATTTGAGAATAAAATGCTGAATAACATATCATGTGTTAGTTTCTCAAGATATAACAGCTAACTGAAGTTACCATTAGTATTGATGTCTTCCTTCTAATTAGTAAAATGTAAGTTCATTTTTTCTCTCTCAAATTTTTGTGATAAACATGCTTACTCCTGCAAATGTCCAATATTTCTTTCTAAAACTTCTTTATTGAAATCTTTCCCCAAAAGTTTAAAACACTCCAGGGAGAAAATTTTGCTAAAGATTTACTTTCAACGATTCCATTCCATATATACAAACAAATATAATCTTTTCTCTAAGAGCCAACTCCTTATCTATTATGGCTTTGAGGGTGGAGAAAGGAGGTGAAAGTTTTATTGATAAATCTCTTATTGTTATACTTGAGATTTCCTCAAATTCCAGAGAGAACTATAATAGGAGAAAACTACTGGAGAGGTCTGATAATAAAATATCCAATTTTGGTTAGACAGTGTAATTAACAGACTGGGAAAGGAGATTATAAAAGGACTAGTTATGTTTCATTTCCTGAATTTTTATGTCTAAAAACAGAAACATTTGTCCACTTCCCATTTTGTAAAGCTATTGCAAAAATTTTCTGCCAATGAAAATCTTAAAGGTAGTGAGTTTTACTTAAAAGTTGTATGTGGAAAGGCTCATAAATTTATACCGAACTGCTGCTGTAGACTTGATTTCCTGGGAAAGATCTAGGAGCATATCTTTTCTATGAGATAATGTTAGAATCAGCCTTAGTGACAAGTTACATCTTTCAAAGATAAATATACTTCATTTCTTTTGTCACCTGCCCAGTAGGTCAGGTTGATGTAGGTTTAGGTTAGCTCAGTGATACCACTGACCTTTGCAAATAATTGTGCATGGACAGATAATAGCTGCAATTACAATGCTCATATTTGTATTTTTCTATCACTACTGAAAAAGTAAATTTAATATTTCCACAGAATCTATAAAAACCTGATTTATACAAAGTTAAAAAAATTTATCCAAGGTAACAGAACCAACATGATGTAAATAGGTTTATACCTTTTACTGGCAGAATGTACAAATTCGGAAGCCATTCTAAATCAAGCATCTGCACCTTTAGATTTAAAAAAGCCCCTCATTGCTCTGGCCAGTGAGGATCAGTGGCTAGGTCACCAGCCCGCCCACCGAAGGGTCACGGGTTTGATTCCCAGTAAAGGGCATGTACCTCGGTTGCAGGTTCGATCCCCAGCTCCTGTTAGGGTGTGTGTAGGAGGCAACCAGTGGATGCGTGTCTCTCTCACACCGATGTTTCTCTCTCTCCCCCCTCCCTCCCACTCTCTCTCTAAAAATCAATGGAAAAAATATTCTCAGGTGAGAATTAGCAACAAAAAAAGGAAAATAAAAAGCCCCTCATTTTCCAGTTTGCATGATATATTCTATTAAATTTTATTTGAAATTTAAAACAATACTACAGATCACATTAATCTCAACAGGAAGAGAAAACAATCTAATTTTTTATTAGAGTTTCTGGTGGTAACCAGAGAGCCAGTCACTTAGCGAATACATTAATGTCGGAGAAAATCACAAGTGAAGGACATAATTTTTAAAAGATTAGCCCATGAAGATAATTTCCAGGTACATCATCTATCTTTTAAACTACTCTATTTCCAGGAGGACTCTTTGGGGATTATTTCAAACAATAAGAAAAAAAACTTGAAAAAATTAAATAAGACATTCTAATACAAGATGTTCATACTAGAATTTAGATATTTTCATTAGTTCAGAAGTCTTGAGTAAGAAACACCTATACCTTGCTGAGCATTAAGAAGTCTAAGATTAAAAATTGGACAATATTATTTTCTATTCCAGACAATATTATCGTCCTGTGTTCGAACACTCAGCTCTTCTGCCTCATCAGCACATCTCACGCATGATACAGATAATAGCTGTTTTAATACTCCGAAAGTTAGATGTGTGACTGAGATAACCTAGATTCACAAACAGAGAAGCAGTTTCATTTTTGCATGGAAATGAAGAAAAAGAATGGGGAAATTCAGAAGTTAGATTTCTAAAAAGATAATTTAGAAGATTCTCAGTTAGCTTTTCACCGTGTATCAGCTGCCTGGGGGCCTAGTCATCCAGTTTGCTCAGAAATGCCTTGCCCTACACTAACTGACCAGAAACCCCCTGCTTTCGCTCTGCCTTGAGTCTCACCTACAGCCTGAAAAAGAATGTTCTTGTTTCCCTGCTGCCACCCCCCGTCACCCTCCCCACTTCCCAGCAGATGCGGCGAATGTCAGGGCCTCGTTGTCCCCACTTCACTCTTTGTTCTCAGTTCCCACTACTGCTGAATGATCTCCCTCACGTCCTTCCTCTTACGGCTGTCTTCTTCTATCCATCCCGCATGGACCCAAATATGAGACACGTTTTTATTTATTTCCCTGAAACACATTCACCCCGGGCAGTTGGGTTAAGGATTTGGCTGTATACCTTGGGATACGAGGACATGATGTTACGCACAGCATGGCCAATAATGGTAAACTGAACGTGGGACATCCTGGTCATCGGCACTGCCTGCCGCTAGGCAGCACTTTGCTCAGGACCTAGCTCCTGATGTCCCGGTGGGCCACCTTCCCTACCTCCCGTTACACATACCCCACTGCTTTTCCTGGTCTTGGAACGCTTGATTCACCCAGCTCTGGCTGGAGCACAACACTGTTCTCACTTTATTATGCAGGCAGTATTTTCTTTGTCCCATTTTTAGCTCATTTTAGACAACCTCCAAATACAGAATCAAAGATTGCTCACTGACATGTTTTTGCTAAACAAGGCATTTTTTCCCCCATAAGGAATTCTGTTGCTTGCTCTGGAGATCCCTCCCCGCCCCGTCACCTGCCCTCCGCCCCAGATCTTGAAGCACACTCTGCATTTTGAAGGC
Organism: Miniopterus schreibersii; assembly: GCF_964146895.1. Classification (NCBI taxonomy): domain Eukaryota; kingdom Metazoa; phylum Chordata; class Mammalia; order Chiroptera; family Miniopteridae; genus Miniopterus; species Miniopterus schreibersii. Next base: position 35,265,564 of record NC_138108.1, on the reverse strand, counting down.
CATTCAGCCAGCAGAGCCTTGGGCTTTGAAGGGCCCGGGCAGAGACCTGGGCTTCATTCCCACATTCCCCTGGCCCCTGCCAACCACAGCTGAAGCCCAAGCCCTGCCGATTTTACTTGCTTCAGCCTTCTCTCTGCTGCTCCCCTAATCCAACCCAGCTCTGCCTCTTCACCAGGGTTGGGGAACGGCCTCCGAGCCTACTGCTGGGAGAAAACACTTGTCCTCTGCTGATTTAGGTCTGAGTGCCCGGGGGCCTGCAAAGTAACTGATAATAGATTAACAGGAGAAAAGTCTATTTTCACACACATGTGGGAGCACCCACAAGAAGCAACTCCCCAAACAGCGAGGAGTAAGGATTACGGTACCAGCTCAATGACTGGGTTGGGGGAGTTTAAGGCTTTAGGATGGAAGGCTCTGAAGAGGCTTGTTGACACAATATTTTGGAATGTCCCACTGCCCAAGGCCAGTCACCTCCCTAATTCCCATGAAGTCCTGCTTTAGTCAGATAAGGGAAGTTCAGAGCAGATTTCTTTCTGCAGATGTTTTTACTTTGGATTAATCTTCATACCATTTTGGTGAGCTGTTGGTCCTTATACTATCTCCCTGCCTCCAGTCTCATTCCCACAAATCTGTTCTCCCTGTTGCAGCCACAATATTTCTAAAACGCTTGATCATGAGATTCTGTTTCTTAAAAACACTTCATTGGCTGTGCACTGCCAAGGATTATGATTTATAATCCCAGATTTACCATGTGCCTACTAAGGCTTAAAGAAAAAAAGAGTCAAACGATATAAATCTAGCCTATATGATCAGAGATTTACATGGCAGGAAAGGTAAAGCAAGGTGGGCAAATGATGATCTATTAAAAAATTAGTCCTTAGAGCCATCCTATATTTTGTATTTGTGTTTCTCAGATTTTACTACTAAAATCAGTGCTTCGGGCAGTTAGCCAGGTACCAAATCTTTCTCTCTTTGCTTTAATTTTAATTAGCATTTCATTCCTTTAGGGCCTTACTGAAATGCCTGGCTAAATAAGTTCATAAGCTTTTTCTTATGGGTGTTAATAAGTTAATGTACTATGCATTTCCACATACAGTGTTTCTATTTTAATAAGGTCCTTCATGACTTATTCCTGTGAAAGTCGTTTCAGACCCTGAAGCAACAAGCTGAGGAGAACTTTTGAGCAAATGATTTTGAACACCTCTTAGACCCCAGGCCCTTGCTTGGCCTAGGAGTAGAACTGGCCCTGAAGGGAAGAATTCTATTACCTTTGTATAGCCTGCACCCTTCAGGAGACGGTTTTTGCTACTCTGTTGATCCTGTCATGGAGCACAGCTTTGTTGTACCAACACTGATATTTCGCTGTCCGGCTGATTACTTACTTGAACCATCCATATGTTTTTTAAAAATTAGCTTTATTCAGATATAACTTACATGTCATAAAATTTACCCATTTAAAGCCTACAGCTGAGTAGGTTTTAGTATAAACCCAGAGTTGTGCAAGCATCTCCACTATCTCATTTTCAAACATTCTCATCACCCTGCACATATCAGCAGTCATTCCCATGCTCACCCACTACCCCAACCTAATGCTAGGTAACAAATCTATTTTCTGGCTCTATAGACTTGTCTATTCTGGACCTTTCATACAAATGAAGTCATACAATACGTGAGCTTTTGTGATCGGCTTCCTTCACCTAGCGTACTATTTTCAAGAGTCATCCATGTTGTAGCATGTATCGTAGTACTTCATTCCTTTTGATTGTCAAGTGGTATTCCATTATTTATCCATTTATTGTTTATCCATTTATCAGTTGATGGACATTTGGGTTGTTTCCACTTTTTGTCTATCATGAATAATGCTGCTATGAACATTAATGTACAAATTTTTGTGTGAACATATGTTTTCAGTTCTCTTGGTGTATACCTCGTGGAATTGCTGGATCATACAAAATTCTATGTTTAACATTTTGAGGAACTGTAAAACTGTTTCCAAAAGTGGCTACACCAATTTATACTCCCATCAACAATGATGTATGAGGGTTCCAATTTCTCCACATCTTTGCCAACACTTGTTATTGTCATTCTAAGTGCGTGTAAAGTGGTATCTCATTATACTTTCGATTTTCCTTTTTCTAATGATTAATGATGTTGTCGATCATCTTTTCATGTGCTTATTGGCTATTTATATATCTTCTTTGGAGAAATGTCTATTTACATCCTTTGCTCATTTTTAATTGTGTTATCTGTCTTTTTATTATTGAGTTGTAAGAGTTCTTTATATATTCTGGATATAAGTTATCAGGTACATGATTTGCAAGTATTTTCTCCCATTCTGTGCTTTGTCTCCTCACTGTTTTGTTGTTTCTTTTGAAGCACAATAGTTTTAAATTTGAGGAAGACCAATGTGTCTGTTCTTTCTTTTGTTGCTTACTCTTTGAGAGTCATATTCAAGAAAACATTGCGTAACCCAGGGACACAAAAGTTTACTTTATGTTTCCTTTTAAGAGTTTTATAATTTTAGCTTTTTAGTTCTAGGGTCCATTTCGTATTAATTTTGTATATGGTATGAGGTGAGAGTCTAATTTCATTCTTTATCATGTAGATGTCCAGATATCCAGCACCATTTGTTGAAACTGCATGTGGTTTCAAACTACACTATGAACTGTTCTGTTAGTTTTCTATCACTGAGTGTCTTAGTAAGCAAATCCAACTCTGAAAGGCTTCAGATATCAGTAGTTGGTTCTTTACATTTGTGTAAACTCTGCATCTCTTCATGCTTCTGAATATTTTGTGAGTTTTTGTTCTGCTGAATACCTCAGATGTTCAGATGTACTTCTCTTCTCCAAAGCAAGTAATTAATATTCACCTACAAAGAGCTAGCAATTCACCCATTATTTCCTCAAGAAAAATTTACTGAGTACCTATTATGTGCTATGGATATAATGCTGGGAATATAGTAATGAAGAAAACAGACTGTGTTCTCAAGGGACATATTCTAGAGAGAAGAAGCAAAAGAAAAGTACACAAACAGATGTGCAATGTATGAGGGGCTGACACATGCTAAGAAGAAAGCTAGAGCAGAGTAGGGGGATGAGAGTGATGCAGAGAGGGGTTGCTAGTTTTTCTAGAATGTTCAGCGATCTCTTTGATTAAGGCAACATTTGGTTGGCGGTTGCAGGGAACTATCTCCGCAGTGGGAAAGCAGGTACAATGACCTGAGGTGGAATGTGCTTGGCTCAGCTCAAATTTTCCCTCTCCCTCTGTATTTCTAATGCAAACAGCATAATTTCTGTTCACAGCACAATTTTACCACAGTTTCTTTTCTGAGAATATTTTGCCAGAATGGATTATACATAGTACCATAACTAAAAAGATTCAGTTTAGAAAATGTTTCCAAATTAGATAAATTTAAAACTAATATATAAAAAACCACAAACCAACCCAGTTTTTTACATTACATTTTGCATTCTTGCTGAAGCACTATTTCTTACGTTGCAGCTTCAGTCCAACTCAACCAACTTAATTGATGCCTATGGTGATACTTCTCAAATCATAATCTGTGGACCATATTTGTGGTTCAGAACTTTCACCAGGGACTTCACAATGGTTTGAGTAATTAACAATAGTCAGGCCTAAGGAATTTATGATACCTACATTTGTATTCTGACAACACAGAATATAGTGAATGCCACTGGGCTGACTTAATTCCAAGATGCTGTATGTGGAGGAATCTGGGTGGCTTATGAATAGCCTGCCTTAAGTGTCAGCGGCTATGAATCACCAGGTGTGTATCATGGGAGCATCAGTTAATCACTTACCCATATATGGCTGTGGTAACTCAATGACTCACGGGAGTTAATGTTAGAAAATTGGGTGTTTCTTATATACTACATTCCATTGAATATCAATATCCCAAGAGAAGATAACATTTTCAATGAATTTTATAGCCATTACTTCTCTTAAAAAGTCATCACTTTTTAGGAATAATGCCCTGAAAATCAATGCCCAACCTTCGTCTATTTCTCCTTGCCCATATTTGTGTTTTCTATTTCAGATTACTTTAGGCAAGTGGCAAATCTTAAGCGACCTGGATATGTGAATGTAAAATGCTTTAATACCTTCAATATTTAAACTTGGGATATTCCAGAAGGCCCTAAACTAAATTAAAATGCAATTATGGAATGCTCTCTTGCCTTTTCACCAAGTGTATTTAATTCCTACCCACTGCCTAAAATAAAATAATCCTTCTGCTCTGAATTTACATTGAAACTCTTTTCACTTGCCTAGCATTTCTTATGTCTTATTTCCCACACTGTCTTGTACATATATCCCCTGACTGACATCACTTAGGAGCATAACCTAGGGCTGTGGAGGATTCTCAATAAATATTTACTAATATATTATTTTTGTGGCTTGGAAGTATTAGGGAGGTTAATATTAGGATGATCCCATGGGGTTCAACTGTGTTTCTATTTTGGTTTTTTAGTTTTGTTTGTTTAATTTGTATGGTTTTGGTTAAAAATAAATAGGAGAGGATGAGTGGGAAGAAAAGTTTAAAGTATGTTATTCTTCTAGGGATATTTTTCTTTGGTTTTACCTGCCCTGTGGTCAGAAATAGAATTAAACTTAAAAACAAAACAAAACATTGTATTGAATTGTAATGTCCATTTCTTTTAAATGTGGCTAGAATAATGGTCTTTAAAGGGTGTTACCAGATTAAATCTTTGCCAAGTAAGGAAGGTGGAGCTGTGTGGGAATGAGGTTTTGTTTAACCAGGTTGTCTAATGTTTTGCTGAGACATGTTAGGAAAAGCAACCCAAAGTAATGTGGACTCAGTATGAAATCACAGTCTGAAGCACACCTTATAAAATTTGAAGACCTTTCGCCATCCTCTTGGAAATTCATATACCAGAAATTCTAGCCAAAGTCCCTTCCCTAACATCTGTGGGACCTGAAAAAGTACAAATAAAGGTCCACATACAATATATCAAGTTATCAATAATGGTAAATATCTTTAAATGAGGTGTCCTCTACCCTCCTACCTTAAGAATATACCATTAGGCAAAGTTTAAATTTAAAATCCTCCTTGGAGCTTCAGTTTTAAAAAGTGGAGATACTGGTAGAGACAGCTCCAAATCCTACAGCGTAGCCCCCTCTCCTCTTCCCCTCTCCAGCTCCATCCCACAAGGTAAGAGGTCTCAAGACTATGCCTGCGGCCACATCTATTCACAGATCCATATCAGATCCCCTGCCAACACCTGCTGGCTTGGGCATCCCCCGGGCCATACAGATAGAACCATAAATGCCTGGGAACAGATCCGGGGAAGAAGACAAGCAGGCTCATGGCTCTCTGGATGGGAATTCAGGGTTCCTGACAACCAGAGAAGGCATAAAAGGGGGCTTGGCTCAGGCTTTGGGTGGGCACAGTCCTTCAGTTCCTGGGTTCTTTATCTTGTGCGTGGGTCTGAAATCAGAGGAAGGGCAGAGAGATTCTCTAAGCATAAGATCTGGAACAGAGGATCCTCTTTCCATGGTCGAAGAGCCACACTCTATGGGTGTACATATATATGTGTGTTCATGCCAACCACTGTTGCCTATATATTTTTTAAAGATATATAAAATTTAGTATATAATCACATATCAATTATCGTATCTAAAGGAGAGGTATAACTTTATGGATGACCTAAAAGGATGAGCAATACAACACATTTGTCTTTGGGTGTACTGCAATGATTAGTTGACAGGATATCTAAATACGTCATACAAATACAGTAATGATACATTAAACAATAATGAGATTAAAGCCCTCCTGGAAAGGCCTGAAAGCTGTCAAGTTTACCTCATTTACGTTCCGAAGGATCAACTTCACCTCATCCCCTGCTGCACAGCTCTGCACTGGGGGAAATGAGGCGCATTAGCTCCTGCTGAGCAAAGCCTAGCAGGGGGCTGACTGGAGGGCTCCTTCGCGAAGTCCCTCCATCCCATTGGTGGCTTCGCAGCTTCTTCTCTCCAGTGCCCTTTCTTCTTGTATGCACTTTGGGAGTTTCCTTAAAACCTCATAACCTTAGTCTTTTAAACAAAAAATCCTGAAGCCCTAGCTAAATTTACTTTTGTGGGATGGTGATATTGAAAGGATTTAATCAACAAAAATGTAGCGGGTGAATAAGAAAAAATTACTTTTTATGAGTTAACATGGCTGTTAATTTTTTAAGAGAGAATGTTTCAGCCGGTGTTTGCATTTTGGAGTCGAAGAAGTTAGACTAGAGGGTAGGGAAAGGAGACGCCATCGGGGGGGTATAAGATGCAGTAATGAATTCCTAGTACAATGAACCGGATGTTTGAACAGATATTACAGGTGCATGTATGTGAACTACTCAGGTGTAAGACTGTATTTAATGTTCTTGGATAACTTGAAGTAGTGAGTTTAATCTGTTGTGATCCAATTTGCCAGGATTTATAATGAGACAAGATATTTTAAGTGACCAACACCCTGGATCATTATTATTATAACTATTTGCGAGTTTCCTTATTGCGTAACAATGTTCTCAAATATTTTATTACTCTTCAAAGAACAAAGTGGGTAACTGGCATACATCAACAGAGTGGGAGTTCCCTGAGAACAAGGACACCTCCCTGGCTCACCACCCGGTTACCAGAACCAAGAATTGGAACCGGCTCTCAGTAGGGTCTTTAGTTTTTGTTGGCTAACAAAAGAATGAGTGAATTAACATAAATAATTATATCGAGTAATAACTTCTGGCCCAGGGATTAGTGTTTTAGTTTGATTAGTGTTTTGTATATTGTATGACATTAAATCTTCTGTTATAGGTGAAGAACATGAGAATCCACAAGGTTATACAACCTGCCCAAGAATACACAGCTTGTGAAATGATGGGCTTAGTACCAACAACTGTTGTTTTATTATTTCTATTCCCTCATATTTATATGTATCAGAAATTTAAATTTCCTTAGCTTTAATTGGCATATCAAGAGTACAAAGTGTTTCTGTAGCCAGTAACTTCCTTTCGAGGCTAACAGCATAGTTTGAAATAGGGAAGTCAGTAATCTGGGATCTAAAACAGCAAGACCCTGTGCACTAAGTGATCCCGGTTCCTCTGCCTCAGCTGAGGGCAGAATTCCCAGGCAGACTCCTGGCCTCTTTCTGGTAGCAATCAGCAGTCAGGGACCTGTCAAGGCCACACACTGAAGGAAGAACAAAGTGTCACCTGTTCTCCAGAACCTTTCTTCCCAACTTGCTCTGACTTCCTGGACTCTGGGCACTTCGGTTACCTAGAACGACGGTGCGTGCCAGCGAGGCTTGGCCTTACCTGACTTCTCTGGACTCCAGCCCGAAGTATAACAACGTTCTGCCCCTCCCAGCCTGTGTCTGCCTCCCATGGCCTTCTTGGGGCTCTTGAAGTGTGGTATCTGCTAGAACCTAGTTTAGATTCCTCTGTGGGTTTTCTTGACTTGCATAACCTCAAAACCACCTAAGCACTAAAGTGCAGAAAACCTTAGTAGTTTCAAAAAATAATTGGAAAAAAGATTAGATCTTATTCTAAACTGTCCTCTCTGTGACTATATTATAATACTTATGTGGGTTTACCTTTGTTCAGATAGGGCAGAGAGATGAATCAATCCTCAGTAATATAATGAGGATTGGGTGACCATTTTCTTTTATCTGCAGGTTTCTGATATTTGTGAAAGGACTGTAGAATGTGTGAGTGTGTGGGCTGGGTATGTGTGTGATGTGTGGGAATCTGTGTGCATGGGAGTGTGTGTATTGGATCAACTTTAGGCTGTTTTGTTAAGGCGTTGTTAAAGTTAGTTTGAACTGATATAAAACGGTCTTGTGAAAAATAAAATGAAATCTAAACTGTAAATACTGATAAAAACCAAACAAACCCACATCAGATACTGTTCCTACCATTAGCAACAAACCTCTTTATATGGGATAACACAGTGACTGCCATGGTTAGAGAGCAGTTTGAAAATTATTACATGTTTTTAATGTCTTTAGGGAATTGTTCTGCTTGTCATAGACAGAGGCAAAGAGGAGGAGAGAGAGAAAATGTTAACTAGCTTTCCATAATAAGAACTTGAACTAATGTTACTTACAGTGTCTTACTGTAAAATGATGTGCATTTAAAAAGATATTAGTTTTTCAATGTAAACTGTATTAATCATTAAAACTCTTTCAAAGTCCTCACGAGAAAGGTAAAGTGTTTTCTAGTTTCTAACCTGTGAAACTAAACAACAGGCAGATAAAATCTGGGAAGCTGTTCAACTGAACTAATTTGGTTTAAACATCTGATATTAAATATTTGATTAAAATTTTGCTTACCATGACTCAGTTTGGAATAGTAGAAAATGTTAATTCCAGAATATCTCAGACACTAAAAGGACTTGCAAGTTGTAACTAAATTGGTTTATAGAGAAAACATATGTTTTCAGAATATATCAGAGCTAAAACTATTGGCATCTGGAAGTTCTGTGAATTAACATGATGGTGGTATGGCTTATAAAATAAGCAGGATACTGGGAACAAGAATTACATTTGCCTTCTGGTTCTAGCTTTGCCAATAACTAGTTTGGTGAGCTTGGGTGGGTCATTTGACCTACTTTGGCCTTAAATTTTTTTCACTGTAAAGGAGTGTCTGGGCTCTGATCTCTAAGGTTAATTAAAGCTATACACTCCTGTAATATTTCTAGAATTTTCTTTCAAACTACACATTGCCTTTTTATTTATGTCTGAGCCTATCCTAAATGTATTACTGGACTTTATCCAATCATAGCTTCGGCAAACAATACAGCCACAGAAAAGCTACTTGCGTCACTTGATTTTATTTTTTCACGCTCAAACAATACCTGGCAAATAAAGAAAGGTTCCTGAATTGTGATTGGCACAATAATACACGGTCAGCTGCACTGAGAATTTAAGCAAACTTTATATATTGTCAGGATGCAGACTGAAGGTGAGGGTTGATCTGCAATTACCTGCATTTGTGAACGAAACCAATGTTGTAAATTGTGGGTGTGGGACAAATGCCAAAACCCCAACTGCACAACAGTTTCTTTATGCATATATCCAGTTTTGTTATGTTAGCAGAATTTCCACCCTCTTCTACTTACTGGCTTTTTCACTAGAATGCACACATACTGAGCAACTTTTTCAGTCCTCCCATGCCTAGGTGTTTATTGGATTTACCACCCTAGTCCACTCTTTAGACTTTGCAGTTTCTTATTTATCCCACTCTTCTCTCCATACCTTAAATTTAGTCATAATACAATATATATTCCTAGACCCTTTGCTCTTCTGTATCGGATCTCATTCCTTTAGGATTTTCTTGACTAATTATCACTAATATTTGGACAGCTCCAAAATTAACATCTTTATTTTTGATCCCTTGTTAAGTGCCCACTGACTATATTCTCACCCATTCATTCATTCACTAGGTAGACCACATACTGTGAAAGGGCTATTTTAGGGCCACTGGAGTATTTGAGGGATTTTTAAAAAAATATTTCATTTCTACAAAGACATGTTATGTGATGTATCTTGATACTTGCTCGATTTAACAAGCACTCTCAGGTTTTCAAAGGACTAAATTAGACGTCCTATTTTTTTTTTTTTAAATCCTCACCTGAGGATATTTTTCCCGCTGCTTTTCAGAGAGAGTGGAAGGGAGGGAGAGGGAGAGAGAAACATCGATGTGAGAGAGACACATCGATTGGCTGCCTCCTGCACACACACTATCCGGGGCTGGGGACTGAGCCTGCAACCAACGTGTATGTGCCCTTGGCCAGAATCGAACCCAGGCCCCTTCAGTCTGAGGGCCAGTGTTCTAACCACTGAGCAAAACTGGCTAGGGCTAGATGTCCTGTTTTTTTAAAGTTAATGACTCACATTTTTTATAATTTAGAAATTACTTAGGTGAAACAAAATTAAGTAATAAGACTTTTGGGTTTTTAGAATACATTAATTTTCAACTGAAGACTCTTGCTCTTGTATGTAAAATATAAGATGCAGATATACTGCCATTACATGAAACATATCTGTAGCAAAATTACTCGTCCCCCTCTTCTCTCATCCAGCACCCTAAACCACTTTCCCTGCCTGCTGCCCAAATCGACTCTCCCCATTTCTGTTTATATTATCCTTTTTGGTCACCCAGCCTTAAAACAGAGAAACCCATGGCTTTTCTTCCCTTTCTCTCTTCCCCTGGATATTCTGTCAAGCAATGCATGGATTCTGACTTCACATTGTTTTCAGAAGCATCCCTCTGCATTCTCTCTGCCCCTCTCCAAGGGAGAACACCTGCACCCGCAATAATGCAACAGCCTACTAGCTGCAGTCTCAGTTCCCTAAGGGAGTTAGCCTTCTCAACCCCTCCTGACACCTGCCAGCTGAACCTTTGTGAAGCATTTGCAACATACTTATGTATCCTCAGTACCTCTCCAATGACTACAGAATGAAATCTAAACCCTTTACATTCAAGAGTCACCCCAACTACCTAATCTCTTCAAGAAAAGTTAAGCTGCTATGTTTTGAAAAAGAAAAGTGATTATTTAGAACTGATCACTTTAATGGAAGGGGAGTTTTGATCTTAGCATAGTTTGTCTAATCTATCTGCAGGTCTTTTGGGAGATAATCTTTCTCTGCAAACAGAAATAAGAGTCAACAACTTTGGAAATAGATTTTTAGAACAAATACATTGACAAAAGGAATAAGAAAGGCAGAGGCAGAGGTTTGACTTTCTGACTGAGTGAGCTTGGGAGCCCAAGGAGGTAATATCTCAAATGACAGCATTTAGTATCAAGGTCAGACTAGAAGTGAAGCAAGGCTTTAATGTATTTACGTATTAAGGCCTATGAGAAAGACTTATGGGTTGAGGTGAGAAAACTGTAATTATTCTATTTTATATTGCTCCTCCAATTGGAACATTTTGAGAAGGACCTGTCTACTGAACAACCAATGGGTCAAAGGAGAAATCAAAGGAGAATTTAAAAAAAAGACCTTGAGACAAATGAAAATGGAAATGTAACATACTAAAGTTTATGGGAGATAGTTCTAAGAGGGAAGTTCATAGTAATAAATACAATCCTTTTTTAGTCTATACAATTTAGTTTAAATTTACTCTAAATAGAAAGCAAAAGTACTGTCTCATGAGACTTCCTGAAAACTGAAAATACATGAAAATGAAGATCCTCAAATACAATATTCTTACATAACATAGTGGAACTGGCAACTCAATCCAACTGTTTGAACCAGACTCTAGAAGTTATGAAAGAAAGTGAAATGCAGTATAGAACTTAGGAGTGCCCTGGAGTCAGACTGCCCAGGTTCAAATCCTAGCTATGCTCTTATTAGCTGGCTATCTGTAGGCAATTTCTTATCTTTCTATGTTTCCTTACCTATAAAATGTGAGTAATAGCACTTCCTACGTCATAGGCTTGCACTGAGAAATAAATGAGATAGCGCATGTAAAGTGCTTAGAAAGTAGACAGTAGTGTATCTATTTCACAGATGAGGAAACCAAGACACAGAGAGATTGGAACTTGCCTAAAATAACACCGCTACTAAGCCCTACAGCCTTGGCAACTCCAAATCCATACTCTTTCTCCACACTGTCTCCTTGCTTTTGCATTGCTGGAGATATGATCGTGGATAAGACACTGGCCTTGTCTTCAAGGACAACACTCTAAAAAGGGAGAAAACAAGAAATGGACAATTCTCAGTAGGCACTCCGGGAGCACTGGTAAAAGGATGTTTAACTCAGACTGGAAGGCCTGGGACTGGCTACCATTGAAGTTTACATCTAAACCAGGTGGTGAAGTGTTGGCAGGAATGAGATCATGGGCTTAGATGGGGTGGAGAGTGTCCCAAGCAGAGGAAACAGCAGGCAAAGGAGTGGAGAGGATGCTCTGCCTACAAAGCTACAGGGCTGTGAGAGAGGACACAGAACACTTGGTGTTTACAGTAGATCAGCTCAGCAGGAAAGTGGAATCTGGGGTAGGACAGGGGCCTTGTGTTGAGGGGAAGAAGTCGAAGCAGCTCTCCTCTACCAGCCATGAAAATACAAGTCAAGAAGAGGCAGCACAAATGCTTGTGCACAATGATGTATATTCACTGGCCCCAGATACTCAGGACCCTTAGAAGTACAGGCCGGTACTCATTTATTTTGAGGCATAGGTCAAACTCCTTTTAAGTAAAATGTTTGCCCCAGGCCTGGGGAGGTCAGCTGTCTCTATAGGTACTGTATATTTTTTAGGGAAAAATAACCTCATTAACAATTGAGAGAAATCTCCCCAACTTCCCTCTTCCAGGTATTCTTTCCTAAGGAAACTTATCTACATTTGAATTATAGATTCAAATTCCTTTGTTTCTAATAGAAAAGCATCTTCCTGACTTCTTGTGTGAAAAATATTATTTTAGTGTTTTAATCTAACCATTCTCATGGCAGTAGATAATCTATAGAACAGGTTACACTCAATGCCCTATAATATATAGATGGGCTTACAGAGAAGTGCTGGTTAAAAGGTTTTTTAAACTCTACTCCTAACAATAGATTATCTCAAGATAATAGGGGGTTTCAATAGTCAGTGCAAGTTTATTATTGAAAACATTTACTAAAAAGAATTAAAATATCAGCTAATTAGTCACCTTAGGAAATTTTAGCACAGCACCCTCTTTACTCTGTAAGACAATTTTGTCTATCTAATGCCTTCTGGACAGTATGTATAAAAGTTATTTGTGTAATGCAAGCATATGAGAAATTACCTATCTTAGCAATGTTACTATAAATGACAGTGGAACTCCTTGTGGTATAATCTTTAATTCAATTTAACCAATAAAGTGTGACTACGTGCCAAGGATATTGTGAGTTAAATACTAGGGATATTATGAGTAAGATACAGCTCTGCCTTTAAAGAACTCATTGTTTATGTTTAAAACATAAAATATCATGATGTAAGTACTAATATAGAAGTATGCATCAAATCTATATCACACTTGAGAATCTAGAGAGAACATCTGCAAACCTGAAGAAAAAAATGGTAATTAAGCAATTCAGAGTCTTGTTTTTTCTCTAGTAACTGGATGTGGGAGTGTTGAATCATTTTATATAGGTCAGAAAAACATCTGATTAGCACTAACTTGCCTAGTGTTTGATCATACTTCAAATGAGTGATAATGTTAGCTGGAATTGTTAGTTCTCTTATCTTCTTTTAAAACAGCCTGGTCTCCCTTATAAGTGTTCTGAAAATGCAAATTATGCAATATGCACCTGCTCCAGTAGAAATATTTCTTTAGATTATGTAATATATCATAAGATATTTTTAAAGCCAACCCACTATCTCAAGTCCGATAGTATTCGTAAGAACACAATGTGGATATCATCATTTATGAGACTCTGAAAGCTACAAAACATATTTTTCTAAAACCGTGAATTAATATTTTTGTTGCCTTTGGAGCACAGAAGTTTTCATGTGAATCTGTCAGCCTTGTTACTGTAATCTGAATGATTTAATCTATCATGGACAATTTATTATAGATAAATCACAATTTTTAACTGAACAGTCTTTACATTAAAATAATTTAAAGGAATGCCTTTTGTCTAGCCTGGGTCAGAACTTATAGTTCCCAATTTACACGGAGAATTTCAGGTTTAGAATTTCTTTTACTTTTCCATGAAGGTGACATCAGCTTCTATTGTCAACAATGCTGTTACTGTCACTTCTTTAACTTATCTATTTTTTTTTAAGTTCCTCATCCCCAATAATCATATCACAGTGACATTGATTTTACAGTAAATTAATAGGGTTATTAGATATGGAATTTATATTTTATTTTAAGAATTAGTAACTTCCTCTTTTTTTTAGAGTAGAACAGAAAAGAAATAGTGGAGGTTCCATGTATTTAAAATGCAGTTTAAAAAAATACCAAATTAGTTTCATACAAATTTCCTATTTATAATAGAATTAACTATAATAGAGGGTCATAAATAATAGATATTTCCAAATATCCCCAACTAATAGAAACATGAAAAAATTGTCATCCATTATAATATTAGAAAAGGTATTCTGATATGTTTGAAGGTAGATAATACACATTTTACATATTAATATTTTAACATTTCATATTTATTATTACATTGCCTTTCACTTCTTTTTCATTTCTGATTTTATTGCTTTGGGTCTTTTCTCTTTTTTTCTTAATGAGCCTGGTTAAAGGTTTGTCAATCTTGTTTATCTTTTCAAAGAACAAGCTCTTAGTTTCATTAATCTTTGGTATTTTTTTTTTTTAAGTCTATGTCATTTATTCCCACTCTAATCTTTATTATTTCATTACTTCTACTTACTTTGGGCTTTTTTTGTTGTTCTTTCTCTAGTTCATTTAGGTGTAAGTTTAAATTATTTATTTGAGATTTTTCTTGCTGTTTGAGGTAGGCCTGTATGGCTATGAATTTCCCTCTTAGAACTGCTTTCACTCTGTCCCACAGATTTTGAGTTGTGCATTCATTTTCATTTGCCTCAAGGTAACTTTACCACCAAACCAGTATTACAAGAAATGTTAAAGGGTCTTCTTTAAGAAGAAGAAAGGGAAAATTAGAGAGAGATTGAGAGAGGAACACAGGTATAAAGAATAAAATGGCAATAAATAAGAACCTACCAATAATTACTTTAAATGTAAATGAATTAAATGCACCAATCAAAAGACATAGGGTAGTAGAATATGGATAAGAAAACAATACCTATATATATGCTGCCTACAAGAGATCTACCTCAGAACAAAAATGCACACAGACTGAAAATAAAGAGATGGAAGAAGATATTCCATGCAAATGGAAACAAACAAAAAAGCTAGGGTAGCAATTCTTATATCAGACAAAATAGACTTCAAAACAAAGACCATAACAAGAGACAAAGAAGGACATTACATAATACTAAAGGGATCAATCCAACAAGAGTATAGACCCTTGTAAACATATATGCAACCAACATAGGAGCACCTAAGTATATAAAAAAAAATCTTGGAGACATAAAGGGAGAGACTGACAATAATACAGTCATAGAAGGTAACTTGTAACATCCCATTGACATCCATAGATCTTCCAGACAAAAAGTCAACAAGGAAAAAGTGGCCTTAAACGACATATTAGATCCGATGGATTTAATTTATATTTGCAGAGCATTTCACCAGAACATTCTCATGGAACATTCTTTAGGATATATCACATGTCAGGACACAAAACAAGTCTTAATAAATGCCAAAAGATTGAAATAATATCAAGTATCTTCTCCAACCACAATGGTATGAAACTAGAAATCAATTACAAGAAAAAAAACTGAAAGACATAGAAAGACATGGAGGCTAAATAACATGTTACTAAACAATGAATGGGTTTACAGTGAGATAAAAGAAGAAATCACAAGCTACTTCTAGTTTTTAAAGTGTAACAATATATAATATATAATAACTATAAAGAGTAGGAAGTGTGGATCAATCATCTTTGTTAAACAGAAAAAATGTAAAGGTTTATATGTTCTACAATAGTGGTCAGCAAACTATGGCCCAGAGGACAAATTTGACTGACAACCTGTTTTTAAAAATAAAGTTATATTGGAGGAGAGCCAACCTTATTAATTTATATATTACCTATGGCTGCTTTTGTGCTACAATGGCAAAACTGAGTAGTGACAGAGATCAAAGGACTCAAAGCCCAAAACATTTACTAACTGGCCTCTTAACAGCAAAAACAAAAAAATGTTCTGACTCTGTTCTACAGAAAATTGTCCTTATGAACCATATTTAAATAACCCCACATATAAATTTTTCTCACTGAATGATGTCAAATTAATAATGTGCGATATATTATATGTATATTTTTTATGAAAAATCTGCATACTACAAGAGGTGAAATACAGAATTTCATAGCATTTCATGTTAATATTTTGTTTTATAATATAGGAAGCAGAATATCAAAATGTGCATGTTGACAGGAAAATAATTAGGGAAATTTTGATTTACTGACAATGTGACTAGCATGCACACAGAGAAGTGTACAAATGTCTCCTCTTAAAGTAAAACTAATATAGTTCTAATTTAGTTTGGCATGCAATCCCATTGCTATCAATATTGTAGCTTAGCTTGCCTTAGTAAGCTCTTAACAGAAACAATTACCAAATAATTTTTACAGCTTTTAAATATGCACTAAGGCTGTTTTGATCTTAACTTTTAGACATTTCCTATTACAGAATTTTACACTTGAGCACAAATATCTGGCTCTTTCTTTAAAAATATCCTCTTCAGACAAGATGTGCTATAATTCTATGATATACAATATAAAATTGTACCAATGATAATACATTCTCACCAGTCAAACATTTCAATGAACTAAATATACATTTTTCTAGAAGGCATACATAACTTCAAATTATTGCCTGCCCCTGTTTTCCTACTCTGAAGAACTTTAACTGTAGAAAAATTGAAAAAAACCAGACTTCCCTTTATTATTGTTAGAAATTTGAGGGTAACTTAATTGGAAGCATAAAATAAAGAACCAATGTAGAAAAATGAAACACAAATGAATATTAAAATTTGAGTTTACTTTTTTAAAACAAAACTACATTTTAACTGTAGAATGCCTAGCTTTTGGTTTTTATTTTGGTGTATTTGCACTTTTGAAAAATAATGGGATCTTTTCCTTAAAGACCCCAGAACTCAACATTTTTCTAAAAAGAAATACGCAATAAACTTTCAAGTGTCTTTTCAGGGCTGTATTATACTTCTTGTGGGCCGTATCAATAGCGATTCTATTTAACTGCTTGTGGGTGGCATCTATTCCAAAAACTTCTTCCATAAATGTACATTACAACTTCTGAGCATTACCTTTATCTACTCATTTCTCCTTGTAACTTACTGCTTAATCAAACCTCATGAAAACGTTGATTACTAAATTGAAGGCATGAATACGGTTTGAAAGGAAATCGTATTTGACATTCCCCGTTAGTTTGGTGCTACTTTTCTCTCAAGGACTGCTCAACTGGGACAAAGTAGAATAGACCCAAAACAAAAAGTTTTATTCTATTTGTCCAGTTTCTAGTCCTGCTTACCCTTCAGTGGTTTCAATCACTTTCTAGCTGGCTCCCTTTAAGAAGAAACCTAATCTCATAATAGAAATAAAAGCTCAATTGCTGAGTACTCCATAAGTGTTAGCTCCCTTCCTTTCTTATATTATTCTTTACCCTCTCTCCCTCCCTCAGGCTTTCCCAAGTCGGAATTGCTCCTCTCACCCAGCCAGACTTTTTTTTTTTTTTTTTAGTAACAGAGCTTTTAAAGCTGGTTGTGTGGGTTCTGCAGGAGGAGGGACAGAACGTGTGACCAGGACTCTCTCACTGCGTCTCCAAGAGAAAAAGTTCCCCTTTGATACTTTTCAGAACTTATTCACTTTTAAAATGTTTTTTAAAAGTGACATTTTAAAACTCTTGCCTATATCCGTTAAAATGATAATTACCTTAGAATGCAGTTCCTCATTATGGCCCTCATTTGTTTTCAGGTTCCTGGGCATCAGAAACAAAATCTTAGTACTCAGTTTCTATCTGGGTCAAGTTAATCTCCTTGTATAAAAAGCACAATGCAACTATTTATTGACTGAATAATAATGTGGATGGACTGAATGATTCCTAATTTAAGTGTATTTAAGTCTTAAATAACTTTTTAGTAGCAAGGACACTATGGTAAAATTAAATTTTTAGCAATTTTATAAATGTATTACTGTATTTGCAAAGTTTAATTCACTAGAAATAGCTTTAACAGTAAATATTTCTAAAATTATATATGTGTATATATACATATGTACACAGGCAGACATACACATTGATAAGTTGAGGTTTTCACTGAGATTTTCATGTTATAAATCTATTTTTAAAATAAAAAATTTTGGTTAAAAGACTGTAATATCAAAAGTTATTTTGATCAAGCCAAATTGACAGCTGAGGCAATCTGATATTAAGAGCTGAGTCAAGTTTATCTGATGGAAAAACCAGGAATTCTAAAAAATATTACAGACATTGGCAGTTATAGTCAAGTACTGTACAGTTAAAAGCAGCAACAGTTTGTTTAACAGGTTGCTCGGAATCAAGTGGAACTTACTGTTTTGGTATTTTGCCTGACATTTTTCCATTTACAAATGAATCAGTGCCCCACAGAAATAAATTTTAAATATAGTCAAAATGCGATGTCCTGATTGCACCACTATATTTTATTAACTGGAATGATAGTATTCTTCAGTGGTACGTGTCTGACACTGGGTTTGTGTATTTCTTCACATATTTTGTGAAGTGAACACCCGCCAAAGCAATATCTGAATGATATTTATTCCAGATTGTTTCTATGTAGGAGCACAGTGTTATGCTGCTTGCTTCCTTGAAAGAATACAGAAGATCAGAAATTGTGAATGTTGAATACAAACTTGAGTTTCATTTTTTGAAATGCTACCTCAAAGGAGAATTTTAAAAACTGAAATTTACAAATAATAAAAGGTACTCCCAAACCAGAATTTAAATAAACCAAAAAGACTGTTTAAATCTTTAATCAATCCCTTGAGACTATTTTTTTTTTATCAAACATTAACCATTTCTTTCCTAAGAAAGTGTCTAAAAATATTGACCAATAAAAATAATGGATCACCAAAATAGTTTAGTAATGAATCTTTTTTTTCATTTGTTTTGAGTGCTGCTTGTATTATGAGGCTTTGTAAGTTTATACGAATGGTATCTGAAGATCAAGTTCATTATTTTTAAGGTTGAGGAGGAGACTTGCTTGAGTTCCTTGACCAGAGAGAAGACAGCAGGGCCAAGGCCAGGGTTCCTGCTCTTTCTACAAAGTGCCTTCAGAATTCCTCCAAGAGGCCACAGGAGCTGTGGGGCTGTGGAAGGGCCAGTAAACACACTGCACCTGTTTAACATATTTGAAATTCAAGGTAAGAATGAGTTGGGGAACAAAACAATTCTGTTTCTAAAAAACTAATTTGAAAACCACTGTATTACCTTGTGTGCCATGAGGAAAAAAGAGAAATATTATGGGGACCCAAATCTGAAATGATGTCCTCGTTAACAGCTATCATGGAAATGCCTAGAAATGGCATGCCAAATAAGGGAAACGTAATTCTGAATGTAGTTTCTTTTTATACAACTAAAACTTGTTCATTTTTTTCTTTTTTCTTGTACTTTGGCTGTTTACTTAGGTTTTTAGAAATTTGAATGGTACAGAAATGAACAATGAATAAACAAAGTTTAGTAGAGAAACTTCCAATGTGTTTCAGAATGCAGGGACAGGTGGAGCACACGGAAAAGCATAAGGATAAACTAGTAAAAACAAATCAGAACAATGGATTCCTAAATGGACATACTGAAAGTAAGAACGCCATCTGGACTAAAAGACTCAGGAAGAGCTTTCTGGAAAAGAGGTGCTAGAGTAAGAATAGAAGATAAAGGAGATGGCATTCCTGGTGGAGAAAACAACAGAGGTTGGGGTGGGGAAAGCATGTTTATCAGAAAGAAAGTAGATTCAAATGGAGAGGAGTGTTGTGTTCAGTGGGACATAAGCTTGAGTTGGTAAAATGGGATTATATTGAAGCATTTCAAAGGCAATAGAAGATGCTGAATTTAAAGTACGCATAAGGGCAATATGGTAATAACTGGTACTCAACAAAAGGGCTTTAGTGCTAGTTGGCTGGCAGTGTATTCTGAATATAAAAGGAACTTTTTCTTTTATTTCATTAAATTACTGGTAAGGGAAATTTAGGTGGTACTTCAAAAGATGCTAGATTGCTTTCACAGCATAAAATTATATATGCAATAGTAGACATACATGGACATTTAATACTGTTCTGACTATTGAGTTCTCCTCACACACACACCCGCCCAAATAACTAAAAGCTTAGGAAGCACACACCATTACCTACTCCATCTCATTCAGGTCAGATTTATATAATACATATAGTTTTTTATTTTTATCACTCCTTTATAAAGAATTTAGAAACTAATTTAAAATTTTTGCTTAATGTGTTATTGGTTTGAGAAATGATGTTTGAAATAAAATAGTCTCTCAAGGTAGTGTAGAAATATAATTTAGATTATTATGTAGAAATAATATTTAGAAATATAATTTAGATATTATTAGAAAAGAATGGTGCCTGGCTGGACATGGCTCAGAGGTTGAGTGTTGACCTAGGATCCAGGAGCTTGTGGTTCGATTCCTGGTCAGGGCACATACTTGGGTTGCGGGCTCGATCCCCAGTTGGTGGTGTGCAAGAGGCAGCGGATCAATGACTCTCTCTCATCATTGATGTTTCTCTCTCTCTCTCCCCGTCTCCCTTCCTCTCCCTGAAATCAATAAAGATATACATATATATATATTTTTTAAAAGGTAATTACAATTGAGGAAAGCCCTGGTTAGAGTGCTGGACTGTGGACTGAGAGTCCCAGTTCAGTTCCAGCCAAGGGTGTGTACCTTGGTTGAAGGCTCGATCCTCAGTCCCCATCAGGGCACATAAGAGAGGCAGCCAATCAATGTATGATGTCTCTCTCTCAATCAATGTTTCTCTCTCTCTCTCTCTCTCTTTCTCCCCCCCCTCTTTGAAAAGCAATGGAAAAAATATCCTCAGTATTAAAAAATGAGGAAAGAAGTTTCCTGAGGAAGATTTGAATTAAATGACCCTGGAGAAGTGTTCTTTTTCCATTTATAGCTTTTATTTCTGTTTCTTTTTTTTAATATATCTTTGTTGATTTCAGAGAGAGGAAAGGAGAGGGAGAGAGAGAGACAGAAACATCAATGATGAGAGAACCATTGATCAAGCCCACAACCCAGGCATGTGCCCTGACTGGGAATCGAACCCCGATCGCCTGGATCCTAGGTTGACGCTCAACCGCTGAGCCACACCTGGCCGGGCTTTATTTCTGTTTCTTTACTATGTAATACATGGAGACAGTATGTAAATGTTTTGAGTTAAGGTGTTCCCAGAGTTGGCTAATTCAGCAGCATAGTTATTTCAACAATGTCTTAGTGTCTATCCAAATTTCCATTTTGTCATCCTGAGTATCTAGGCTGGTCTGATGAAGTATAGGACATCCAATTAGACCTGAATTTTAGTTAAACATTCTATGGCCCATGCAATATTATTCATTATCTAAATTTCAAATTTAACTAGGTACCTGCATTACAAGGTCCTAAGTCTGGGAAACTCATCAGCATCTTGGTTTTTCTTTGTAGGCTAGCTCCACTTGTGGTCAAGGGATGGCTGCCATGCCCTTTAGTGTTAGATGTAGATGCTAATACCCAGAGATATCAAATGGATTCTGTTGGTAAGGAAGAAGGCAGAGGAGTGGTGGTTTGGTAGGTAACCTACAATGTAAGTCACCAAGGCAAATCTGAGTCTTTATTGACTAAAACATAATTTCCTCTAGTATACACACTTTAACAGCTGATAGCTCAATTTTGAAAATGAAATGTATTTTGATAAACACTGCCTTTATAATTATTTAAAGTATGTTTATACAGTTTTTTGGGATACCCTATATTCTTTCAAATCAGTGTTTCGGGTCTCTTAGGGTATATTCCAAGAAGGGGGATCACTGGTCATAAGGCAGTTCCATTTTTAATTTTTTGAGGAGCCTCCATATGTTTTCCACAGTGCCTGCACCAGTCTGCATTCCCACCAACAACGCACGAGGGTTCCCTCTTCTCCACACCCTCACCAGCACTTTTTATTTGTTGATTTATTGATGGCAGCCATTCTGACAGGTGTGAGGTGATATCTCATTGTGGTTTTAATTTGCATCTCTCTGATGATTAGTGATAAACATTTTTTCATTTGTCTATTGGCTATCTGTATGTCCCTTGAGGATACTTTCCCTATTGCTTTTCAGAGAGAGTGGAAGGGAGAGTGGAAGAGAGAGGCAGATCGATTGGTTGCCTCCTGCATGCTCACTGACCAGGGTCGGGGATCAAGCCTGCAACCAAAGGACGTGCCCTTGGCTGGAATTGAACCAGGACCCTTCATTCAGTCCACAGTCCAATGCTCTAACCACTGAGCCAACCTGGCTAGGGCCCTTTGCCTATTTTTAAATTGGGTTATCTTCCTGGTGTTGAGTTGTATAAGTTCTTTATGTATTTTGGAAATCAATCCCTCATCAGATGTATCATTAGCAAATATGTTCTCCCATTCCATGGGATCCCTTTTTATTTTGTTGATAGTTTCTTTTGCTGTGCAGAAGCTTTTTAGTTTGATGTAGTCACATTTGTTTATTTTTTTCTTTGTTTCCCTTGCCTGAGGGGATATATCAGCAAAAATATTGCTACAAGAGATGTCTGAGATTTTACTGCCTATGTTTTCTCCTAGGATTTTTATGGTTTCATGACTCACATTTAAGTCTTTTATCCATTTTGAATTTATTCTTGTTTATGGTGTAAGTTAGCGGTCTAGATTCAACATAGTACTGAAGTCCTAGCCACAGCAATCAGATAAGAAGAAGAAATAAAAGGCATCCAAATTGGAAAGGAGGAAGTAAAACTGTCATTATTTGCAGATGACATTATATTGTACATAGAAAACCCTAAAGATTACCAAAAACTACTAGATCTAATAAATGAATTCAGCAAAGTAGTAGGATATACAAAATTAATATTCAGAAATTGGTGGCATTTTTACACAACAATAACAAACTATCAGAAAGAGAAATTTTTTAAAAATCCCATTTACTCCTGCAACAAAAAAAACAAGGTACCTAGGAATAAATTTAACCAAGGAGGTAAAATACTTGTACTTGGAAAATTATAAAATACTGAAGAAAGAAACTGAGGAAGATACAAAGAAGTGGAAGCACATACCATGTTCATGGACTGGAAGAATTAACATCATTAAAATGTCCATACTATACAAAGCAATATATACATTCAATGCAATCATATTAAAATACCATTGGCATATCTATAGATCTAGAACAAATATTCCAAAAACTTATATGAAACCAAAAAAGACCTCAAATTGCCTCTTGAGTCAGAAGAATAAAGTTGGAGGTATCACAATACCTGATATCAAACTATACTCCAAGGCTATTGTAATCAAAACAGCCTGGTGGTCACATAAGAACAGGGATATAGATCAATGGAACAAAACAGAGAGCCCAGAAATAAACCCACACCTTTAAGGTCAATTAACATTTGGCAAAGGAGGCAAGAGCATATATAATGGAGTAAGACAGTCTCTTTAATAAGTGGTGTTAGGAAAATTATACAGGTACATGCAAAAAAAATATTTTTTTGTTTCTGACGCTCTTCACTTTGTTAGAACTGGCAATGTCCATATCACTGCGTCTGAAATAATTAATGTAATTTTTCATTGAGTATTCTGAACTGAGGGAAGAATATGGCTCACATTCCCCCTTTTCCACATTATTCCTAGGGCATGAATTAGAGGTTCTCTGTGTTTGCCGCTGCAGGTTCTTCCTCCTCCTTCATGTTAGTTCACATTAATCACGGCCAAATTCAACCTTTATTTCCTGTGTTCCCTTCCTCCTCCCACTCCCCCACCTTTTAAAGCTTATCCATATCCTTAGGGCCCTATTTGTCCATAAATGATACTGGTTTTGTATGGGCTAGGTAAACTAATCTGTGTTAATATTTACTTTGCTAATGTGTTGGACCTTTGAGGTAATTTAAGGCTTTAATCATTTCAAAAGTTCAGCCCCTTTCAAAAGCTCTTCAGGAATGCTGCCAGTTTAGGCATCTTAGTGGTATGGGCACTTTTGGCTTCCCTAACACACTCATAGAGGCAGAGAGTTACAAGAAAGTTTGGCCTATATCACTCTCCTGCCTCCTGGTCTCTCATCTTATGCCAGCTTTCATTCCCTCATCAAACTCACATTGCAATCCACCGGTTTCTGCAGCCATTTTCTCCACCCCACTTCCTTTCTCATCTTGAGTGATTCATACGTGACTCCAATATTTATAGAGATGCCCCACCCAACATCCTAAACTCATCATTTCTTGACCTCCTCTGCTGCACAGGCCTTTAAGTCTTAGACTCAGTGCCACACCCCAGTGCTACCTAGTCATCCAGCAACTCCTCACCTCTCTTAATTACACTTTGCAATTGTACTGTCTTAATATGAATTCCTGCTCTTTTCAACTATCCCTTTTCCTTACTTCTAGCAAACCAACTCTTTGACTTCGGAAGGAATCCAAAACTTAGGGAAATGGTAAACATTCAAATCTCTGAGCCCTTCTACAAGCTCCTTCCTTCCCTCCTGCCCCACCTTTTCCATCTAGCTTGCATCCTATGGGTTAGCTTATTAACCCATCTCTCAACTTCTATCATACTCAACCTCTGAACTCCTATCCTGAATGAATCTAAAATTTTATCTTTTGAAATGCAGTACCTGTGTATCTAAGCCTGCGAGAGATAAAAAGTCATATATCCTTGTCATCAGCATTGTGAAGTGATTAAGAGCATGGACTCTGGAGCCAGACTACTGATGCTCAGTTCCTGGCTCCTCCACTTACCTGGGTGCCCTTAGGAAAATAGCACGACCACCTCATGACTCATTTTCTTCATCTGCAAAAAGGAGATGGTAATGAAGCATATTCCGTGAGTATATTATAATGAATAAATGAGCTAAGATTTCCAAGATGTTTACAGGAATACATAACTGCCAAACAAATATTTTACTTCCCCCTTGTAGTTTTGTTTGCATTTTTAATGATAGCTATTCTAAGCTCTCACTTTTTTAATTCTCCAAACAGCTCAGGTTCCATCACTTCAGCACATGACCTGGCCTAATTCTCTGAGTATATATAGGACATTAGGTATGAACTCCTTTAAATTATTCCCCACTCCTGAAAATTTAACTACATTGGTAGAGATACATTTGTATCTCCTTCCCAGCTAAAAGAAAGAAATGACATTCTAAAATCAGTTTTTCTTCTTTCTCAAGATCTTATCCCTTCAAATACCTAACTTTTTCTGTGTATATTTAACCTTTCTATGTCTACTTGTTCCTATTTTATTTCCATGCATTTCCCCTCAAAAATAACTCCAAATCCTTTTTCAACCTCACATTTCCTTTTAGCTGTTTTTCCTATCTTCATTCTTTCCTTCATCAGATGTTTACATTTACCTCTCTCATGACTGCATTACTGAGAAATGATAGCCTATAACTGTAAGGTCTAATATTAAAATTAATTGGGAATAAGTTCAGAGGAGCCAAAACATTAGAACTGGCTTTTTTTTTTTTTTTCCCCAGCTGTACCCAGGCATGGATATTTATGATTTTGAATGGCCTTATAATGGCTTTCCTGCTCTTTTGTTCAACTTGACAAATTGATTGTTCTAGTTTGCATACCCCTGCTATTTCCTGTTTCGCTCTTCTAAAAGACATCCGTCCCACAGAGTCCTTTTGTAATCAGGGCTTCACTTTCCACTATTCCACCACAATTATTTTCAAGGTCAGCAATAACACCTGTATCGCCAAATCCAGAGGTCAATTCTCAGTCTTCGTCTTAATTAACTAATGAGGAAGTTGGTAGAATTGACCATTTCCTCCTCTTTAAAACTGTTTTTTTAAGTTGCTTTCTGAACACCACTTTTTCTTTGATCTCTTCCTGACTTCCTCATGATCTTTCTCAGCCTGTTTTGCTAGAGATTCTTCTCACTTATCTGCCTCTAAAATGGGAAGTCCCCAAGACACTGTCTTTGGATATCTCTTCATTCTTTACAGTTCACCCTTGGACCACAACTACGTTTTTGTTTGTTTAGCTTTAGATAACATCTATAGGGTGATGACTTCTAAATTTATATTCCAGTCTAGATTTCCCCCTTGAACTCTATATTCATATATCCAAATGGCCACTCAACATATCCTCTTGGATGTCTAACAGGCTTTTCAAACTTTACACATTCAACAAACTTTTATTCCTCTCCAAACTACTCTGCCTGAAGCCTCGGCCATCTCAGTCAAGAGAGTGTGTGAACTTGAGAGGGAAACTCTCAGGAACACAACAACAATAAAGCTTGTAAACGAATAAAACCCAGTGACAGAGACCAAAAAGTAGGAGAATCAGAAAAATGTAAGATCAAGAAAGAAAGGAAAACACTCAATCCTGACAAAAGCTATAAGGATACCTATACACTGAGGGCTCAAAAGCATACACTGGATTTGGTATTTTGGAGGTCATTGATGACTATGCTCTCAATGGGTATAGTTTATAATAGCTTTTTTGGGAAATAGGAAAAGGGCTGACCAGGATTATATAGAAAGATGACTGTTTGGTATTAATGATTCCCAGTGTCCCACATGCACACACCCCTACAATATTTAAGCCAAACTTTTATCCAGAGTTTCCAGCACTGTACTGTATTTCTGAATGCTTGGAGCTATATTTCCTTCAGTGTGTCATATAAGCACCTCGTATCCAATAGGTCCAATAATGAATTAATTTCCTTTCATCCCTCTTGTTCTCTTTACTGCCAAACAAATTAACATCAAATACCCAATTCTCCTATATCCTCTGTCATGTTGAATGACACCGATATCTACCCATCCACTTCAGGTAGAAAACGTCCTTGGGGATGTTCTGTTTCTTCCTCCACTCCCATTTCTAATCTGTCAAATCTGATTGTAGCCCCCATCTCCACTGCTCTAACTCACTGGCAGCGTCTTTACCAACCTCCTTCCCTACACTGTTAAGCCTCCTAACTGGTTCCCTTGCCTGAAAACTTCCCATTTCCCACTCTTTCAACTACATAGTTACTAGTTAAGCCAGTCAGGGAAAGACAAGTACCATATGATTTCACTCAAATGTGGAATCTAATGAATGACATAAACTAAGAAGCAAAATAGCGACAGACCCAGACAGACCCAGAAAGAGTGCACGCTGACAGCTGCCAGGGGGCGAGGGGGTGCTGGGTGAGCAGGGGCGGAGGAAATAAGCAAAAACAAAGAGAGAGAGAGGAAAAGGCCTCATGGACAGGGGCAAAAGTGTGATGATTGCGGGGGGCAGGGGAGGATAAATGGTGATGGATGGAGACTTGACTTGGGATGATGAACATACAATACAGTGTACAGATGAAGTGTTGTAGAATTGTGCACCTGAAACCTGCATGATTTTGTTAATCAGTGTCACCCCAAAAATTCAATGAAAAGGAAAAATAACTTTCAGTAAAAAACTTAGGTTAAAAACTGAAAGCTGCTCACATCTTCCCACCGGCAACAATACAATCCCTTAGAATAGTACATCATGGTCTTTAAAATTTGGTTCCTACTTACCATTCCAACCTCACTTTATGACAGTCCCCCTCTTGCCTTAACATAATCAAACTGAAGTACATTGCACGGGGTCATGCACATACTTCCCACACTTCTTCTACTTCTGGAATAAATAACTAGAGCTCCCAAAGTTGAAATAACTTTTTCTCCTTAAATCGTAAATACAATTTTTAAAAGTTCGCAAAAATCAAAGAAAAAAATTAGGCGTAACATTACCATTTTAACATAATTTTGCATAATATTTAAAATTATTTATTCTTTCTCATGTTGCAGAGAAAAAATATCAAAAATTGCAAAATATTATTTTGAGAAAAAGAAAAAAATGAAAGAAGGAAAGAATAAAAAACAAGGGTGGGGACAAAACAGAGCTATGAAGAGGGTTTAAGATGCATACCATGATGACCTACTCATCTACCAGGAGTGAGCCACACATTTGGCTCTCAGTTTTCTAGTATCCAATGTAACAACAGAAACATTGTCAATTATCCAAGTCCCAGTGCCCTTGAGATTTAAAAAAAAAAAAGCTCCAGTAATTTAGACTCTTCTTAGAACACATCATAAAAAGATATTCCTACTGAGGCCCTCCTAAAGAGAACACAGGATAATATACTTAACTTTGGGAAGATCCCTTTTTAGAGACGGTGCATTTCAATTCATGTCATTGCTCATACTGAAAATCAATATAGGTGGATGTCATTGCACAACTTACAGAGTGTTTTTGTAAAAACCATGTTTTTGGAAACCATTTGACACTATTAAGGCACCCAGCTCTTTGCAGGTCTGCTTTAAATCATGGATAATACTAATATATCGAAATACTAACATATAATACATGTTAGTTACAGTAATAGATGGATTTTTATCCTTTAGAAAAACTTTCTGAGTGTTATTTTCTTGAAGATTGAGTTTCAAAAAATTCTTAGGTGAAATCTTAAAACCTCAGGTCCCATATTGGGCAGTTGAGGCTTGCTTGGAAGACCAGATTTTAGGTGGAGAAGCAAAAATTCTCACTTTTTTATTATGAACATAGTTTCCCTTGGGAAAGTCCTCTGAGTACAGGAATGTGGCTGGGCCAGGAATGTCTCTCCCTAGCTCTGGGCTTTTCTGAAAGAAATGGGTGTGCCTTAGCACTTGATCATCCTGGTATGTCACCTCTATTGTGGATAGGAAGCCACTGTAGGACAGAACATGGAAGGACAGAATGGTTTCCTATAGGAAAAGGTGTCAGACAAGAGTGCATTTTTTGTCCCTATATGCGGAACAAGTCATATAAAAAACTGGGCTAGATTCAGAGGAAAGAGGAGAGAAAACTGGTAAAAGAAATATTAATAACTTAAGAGATGCAGATGATACCATCTTACTGGCAGAAAGTAGCAATAATTTGAAGTGACTTCTGATGAAAGTATAAGAAGAAATTGCCAAAGCAGGACTGCATTTGAACATCAAGATAAAGATGACTACAGAAGAAATATACACAACTTTTACATGGAAAATGGAAACAACAAAATTGTTAAAAGATTTTGCTCACCTTGGCTCAGCCATCAATTAAAATGGAGGCTGCAGCCAAGAAATCAAGATAAGACTGAGATTCAAAAGGGCAGCAGTGGAAGAATTAGGAAAGATTATCAAGAGCAAAGATGTGTCATTGGAGACCAAGGCTAAGATTATCCACACCCTCATCTTCCCAATTACTATGTATGGATGCAAAAGTTTAACAGTGAAAAAGCTGATAGGGAAAAAATTGATTCATTTGAAATATGGTGTTAGAGAAGAGCTCTATGGATACCCTGGACTGGCAGAAAGATGAACAAGTAGGTCCTAGAGCACATTAAGCTTGAAACCATTAGAGTAAAAAATAACAAAACTACGGGCACTTTGAGAAAGAAGGGTTCTTTGGAAAAGATAACAATGCTGGAAAAAATAGAAGGTAGCAGGGAAAGAGACAAACCAAATGTGAGATGGATAACTCCATAAAAGAAGCCAAAGTCATGAGTCTACAGGAGCTGAACAGGGCTGTTGAGGACAGGACATTGTGGACATCACTCGTTCATATGGGCGCCAGGAGTTGAGCGGACTCAACTGGCATGTAACAGAGAAGAAACCCGGATACTAAAATCTTTGTTTTTATAGTCTCTTGGGTTTTTCAGATTTGCTAAAATAGAAGCAGTTTTTCTAGCTTTGCTTTTATTAATATTTGTATGGCTGTTGAGATATGAATTCTTGTCCCTAATGAATTCTGTCACTAATTAGATGGCTGACCTTAGGCAGACTACAGTTTCTGAGCTCAGTTTTCCTCCCCTGTAAAATGAGGATGTTGTAGTAGTTAATCGCCTTCCTAGGACTCCTTCCACTTACAAGTCACACTGACTCTCTGCTCACCAGCTGTAAGTAAAGAACCCCCTTGGTCAGGGAAGAGTGGTTGCTAATGTTTCTGGAACAGTGGACCTGGAGTACTCCAAGGCAGTCACACACCTTAGGTAAGATTATGGGCTTTGCAGGGTTAAAGTCCTGGTTCCACTCTGCAACTAGTATGTGGCTTGGGGCAAGTATTCACCTTTATGAAGCTCAGTTTCCCTATCTGTTAAGTGAAAATAATACAAGCCCTTACACAGTTGTATTAAATGAGACTCTGTAAATCCAGCTCTAAATACAGTGTCTGGCACAAAACAAGTACTCAATCAAAAAGCATCTATTTTTAGCATTGTTATTTCCTTGGGTCCACTGAAATAATTGCTCTTCTAACAGCATTTCTCCAAATTGGATATCAGCAGTATTATAATTACAGTATTTAAAGGTTTGAAGGTGCCAACTTGAGCTGACTTATTTAGAAAAATATTGGAAAGACATGGGCTCAGAGGATTTTTTAAAATAAGCAAAACAACCTGTGTGCTGACCTTTACCCTGTAGTTCTTTTATTTAATAACAGTGTATTAATAAACACAACTTTAAGCTGTTTGATTTGTATTAATGTAATCTAGGCCAAATATGCTACCTAAAAGCAATGATAAACTTTCTTGCTCCAAAGAAATTTTAATGGAGGTTTGCTTCACTTTTCTGCCTATTTTGAAACAGGATTGTGGGGAAGTTCTTAGTTTTGAGTTCCCATCAATAGATATTTAATCATTTAAACTTTTGATTATATGTAGGTTATATTTAAATACAACTAAATTTGATAAAATCATTCTTAGATGGGTGAGATAAGTACTGTATTTTATAATTTAAAAACAATTGCTTAATCAGAAAAGAAAATTCCCCCAAATGTGGGAAACCAGAGTTCTTTGCTGTGCTCTTAACTACAGCAGGAAATATGTGTTTGTTTATTGTGACCCTAGTGCTTCTACAGCCAAATTAACTTTCAAACACCAAGTTTTCATTCTATTTAACTAATTGTCGCCCTGCCTTGTGGAAAATGATTCTTCTAAGGGAGTTCAAGGAGAAAGCATGCATAATTACATCTAGTAAAGCCTAGTGTGTCCCCACAGCTTGGAGGTAGACCCTCTGGGAACAGGGAACTATAAGGCCCCCTAAGGGGTGTATTAATTAGCCCATAGTAACTGGCCCAGTTAAAGGTGACTTTTAGGGACTATCAAATTTTATAGCAAGAGTTCTGAATTACCATTATATGTTTAAGAATGTCTCCTTGATTCTAGGTTTCTCCCCATTCCTGAGATGTAAACCTCAACTGATTTATAGCAGGTTGTAGAAGAGTGATCATTTGCATTTCTGCTGGAAAGTTCTCTGCAGGATAAAGGGTGAGTAATATGTTTTATAGATAGATAAATAAGAGTCTACGCTGATTCCTAATTTTTAAAGTTCCTTAGGAACTAGCTTATTTTCTGTTTCTGTAGCTCGATTTCTTTCCCTTTATTTTTATTTTTTAAACATATCTTTATTAATTTCAGAGGAAAGGAGAGAGAGAGAGAGAGAGAAACATCAATGATGAGAGAATCATTGATCGGCTGCCTAGCCCGCAAACGGGGCATGTGCCCTGACTGGGAATGGAACCCCGATCTGGATCCTAGGTCAACGCTCAACTGCTGAGCCACACCTGGCCGGGCACTTTCCTTTTTTTTAAATCCTCACCAGAGGATATTTTTTCCATTGCATTTTCAAAGAGAGTGGAAGGGAGAGAGAGACAGATAGACATCAATGTGAGAGAGAGACATCAATTGGTTGCCTCCCCCACGTACCCCAACCGGGACCGGAGATCGAGCCTACGACCAAGGTACATGTCCTCTGACAGGATCAAACCCAGGACCCTTCAGTCCTTGGGAGGATGCTCCAACGACTGAGCCAAACCAGCTAAGGCTATAGCATTATTTCTTTTGATATTTTGTTTAACTCTCATGGAACTTTGCTTATTTTAAAAGCAATTTTAAAGGACTGCATACTGAACTTATAACAACTTTCTAAAAATTGCCTATAATTATTATTGTCAAAATTTATTTAATCAGAAGAGATTATTAAGTGGATACATCTGATAGCTTCTGAATTAAAGAATAACAAAAAGGGGAGCTTAAAGCTGATGCTGCCCTACAAGAGATCTACTGGTTTTGCTCACCAACACAGCGCTGGTTGAAATGGAGTGTCCCTGTTTCCTACCTGTTGAATCTTGCACTTTTTGTTTAGCAATAGTAAAAGAAATTGGTGGAGCTGAATGTAAAGAACAGCCAAAAATGGCTTAGCAGAATCCTATCTGAGTCTGGCAGAAACCCTGCTCTCTCCCCACTTCGTCTACCTTCAAACTTGCCAAGCCTTGTTTGCTTCGGCTCTATTTTAAAAATGCATTTCTGGTGAGTGAGGAAAGGTTTTGTACTGTGTTTTCAATGACTCACCCAGAATAACTCCATTCAACTTGTACAGGGTCCTGCTCTGAATGCAGATTGTGTTTGTTCTGAGATGGGCATGCAGGAGCTGCAGAAGGGAGATTAGAGAAGGGAAATGTGATGGGAGAGGCCATGCAGTACAGGCACACATCAGAATTATTTTTAAAAATACATTGTGTGTATGTTTTCAAGAACCATTTATAAGATCTGCACCATTTAAAGCTTTTAAAGATACATTAGTATTAGATAGGTACATAGCTCATCTGATCACTAACTCGTTTTTTTCTGACCCTCATAAAATGTAGAGGGAGATATTTACATGTAAATATATAATTCCAAAGATATGAATAGTGAAATGATTAAAAAATTTTAATAGTTCTAAATGGCTTCATATAGGAAGTAATCACATACATAAGAGCTAGAAATAATCTTAAATTAGGAAGAAAATGTCATCAATTAATTGATCACAAAATAGGGCAGTGTGAAAACTAGGAAATGCAACATTGACATCCTCCTGTTCAGTTGTGTACTACCAAAAAATGTTTATCACTTGATAGCAATAGCTATACCTCCTTAAAAGCTTTTATGACTCAAAATGTCAGAGATCTTTAAGAGCAATATTTTAGGGCAGGACTAAAAAGAAAATGAATAAAGGACTGACCTAGCCTTGAGCATTAAGACTTCACAGCTGAATTAAAAGTATTTTGGCATTCCTAAGTGTAATTATGTCTAGTTATGAGGATTTCAAAACCTCTTTTGAGTTATTTCATTAATTCATGGAACAGATCAAATAAAGCTTATTCTGTTATATAATCTTGCTCCATGCCATTGTTGATGAAGAATAGATGAGCCATTCTTACCTGTTGCTCAGAAACACCAGAAAATTCAGCCACTGAAAGGAAAACAGGCTTTCTACAAGATTTTACCAACTGAGAGGGTAAATTTCACATTATGTGGCAAACCGAAGAAAATGTGATCTGGGAATGATGAAATGAGGGACAAAATTACAAGCCTTCCACATGCACAAAATCAGAAAGCATAAACACTTATTCAGACGATGTAAATAATTTTCAAGGTAAACTTCCTGTGGTATTGACACTTGCTTCTCCTTCTCGTATGCACTTTGGAAAATAAGGGAAATGAAAATACCGGATTGTTACGCCATATTAACACTTCCTTAGGAGGACAATGGACTAATATAATAACCCTTGAATTTTTGCTAAGGTGAAAGAAGAAATAATAGGTGTAATTACAGACCTTAAATATGCAGTTTTATTACTTTCAAATATATACAAAACCCAGAAATACTTTAATGATTAATAATGACTTAAAGGAATGTAGGAAAAAAAACAAAAAAACAAACAAACCCCCAAAAACACAATCTAAGTCAGACAAACCATTTTTTCTCATAGTTCAATTATATGACTTGTAAACAAAAACTTTAAAAGTTTTTGGAGAATTCCCTTGCTAAGTCACATTTTCCTTTCATCCTATGGCAAATGATTCCAGTTATCCCTGGAAATGCTAATAGTTATATTGAGAGGTCCAAAAGATTTCATGTTGAAATAAATTTTAGAAATAGTGAGTTAAACAAAATTAACCCCCCTTTTTTAAAAAGTAAATCTTGATGACTTCTCAGTCTTTAACATTCACTCATTCATTATGCCTTGGTTGGGGTAAGGGGAGATGAGGGTGCAACATGCAGTGTTTTCTAAACTTACTTCATATAGAATTTTTCTCTCCAGGTAATCCTATTGAAATATAAAATGCTGCTCTGTTTGTTTAATCTGCAATTCTACTTACTTTGTACCTCCCAGCTCCCCTGTGTCTTAATAAAGGGTGAAAATTTGGTAAACTGCATCACTATCACTTTCTGATCAGATTCTGAATTATTAAGATTTCCACGCACAAAATAAAACTTTTGATTCTGTAAATATTATTGAAGAAACAGTACCACAACTAGAACCAAAATGCTTTAGCTTACCTAATAGTACATCTCGTTTTCTAATTTTGAGGTATGTGTTAAAATCTGGAAAAGCCAAAAATAACTAAAGTAACTGGACTGGGCATAATGTTTCACTTTTGATATAAGCTTTTCTATTTAAAACTGCCTAATTTAACCAGAGTATGTTTTCTGTCCTACCCTGAATTTATGGCATTTTAAAAATTCAGCTGCATAAGCATAACAATAGATGCCATTTACTGATATAAGAGCAATCCCCCCAGATTTTTGCCTTCTGCAGTATAATAATTTCAATAGCTATACTGAGCACCTACTCTATTGCAGGTGATCCTCACATCACCTTGGGACGGTAGTCATGATTGCTATTTCACAGATGAGGAATGTGATGATCGGAGATATTAGCTATCTTGTTTTAGGTCATACAACTAGAGAGAGACAGAGACAGATTTCAAACTTCAGTCTGACACCAAAGACCCTACTGTTTCCACTACATCGTGCTGGTTGGAATGATCCACATGCAATATAAATTTGTTTATCTTTCAAGCATCAGTGACTCAGACATTCTCCTTTATGTAGAATTTCTGCAATGTGGATTTGCAGTTGGTCTACAATATAGTACTTGTTTGGGGGGAAAAAATACTTGAAGAAGCAAACACTCCCATGTGTGGTAGGACATTCATTATTGAATAAATAAAATACCTTGGGCATTTTTAAAAATCTCAACAGTTGAAAATACAATTATAACCCCTTACTTTTTAAAATAGCTTGCTATTTGAAGGATTTCCTTCTCTATTATTTCTGTACTTAACATTTTGCATTAAAAATTATCATGTAGAAAAAACATACAATTGTGCTGTTGGAGAGGCAACAATTGCTGTTACCTGCTGGCGCTTTTTGTTTACTATTTGACTCTGGTGGTTTGATTTTTAAATATAAATTATGGTTCATTATTGCTTTTCTCAAAAATTCTTCATTGTTGTCTAAAAGTGTATTGAAACAACAATAAAAGAAAATAGGTCTTAGAGAAAAAACATAAAGCAAATATTTTATCCATGCCACTGTCCATTCTGAAGAACATAAAGAATAGAAAATTTACTTTTTAAAAAAACCATTTTCCTTTGTGGGACTAGCACTGTACTAAAAGTGTAAGGGGTGCAGGAAGAGTACTGAGAAATGTTCTTCACTCTTTCACAGTTTACAATTAGTCATATTATTTACTATATAATTCAGTCCCCAAATAAATGATATAGACATTATTCAGTTGCATATCAGAAAATTACAGGGGAGATGTGACTGGCAGTGGTGGAAAGATGTAGTGGAAGAGAAGTTGTGGCTCAGCTGGATCTTGATCATGAAGGTACTGTATAGAAAGGAAAGGAATGAACTGAGAAGTGAGGATAGAGAGTCAGCAGCAGCCTGCAGAGATGGGATTGAAGCTGGGAGCAGCAGCTGGGTACGTGCTAGGGCCCTGAATGAAACTGAAGACAGTATTCTTTGTTGTCTGTGGCTTTTGACCAGAACCTTTGAGTGCCTCCTCCCTCACTCGCTCTTTACCTTTTTTCCTACAGGCAGCTAGACTCTGGCCTATTCTGGAGGGCCTATAAACTGTTAGCTGCTTTTTGCTACAGGACTCTTGAAGGCTGAAAAGTCCTTGAAATTCAAAGAAAAGATTAATAGTGAAATTCCAATCCAGTAAGAGTACCACTGTTCTAGCTCCCTTAATATTTCACAGAATACATAAGGCCCGGAATGATATTAAGATGGTTCTGGAAAGTTAGTATGGAATTTGGATAGGATTTTATCGATACTGGTACATCATTCGGAAGCTCGTGTCTGATTTTGAATAGGATTTCACAGTCTTCTGCTGAGATTTTTAAAA
This sequence comes from Miniopterus schreibersii, assembly GCF_964146895.1. NCBI lineage: Eukaryota > Metazoa > Chordata > Mammalia > Chiroptera > Miniopteridae > Miniopterus > Miniopterus schreibersii. Next base: position 35,229,566 of record NC_138108.1, on the reverse strand, counting down.
AATAACAAAAGGGAATGCTCAAACTCATTTGAAAAGTGGTTCTGAACCTTGACATCATTTGTTTCCTTGTAGCATCTTGTTGCACCAAAACCCAAGCACATTTCCCCAGCCGTTCCTTGCACTGCTTTTCTTTCCCTCTCCATGTCTAACTTCCATGTGGAGTTTCCAGATTAAACACTCTTCCTCAATCATCTGCATACCTAACGCAATCACCCTCATCAGCTTTCTCAAGCATGAACGCGGCGCACCCCAAAGCAGGGTCTTTTCCGGTTCTGGCATTTTGATAAGACGAGGCCGAGCTCCCGCCCTGCACCCACCCTCAGCCAGTTCCTGGAGCACAGTTCCCCGGACAGTCAGGCAGCCGCCGCGCGCCCGGCACACACTCGTCCCGACGCGGTGAAAAGGCCCTTTAGCCAGACCCGGCCTTTCCACATTTTTCTGCTCCGGGGTAAATAAGTTATGAGGAAGAACAAAGTACTAACAAACCAGCAAACAAATCTCGCCGGCTCCGCGGGGCGGCGGGCGCAACCCCACGGCTCCCGCCGCGCCCCCGCCCGCGCGCCCCCCGCCGGAAGGGGGCGTGGGACGCCGGCGAGGGAGGGGCGCGCAGACGCGCAGACCCGCGGGCCCGGGCGCGTCGGGCGGGAGGCGGGAGGCGGGGAGGGAGGGAGGTGGGAGGCTGGGGAGGGAGGCGGGGAGAGAGGGAGGCGGGAGGCTGGGGAGGGAGGCGGGGAGAGAGGGAGGCGGGAGGCTGGGGAGGGAGGCGGGGAGAGAGGGAAGCGGGAGGCGGGGGCCGAGGGCGGGGAACTGGGAGCGGGGGCCGGCCGGCGCTCGGCTCCCAGCGGCGCACGTTCAGGCCACTCGCGCTCCCGCGCCCGGCAGGCTTCAATGTGAAGCGCCGGCCCTCCGCCTCCTCCCTCCCCTTCCTTCCCTCCCTCCCTCCCTCCCATCCCCTCCTCCTCCTCCTCCTCCTCCATCTCCTCCTCCTTCTTCTCCTCCTCCCGCGCCCTCCGCCCGGGGCCCCCAGCCGGGCCGGGCGCTGACAGCAGGGGCGGGGGTCTCCGCCGCCGCCTGGTCTCGCGCAGGCTCCGGCTGGGGCAGCGGAGCCCCCGGTGCGGCCATGGACCGGCCCCTGGTGGCGTCGGCGGAGGCGGAGGAGGAACTGGAGTGGCAAGTGGCGAGTCGCAGGAGGAAGGCCTGGGCCAAGTGCCGCGGGTCCTGGCAGGCGTCGGAGACGGAGGACCTGTCCACAGAAGCGACGACGCAGGACGAGGACGACGACGACGAGGAGGACCTGCCGGGCGCGAAGCTGCCGGCGGCCGCGGCGAGAGGTCTGTGCGCGCCCGGGGACTCGGGGAAGCGCGCGCGGGCGGGCGGGCGGGCGGGGGCACGTCTCGTGCGCCTCGGGCGACTTCGGTAAGTTGTGGAAGGTCCCGCGGGCGTGATAGGCCGAGGGGAGCGGAGACGCTTCCGACCTTTAAACACGCGCGCTCGGGAAGGCGTCTCCAGCGTCAGCACAGACTCCTCGCTGCCGCCTCGTTTCTCTGCAGTCGGACCCTGAGACAAGTTGCCGAGGCTGCATTTTACCTCCAGGTTTTCCTACTTGGAAGTGTCCGGGTGTAGCCCACCGTCGGAGCCTTCCCGGTGTCGGTAACGAGCTGTCCTCTCCCCCTACCCCGCAGGAAACGTGCCCAACGAGAAGATCGCGATATGGCTCAAGGACTGCCGGTGAGTCCCCGCCCGCGCCGCTCGCGTCGCGGAGGGAGATCCACGCAGCTGGGGCGCAGTCCCTGTGGGTCCCACGGTCGTTGTAACTATAAACCGGAAAAGTGAGCCTGCGGATAGCTTCCTCCTTTAAGCGATTAGAAATGGAAGCGCTGTGACCGCTGATTATTTGATGACCGTGTTGCCTCTACAGAGGTTAGAAGTTGAGCTCCGGTGCGTGATGTTAAGTTAGCATCAGCGATCGCAAACCTAAAACAGATCATCGTGCCGTGTTGTTATGCTTGCCTTCTTTTTATTCGAAAGGATTTTCACATTTCACACAATATTTCATTTTGCTTTTGTTTTGATATCTGTACATCTGGCCTTAAATCATTTCCCTTTCAAATGCATTTTAGATGAGTTGAATTTACTTAACTGCGCTACACTAACCGGGCTTTGATTCTGGTGTGTGCCCTAATTCTATTTGGAGAGCTATTAAAACTAGCCAACTTTGTTCTTGTAATTTACTCCTTGGAAATGCATTTGTCAGATGGTGCTGGAATTCACGGAAGGGAAATAGAGCTTTGAAGGCATTCAGACTGCATAAATCTGTTTAATTACATGTTTTGGCAACTAGTACAGAAATGTTTGATAAAGTATGGAGGAGATGAATCATATTGCAATTAAATCTTATGACAGTGAAATGTGCTTGTTTCACATTTTAATTATTTTTTTCCAGTTTATTGCAACTTATAAAATCTCAAATGGAGAATGTTACTTTTTAACTTTGGTTAAGATGTTTGCTTCTGCACGTATTTTTTGCCAGACATTTTGGGCTTTTCTTAATCTTTGGTTCAAGTACTAGAGTTTGGGAAGCCTTTTGGGGCGGAAGGAGAAGTGATTCTCATATATGCCAGTTTATTTTTCTTTCCTAAGGATACATAAAACAGTGGCCACTACTTCATTGCAGTCCTGTTTTGATGAATTGCTTGGAGCCTTCCTGAACACTCTTTATTACAGAACTCCTTAACCTTTATTGGGGGTGTCATAGACCCTTCTGAGATAGGATAAAATATATGGACCCTCTATCTAAAGATGCACAAAAAATGTGTAAGAGCAAGAGAAGAATCACATTATGTTTACTTTATGATGTAAAGGAATTAGATTGTATAAGAGATTATATCAAGTACATAGTAAATAAGTGCATCTTTTAAGATAAATGCAGTAAACAAATATTAGTATTCACCAGGACACATATCATGTCTGAACATTCCAGAACTTTTATCGCTAATCTTGATTTATGTAGGCAGATTCTATAGTCTGCCACTCCTTTCCTCCTTTTTGTTCTCTACAGTTGCACCTGTTCTGTACAAAAGTGGCATTCATTTGTACCTGGGAAAGTTAGAACAAGTTTTTTAATGTTGGCTTTATTATCACAGATTTGACTTCTAGGATATATGCAACTGTATTTTTTTTTTCTATAACAATTTAGGATCCTCCCCAGAATTGAGCATCTGTCTGCTTTGTACATTATAAACAAATGATCTGAAGACAGCATTTTTTCTTGATAAGTTCTCAAATGGTCTTTGTTTTCTTATTGCTGTCCATATCTTGAGTACTAGAGATACCATGTTATCTTTCCTCAAAGGGAATCTTTATTTTGATGACCTTTTTTTCTTTTTTTTGACTAAGTGGAAACAAATTGGGTGAATTAGCATCTAAGAAGAGAGAGTTTTTGACAGAATTTGGAAGAGAGCAATTATAAGAATGAGAGACTTGTGTTTGAAGGAGAATGTCATATTCTGCTTATTTGCCACTTTCTTAGTGCACAGACCAGTGGATACATCTGCACAAGAGTAATACAGTGTTCTATTTTTTTTTTAAATATATCTTTATTGATTTCAGAGAGAGGAAAGGAGAGGGAGAGAGAGAGATAGAAACATCAATGATGAGAGAGTCATTGATCGAGCCCACAACCCGGGCATGTGCCCTGACCGGGAATCGAACCCTGGTCGCCTGGATCCTAAGTCGATGCTCAACTGCTGAGCCTTGCCCAGCCGGGCAGTGTTTTGTTCTAACTAAAGACAGGAGCCATTGAGAAAAATGACTTTTTTGATGGCATAAATTAGAGTTTTATTAAAATATATGCAAAAACTTAGCTGAAAGATTTTATTAATATCTTTATGGAATGTTATGATTCTTTTACTAAAAAAGAATAAAAAGCACTAATTTTACTCAGAAAACTAAATTTTAAAGAACTATTGCTGTATATTTGTCTGTAGAAAGTCAACATTTAGTTGGCATTTCAGTAACATTTATTTGAAACTGATATTTTCATGTTGATCCTATGTCTGATGGAATTTTTAACAGGTATAAATTGTTATGAAAGTAGAACTTTCAAACTAAAACAATCTATTTCTTTAATGTAGTTTTGAGAAGGAAGTGGAAAACTTTTTTGCATTAAAAAAGAGATGTTTAAGTTATCTATGAACTATAAGAATGTGGAAGGGTTTTAATAATGGCTAGTTCTTAAGGTTGATTCTCGAAGCCGACTTTTTATTTTCAGAGTTAAATGAAGAATATATGTACTTTTTAGTTTAAAAGCAGAAAATGAATCTCCAGCCTCTCCATTTATATCAATAAAGATAGTTGGGGTGAGGGAGGTGCCAAGTGCTGCTCTAAAATGCTGGTGACTGATTTAACAGATAAGGGTTAAGAAAGCTGTTGAGCTTTATTCCTAACTACACTCTGACTTTTTAATTTTATTGAGATAAAGATTTGCTTTCTTTTAATTCTGTTTCCTGTTTCTAGGGAGCAGACTGAGGGAAGCGGACATTTTCTTAATTCCTGCTGTCATTCTCTTTTTCTGTTTCTGTAAAGAAAGTCCCAGTTTATATCATTTGTAATTCCCATTCTTGCTCTTAATTGCTGGCAGATCAGATGTGTGATTAAAGCATTCCTGGTAAACTGACTTGACATAGGTATTTGCTTAGTTCGTAGCATATTACTTATGTAATCCTCTTGCATTCCTTGTGTGTTTGGGAGGAGAGTTACACTGTGATTAGAAGCTTGCTTAGCTATAACCCTTTCAGTGTTAGGCTTGCAGTGACAGCTCTCCAGACAGCTTTCAAGACTAAGGTTTATATGTTTATGTGGTTTCAGAACCCCTTTGGGAGCCTCACTGGATGAGCAAAGCAGTAGTACACTCAAGGGTAAGAAAAAGTTGCTTTTCTAAATCTATCTTTTTGTGAGGGTCCTGTTTCATTTGTCCTCTGAGTGAAAGTGTGTATATATATGAATTATAAAAGTGATATTCATGTGTAAAATATGTTGTTCTGCGATAGAGGACAAGAGGGAGAAATCTTGTCAATAAACTTCAAAACAGTGGTGAGTTTAAGCAAATTACCAAACATTTCCACAGTGTGAAACTCTTATTTTTATTGTCCAGATAAAGATGATATAAAGACTAATCAGGTATAGAAATATGATATGTGAACATGAGGAAAATATATATTGAGTGAACTAGATCAGCTTTAGTGCAGCATTTCTTTGCTTACATTAACTGAAATCGCCACACCTGAAATTTTACCACCTGTGCAAGACAGAATTGTAAAGTTCAAAGTACGACAAGAATGTGCAGGTAGTGGCAAGGCATATAAGAAACAATCAGGAAAATCTAGCTTGAGCTCCTGACATAATATAAGGGATGTGAAAGAAATGATTGCTCAGGATCTGGTTTTCCATGAAATTCTTGGGTAAGATATGTTATCTATTTGAACATCTGCAAAGGTATGAGTATTAAATGGCCTGTAGATCAGCTTCTAAGAACTTTACCTGGCTGCAAATCATGGTTTCTTTGTGATAAAGTTTATACTTCTTAAAATTGTGTAATCAGAATAATTTTCTGAGGGTGTTCAGGTCTGAAACACTTTACTGTTTCATATATTTTACTTGGTCAGTTTGGTTTACTAAGACAGTGATTGTACATGGGGGTCGGAGGAACAGAACACCAGGATGAATCTTCTAATGTTTCTTTCAGGTGTGCTTGTGAGAAATGGAGGAAGTTTTGAAGATGATTTGTCGCTGGGAGCTGAAGGTATGAAAAACCATTGTGGAGTGTTCATGTGTCTTTCTTGGAGTTAAATGCTTAAAGGAGCTGTTTGGAGGCAAACTGGTGATGTAACTGGGGGAAGAATTGTCCTGCAGAAGGAAAGAAACTTAAATATTTATATGTGAGAAAACTAAATTGAAGCTTATTTTTAGTATGAGGTAGCCTTATGTCAGGCTTACAGCTGCAGCTTGTATTTCTCTTTGCTTTCAAGTGTCTTCTGTCTTTCCCCCTTCCTCTTTTTCCAGATTTTTAGGAGATTAAAAGATAAAAACAAAATAGAGTTACTAGAATTTTGTGAGAAATAATTATGCTGATGTCTTTTCCAGACTGCATTAGCATTTTAAGTGTATTGTGCTATGTTTAAATTTTCACAGATTATATAATCTTTTTTTGTGGGTTTATTTTCCACAATGTAAAATTAAGAACTTATTATTTTATTACTTTACTGGTATTTTAAGATTATTGGTAGCTGTATAGATGGGTTATTAATGCAGTATGCTTTTTCTTAAAGAATTAAGGATTTTATTAAATCTTTTAAAATTGTAATTTGATGAATAGTGAATTTATCCACTGAATTTAATATCCTTGACCTTTTTCTGTATAAAATCAATCTACATGATTTAGAACCTTCTAGTAAATATTGAAAAGTCTAGAATATGTTAGTTATTATTATCACTGTTATTATGCTTTCAAGGAATAAACTCTTTGTAAGGAACTTAAACTTACTGCTTTCCAGTCACTATAGTTGAACATGTTTTCAACCCATTTTTAAATGCATTTCAGTATTACTGTAAATAACACTGACATTTGTCTTAGTAGTTTCTTTGAAATATGGAATTATTTTTTAAGCCTTTATTTTTTTAGAGCAATTTTAGCCTCACAAAAAAGTTGAGGGGAAGGTACAGAGATTTCCCACGTACTTCTGTCCTCATTATCAACATCCCCCACCACAGTGTTACCTTTGCTACAATCGATGAACCTACAGTGAAGCATCATAATTACCCAAAGTACATAGTTTATGTTAGGATTCACTCTTGGTCTTATTTATTCTGTGGGTTTGGATAAATGTATAATTACATATAGCCATCACTAATATATAGCATATATTTTCAGTACCCTAAAATCCTCTGTGCTCTGCCTGTTCATCCATATTGAATGATTTTATAGGAAACCAGATCCTGAAAAGGTATTCCAGAAAAGAGTGGAGTTATTATGTTGTTTTACTGAAAATTATTTCAAAATTATTTTTATTCATTCGGTTAAATATTCATTGAGTTACTATGGGATCTTTCTGGTTGATGTACAAAGAAACATAAGAAATTGCCATGACTTTGCAGATCAGAAATGAAAACATAAATCTGGTGTGCTGGAATAGATGTTTTAAATTAATTTCATTCTTTATGTTTGTGTAAGAAAGTTAAATGCAGTAAATTTAACTTACTTTAAAACTTAACATTAATGACACTTACCTATTTAGAACTTGTAAGTCTGAGATAAACCTGAAAGGCAATTTTCAAAAGAAAACATGTTGAAATGAGTAGAAATTTTCCAAGTATGTGCATTAAACAGTGGTTGTAACTGGAGTGAATTTCCAGCCTTAAAAAAAAATCACATTAGAAATTGATGCATGCTATTGCCACACTTAAATAATGCTGAATCATGTTTTTGCTTTTAAGATATTCTTTAACAGCTTTTAAATTTAATAATTAGAACCACATATACCATACATGCTATACATCTTCTTACCACTTATTTCTAAACTGTTAAACAAAGGTTTAATTGGTTATTTATATGTCTTTTTATTTTAAACATTCAGTGGAAGTAGTTTTGCATTGCTAACTCACAGAAACAGAAACAACCTCCAAAAGCTACTGGTTTTGTTCTTATCAATCTGTATATTACTTTTAATGACATTGATTTAATGAGTCAGACAAGAGTTTGGCATATTAGGCATTTAGCAATTATATTGTGGCTAATTTGCTTTCTTGATGATTATATCATAGTAGTTGCCCTCCTACTGACATTGTACTCCACATTTTTTGTTTTTACCTATAGCCAACCAACTCCATGAAACTGATGCTCAAATTGAAAACTGGTATGTAACTGTGGTGGTTTTCTTTCTTTTCAAAAATGAAGGACATTTAGGAAAATAAGGCTTTATATAATCTAATTTTGTTTATAGCAGTAATATATTGGCCAAAGAGAGAAGACTGCAGTTTCATCAGAAAGGGAGAAGTATGAATTCCACTGGATCTGGGAAAAGTAGTGGGACAGTCTCAAGGTAACTTATTATGAAACTTTGCCTCAGTTAATGTTGTGCTGTAGAGGACCTAGTCTTGCCACTTTTTCAAAGTTGGATTTGGCTTAATAGTATGAAATCGAAAGGAATCCAAAGTGTTTCATGGTTGGGCATGACTGATAAGAGCATCTGCTTCTTTTTTAAATTAACATTAAATAAAAAGCAACAAATATGTGTATAGTGCTGTTGGAATTCATTAATAAGTATTTTGAGCCCTGTCAACAACTTGAAAGAGGAACTCCATAGTGGAATCACTTCTGCTTCCAAAATTCTTCATTCTGTTAGGGTCCTGAGTTACTCTGACATAAAAATCTGAATAAACCTTTCTAATTCAAAGCTTGATATTTAAGCATAGATTTTTCTTCATACTAAACCAAAGATTTTTATAGTATAAAAATAATCAAATATGTACATGTGCCTCTGGAACCAATTATCCAAATTATTATATTAGAACCAGCATTTTCTCGGAAACAAATAGAAATTTTCTTCTCTTCATTTTTCTGTCTCTAACAGTCCTATTTTTCTCTGTGAGTCTCAGCTTGGATTATTAGTGGTATGAGAGAGATGGGATAATGTATGTTCAATCCCCAGTGGAATTAGAGTTAGAAGTTACCTTTGTGTATCCTATACTCACCTTACTCCTCCTACTTCCTGAGTGGAAGTGGGTAGGGAAGTTGAAAGTAAGCTCCTCCCTCACTTTCCTGAGATCAGGTTGTTACCTGTTCTGCCTCTCCTAGGACAGCCAAAGATAGAAGAGAAGCGCAAGTCCTACTGAAGGTCACCTGGTACCAAAGTTCTACCAACTTCCTACTGTGTTTTCCCTTTTCATTTCTCCTTTAATCTTTTAATTCTGTATTCTACCCCAGCTCTTCTCTAATTGTTTTATTTTAGCTGCTTTACTGGGAATCTCTTAAAATGACAAAAAAAATAAGGTGAGGAATCACTTAGAGAATGTAACGAGTGTGTTCTCATGGGTTAGCCCCTTTTAACTAACAGCTTGAGAGAATAGATATTTTTTAAGGGTTATTTATCACATTTAGTGCACAATGTAGAAAGATACTGAAAAAAATAATGGGTTAAAGCTGTAGAGGAAGATTTTATCGTAGGAAAGCAGAAATATGTATTTATAATGTAATATGGACTATAAACTTATATCTTGGTTTTCTTTTTTCTTTTCTTTTTTGTAGTGTTTCAGAATTGTTGGAACTGTATGAGGAAGATCCTGAAGAAATTCTTTATAATCTTGGATTTGGACGAGATGAACCAGATATTGCTTCTAAAATTCCTCCCAGATTTTTTAGTTCATCATCATTTGCCAGAGGAATAGATATTAAAGTATTTTTGAGTGCTCAGATGCAACGGATGGAAGTAGAAAACCCAAATTATGCTTTAACAAGTAAGGTTTTTAAATGTTAGCATATTACTTTTAAAATTATAGCATCCATGGCAAGATGATCTTATGTTTAAAGCCTTACTAATTTCTAGAAATAGCACTGGAGATTTAATTACTGAGGTTAACACAGTAACTGTTTTACTTATTTGGAAATTTTATTATTTATAGAAGTTATTTTACCTCTTCTTCCCTTCTTCCCAAATTCTTGACTTAAGTGTTACCTTACAGAGTGACACATTCTACCTTGTGGCGCTAACTTACTTGCAAAATCTTAGGCTTATACCTATCTCCAGATGGCTTTTGTTCAAGAAAGAAAGAAGTAGGGGAGGGGCCTTGTTACTTTTAAATGAAGTCAATTTCAGGTGCTTTTCCATAAACCTAAAATAGCATGGCTAATTTGGTAATTTTTATTCATATTATATCTTTGCTTATTTTTCTCTATTCACCAGAAGTTCCCAAAAGAGGATCCCTTAGGTAGTCCTTGGACCAGCTTTAAGAGATCTATAAAGCACCCCCTCCCCAATTAGATATAAAATACATACTTATGTATACTTTATTAGGGGAACATTTGGAAGAGTCTTAGTGGAGTCCAAGACTTAAAAACAGAATCACAGCTGTAGATCAAAACCTAGTCCTTGTATTTTATTCAATGTTATCATCATGCTTTGTGCTTCTTTCTGATTTTTAAAACTATAAATTCTGGTGCTTCGAGTGAAAAATCTTCACTGTAAACGTAGAGAAGTTATAAGTGTTCAGTAAGGGGGAAGAAAAAGATCCGGTTTCATGATCTTTTTTATCTAAGTGCGGTTACTAGAATTCTGAACACTAGTCATGGTTTAATATGTGTGTGTGTATGTGTGTGTATATATATGAAAAACATGTATGTATAATTAACACTTTTTTCTCTTTGTAGGTCGTTTTCGTCAAATAGAAGTGCTTACTACTGTGGCCAATGCATTTTCTTCTTTATATTCCCAAGTCTCTGGGACTCCCCTGCAGAGAATTGGAAGCATGGCCTCAGTAGCCTCTGGCAAGGAGACAGACTCGCCTCCACCTTTAACCCGAAGTAACACTGCAAATCGCTTAATGAAAACACTATCAAAACTAAACTTATGTGTTGATAAAACAGAGAAGGGAGAAGGGAGTACTCCTTCCCCAGCCATTGAAAAAGGAAAGATTCTGAATGCTTCTGTGAGCGAAGAAAGTGGCAGTAAAAATGACCCAAAGTCTCAAAAAATTGTAAAGAAGAAAGATTCATCTTACATGTTGGCTACAGTTAAAGAAGAAGTATCAGTTAGTTCAGCTATTATGGAGCATGCTGATGTTGATGATAGACTTTCTGATGAAGCAAACAGTAATTTTAACCAAGAAACTGAACGTGAACAAAGTAAAGAAACTCAAAGTCGTGATGAACTGGGTGAGGAATCTGGGATTACAGGATCTGATTTAGGCAGCGACTTCAACCGGGCCAGCCACAGCGAGCTGGAAAGGAGCAGCGAAGTGAAGGATGGCCACGTGTCGACAGCGGAAAAGGAGCCGTGCGCTCCCCTGCCGATCCCGTCCATACGAAGCATAATGGTACAGCAGAAGGACTCCTTTGAAATGGAAGAGGTGGGTAAAACATTACTGAGACCTGTTTCAAATCGTAAGTTAGAAAAAAAGTGTCAAAAAATGCGTTTAAAATGAAAGATGGCTAATAGGCTTACACTAGAAAATATCTTGATTTTGACTTCCCTGGTTTTTGTTTTGTGTTTCTCAAACCAAGAAGTCGTCACAGGAATGTGGAGTCAGGGTCATGGTACAGTTTATCAGCTCCTCTAGATCCTGTGTCTTCCACTGCTGATACTGTACCCCCTTCCTCTCAGTTTAAGATTTCAATGCCCTGAGAAAGCCCGGAGAGAATGTTCACATTCAAGTTAATATTCCATAATAGTTAAAAACACAGGCTCTGAAGTCAGACAGGTTTGAGTTCTGCCTCAGCGACTGAATTGCTGTGTTCCTTTGTGCAGACTTTCATTGATGTATTTTAGTGGAAGGGGCCTGGAAAGCACAGAAAGGTACTTGAAGGGGGCGGGGGAACCTCTCCGCAAGGAGGCTTGAAAGGCCACTGAACAAGATTTCTGCAAGTCTAGAAAGGCAATGTTTGGTTGCTTTTTTCTTCTACCTAGTGATAGTTCTGCTACTTTACAAAAATTTTGAATTGGACAAGATAAAAATAATAATTTTGGTGAGGTTCATATTGCACTGCTTTTGAATAGTGGGAGCTGATACTTTTGAGTTGGATCCAGCTCTATAGCTTGGGGAAGGAAACTGAAGTTTATGACAGGCACTGTATTAGGCCCCTGAAGTACTTCTCTCTATGTCTGAGAGGCAGGCAGCGGTGGTCTCATTTTAGTAAGGCGTATATGTACTGCTGAAGAGTTGTGGCTATAAATTATGTGCAATTTTTCTTTTTAAAACATTATAGAGTGGTTTTACATATAGCTCACAGTAATTTTAGAATCATATGTCATTATATTAGGGAATTGGAAAATGGGGTAATTGATTTTGCCCATAAATGCCCCTTTGGTGAGTGTGTATCTCTCATTAGCGAAGATTTTTTATTACAAAATTTCAGTTGTTGATAAAGCTATTTACCTCTTTGTGGTCTTTGAATATATCTTTTAATACTTTATTTCCAACTTAAAAATGAAATAAAAAGAGCAGGAGCAGCCCTTAGAAATATTTAACATTTTTTGTAAGTTTTTTTTAATCTTTTATATATTTTCATATTTATACTCTTTAGTTCCTAATATATTTCTTATAATGAATTTGGAAAGTGACTGAAACTCCTTTTTATTTCATTTCATTGTTCGATTTCTTTTTTGACTTTGTGATCAAAACTTGTTCTAGCACTCATAATTAAAGTCTAACTTCTTGCCTTCCATTAGGGCCCTTCTCCATGACAATCAGATATGACAGTTTTCTTGTTTTAATACAATAGCAGAGTATAAAAATTTAAACAGATTATGTTAGAGTCTTGCAAATCTGTTATCGTGACTCAGATGAGAAGACTCTTATGCTGCTTTTTAATTTCTAGAATTCCTGAATTCTAAGCTGTAGTTTTAAAAAAATTATTGATACCGTACACATAAAAGGTCTTGAAAAATGTTTATAAAGTGCTAGGTAGATGTGGTTTGGCCTCAAGTTAACATTTAATGTTAGGTCTGTTTTTGCTCCCTCTGCTGGCAAAAATCACTTAATGAAAAGAAAGTAATGTGACATTTAACATTTTTTCAAAGTACAAGATTATAGGCATTGGTGGTTGAAGAATAGTGGAATATTTTGTTTTCAATAAAAATATATGGTCAACCATAGCTACATTGTAAATATGGGGAGTTTTTAAAATGATGAATCCTTCTTCAGATGTATTTGAAACATGGATAAAAGCTCCTAGAATTGTGTCTTAATCTTTTTGGGAACTTTAACGAGCTTGTAGAACAATGGATAAAGAAGGGAAATGTGTTTCTTTCATTTCCTCCCCTCCCAAGCATGATTTGAATCATACTGACAAAGAGAACAATCTTATTGAAGCAAACTGTTAGATCCCATTCAAAGTGTTACTATTTTTCTTTTGGATTCCTTTCCCTTGAGGTTTGATTCCTATTGGGAAATTTCTTCCTGTAAAAACAGGGAATAAACATAAGTCAGAGTGCAAACTGTCTCTCCCTCAGTAAGCTAGTTTTCAGAGTAACTGACTGCCAGCTGCTTTGGGAAGTAGGTAGGAGAAAATGCTACAGACCCAGGCCTGATCCCTTTGAGGCAGAAGGTAAGATCAGACAGTCACCAGGAGCAGAGAGAGGAAATATTTAATTGTAAAGAAAGTTAAATAGATGACAAGAATGACCCTGGCCTTGGACAATGAAAGCGACTATTTCTTATGCTAAGAAAGAGAAACAAAAAGGCCATAGACTATTTTCAATGAAAAGTTAGCTTACCTTATAAAAAATGTCTTGTAGTCTATTTGAAATGTTTCAGTGTGTCTAAAAGTTGTAAAATCTACTCTTGAGTTTTCTAATTCTTAATGACTTGGCCTGGATAATTCTTGTGTTTTTAAAATGGTTTATTTTGAATAAATACATCATGGTAGCTCCGTACAGCCATAGTTTAGTAGTATGAATGATTCACAGTTAAACCAAAATGATTCTACTCATTAAGCAATTGTTCTTCTTTTAGGTGTAAAGTAAAAATTTGTCATACTTAAATGTGAGAGGAAGGAAGACTTTTATCTGTCTATTTCTCTGAATAGACTGTTTGGTGTCTTCTCACTCTGAATGACTCATTGTTGTGTTACAACGTTGATGCCATAGGAACTTAACTCTTGTCCATATCACCGAGCCTGTGATACATTTGGTTTCGTTGTACATTGTTTCACTTAAAGTCACAAAACCTATACCCAATGTTAAGTTAGGACTTACTGTACTTATTTTAGCCTTTTAAAAATATTTTTTGGCCTGAGTTAAAATAATCCCCAATCAATCATGCTTGATAGTTGTCTCTTTGATCTTTCAGATTTAACTGTATGCGTTTTGAAGGCAAGTATTGTGTCTGCAATAGCATATGAGCTTTAACACATGACATACACACCAATGGCTGTTACTTCAAAGCCTGGTTAACCACTCAGTTTTGTTATTTGATATTTATCTAAAACAGCAAGTTTGGTGTTTTTTTTTAAAAGTATTTACATAACAGTAAAAATAAATCATATATATGTATGTGTGCTTTTAAAACTTGAAAGATTTTTTTTAAGTATAAAAATTTGCAGCTAATTGTAGAATTATAAATTAGCAGAGAATGAGTTAGCTCTTTGAATTCATTTTCCAGTTTTCACCCTTTTCAGATAAAGAAGCATTTTCCCCTCCCTAACATTTGATGTTACTTGACTGCAGTGGTTCTCCATTATATTTCTGAGGGTAGTTATGTTCCCATTGATATCAGTGCCTCATTGAAGGGAGGGGCAAGGGGGTTTCAGTATAGGGAATTCCTGTAGGGCAGAGAGAGATTTGTTGTAAATCTTTCCCACTTTAATGTTTCAAAATACTTATAATCATATTTGACCATCCTAAGGACCTGTGAGGTAGGAGTTTCAATTTTTAATTTGCAGTTAAGGAAACAGATAATTATCACAGATAATCATCACAGACATTGGACAAGAACTCATGCCATCGGATGCACAGCCCTATGCTACTACTTTGGAAAAATAATGCTCTCCTTTAATTTTTTTGAGATGTCATTAAAAATAGGCAGAATTGTAATTTCTAAAGCTCCAGTTTTGACTTTCTTTTTTTTAAAAAAACAAATATAAAGGTCTTTTTAAACCGTAGAGGAAAGATTATTTGAGTTAGAACATTCCACATACTGCTGCTCTGTAAAACACAGTACAATAGTATTGTACCTAAAAGATAAGTGTGACAGGTGTTAAAAAAACAAAGTAGGTGTCTGCCATGGTAGCATGACATTGATTCAGAAGTCTTTGTTTTATTAAAACATTTTAGAAATGAAGTAACTCAAATGTATGGGTTACTTTTAAAGCTGTTTTCATACAGCTTTAAATCCCAAAATATTGAGACCAAGCGATTTTGTCATTTTGGTTTGTTATTTTGGCTTTGCGTGTGTGTGTGGTGTTTGTTTGTTTTGTAATTTTTATTATGAAAAGTTTCAAGCTTACCCAAAGATTAGATAAAATAGTGTAATAAACACCCATTATCCATCACAATTCTCTTATCATTTTTGAGCTATAGTTAATTTAATGAAAGACAACCTATAGCAAATGACCAGAATTCTACCTGGAATTGAAACCACTGAATAGGAAAAATCATGCAACATAAATCTAAGTTCTGTGTTTGTGTCATAATTTTCTGTGGTGCACCCCATCTCAAATATGACTGCTTTCTTTTGCATATCTGTGACTAATGATAAAACATAATCTATGAAATTCAGCCATTTTCACTAGTGTGTCTGTTTTTGCCTTCAACAAAGTGATTGATGATTTTCTGAGTAAATGGGCAAAAGGATCCTGACTTTAATAGTGTCATTAGTAAAATATGACCACAGCTTTTTTGGGGGAGGGTGTAAGGGTCTTTTTCTTTTAATCAGTCGTGGGGTTTGTGGTAAAAGGAGAGAGGGAAAGGGGTAGATTGGTTATTTTTTTGCCATAGAGAAGCATCTTGAAGGATAGTATACTGAGGATACATACTCATTAAAGTCATATTATTTTTGACTAATTTTGTAAATCTAAGGAACAGAAAATGATAATTCTGTTGTTAAGAATGAGAGCATATAATTTGTTGTATCATCTTGCTGTGCCTAAATTAAGATTCCTAGAATATAATTAAAGAGACATTTATATTTCTTTTATACTTCTCTGGTCTGTTTGATATAAAACTCTTTGAAGTAGGCCAGGCTTAACTAGAGACTAATAATAGACCCTTTGTTGAATATAAAAAGAAAATGCATTTTGTTTCCTTGCACACAAAACAATTGGTTTTCCTGTTGAACTTATGTCTGCTGCTTTGAAGAATATGTTACAGTGTTTCAATAACAAAGAATAGTAGAAACTGTTTTATATATGATTTATGGGTGATGGGTTTAAATGGCCAGTGTGCTTTCATTTTTCAAGTCATAAACTTGGATTCATGGAACTGTTTAGACAAATATATCACACACACAAATCTGACCAATTTTTAAATTAGGTAATAGCGTCTTTAACCTCTGAGTTTTTTTTCATGTTGGTCATTCCACTCTCATTTACATGGAATTTATTTATTTCCTTTTCTTGAATGGGTTCATAGCTCAAAACTGCAGGGTTCTACCTAAAAACCTGTTTGTTGTTTGCTCTCTGATTTGTTCAAGATTGAAATCCCATATGTTTGGCTAGTTTGCCCACATTACTCAGCTGTTATTTATTATTTTAAGGACTAATCATTACAGGATTTAAAGTGTTAGGAATTAGTATTCCCCCTACCAACCGGCCAGTGTTCAATCTTAATATAGAGTTAGTTATGTTAGAATAGTGGGTGTGGTAACTAAGGAATCTGAAAATTCCTGAATTATGCTGTTGTGCAGGTGGGGAAAAGAAGACAGTGTAAAGAGACAACTTTTGTGGGTTTGATACCTTCTTTGGACAGACTTTTCAGGGAAAATTTATGGTTAAGGATCTTTCAACATTTTAGTTCTGTAATGAAACCTGCTTTTCCACTTAAAACTCCCAAGTTATGTCTTAAAAGAACAATTATCTCTGGACAGAGAAGTCTTACACATGAGCGATTTTGATGCCTAAAATTTGGGGGATTTTGTAGAATTTTGCAGTGGGAGCATAATGTGCCATTTGTCAAAGATGCCGGACTTGTACTTGTCTCAGCTGTGTTTCAGCCATGCCATGGTCTGCTGCAGTGAGTCTGTTAGCATTTCTCCTGGGACTGACCTTACACTTTGAAGCTTAACATTTAGAGAAGAACTTTTTTTTTAATGGACCTTCTTTTCATATAATAGCAACTTTTTAAAATGAGGTAGTTTATACATGTAGTCATTTTTCTTTGCTAGCTATAAACTTGCACTCCGATTGTTAACTGGAAAATAGATTTGGGACATTCTAGTAATCTTGAGATAAAATCTCTTGAAGTTTTTAAAGATGTGAAGCTTTGGTACCCTTTTAGTTAGGTTGATTTGTTTAATAAATGATTATTAAGAGGTATTCTTCTTTGCCATAAATTCTTTAAGTTTTAATTACTTAAAACTCTTCTTTAGGTTCAAAGTACGGAGGGAGAAGCTCCTCATGTTCCAGCCACTTACCAGCTAGGCCTTACTAAATCGAAAAGAGGTAAGTAGACCATTGTCCACTACATCCCAAGCACATTACCCAAGTGTCCACAGTTGATTTGGAAAAGGGGTTTTATCTACCAGTATTTGTGGTAGATAAAAGTGTAAAACGACAGTTGAGACCACAGATATGCATGCTTCATTATGTGGTTTGGTTATAGAATTTTTTGTATTCTTCTTGAAGACTTTTGTTCACATAAAGTAATTTTATTTTGCTTATTCTGAAATGACCTTGTTATACAATTCTGTGCACTTTAAATATTTTTCAGTTCTGCTTAGGGCTAGATGGAAAGTGATAGAGCAGCAGATTCAAGTCTGCATTTTTATGTGGTTATGACTGAAATATATACCTGTGTTACCTACCTCTGGGTTTTCATTATTTACATATGGCTCTTAGGTATGATACACAAATATACCTCCGGCAGTAAAACACCTACGTCTCAGCAATAGTTAAAGCTAGTTAAATTAAATTCAAACTATGGATCAAAGGTGAGTGGCTGTAGATGTCGTTCTTCTCTTGAATTATTAATTATTGACCAAAGGACCTTTGAATCCATTTCTTTCACTTTTAATTTACAACACGAAAAGTATGTATGAGCTTCTTTAAAGTCATAAAGCTTTTGAGATTTAGAGAAAAGGAGAGAGGAAGTAGAGAAGTTAAAACGACTACTGAAGGTAGGACTGTTTATTTTTAAAACTTTACACATGCTGAACCACCCTGTTTTTTTTTAAGCAAAGATTCATATGTATGTTCCTAGAATAGGAAATTACATGTTTGTTTTCTTCTGATCTCTGAAATGACTTCATAAGAAACAATTTGCATATAATTTTTCTTTTATTGCACTGTGGTACTAAAAAACAAGAGCTCCACTTAACTAGGTCACTATAGTTCTCGTCAGACACAGAACAAATTTTACTATTTAATTTTCTTCCCCTTGTAAGTCCATAATGTATGTGTTTCTGAGATGTAAGGCAGAGTTCACAACCGTCAAGGAATCTTTGTTTTAGATAGGTAGACAAGGAATACATGTGTCAAAACGGGTGATAGTATCTTTTACCTCTGAGGTTTTTTTCATATTGGTCATTCCATTCTCATGCCTATGGAATCTTTCTTATTCTTGAATGGATTCATACCTCAAAACTTTCAGGGTTCTCCCTAAACCCTGTTTGCTATTTGCTCTCTGATTTGTCCAAGGTCAAAATCCCTTATGTTTGACTAGTTTGCCCACATTACTAGGATGTGGGCAAATTTTATATATTTAAATAAAAAACAGTATAATTACTTTAAGATCTTCCAAGAGTAAGCTTCCTGTGGTAGGAAAGATGGAATGTGGTTTGCGTTCACCTCTGTGTTTCTTCCTTTTATTGACATAGGGTCTCTTATTTCTGGTGGCACGAGAAAGAATATTAACATTTTTATAAATTAACAGTAAAATGGTTTTGTGTGTGCATGAGAGAGAGGGAGAGAGAACAGTGTAGTGTTTTAGTCATTTTTGAAGGTAGCCTATCAAATTTTGATAATGCAAATATTCGTGAGTATCTTAGAGTAATCATAATTGCAGAATTAGAATCACTGCTAGTATGTTTAGTTTACAACTTTAATAAAAATGCATATAGTGTATGTATAAAAATATTTTACACTTTACTGATAGGACTTTCGAGATTATAATGATCTTAATCTCAAATCCAGTTTTGGGATTTACACACTGAAGCTCAGAGAGGTTTAGTGACTCAACTCATGTCACAAGCTAACATTCCATAAATATTTTGAGAACAGTGCAAAATTTTCCTTATTAGAGAAGAGAAGCAATATTTTCTTTAGTCTAGCAGAGTAGATAGGTACTCTGTTTTGTTTCTTTATGATACTGGTCAAATGAAATGTCCAGATTTTGTTTTGTTCTCACTTTAATTAGTTTGCTCTAACTTCCCAGTTTTTAATTAGAAATGCCATTTCTTCAGATAGGACTGAGGTCTCTTTCTTTTTAGTTCTACCTTTTTCTGTGGAGAGCAGTACTTTTTGTGAAATGGAAATGTCTGACTCAAGAACCTGGATTGTGATTTATAGGTTACAGAATAGTTTTACCTGCATTGCACTTAGTTCCTAAAGTGAGCCTGTGAGATAGACTATTACTCTGTTTTGCAGAGGAGAGATATTGTTGCTTATAGAAATAAAGTAGGAGCTTGAACCCAGGCCCCCTTGTTACTTCCTCTATCCAGCACCTGTAGACTGAGCAGTCTACACTCAGATCTAACCTTTGTGAACTCAGACAGGACTAACCATGGAGAGGTGAACTCGGCACAGATATACTGCATTGCAGATAGAACAGATCTTAGCAGAGAGAACCTGAGCGTGGCTGGTCACTCAGGCTTCCCTGTGCTCTCTGGCAGCTTGCCCTTTGCCCAACAAGATAGGCAATTTCACTTCTAAATCCTTTAAGTGATTCCTTAATCCTGTTGTTGCTTTAAGGCGATAGTTACCATTGAGTCATTCCGCAAACATTTTTTATTGTTAGCTTGTGCTGGATACTGGGATACAATGAAGAATAAATAAGGTTCCTGCCTTGAGAATGCTCACAATGTAGTTAAAAAAAAAAAAGACATACAAACACATAAGGTAATAGATAACTGCTGTAACATAAGATGTTCATTGTTTTCTAATTAATATAATGCATAATTAGTACCTACAGTAACTAATAGCTCATTCCAGTTCAGTTTCACAATTATTCCAGTTTACCTAGACTTTTCAAGGATATTGGTCAGTTTCTTATATTTCATTATGCAGTATTATTAACTTCCAAATGATATTACAGAATTATTCTAAATTATTAATGAGAAAAAAATTACTCCATTTCAGATGCTCTAGGTGAAACTGAGGCTACAGTGGGATATTTTTCAAAGTCAGGCAAACTTTAATTGACTTTGGGTTTGATTCCAACATATTGTAGAGTTTTTTACTTCTATCATTCAAATCTGAAATGAATGTGGATTTGGCAAGCACTTTGTATTTAGCCTGTTGCTTTTAAAGTTCTGCAGAACTTGACTCGAAGTGTCTTCCTTAGTAAATGGAACAGTAATAAAGTCTCTCCCACTGTGGTATTTGTAGTGTGGATGAGTGTGTGATTCTGCTAATTGTACTTAGTTACCCTTTTTACATACTTAACAATGGTTTTTGGTGTTTTTTTTAGGTTATATTAACTGGGAATTAGAGTTTGGGACCAAAAACTAAGTAGGGTTTTTATGAGATTAACAATTTTATGTATTAGTTGAACCTGTTTCACTGAGTTTTATACAGTTGTTATAAAAAAATTGTTTCATAACTTATAAATGTTTGCATCGTTTGAAACACCAGAGGCATTTAGGTACCTGCATACAAGTTATTTAACTTATTGGCCTTAATTGTATTTTTATTTTCTTATTTGGAAGGTAATAGAAGTTTTTATACACTACATTTAACTTTCTGATTTTACCTACTACATATTTACATATTTCACCTTTATATTTTTACGTAATGGAAATGGTTTATTTGGGGACTTCTATTTTTTTTAATTCAAGCAATTGTCCTCCAAGGATAAAACATTAATTGGACTTACCAAAGTACATTATAATTAGAGCTTAATTAGCAGGTGCACGTTGAGAATTTCTGATTGATTCAGTGTTTGTTTGAATTTGATTTAACTCCTGAGCTTTGAAGCCACAATTTTGAATAAGTGATGCATATTTTTCTAAGACAGAATCAATGTTGTGTATCCTATATCTGTTGGGAATCACATATGTGTTACAATACTTTCTCACTGAGGTCATATTTAGCACTTTCGTATAACTACACTTCTTTTGGTAGATCACCTGTTGCGTACCGCCAGTCAGCATTCCGATAGCAGTGGTTTTGCTGAAGACTCAACAGACTGTGTCTCCCTTAACCATCTCCAGGTAAAATTTCCTATGTAGTTTGCACT
This sequence comes from Miniopterus schreibersii, assembly GCF_964146895.1. Lineage (NCBI taxonomy): Eukaryota > Metazoa > Chordata > Mammalia > Chiroptera > Miniopteridae > Miniopterus > Miniopterus schreibersii. Next base: position 35,208,249 of record NC_138108.1, on the reverse strand, counting down.
CTGATAAATTTCTTCATGTTTGGGTGATTTTTTTAGTAGCTCTATATTTTGAGACTCAATCTGTGATAATCTTTATTTTTCAAATGACAATAAGAAGAAAACTCATTCTGGGATGCAGATATAATCTGAGCATTTAACTACAGATTTTAGGTTTCACTAATTCTTTATCTCCCTCTGACTGAATATTTAAAAACAGCAAGAACACCCTTCTTTATTTTAGGACCACCAGTAAACAGAGGTTATTTTAATCATTAACCTAGTCTTGTCTGTTATTTTTCTTATTTTTTGCCAGCATTGTGTTTTAGTGTTTTCCAATAATTGTTTATTTAATAACCAATGTTAACTGTGGACCCATAGCTTGCTGATTACTATATGATATGTGAGACTATGTTAGATAGCCAAGAGGTTAAGCACATCTCTATTCTCAAGGAGCCTATAGTCTATGTGTGTAATCCACAGAATATATGTGAAAAGTGTCTAAAACACATATGCAGATTTTAAAGAAAACTGGAGTAAGAGAAAAAGAGAACCCCAGAAAGAGCCTTTAGAAACAGCATAGGGGTAGACATATAAGAGAAGTGCCTAAGGAGACTCAAAAAATAATCCAGGGGGCAGAAAAATTGGGAGATGGAGGAGAAACTTTTCAAAGGAAAGCTATGGCCATCGGAGTGCAAAGATGAGAATTGGCTGCTTGGAAACTGAGTAGTTGAATGAATAGTTTTGATGCAGCAAATGAGGCAAAAGCACAACTGGAGAATAAATCGACGATGAGGAAAAGATATGAATGTTAACTTGTTTCAAGTAAAGACGCTAGCTTAAGGGTGATAGGTCTTTTTGTCTTTTTTCGTACCGCAGTGACTTAGGGAAGTTGCTAGGGAAGGGGTCCTAAGAGAAGAAAGTTCGATGCAGAAAACTCTGGGATGGAACTTGGGGGGAGATACCCTCATCCTGGAGAGGATATGAGCAGAAGGACAGGTTGGAGGGATTAGTTTTGAAAAGGGACACAGTTTCCTTTCAGAATGGAGAGGAGGGAATGATAGGAAGAGGTATGGGAAATTTGTAGGTGTCAGGGAAGAGAGTTAAGCAGTTTCTGTCCATTTTCTGTGAGTCAGTGTTGTGTGTTAGAAGAAAAGGAGATGGGTGTTGAAAAGGGGGTTTAAGTAAAATAATAAAAGGTCTGCAACAGTCTTAGTGAGAAATTGAAGGCGTTGCCGGCTCAGGGCTGTAAAAACAGTTTTGAACAGCTCCCAGGCCCCCGCAGAGGTGGGAGACCCTGAAAGCACAGAAGCACCATATCTCCCTGGCATTTCCTTCATGATGCTTGCCTGAGGTTTTCATCCTTCCACCTGTTTTCCTTTTGCAGGTTCACGAATCGTTGCAAGCCATGGGGAGCAGTGCTGATAGTTGTGACAGCGAGACAACAGTGACTTCATTTGGTGAAAACCTCGCCACGCCAACAGCACACGACCAGCCTTATTTTCATGAGTCTGAGGAGGAGTCTCTCGGTCCTCTTAAGGGAGGTGGGAAAGTACCAACAGTTGCCGACAGAAGGCCAGACAGCCAGGATTTCCCCCAGTGTGAGACTGCTGAGGGTACGGGAAGTAAAGAGCCCACCTGCAGCACGGGGGGTCACCTCCCTGAGGCTGCTAAAAGGAAAGAGGGTTCATCTCCAGCTCAGCCGGAGGAACTGCTGAGGGAAGCGAGCGCTGAAAGTGATGTGGAGAAAAGCAGTGAATGTGAGTTTGTGCAGTATACCACACACCATATTCTTAAATCATTGGCGTCTATTGAAGCTAAATGCAGTGAGAAGGGCTCTGAAGCTAAAACTGGGCTTCCCTCATCTGTGGACAGAGTTAATACAGCTTTGCAAAGAGCTCAAATGAAGATCTGTGGTCTGTCTAGTCAAAGAGGAGGGCGTAGCTTGATAAAATCAAAAGACCTGTTGAAACAGAGGTACTTACTTGCAAAAGCTGGCTACCCTCTAAGAAGGTCTCAGTCTTTACCCACCACCTTATTGAGCCCAGTAAGGGTTGTGTCCTCTGTCAATGTTCGATTGTCCCCAGGAAAAGAGACCAGGTGCAGTCCGCCTTCCTTCACCTACAAGTACACACCTGAAGAGGAACAGAAATTAGAAAAAGAGGTGGTTGAGCATGATGGTCAGTCTGTGGTGAAATCCACTATTTTCATCTCTCCATCCTCTGGGAAGAAGGAAGATGCCTCTCAGCAGGAGGCGAGCCAGGTGGAGGAGTGTCATCATCAGAGGACTCCTGCCTGTTCACTGTATGCTCCCGCACCTATATCTCGGTCCACCTGCTCCCTTCATTCTCTCCACTCGGAGTGGCAGGACCGGCCCCTGTGTGAGCACATGAGGACTCTGAGTACTCGCAGTGTCCCCAACATATCCGGCGCCACCTGCAGTGCCTTTTCTTCCCCCCTTGGGTGTTCTTACTCACACGGACATGCTGCCTATCCTTACCGGGTGGGCTCTGTGAACCCTCCTTCTGCCATCGAAATGCAGTTGCGAAGAGTATTGCATGATATCAGAAACTCGCTGCAGAATCTTTCACAGGTATGAGAAAAGGTGTACCTCTCTTCATGTTTTTTTTCTTCCATTGATCTGAGCACCTTTTAATTCATTGAGAAGCTAACACCCAATAGGCATGAACCTCCTCAGCTTCATTTTCTTCCATGCCTAAACTTACCTGTACCTACCCCTTTCCTATACTCCTCCCTCCTATCTCGGGAAAGGCTGTAAGTAATGCTGAACAAGGTTCATTGCTCTGCTCATAATCTTCCTTCTAGAGAAGAGATTTTGCCCATTAGGTATCCTTCCTTCTTTAGCCTCTGTTCTATTGTCTTTGTCTTAGGTTTTCCCTATTATTTAAAAAAATCTTCCCTCTCAAGTACTTTCTCTCCTTTTCTCTGCCATTTGACAGTGTTCACGACCTCTCCCTTTCTAAGTGTCCGTCCCCTTGACTTCCATGTCGCCGTGTGTTCTGGTTCTGCTCGTAGCTCTCTGACTAAGCTTTCCTTTCACCTACTGACTCCTGAGGCTGGTCTCCTGGCACAGAATTAATCTGCCTCCACTGGGTTCAAAGACTGAAACTACCTCAAAAAAGGAAAAAAATCAGGTAAAATGTGAATTCGAATATAAATGGTCTATGTGTCTTGTCACTTAAAGTCATTCCTCTTAGATCTGTTAGTGGGCTGGAAATAATCCCCCCTTAAAAGCTTTGAAAATAAGTAAATTCGTAGGTTTGCCCTTCCTATTTCACATTTCCTTTCTACACCTCTTTCTGAACTAGTTATATTCAGACAGTTAAGGAGATGGAGACAATGACTGTAATGCAGTGATCAGAGTGTTCAGCTGGCGTCAGGAGGCCTAGAGTATATAAAATAGATCTCTCATCATGATGACTGTAGACAGGGAGCAACTTTGAAAGTAAAAATTAAAGTTACGACTTTTCAAGTTATGTAGCAATGTGCCTTCTTTTAAATATGTATTTTATCCTCATGACAATTATCTCTTAATGATTTTCAATCTAACCAGAATGTGGGTGTTTTTTTTCCTCTTTACAAAATGTAGTTCTTTTTGTGAGTCAGACACTTAACCTTTCAACTGTAATTGTGTGATGCTGGGGATTCCCAGGGCCCTGTCTGCCTGTGCCTTTCTTTCTTGGCCAGCGTGTTCTTCTGCCCTAAGTGTGGTCTTCTCCTCTTAGATGTCCCATCAATAACTGAGCTAATTAATTTCCGCTCCCCACCTCAGTAGACAGGTGCTCTTTGTGACCTGGGCTCTGCCCCAGGACTTATTCCTTATGTGTGTGCTCCAGCCATTAATGGACTGCATGCAGGCCCCTAAATAGTGGTGCAATCCTAGGTGTCTGTTTTTGCACATGTTACTTTTTTTTTTTTTTAAACCTAGAGTGCCCCACCCTTGCCTTTCTTTGCCTGACCAAGTCCTGTTTACTGTTAAGGCTTAGCTCAGGTGTCAGCACCATTGGGAATGTGTATTCCCCTAATCTGAATTTTTGTATGTTTCCAGCATATTACTCCCCTCCACCCCAGTACTCTAATTTTTTAACTTCTCTTTTATTTCTTTCTTGTACTATGAGAACATTTAAAGGCTAGGAATGCCTATTTTTCTTCACTGCCTAAAATAGTGACATATAGTAGACGCTCAAATGTCTAAGAATGAGCAATGATGGATTGCTACTCTCTCCATCCAACAGTTCTGCTATTTTAGAATGACACTTGCTATTGCTTCTGCATTTTTGAATTTTGTTTTTCTACTTTCTGAAGGCAAGAGGGAAGTCCTGTAAGACATAGATGAACTATACATGTTCCTTTGCTTCAGCCTTATTCCAAATAGAATGACTTTTACACCTGAAACAGATGGGATTAATAGGTAGCATGAGGGATGGATTGATTTGGCTCTTGCTTACAATATCAAGTTTTCTTTTGTTTTTAATATTTTTGCCTCAGAGAAAGATTTAAAGGCCTCAAATTCATATTTTTAACACTTCAGATAATTTGCAAATAGTCACTTTAATGTTTTGTAACCATGCTTTCACTTTTTTTAAAGTATCCAATGATGAGAGGACCTGATCTTACTGCTGCTCCATATAGTACTCAGAAATCATCTGTTCTACCTCTTTATGAAGTAAGTTCTTACTTAACTCATTGTGTACAGGATAATTCGTGTGATTTAGAAGTATAATTTTGTTACATTGTGTTTTAGAACACTTTTCAGGAGCTCCAGGTAATGAGGCGGAGCCTGAATTTGTTTAGAACGCAAATGATGGACTTAGAATTGGCGATGCTGCGTCAGCAAACCATGGTTTATCATCACATGACGGAGGAGGAAAGGTAAAAGTTCATTTTGTCTCAATGTGACTCAGAATGTTTTTTATTCTAAAAAGCATTGTCAACTTTTTTTTTAAACTAGGTTTTATTTCTACTGCTGTGTACCCTTTACCTATCTTGTGAGCCAGTGTAAATAAAATTCCTAAGTAAACTTCCCTGCTTTCACTGTGTTAAGGAAAGTAGTGGCCATAATCTGTTTTTAGTGTTTGGGATATTTGTGAGAAAGGCTAGATGGAGAAAGACCAACTGTCCTGGTGATCACACCTGTTGCAGTTGCTACTGTGTCAGTTTCTAAAACTTGGAATTTCACTGCATTCTCATAGCTGGTGAGAGACCCGTGACTATGAATCCCCAGACTGCTTTATTCAGACTTTGTGCCTGTCTCCATACTGACAGGTATGAAGCTGATCAGCTCCAGAGTTTGCGAAATTCAGTCCGGATGGAACTCGAAGACCTGGAACTGCAGCTGGAGGAGCGCCTGCTGGGCCTGGAGGAGCAGCTCCGCGTCAGGCACATTCCTTCACCCTTGCGCTCCTCAGCATTTGTGGTAGGTACCTGGGTGTGGACAGTAGTTTTAGTAAGGATTTGTTTATAGTGGGCCATATAATTTAAAACAAATGCCTTAACTAAAAACACTTATTTTAATGGCATTAGAGGAATGCAGAACGTTTAAGGAATCTTTCCTCCAAGCCAGTTGAATGTACATGTTGTGATTATTTTCTTAAATATTTAGTATATGTAGAAATTCATTGAAGAATTTTAGTCATAATTTTTAATAATAGAGAATAAGCAGCAATACAGAAGTTCAGGAGTTTTAAAGGAAATGACAGTGGATTAATCTCTGAAATTTAGATTTTAATTCCTTCATGGAATTGCAAAGAACACAAATATATGTTTCATTCAGTTTTTTTCCCCACTTTCTTGCCTTCAAATAAATAACTTTTCTTTAAGCTTTTCCTTTATTTTGTATTATTTTCTATTCTTTATGTTTTTTAAGGAATCAAATAAGATCTTTGTAAAGGCAAAAAGTGTATACAACCAAGAGAATAAGAAACACTTTATACTTATGAAAGAACCACTCCTTATACTTCTCTTCTTTTCCATGAGACTTGAACTTCAGCAGTTGTATTCTTATTTTTGCCGATACCTTTGCAGTCGTAGAATATGTTGCTTTGAAATAGTGAACTTTTCTGTTACCTGAACAACATATTTGATTTGTTACAAATAAATGGATTATTACCACACACAGACACACACATTATGCTCAGGTATTGAATAGCATCAGTAGAATGGGGTGTGTGTGTGTGTACACATGTGTGGATAGCATAGAATAAGAATATTCTACATCATCGATGAGTAACTTTTCCCATAAAAGGTTTTGTTCCATTATTCTGAGAAATGTGTGATGGTGACAGCAGGTGTTACGTATTTACCTTCAGTCACAATAATGCATTTTATAGGATCTCGTGACAGTTAAAGGTGACCTCTCTGACATAAAGGAGTGCTTTGGGGTAATAATTAGCTTATTCATTTTATTATAAAACAGTTGCAGTTTGAAAAAACACATACACATATATATGTTCTTCCTTTTTCAGGGAATGTGTGGCAGTCGAAGCGCTGACAACTTGTCATGCCCTTCTCCATTGAATGTAATGGAACCAGTAAGCCTCTCCTTTTAAATCTCTGGGGGACCAATGACACATTTCATAAACAAACAGTTTTCTTAGTGTAGATGAAATATTTTTTTAAATACAGAATTTGATAAATTATTTAAATTGATTGGAAGTGCGTTTGGCACTTGTGAACATCCCTGGCCACCTTAGTCCACTAGAAAGCGAGTTAATTGCATAATTGACTTACCTTTATGGCCTAAAGGCGATAATGCATCATAAAAGCAGTTAATTTATACTCTAGGGGGAATGTTCTTTTACAGTCCGATTCCACGTCCCTTAGGTAGTTGGATCTATAAGATGACTACTTTTTGAACAAAAGTCTGGTCTTTATCATACATTAAACAAATTAGTTTTTGGGGGGCAGAAGCATTATGAGTAACTGTTTTGTTTTTCATTAGTTATTCTTCCTTATGAATAATTTGGACACCCACATGGCAACAAGTAAAATTTCATTCAGCTAGATATTCTAGTTATATAGTGCATGGCTTGATCTCACTGTGAATTTAAATTTTCTTTGCTCTCGTTGCAAATAAAGTTGAGTAGTTACTAAATGAATGAATTAGAATCATGTCTTTACAAGTTAAGTGACTTTTGGCAATACAGCTAAGTTTTTAAATTTATTTAACTACCAATCTTAATTTCAAGAGAGAAGAATTACAATTTTTCTGATCTCCAAGGTCACTGAACTGATGCGGGAACAGTCCTACCTGAAGTCCGAATTGGGCCTGGCACTTGGAGAAATGGGATTTGAAATTCCTCCTGGAGAAAGCTCAGAATCTGTTTTCTCCCAAGCAACATCAGAGTCATCTTCTGCATGTTCTAGTCCCTTTCATCCTAGTAGAAGAACTGGAGTACCCGCTAGTGACTCAGCGCGCAAACCTAAGGCCCATCGGGTACCAACCAAGAAAGTATTTCGAGCATCAGTGGCCCTGACGCCCACTGCTCCTTCTAGAACAGGCTCTGTGCATTCGCCTCCAGAAGTGGAGAGTTCTGAGGAAGTTGGTGCAGCTGAAGAAGCCTCAGAGGCTGTAGGACCTAAATCTGAAGTGGAAGAAGGGTGTGGAAAAATCCCATTAATGCCAGCTGCTGAGGAAATGCATAAAAATGTGGAGCAAGATGAGTTGCAGCAAGTCATCCGAGAGGTGAGTAAGATCCATGCTTAATAATTTATTTGATGATATGTGTTGGAGGAGGTCTTTTAAAAACAATTGTTTATAAGATATTCCTTTGATTGACTGTATTCAGTAATTTTCATATTTTAAATTGACCTTCCCTTTGGTCCAGCTATGTCTATTAAGATATTTTTGTAATGTTTGTAATGGCATTTTTGCAACTTCATACTACAGTGTGAAATAACTGCAGTTCTGTATTACTCACTCTGGCAAAGAAGGTGTTTGTAGAGCTCGAAATACATAAACATGTGACAAACCCTTTAGGTCTGTTTCCACATTTGTAAAATGAGAGATTACAATTTAGATCTCTTCCAGGATATTATGTCATTTTATAATGTCAATTTACATGAGAAAATGGTGTTGTGACTTTAATAAGTATAAATAATTTGCTTGGTTTAGTGGGTGGAGAAATATGGAGTTGCTCAAAGATAGAAATACAGAATGAAAAGGTTTACCCTGAAGGATAGCAGTGTGCAAAGCTGAATCATGTAACCATAGTTCTAGTAACCAACAGGACTACAAAAAATTAGGAAAGTGAGTGCTCAAAGGTCAAAAGTTAATTAAGAAAATTAGCAAAATATCTGTTTTGGGCACTAGGATCAGGTAGTAAGAAGGAACAGTATATTTAAAAAGGGAGACCAAGCTGTATCCTAATAATCATGTTTGAGACAAACTCACATTTTCAGAACAAGCATTATAGCAGGAGCGACTAGATGTATGTAATTTATTTTCCTGCCATGAGATACCAGCTTAAAGTTCGAAAGGTCTTAATTTTATAAGTTATTTGTCCTTCAGATGTAATTATTTCTTAAGTTGGTTGTGGCTGGGTTCATCAAGCTCTGTTTGTGCAACTTGCTCAGTTAAGTATGACTGATTATCATCTATTCTTATTTATATGTTTCATGTCAGAGATCTGTTTTTGAGTGAAATTAAGTAATTGTTTTTCTTCACACTATTATTTGTTAACTGAGGAAGCAAGTTCTACGGTATTTTTTCCCCCCTTAGAAATGTGATATTTTTGTAGCTTGTTTTGGTTTGGAAGTTTTCCTTGAAAACTCAGCTTTATGTTGCTAATTTTTCACAAATACTCCCTTAATGCATACTTGAGTCTTCATTTTTAAAGTCATTAATGGATGGCCTGATTGAGCTGTAGGTAGTTTCCTAGGAGTAAATCATTCCTAGACGAGAGGGCATTGATCCTTTGACTCAGGACATAGCATATAGAAAGTTGGTTGTTCTTTTGGTTCTAGAGACTTACTTAAACATCTATAAGAACCTCCCATTAAATGTAGAATATTTTATAATTTGAAGACACTTAAACTGATATGCAAGGCAAATGTTTCAAAAACTTGAGAATTTGTTACTAAACCATTAATTAGAGACTCCCTAAGTCAGGATTTGGCATAGTTTGGAGGAAGTTGGGCTTAACATTTATCCTTTTACTGTGTGCAGGGAAAAAAAAAATGACTTACCAAACAAAATATACAGATCAAACAATGTGAAAGAGGAATATTGGTGTAGTTAAGAAAATAAACTATTTTGAAGCACTTTAAAAGCATATATTAATTGATAAATTAGTCCAGTGTCATTTATAATTAAAAAATAATTTGTGTTAATATCATCTTAACTCGGTTGTAATTGTATTCTGTTAAATTTTGTTTACAACGTATCTAAAATTCAGATTAGTCTTGATTCCATTTATTTCAAATCCATAATCTTTTTACCTAAATACACTTGGTACTGAATTCCAGTGGTTTTTTTTTAAGCTTATTGTATCAGCTACCAAGAAAATTAAATTAGATTCTGTCTTGCCAGTAAATTCTGGGCCCCTGACCCCATTAACAAAGCCACTATTCAGGAAGGAAGCTTTAAGCTTGTGTTGAACAGTTTTGCAGGTAAGGATTAAGCGTGTTTGGCAGACACTTTCAGGGAAGTTTTCTTAATGCACTCATGGATGCATGAAAACAATGATGTCTGTCAGGCCTTTCTTTCCGTCATTTTACCATATCTGAAGTTTTTAAAAAGAATGCTTTCATTATTTATAATGTGTTAATACAGCAGAATTCTTCATTCGAAGGACAATATTGAAAGTCCTTTCAGACAAATGGTTAGTACACTCAATCAATAACTAAGATTTGTCAGATTAAAGATACCCCTTTTCTGTGCAGACTGTGTATTTTGTAGTGGGGAAAGAACACTCTCCTGGAATTTGCCCTGGTGGTCCACGATGTATGTAATCAGTGGCCTGAAAAAGTAACTAAATGGAAAGATTACTGAATAGAATGAACGAACCTGTGCCCACAGTAGCAAATTCAACAGAATTAAACTTCAAAGTGTGAACATAGAGTGCTTTGTGTTTAGAGAGTTGGTCTTTGTTTATTGAAGGTCTTAGGCTTGACTCACGCCTTTTAGTATCTTCATTACCAGTCATCTGACATGCTTTAAACATGTATTTTGGTAAATCCTCAGCTTGACTATGTTCTTATTATAACTTTTGTTAGTGATTGTCTCATATAATGGCTGCCACAAAGTTGTCACTCACTACATGTATATTAAATGGATGTGTTGCTTCATACTTCAGACTTGCAGTTGATACCAGACACAATGGCTCCGAGGCCACCTGTCACATCTTGAGCCAAATTAAGCAGAGACAGGGTTAAATCATATATGAGCGTTTATTCCAATAATGCTGGCAATATGGGGAGAGCAGTTGGTCACTCTGGAAATTCTGCTCTGACTCCCCTCACCAGTTAGCTGATTATATATGGGTGAGGGAAAAGATAACTACATGCAGCTGTGAGCTACAAGTATAATGGGAAGGGGAGGGGGAGGGTCTGCTGTCGGCCTTCGGGAGCTCAGAGTCCGATAACCAGGGGGCTAATCTTCTATGATGTTGCAAACAGCTCAACCCATTCCTGGGACCAGAGAATGGTCAGTGTTCCTGAGACAAATTCCCAGAGGGGGTCAGGATCTGGGCACAGCAACCAAATCAAAGCATGTCCTGTCCTTGGTCTGTTCTCAAAATGTGTTTCTTTTCTGAGTAATGGACGCTTCGGGGCATCTTATCTTTTCACAGCCTTGTTTCAGCTTCCAGTTTCCCAGGGCCTGTAAGAAAACCTCTTATCTATGGTTAGTAAGGTTAGTAAGGATTATTAAACAACTGTGGCTCTATGCTTATTTTGTGCTATTCCTCTCTATCACAATCAGTCTGTTTATATTGCCAGTGAGCATTCCTTTCTTAGTCTCTAGTAGCCTGTCTTTAGCCTGTATCACTTTTTGGAAATTGTGCTCATAAAGGCAACTTGACCATCCATCCCAGTAGTGTTTTCTCACTCCCAATCCTTCCAGCCTCTCTGTAGCATGGGGGACTTTAAAATTAATGTATCTCTCCATACATTAAATCCTTCAATAAGCTGTTAAAAGCATTTTATCATTTTCAGTGCTAGTTTGTCATCCTTTGTTTTTCTACTTTCTGTTTCATTTTATGTGTAATGTGGTCTCTCTTGTGCTCTCTCCCTCTGTCTCTCACACTCTGTCATTGATCCAAACATGTATTGAGCATTTATTTTATGCCAGGATACATTGATAAATGAGCCCCAATTCTCTCCCTGAAGTAGCTCACAGTAAACACTTTCCATTTGAACTCACCCTTTCTATTCTAATTCCCGCCCACTCCCAGCAGGAACTGTCTTGTCGGCCAGGCTCCTTTTTGCTCACACCTTCATCCAGGGTGCTCCTCCTACAATTTTCTGTTCTCACTGTCATCTGAAATCATCTTTCCTTTTTCATGACCTACCACATTAACGTTGGCCATTCTCTGAGAATTTTTTATTTTCTCTTCTAGCCCAAAGTGGTCTCTCATTTTTCAAGATTTGTTCCATTCTTATATCATTAATGAATTAATAAATTATCTTTCCTCTTAGTATTTTATGAAACAGTATTCATTTTGTTTCCGTCTAGATTATGACATCCTTGATGGTGAGACTTTTATGCTTTTCTCCACTAATGTCTGTACTCCCCAGATATGTTGGCACATATTTTTGGTTTGTAAATAATAGTTTTTACAAGTTGTTTTTTTTTAAGTTTTTTTACATATATATATTTTTTTATTGATTTCAGAGAGAGAGAGGGAGAGCGAGAGAGAGATAGAAACATCAGTGATGAGAGTCATTGATCGGCTGCCTCCTACATGCCCCCTACTGGGGATGGAGCCCACAACCTGGGCATGTGTCATGATTGGGAATCGAACCATGATCTCCTGGATCATAGATCGATGCTCAACTGCTGAGCCATGCCGGCCAGGCCAACTTTGGTTTTTTGAATGTTGATGAATGATGAAATTTAATCAAATTGCCACATTGCATTGAACAGCAGAACTGGAAAGACTGCTGCTCATTGTCTCCTATAAATACAGATGTGCAGTGGTTCTGATCCAACACACAGTGTGTTTGTGCTTGTATATTGTGGCTAAGAGATTCTGGTTTTCATAATATTTGTATCTAACACATTTGTTTAAAAAATGAATTCGGAGTGCTATGAACTTCAAAAGCTTTTGATGATGTTTAAAGTTTAGAATATTGGTAGAAGATAGAATGATAAGCTTATATTTATTTGAATATATTCCAGTGAAGATGGTTGGTAGCTAAGGAGCATCTGTTTCTGTGTATACTTATGTTATAAGTGTATGTATTGTGTGTGTACCAGTTTTTCATGACAGATTAGTACAGATCCATTTTTGGAAAGACTGCAACTGAAATGTGTTCAGGATGTACTTAGAAACATTTTAGGAAATAGATCAGGCTGACAGGAAACTGTGGAAATGTAGAATTTTTAAAAGCTGATTGAGAGTGTCTCAAGTGCTAATTTTGGAAGGTATTATCAGTTTATTTCAGGAAATCACATTTACAGTCTTTACAAAGGGCTATTTGGAGGAGATGCTATATCATAAGAGAGAAAAAGGCATGGATAGGCATGTGTAGTGTTTGGGTATCTGGAGAAGAAAATCTTGATGGAAGCGTCATTGCCCCTAGGTCTGTTTGCCCTTTCTACCAATAAAATGAGATGTATATCCTTACCTGAAGCCAAAGTTTCAGACAGGTGACAAACATACCATACAACTAAAGAAAAAATTATGTTTTTAGAGTTTATGGTCATTTAAAGAATGTTTTTCATGTTTTAAAATAATCTGTGCTAAATGATCATTTTTTTCTACTTAAAGTGTGAGTGTTACATTTAGAACAACATATAACTTCTTTAGATACTCTGCTTTCAGTTGGTATAAACAGACAAAAACCTGTGTATTGTTTTGCCACGAATGGGTTTTCTTAACAATGAGAACATTGAGCGTTCCTGCTGGCTACCATACAAATGTGGACATTAATAAGAAACATAAAAATGAATCTAACGTTTAATCACTTCTTCCAGGCTATTTTGTGTCATGAACAAGTTATTTAATAGAAGTTTTTTAACCTATAACATTTTTTGCTAATGTTCTCAACTTAAGAAATTGATATTTTATAATGTAGTTGTCTGAATTTTGGTCGACCAGACCTAGAAGTCTGATCTGGGTTGGAAGAGAGATGAAAGTGATTCCCTTCTCCCTCTGTATTGCATGAGGTTCACAGGGAGGTTGTCATTTTCTTCATGGTTTAGGTGATTGCAGACATGAAATGCTATTTATGTTTTTTTGAAAACAAGAAATGGATTATAGTTATATTCCTGAATTCTTATTTTTCTCTGTTTCCATTCTAGATTAAAGAATCTATTGTTGGGGAAATTAGACGGGAAATTGTAAGTGGACTTTTGGCAGCAGTGTCTTCAAGTAAATCATCTAATTCTAAGCAAGATAGTCATTAAATGGAATTAATAGGTAAACTTACTGAATTTTTTTGTTTAGATAAATGTAAAATAGTACTTAGTTTTTAATGCTTTGCTTTCTTAGTACACAGGTCTGCTTCTCTAATGAAAGTTTAATTTTTAGAATGTATGTTATATATTACCCTGCAGTGTGAAAACCTCATACAACCCCTTTTGAAATGCAAATCGAAATCTTATAATACTAACCTCCAAGAGATTGTTATACAGAGTGAGGCAAAAGTAGATTTACAATTGTTTGTACAGAAAATAATACGATAATTAATAAATAATAATACAAGAATAACCTCTCTGTTTCCTGTATCACAACTGTAAACCTACATTTGCTGCACCCGTTATATCATTTTACTGAGATTTCATTATAATAAATAAATGCTGGACTTGGGGAAATCAGTACCCCCAAAGCTGAGTCTTATTTTGATTGCATTGGTTATAATGGTATTTCAGATGTACAATTTATGGACCAAGATTTTGAGAATCACAAATTCTTAGTACCTTTTCAATTTTTGCCTTTTTTTTTTTAAAATCTTAGTGGTTTCTTTTTTTTTTTTTTTTTTAATATGTCTTTATTGATTTCAGACAGAGGAAGGGAGAGAGAGGTAGAAACATCAGTGACGAGTCATTGATCGGCTGCCTCTTGCACGCCCCTTACTGGGGATCGAGCCCAAAACCCAGGCATGTGCCCTGACCAGGAATCAAACCGCAATCTCCTGGATCATAGGTTGATGCTCAACTGCTGAGCCACGCCAGCCGGGCTTAATTTTTGCCTTTTTAAGAAATGTTTTTCATAGTTCCATATCTAGTAATGTCATAATATATATAGAATTGTTTTATTTATGAAGTGGATTACTTTAATTTTATTTCATAGTTCTAGTTACATTTTATAAAATATATATTAATAGTAATACTTGGTGAATACCACAGTCAGTAATACACTACAGTAGAATAATGCCTTTAACAAAACTAAAAACATTCATTCTATAGAATATGAGAAACAGATACACAATTTGACAAATATAATATATAATTTTGGCTGCAGAAAGTAGGAGCATATCTTTATAAATTATTTCATAAAATAACGGTTTTTTTCAAAGCTAGGGATAAAAGCATTAACTCTCAGGAAGATGTATAGAGATCACAACAGGATCTTGTGTGTATGCATGTATAGCAAATACTCTCATTTCACTTTTAAAGTATGTTTTAATAATATTTGAAAGGTATTTAATGTTCACTTTTTCTTTTTTAAGGTTGGCATGGATCGTATTAGCTGTGTAATATTGGAGTTATCATGATATACACTGGTGGAGGTATTATTTGTGCTTCAGAAGATACTTGCTGCTGAGCTGGGCTGCTGTACACAGTGTACAATGTTTATTTCTTCTATGCATATCTTTTTAAAAAACATACATAGAAACTTAGGCACTTTGCTGACTTTATTTCTCTCCTAAACTGTCAAAACTGTAGCCATTTGAAAAGCCTAATATTTATTTGTATGTCAATATTTTCCAGTTGATTCCCTACATAGAATTAATTTTAAAACTTGAAAACTTCCAGACTTAACCAACGTATGAATAACATATTTCTTTAGACTAGCTTCGTTAAACACTGACCTCCATGAGGTATTTACTGTGCAATAACTGATTCATTTTTTGTGAGCTTGAAACAACCAATGATTTTCCCTCTACTGCTGTTAATTAGTGTCACTTCCAAGAAGAAAATTTGTTCTGTTGTGAAGATTTCCTCTTAGTTTTTGAGGAAGTTACTAATAACAGTAGGCTAGAATTCTCATATGAGGTTTCCTGCAACTACTTAATGTTCTTACACTGTAAGCATTGTTACTTTACCCAAGACAAATGTAATTTTATTATAGCTTATGTAGTATTTTTCTTTTGGAAATGTGTCTTATATTAAACACTATGTACTTTTTGCATTGTCCAGACTTCTTTATTATAAGGAGATGTTTCTTCTGTCTTTTAGACTAAATAGTAGAGAATTTCCAAAATAATGGGGCCTGTGACTTGAATGGGTAAAAATAAATAAGCTGTTTTTTGGTTTTGTTTTTTTTTTTCAAGATGGGAGTAATTTAGATTTGTTCTCCTTACAATAGATGGTTTTAGTTCAGTTTAGCCATTGAAAACTGTTTTTATGGGGGAAAAAGAGGAAGATGGCTTTCTATTTGGTCATATGTGTGTTAAATAAGTATGTAAAGTAACAACCAAATGTTACTAGAATTATCCCTTAGCATTTATAATTTTCCACTCCTAGTATATTTCTTTGTGTGAAATTCTAATCAAAAGTGGTCAGGATGTTAACAATATTCTTTGAAAAACTAAAAGGTTTATAAATGTTTGAATTATCACACAAAGGCTGATTTCTAAAAAAGAAAAATTAAAACAATAAAGTATTTATTTTGCCTAACAGGTTTTTAGTGGTTTCTTTTCTGGAACTACAACATGAAGAAACTGGATTAGATTTGATGAGTCACGAATAAAGTCCAAAAGAATTACAGCATAAACCTCATAGGTTAATATTCTCTTTTCCTGAAGAAGCTGAAATGCTGTTCAGACTAGACCACCCTGGAGGAAGAGTGGATACCGAGGCTTCTTGGTCTCAACTAGTTCTGTGGTCCTAATGATTGCCATCTGAGGTAAAATAAAACATTTTTAAAAAATACACAGTTAAACTGTGAAAAAAGACATTAAAATGTTACCTCATTCTGTGGTCAAATTACTCAGCAATTTAACCAGTTGATTCTAATAACAGGAATGATACGAATAAACCAGACACCCCATTTTAATAGTAATTTAGGCATCAATGATTTTTACTACTCAGCTTTGTAGCCACTTCTAGTTCATTTCTGATAATACAAGATACGAGATACAATAGTTGCATCTGGGCCAGTGGGCAAAATCACTTAATAGTATACAAATAAAATGAACCTCAACACTATTAGTTTCATCTTTCCTCTCCCCATTTTAAACCTTTGTGTACTTGAACCTTTGAAAGCTACTATATTCAAGCCACGATGTTAGTTGCTATGTAGAAATAAATGAGAGATACCTGCAGGGGAGATACCATGATACGAAGGAGATTTTCCCAGGGCGAGGCTTATCTGTTGTATGGGGGATATGCTGGCCCCTGCAATTTCCCAAATGTGGGATACTCGGCTGCAATTTGTGGTAGTGGGGGACTGTGTTCACTGGCCCCCTGGAAAAAAAATAAATGAAAGAGGGTCTAAAACTAAGTGGAAGAACAAGGCATGTTTTTGTTTTATGGGGAAGTTTGGAAGCACCAAATGAAAAGTATGCAGAAGAAGAAGAATAAAAAGAATTTGAGAGACTCCTTGGATGTTCAGAGAAGTCTACCAAGGAGATGCGGTGTGAGTGAAGTCTTAAAGAATGGGAAGAGGAAAGGGTGGGGTTCGGGTAGTCAAGAACGTCAGCAAAGATTATCCAGAATGTATAAACTCCGTTTGAATTACTATGCGCATCATAAAAGGAATGTTTTTAAGAACCTAACTTGTCCAAGCTGGCACATATTGTGCTAAGAGCCTGAATGAAGAAGGCATAGAAGAAAAAGGATCCTGCAATGGTCATTTGAAAATTGGGAATTTTCAAATTCCCAACGTGAATGATGATACACCGTTGTCAATAATGGCAGCTTCTCAAGCTTGAAGTACATATTGTTCCTCTAAGAATATTCATTTGAATTTCTGTAACATTAAAATGCATTATTTTGCCTGGTCGATGTGGCTCAGTGGTTGAGCATCGACCTATGATCCAGGAGATCAACGTTTGATTCCCCGTCAGGGCCCATGCCTGGGTTGCGGGCTCCATCCCCAGTATGGGGCATGCAGGAGGCAGCCGATCAATGACTCTCTCATCATTGGTGTTTTTCTCTCTCCCTCTCCTTTCCTCCCTCCCTCTGAAATCAATAAAGACATATTTTTTAAAAAAATGAAATGTATTATGTCAGTTAAGACTGCTCAGCTGGCCATTTTCAAATTTTTTTTAAGGCTATATTTTTAGAGCAGTTTTAGGTGTATGACATACTTCAGCTTTTTAAAAGGAAAATAATAATGCATGTAAAAAATCATGTAATGGAAAAGTATGTTTGGGGGATTCTTGAAGATCCATTCTGCCCATGCTCCTCACCTGTCCAGATGGAGTGGTACTAGTGGAAGAGTAGCACAAAACTGAAGAAACACAGGTTCTTTATTTCTTTCTTTACTTATTTATTTTTCTTTTTCCCCTCCTGAGAAGGAAGAGTTTATAGCAGTTTTAGGAAGTGGGAAGAGGAAACATTCTATCTTATAATTAAAAGCCAAGGATTTAAATTGTGTAGTAAGTTATATATAACTGTTGGAATCACTTGTGAATATTGAAAGCATTTAATTAGCACTTATTCTGGCTGCATTCTAAATATATAAAGTTAAGATGTCATATCTAATTAATAGCTGCTCTCATACAGTTTTTCAATTTATATTTATTACTATTAAGTCAAATTCTTTACCTTGTTTCCTTTGTTCTCTTCACAGCTGTTTCTCTGATCCTCAAATAATAGCTGCATACAAAATGTCAGTGTGCTCGGCAGTGAGTCAGAAATTTACTCAAAGATAAGCTTGTCAACCAAATATCAGGGTCTGTTTCCTCATGAGTGTCTTTTTGGTTACCCCAAAGGAGACTGAATCTTTTGTAAACAATGATTACCTTACTTGCTCATTCCACTCACTTATTAAAAGTTTACTGGGTACTCCCCCCTAGGAAGATGGATATATAAAGAAAAAATGAATAACAGCATGTTCTCAGGAAAGGTAATAAAGTACATTGTTCGGAACTTTGAAAGAATCAATACATTTAGGAATTAGGTTATCGCTCTCTGGGTAGCAAGGATTTAGAATAGCAGGTCTTACTATTTGTCTGCCAGATGCTTCGAAGGGAGAAATTTGTTAAGCAGAAAAAGGACATTTATCTCTAAGGAGATATTATCTTAGAGGAAACTTTATTATAGCCCAAAGTTCAAAGTGAAAAACAAATGTAAGTACAGCACATGGGAAGGCAAGCACAAGGGGAACTACCTGAGTCCTCATGGAAACAGTGACCAAGAGAGGCCCGGTGGCAGCAATAAGAGCATGAGCAAGGAGCTATTTGTCATTAATGGTAGCGGGTAATAAGTCTTCATACTCTGTTGACTAGACATTGAGAAAATGCAAAGACAGTCTGAGTGTTTCTAGAATCAACCAGTCAAGGACGAGAGCAAGACCCAAAAAGGAAAGAAGTAGCTCTGGAGATGCTGCAGAAGATCAATCAGCTGTAAGATGTGGAATTTGTTTCCGCCGTTGGTATTTGGAGTTGCTTACCATTCCTTTGGGGAAGGAATTAGTGATTAAAAATAGTTATACCTGTGCCGAACACTTTGTAATATGTTATTCGTGTGCTCGAGTTAATTGTTTAGTAAATCCATCCACAGAGGATTCATGTTTTGTTTCAGTACACCACAAATAATTCCTTTTATTATTTCTCAAGTCCCAAGGTGAAAAAGGGATCCCTTGAGGTATTACAGAGCAGATGTTATCTGATGAGTCAATTCGCAAACATTTATCACAATCTGTGCCTGGGCAGAGATTGCTCTTGATTGAATCACAAGGGGTCATCAGATAAATCTCAGTTGTAAATGTTTTGATTTGTGTTTGGTTTAGAAAGTACTTATACCCTTATTAACCTATTGAGATACGTTAAATAAACTCACTCATATAATCCTTTGAATAAAAATGGAATGTGTTTACCCAGGTCTCATCAGCCTGTGAGGACATATGGGATTGCAGTAATGATGATAGACAGATTTTAAAATATTCTTCCAGCACCTGCTGAGCCATATCCGCTCCCAAATCTCATACATTTATATTGAGGGAGACCCCCAGGAGTTTTTTATATGTCTTCACAACTGTACTTACCTATTGATTCTAAGTGATTTCCTCTTCACAATTATATTTATTCACATATATTTAATGAACAACTGTTGAGTACAAAGCACTAATTGGTGACAAAGTTAATATTTTTACCACCTTATTTTACTGTTTGCTCATTCTACTAGCATTTGAGTCAAGATGTTTACGATTCAGAAGAGAGTTTTTATTTTGGTTCAATTCATTATTGTTTTTGTTATCTTTCAATTGCTCTATAGGAAGCCAAAAGCAGAACACAAATAATATCACAATTGTGTCAGGTGTAATCCTAAACCATTTTTTAGTGGGTATTAATTTCCTAGAGAAATCTTAGTTTGGTCCAGTCTGCCTGTAATGTCCATTAATGGGAAATGGAAATGAATGAAACAACCCACATCTCGTGAGATATTTTACCTCTTTAAAATCTAGATGCACATTTTGATAGAAATAATGTAAAGAAGCACAACAGCAGTGAAGAAAACTTCGTGCATGGTCAGAAATTGTGTGGGTTATAAAACAGCCTAAGTATCACTCACAATTTTTCTAAAATAGGCTTAACCTCCCAAAGATTTTGGATTTGTATCTACCCATAGATAAATTACTTCTTTTTTTTTCTAGAAATCCAAGTGACAGGATGCTTGGCTTATAAAAAACCAATGTGGAACTCATGGGACATCAGTGAAACTGATAACTGTCCATTTACAATACATCTTGGTTTATGGATTATCTGAATTATAACAAAGCTAGCAGCAAATCAACTTTCGTACTTCATACATTTCAATTAATATCAAAAATAAAGGGCACAGAGGAGGAGGCGGGGGAGGGGGGTCAGTAATAGCCTAAATATAAATCTTTTGGTGAGGAAATATTTCTAGGGTGGAAAAATCCTAACCACAGGCACCTTTAGAGTAATATGGACTTCTTTTATTGTGGGTTCTCAATTTCAGTATTTCTTTTCTGTTTTTCCTTTACTTACCTCTGTTTTTTCAAGACCTAGAAATAGTTTCCTTATGGAGAGATTTCTTAAACCCCACTTTCTGCACAGTTTTCTTCCTCAAATCTGTGCATTATAGTATTTGATAGAGCTGGGTAAAAATATCACATTTTGCCAACATGTCGCTTCCAATGTCACTCTAGTCTGAATGCTATTAAGAGTATGAGAACTTAGATTGTACAGAACAAGTCAGTTCTTTATGTGATCTGGCTTATACGGTTGAGTCTACTGAGTTTGCTGAAAAGCAAAGCTATCTATGCTCACTTCTTTTTACAAGAAAACATTGCTAAAATATATATAACTGAAGGGAGTGGGAAAATGTAAACATTAAGAGGTCCAATCTAGAAGCAGATAGGCCTCAGGTCCAGGCTTAGTTCGGCTACTTAAAAAAAAAAAAAAAAAATGTCTTTATTGATTGCAGAGAGAAAGGGAGAGGGAGAGAGAGAGAAACATTAATCATGAGAGAGTCATTGACTGGCTGCCTCCTGCAGGCCCCTACTGGGGATTGTGCCAGGAACCTGGGCCTAACCACCATCTCCTGGATCGCAGGTTGATGCTTAACTGCTGAGCCGTGCTGGCTGGGCTGCTCTTCTACTTTCTTACTTGTTTTAGCCTCACTCACTCTCTTGAAAATAACAATAGCCCCTCCCTCAGGTTTATTGGGGTAAATTCATAAGATGTAATAAGGACATTTAGCATACTGCATCACATTTGGTAAGAGCTCAATAAACATTAACTATTAGCAAGAGGTAGTAATAATAATAATAGAAGACAAAGCAAAAATATATAGCAGTGAATTAAAATATCAAGAAGATATACTGTATTGATTATCAGTCAAATATGTATAAGTGAATATATAGTTGTTGTTGTTCCAACTTTATGCTAAATAAACCACTATCAAAATTGTGTGATTTGCCCTGCTTAAACTAAGCTTTACTGAATTCAGAAAAGTTCAATGTTAGATTTGTCAAAAGTTCATCTTTTCTATTATTTTTAAAAATATAGTTAATTGGCACCACAATGAAATGTTAATCAGGATAACTGCAAATGATGATATATATCTACATTACTCTGAATCATTCATTTAAAGGATTTGGAGCTTCAGGGAACTGACAGCCTTAATTTTGGCTATTTGTAGCTCTTTATTATTTTTTTATAAGAATGTCCTTGACAATAATATTCTCTTAGCATTATCCTCCTGTCTCTTGTTCTTTGGTTCCTATTTTTAAAAAATAATGAGCTGAGCTTTGAAAAACCCTTTAAGCATAGAGATTCTCAGCTGGGCCAGGGCAATGATCACAGTGTGTGTGGTATTAGTATATGTGTGTACGTGTAGCTATGCACACAGATAGGTGTGTTGTTTTTATTGAGTTATACAATTTTACACTGGGAGAAATATTTCTTTGAAATACAAACTACAGAAAACACAGCCTTTTTAAATCTTCTGAACTAGTGGGGTATGGGTTAAAAAGAGGTTGAGAAAAAATTGGCTAACAAGTATTACAAATAAAATGTACTATATACAGAGTTGGTTATAATCATTTACTTCTAAGAGGTTCTTCTATGCAGAATATTAGAGATCTAACTGATATGCATCAGCAAAATGATTTTCAAGTTAATATAATTCTGAAAGAAAATCTAAAGTTAAATAATATTCAACTGGTAAAAACTGCAAATAATTTGTACAATAATATTTTAAGGCACTACAATGGAACAGTCAGCATCTTCTTAGGGGGAAGAATTTATAGCTGTGGGTCATGAGGATTGCTAAGGGGGTAACACTTAACCACGACTTGTGTATCCTGGAGACTGAAGGTCAGGAAGTACAGACATCAGTGTTTCATGACCTTGATATCTCATTACAGGCAAGAAAAAGAAGAGGAACTTTTGAGAAGTGATGGCCACTGCCAACTTCCTGGTTTTTTCTTTAAACAAGGAACATTTAGACATCTCCACAATATTCTGGTGCAATGCCAGAAAAACATCCCATAGGTAGAAGGTGCTTCTTTGCAGCCCCCCTATTTTTACAGTTGCTGGTACAAATCTTCATAGTTAGTTCTTTAAAAAATTAAAGGACTTCCAATTAATGATAATGTTGATCTATAAAAGTAAGTATAAAAAAACTTGGTAATATTCATAATAAGCCCCTGGTTTGGTGGTTAGGTAGTTTTTAATATATATTTGACTTCTCCTTGAGAAGATATGTGTGAACAGTTTTATATACTTGAGGTGTTTTTTTAACTTATAGATTCTAAGCACATAAAAATACATTTATAGATTGTGCCATGTCATTTCTTTCCCTTCAAGGGAATATTATATGCAAAGATTATGTCATTTGAAACAACCATTTTAGATTATGTTTTACATTTCTCCCTTGTTGAAATAGCTAAGTGACAGCCCTACCCAACTTCCATTCTGCTTAGCAAATCTTTATTGTCTTTTTTATGCCAGGTACCTTGCTGCTTTCCACCAAGTCCTGATATTTTCATTCCTTCATATCTAATAATTTTCACCACTAACATCTTAGTTCAGGCCCCCTTACTTCTTGCCTGAGTTGTGACACTAGTTTCTACCTAGTCTTCCTGCCTATAGTAATTCATCTGAAGTCCATATCCCGCATACCCTATTGTTAGAGTGATTGCTCTACATGCAAATGTGGTTCTATTACCCTTTCACCTCTACTGTTCAAAGACTTTCAATGAATCCCCATTGTTTCTGAGTTAGTCTCTTTTGCATCTCCATCAGTGGTAGAAATATTCCCCCAAATACCAATTTCTTTATGCAATCCTCTTTTTACTCAGTTTAACAGGTTATGTTTTCCAAAGATAGGTCCAACAATATGCCCTGTTCCACATAGTCTTCGAAAACCTTATGATTTTCCCCATCAAGAGCTGGAGTCTGGCCTTGGCCAGTGTGGCTGGGTTGAGCATAGTCCTATGCGCCACTGTGTCACTGGTTCAATTCCTGGTCAGGGCACATGCCGGGTTTAGGGATTGATCCCCAGTAGGGGGTGTGCAGGAGGCAGCCGATCAATGTCTCAATGTCTCTCTCTCTCTCTCTCTCTCTCTCTCTCTCCCTTCCTCTCTCTCTAAAATCAATAAGAATATATATATATATTTTTAAAGAGCTGGAGTCTATATATCTTCCCCTTGCAACTGGTTGAAACTTCATGGCTGCTTTAAACAACAGAGTATAGTATAGAGTGTAGTAGAAGTGATTACTTATGACTTTCAAGCTTAGGATATAAAAAATGCCATGCATTGCCTTTTGGTTCGTTCCTGTTGCTTGATCTCAGAGCCCTGCCACCATGCTGTCAGGAAGGCCAAAATACCGAGGAAGGAGAGGCCTATGTGTAGAACAGAAACTTCTAGCCTTTGATCCTGGCTGAACTCCCAACCAATGAACAGCATCAAATAGCCAACCGCGTGAGTAAGTTACCCTGACGTGGATTTTCCAGTAGCCAGTCAGCCACACCAAATGATGCCGTGTAGAGTTGAGACAAGTTGTCCTTGCTAAGCCCCGCCCAAATTACAGATTCATAAACAAAATAAATAATTGTTGCTTTAAGCCACTAAATTTTGAGATTAGTGCATGTATCAACAGATAATTGCTACTAAATTTGGTACCTAGAAATGGAATGTTGTCAATAACAAAAACCTAAACTTGTAGCATTGGCTTTGGAACTGTATTGAGGGAAGAAGTCAGAATGGTGCTGAGGAGACTGTAAAAGCCAAAAGGTCTCCAGTAGCGTGTTAGTGGGAGCCTAAAACACCTTGAGGAGGCTGTCAGCAAAGCCTTAAAAAAAGCATTATTGGAAACTGAAGGAAAGGGGGCCCTAGTTAGGTGATGGCAGAGAGTTTGTCAAAACTCAGGTAATGTTTCGACAAACTCTCTGTGGCAAATGTGCCTAATAAACTCGTTGATCTAGCTAAGGAGATTTCCAGGCAAAATATTCCAAATGCCACCAGGTTTTTCTCTCTCATTG
The DNA here is from genome assembly GCF_964146895.1 of Miniopterus schreibersii. Taxonomy (NCBI): domain Eukaryota; kingdom Metazoa; phylum Chordata; class Mammalia; order Chiroptera; family Miniopteridae; genus Miniopterus; species Miniopterus schreibersii. Next base: position 35,183,741 of record NC_138108.1, on the reverse strand, counting down.
TCTGTAATAAAATATGAGGAGAGAGGGATAGGAGCTAAAACATAAATCATTAAATAGAAAAGAGTCAGAACTTGTTGGGTTTGAAATAAAATTATTTTTCTAAAAACAATTACTAAGTTGAAAAATGGCTTCTGGAAAAGATCAAATCCAGGGTGAATCGCTAAGCTCTTTGTTAATGCCTCAGAAGGATTTAAGACTGTTGCTCACAAAACATTTCAAACAGAGGAAAAATCCTTTAAAAATCTTAATGCCTACCTGGCCACCTCATTTCAGTTAAATAACAGGGCTTCTAAGAGTCCTAAGGATGTCTTACTCTTGACATTTCATTGCAAGTACACAACACTCTTCTTGATGATCATGGAGATGCTAATTGTCTTACTAAATTTGGCATGATTGAAAAATTATATAGATATCTTTAGTCACAAATCCCAGAACAAGAAGATTACAGTGTTAACTGCCTCTATTAGAAACAGTTCGTGGATTATGGGAAATGAAGTAGGAAGCAAATATCAAATCCAATGTGGCCAGAAGAAACAGTAAATATTGATGGGATCTTGTTCAAATAGTCCTGGGAGATTATTCCATGCATTTCCTTTTATTCGCTTCCATTAGGTTAAGTTTAAGGAGATGAAAGAGAGCTTAGGAACCTGCGATCCTTCCTTTGGCTTTGGCGTTTTGGAACTGGAAGCTGGCGCTGCAGCAGGGACATATTTGGTTGCCTGGACTCTGCGTGAAGCGCGCTTTCCCCTGTGAGCTGCAGCTGCCCCTGAGTGTCCGCAGTAACCAGGCGTCCCTGAGCTGCATTCCTCGGGCAGCAATCTAATTACGGCGAGCCCCAAGTCCTCAGCCCGGTGACAATTTCCAGAGGAAAATGTTCCCAGGGTGAAATGGAAAAACATCAGCAGCTCATCCTTTTCCCTGTCACCTTGTTTATGGAAACCTGAACAGGCGAACGCGCTTCCCTTATTTGTGCTTCCCAAGCTTCGCAGAGACATATACGGAGCTCAGCCCAGGCGGTGGATGTTTCTAGGCAAGCCCTGTACCAACGGCTTGCTGTTGTTGGAACAACTAGTCACCTTTCCTGGATTCAAAGGCATTTCCTTACAAAGAAACAAAGCCAATTTGATCAAATCATTCATTTAAGACCTAATGTTGAGTGGTGGTGGGATTTCACTTCTTAGTTATCTGTCATTTGATTACACCAGTTTTGTGGAATTTAAGAGCGTCGTGGATGTCTGTTAGATCTTCATTCCTGACTTTATTCTGGCAGGATGATTTTTTATATTTCCTTAAATAAGGAGACACTAGCCAGGATTTACACTACCTTGCTTCAGGGTGTGATGCAAGGCTGACTCTCCGACACTAAAGGAGAGGCGGCCGTCCTGGGCTCCCCACTCGAGGGGGCTTCACTCTGGCCCTCATCTTTTTACAGTTTTGGAAGAAAATCCACTACCACCATATGACAGCAACTAGAACCATTCCATGTCAGGGCCCCTGGAGAAGTGGTTATGGTGCCGGATGGATATTCTCAGACCAGACACCCACTATTCAGCTCTGGTGACTTTTATAGACATGGGTGACTTTATAGAAGAACTTCCTGTAGAAAGATGACCACACACCCTTTGTCTAGGGCTAACTTTGTGAACTTCAAAGTTCATGCAAAAGTAAACAGTCTAATGGAACTTCCTATCACTAGGTCAGAAGGGAGCTGGGGACACTAGAAAAAGGATGATGAATGAAGCAATTTGAGGATTTCTTAAGTTTGTAGTTTTCTCATTTTTTTTCCATGTCCATTTGTTTTCCTAAAATGAACATCTGTGATACACATAAATCCTAAAAGATCTGTGTACTTGTCTTGGGTGTCAACTGATGAGGTTGTGTCCAGTGTTGAGACATTTTTGGGAGATCAGACTAAGGGATATTGTGAAAAAGGCACTGATCTCTTGAAAGCAGAAATTCCCATGCAGTTGACTAATCCTGTGACACAAATGAGTGAGTTTTTAATCCATTCATTGTGAATTAAATGTGCAAAAACTCAGATTTTTATTTCTCTAAAACTGTGCTTGCTCACCATGTCTTTGCACGTGATGGCCATCAAATTATAATTTTCAAAAAATTAAAAATATGATTCTTCAACAAATATAAAATTAGGAAGTGTCAAAGATTGTTTTAGTTAATTAATGAGGGAACCAGAGGAATAATGAGGCTCATTAAAATGTGCTGGACAGGAAGAAATATAATGGAAAAAAAGAATACCAGAATAAGAAAATTAGATTGAATTTTTAAAGTTTTCCATAAGTTAATGTTTACTTCTTTACAGTTGTAAGATTTGCCCTAATGAATGGAAATAGTAAGTCAAAACAAAACTATATATTCTTCTTAAGTAATCAGTCTTTTGCCAATTCCCAGTTTGGGATTTTCTTTTTACTCTAATGATGTGGTTAATTATATTTTTTCTCAAGATGAGAAATATAGAGTGATTCTTCCTGAGTAGTGATTTTAACAAGGGAGTGAAATTATGACACAAATCTTTTGGCATTTTTTTATGTAAAACTAAAAACCAGTATTGATGTTGTTTTTTATTTTATTTTAAAAGTGTGCTTGGAAGTCAAAGTAAAATAGTTTATGAAACAAAATGCTTAATAAATTTAAATATAAAGTTTATGAAAAGATTACAAATCATAAATTTAAAAATAAATTTATAAAAATATAAATGTCACAAATTTTGTTACTCTACTATAAATTAACAGGTAAAATATAAGAATAATAAAAATATTACATTAAAAACTCATAAAATGTTGAAAGTTTAATTAATTTCTCTCTCTTTCTGCCATGTGAGGACACAGAAAGAAAGCAATCATCTGCAAGCCAGGAAGAGGGTCCTGACCAGGAACTCAATTGGCTGACACCTTGATCTTGGACTTTCCAGGCTGAGAACTATTAGAAATAAACTTCTGTTGTTTAGTCACCCAGTCTGATATTTTGTCATTGTGGTCACAGCAGTCTAAGACACCACACCTAAGGAAGCTTTTGTTATTTTTTTTGTTTCCTTCTTTGGGCTAGAAAACTGCCCCCCCCTTGTCATCCCCTGTATTCTTCATATTTATAGTTTTTTAGTAAAAACTCTATTCTCAACCTTCTAGAATTTGTTTCTTGACATTTAAAGGAAAGATTGTGAAATTCAAAACAAAAACACACAAAAAAACAAAAACCTTCTCTATCTCAATCTCTTGCCTGGCTCTTGAAATTGAAAATGAAGTTCAAGTCTGTCCTTACTGAAATTAATCTTAAGAACCTAATTTTGGAATCCAAAAGCCAAACTCTGACTACTGACTCCTATTCTTTTTTAATTGTAACAATATTAACCCTCCCAGAGGTAATGAAGAGCTCCAGCTGAGAAGGAGTAAGATGAAAAAAAAAAACACCACAAGGAAGTGCCAAAAAGAAAAATAATGTATCTCAAAATATTATTTCATTACACAAGTATAAAACAAGATTGTCTAGCCGTGCCTAAAAAATAATTGAGAAGAACTAGGTAACAACAAACAATGTTTTTGTTCTTGTTTTAAAAATAGCATTCTGTTATAAGCTCTTCTCTTCCCTTTCTCTATCCCATGGAACTGCTAGAACTCAAATGGCAAATTTCTTCTCCTTGGCAGGATCTCTGGTATGAAATTCTGATGAGAGTACATGCTTGGCCCCTACACTGGTCTCAGGACTGCTGCCCGTCTGACATTTTCCATGTCTTACTTTGGGATGTAACCCTGGCATTTAGTGAGTTCCTCCCATCTCCTCTTGGTTCTGGGTCCTGGTGTCCAAGGGCTTCTCTATATTGGGTTTATTAAAGGTATAGAAACCTATGCCACTGCTCCCCCCAATATTATTATTTTATGTGGTTTCTATGTAGAGTAGTCTTTTTTATTTTCTCAGGTAACCCTAGGTGTTATGCACTTCTTGATGTTCTCTTCAATTTCTTGAAAGATTTAGAACAAGATCCTCCATGATCAGAGTCAGAAGACAATGCATATGGCATCACATGGAGTCACCTTGAAAAAGCACCTGTTAGTACAGAATCAGCCAGTTTACCATGATTCAATTCAAGCATCTTTGAATAACTTTCCCGGAGTTTTTAACGTATCTTCTATATTCCCTGAGAGGTTTTAAGGTTGCCTTTATCCTAATCTTCTTGGAGAATTTTAATTCCCTTTTTTCCTAGAGTCCCCTCTGGGAAAACAACTTCCCCTCAGGGAACATCACAATTTTTTGCAAATATATGTATTAACATGTTAGAATTTGGGGTTAATATACAAATTAGGTCTTTCTGGAATCTAATCCAAGCAGAGAGGATTTATTGGCTTGTATAACTGGAAGTTGACATATAAGTTGGCTTCAGGTTTGCTTTGAGTCAGCTGTTCAATCTTGTCTTCAAAGATTCAATTTCCTTTTATCTCTTCTCTGCCTCTTATAGGTTCAGCTTTTTCTTAAGCGTGGTTCTGCTTTGTGGTCTACTTTGATGGTTATGTCCACTCCCAGGACAATGTGCTTCTCCATGCACATCTATAGGAAGAAAGGATCATTTCCAAGAGTGCCTTCAGAAGAGGGAGGGCACTTTTTCTCCTGAAACTACTCCTTTCATCTCATCAGCCTGACACAAGTAATTCTGGAACAAATAACTGTGACCAAGGAGAGAGATTATTATGTCCAGTAGTTGGGGCTTCAGCCACTTGCCCCACTGCTAGTGTGATATGTTCAGGGGAGGTGAAGGTATCTGAATTAAAATTCGAGTAGAACTAAGGAAACGGAGAGTAACCACAATGTCCAGTATATCTACTCAAAAGATAATAAATGTCTTGGAAGTGAAGAAAAATATACCCTATATGGACTAATGCTAGGCCTTGTGCCAAGCAATATGTGTGTTTCTGATATTGTTGGAGATTATCTGCCCAGACTATTGCCTCCTTTCTTTGAGAATTTCCCTGCCCACAGCAAAGGGCTCTGATAGCCTGTTTGTTGGACACTTGGTTCAGGTTAGGCCAATTGCCTTCCTTCTCTAGGAATTTTGTGATGGGATTCAAACTAGTTAGTCTCTTCTGGTCTGTGGGAGCAAAAAATAAAACTGGAAGTCGTGGAGTGGCTGTTGTATGTGCCTAGAGAAACAAAGAAAACCTGTTTGGGAAGAGGGAGGAGAAAAAAGTAGATTATGAGCAGTTAAGGTCATTGTTTGACCCTAGAGAGGGGAAGACAGAAAAGCTCCTTGGTTTCCAATGACTTTCACATTCAGCTACTGGTGCAGCTACTCCTTAGGCCCATTACCTGTGTAATAGGTTGTTAAAATGGACCCCAAGGGACAATATAATAGATTCCAGAGAACATCCCCTCCCTCGACCCAATGCCTCAGATACTAAAGTAAAGCGCTGGACCACCTGTGCATGACTTGTTAGGGCTAAAGGATCAGCCAGCCAGCTCGATCATGTACCCCAGCTGGCGTAAAAGAGGAGAGGAAGAGATTTCTTTGTGTTAGCTTTATGTGGTATTCTCTGCTCCCTCCTCATGGGAATAGAAGGATGTTTTACTTTCATCTCAAGCCAATGAGTGAAGACTATGAGGGGATTTTGATATTGGCGCACTGGAGGTTGAGGGTGATAGACAATGGTGTTTGACTTAAGTCTGAGAAGTCTAAATTCAAGAGATGTGAAGACAATCCACTGGGGTCGTGTGCACTTCCACTCAAACTGGCTCATGGGAACAAAGTGAGACACTTCCAAAGGTGAATTGACCTGGGTTATCTTAAAAGGAAATCTCTTCCAAAAGAACAGCCTCAGTGAGTTACAATACAGGAAAAAATGGTGAATTGTTGCTACATGCGCAGAACAGAGCTACTCAGAAGAGGGCATTGCCAAGGGCGGGGGAACTTCATTCGTGATCCTGAGGGAGCATCTCCAAAGAATCAACAAAACTGTCCCACAGAAGAAGAGTCAGCAAGGTTTCGGTCCAGAGGGCACTGAGTTCAGACTGCGTTATACCAGCCATGAAACCTGTCCCCTTTCCTCTCTAGTCCCTTGCTTCCTAGGCTGACTTCCCAGAGGCCAGGAGTGTAGCTTACACAGGGGGAGAGGAAGCAGAGGGGCGACTGCTTAAGAAGTCATCCATCGACGTGGGCCCCCACTCTGGGAATGGAGAAAGCTTGACACAAAAGAAGAGCTTAGATATTTTATTTCTTTGCTGGACTGGACTCTAGCTTTGCAATTATTAGACTAGATTGGAACTTTTAATGCCAAAACATTATCTAAGAGTGAGTATAAAAGCTATGGGCCTATAAAAGTTTTATCTTTAATAGTGAGGAACAATATATTTATTTCATTTTTACATTTCATTACTGACTGAGGTGTCATATAATCATTTTAATGACTCTATGAGGAGATATGATTATCTCAGTAAGAATTCTTTTCTCCATTCTGTAACTGAGGAAACTGAGGCTCAAAGAGCCTCATGGAAGGGGAGTGACTCATGAAGTGGACTTTAAAAGTAGGAATAGGTTTTAGTAAGCAGAGACAAAAGAAAGGAAATTCTAGGAGAGAAAAATAAAGAAGCCGAGGCTGGATAGAGTGAATTCCAGGAATTGTGGTAGTCTAATTTGGGTACAATATAAGATTTGCGCATGATTAGGGTAAGATAAGTCTGGAAACATCTTAGAGGAGTAGCATGTCAGTTATTTAACATCACTTTTACCCTTTATCTTCCTCTACAACTGCCTCCTTTTCATTCTCTGAAGAAAAATAAAGGTATCCTTCCATCTGATCTATGGGAGAGTGTACAAATTGGAAAGTAGGGGTTAGGTGCTATATCTCCTCCTATAGGGGGACACTGAAAGAGCTTTTGAGCTAGGTAGACCTAGTTTCAAATCCATTACTTTTGTAAGAACATATTATTTCTAAAACTCAACTTCCTTGTCTGTAGAGCAGGGAAATTGCTCCACAGGACTACTGTGAGGGATAAATAAAATAAGATGAAAATAAGGCAGATGCATAAAATAACTTTGCGACCTTAAGTAAATCACAGATGTCTCAGGTCTTGTCGCTTGGCTTGCCCATTCCATTGTGTTGACAATAATTCTTCATGTCAACATTTAAAGTACGTCATAGTCAAGATTTTTTTTTAGGATAGCAAGTTATTGTTTTCTTATAAATGCCCAGTATCAAGTTTAACTTTTTATGTGTCCAAAATTACACTTTTTGTTTTAGTTACATAAGAAAGGTCCTTTTGGTGAGGGTAAGAAGTACAATTAAACTGAAAGTTATATATATTGGGCCTGAAAATTTTTAATGGCCTTATTTAAAATGAATAGAAAGGTACTTAAGGAAGGCAGCAGTTGTAGGCTTTCTTTTCTTAGGAAATCAATACTCATAAAATTCAAGGTTGAAATTGAGAATTAAAAACCACAGAGAGTTTATTTTAAAACATGTAGGCTGTCATCTTTATTTTCTCTTTGGATAACATAGTGTTTATACCCAGAGGTCTATTTATGTGGCTTCAACTCCTTCTCTGACTTTGAAGTGAACTTTGTAAGGTGCTAGAATCAGAACATTAGGGCTTAGGGATTGCGTAGTCCAACCCCCTCATTTAAAAAAGAGTAAATTGAGGTCAGAGAGGAAAGCAAATTGCCCGGACACCTCCTCCATTTCTTCCGTGGTGTGAAATGGAGCCTCCTGCTGTTCTTCACCACCAGGTCCAGCTCTGGGAGGGGAGGGCCCGTCCTTTGCTTGCTCATCCCAGCCACGGTCCTTGCTCTCCCACTAAACCCGACAGCGCCTGGCACGTCATAGGCACTCAAGATAGAGTTCTTGAAAAAAATAAATAAAATGATTGTATTTAACTCAGAACAGAGTATTTCCTTTTCATCAGAGCCTGATTAGAAACTCTGTGGCATTCTTGGTATGGCTTGGGTGAATCGCTAATCACTGGTTTAAGCAAAAAATCCCTGCTGCTCTTCTCCCAGATACCTGCTTCAGGGAGTTGCCTGCATGAGAAACAGCTCGGCAGCTGATCAGCGCCTGCAATGTAAAGCATTCTACTCCTGTAACCTCTCATCTGCAGTTCATTTAACACCACCCTTTCCTCTGCCTGGGCCACCTTACTGCCTCCAGCCCCCCTCATCCAACCGACAAGCGCGCAGATCTATCCCAGCTCATTCTCAGAGGCAGTCCCAGGACTGCCTGTTTCTTCACTGTGTCCATTCAGGATCCCCGAAAAAAACTCATTTATGCTTATGTTTTAAGTTAGGCTGTCCCAAACAAAGTTTCAATATTTGCAAAAAACTTGTTTATGTCTTTTGGTGTGATTCAGATACAGAGGCTGGTTTTATTTGTAGAGTTATCTTTAAGGCTGTGTAGACTGGAGAATGACTCATAGCACAGAGCAGATCAACTTAGCTGGTTTGTCGTTTTGGAGGGTTTTGTCTGGAGAGGAGATAGCTAAATCTGATGTAGCAATAGGCTTCCTGTATGTTCAATGTGGGGAGAGACCAGCTATTGCCCCTCTTTAGTGGGGTGAGCACAATAGTAATTAGGTTAAAGGGGAGCAGTGAGGCATTTTTATTAGAACCAGATCACTTTCTGGAGTTCCTATAACGGGAGAAAGGCTCTTCCATGGAGTCCCTTTCACTTGTTTTCAAATCCCATCTACCAAGGCCAATTCTGCTGCTCACTCCACCCTGTTTAGGGATGACTGAGAGCCAGGGTTCGCCAACTGCACCCAGGGGCCCAGGCGCCCAGGCGTCCCTCTCAGGGAACTGGCAGCTTCACCGAGGTGTCGAGAACTGTCCAGAGAAAGCACAGCGCCATCTGTCGGGAATAAGGCCAGCTGCGGATTAAGCTGTTTGGACCAAGCAACTTAATAAACCCAACTATTAGGTATTTCTTTTGGCCTGGGGGGTACTGTGAAAAATTTACTGAGACCTCAGGGAGCTATCCACCAAGAAAGCTTAAGAACCTCTGAACAGCTATTAAGAGGTGCCAGAAAGATCACAATTCACAAAGAAGTTAACAACAACAACAAAAATTGCGAACATTCCACCTTTCTATTTATTGCCCGCAGACTTCCCCATTCTGTTCTGAGCTATGTAAACAAAGGCAGATGTCCATGGTCAGAAACCAGGGTCCAACTGCTTGCCTGTGATCAGCTTACTGCCACTTTACTGGTTATGAATTCTTTCTATGTATATGCTCCTATCTGCATCTATATAAATAGATGATATTTCTCTTTATGTGCATATATAGAGTATTTTCCCTAAAGAAGCCTGAAAATATTATTTTAAAAAACTTAAAGATATGGGTTTCATGTTGCAGAATGTGCTAGAGTAGAAGCTGTGGAGTTCTCAAAACCTAACAGGGCCATGAGAAGTGTTGATGTGGAATCAGTCTCATCCTAGGTGACCTCGGTCAGCTTTATAAGCTCTTTGATGACTTATTAATCCATTTATAAAACAAAGAAAATAAGCAGATGTTATTGAGGGTTTTTTTGTTTATAAAATATTCTAAGATACTCAGATTAAAGGTGTGACTCACAGGAAATGTCAAGTATGAGATAAACTGTCCTACTGATTCACAGCTAATCCCTTTCTATGTGATGGAAACTTGATTTTTGAAAAACCCCTTTATAAGAATTCTGTTCTTATCAGCTGTGCCTTTTCTCTGAAATTCGTTTCCTTTTCCTTTCCCCTTTACAATACCTTCAAATTGGTTTAAGTCATTGTGCAATTACTTAAGGGACATTTGCACAAATATAATTTCTTTTCCACCAAGTAAAAGTCATGTGTGTATTTCAATGTGTACATCCCTTCTCTTTCAGTATTTGTCCATCAAGAAAATAGATGTTAGGAAAATGTCGGATTGTCTAATCTCACCAGTAGCAACAAAAACAGTTCTGTTTTGGTCTGCAACACTCCCTTATTTTAAAATGTTTTCTAAGCAGTACGTATATGGTAATTCAAAAGAGATCAAAGTAAATCTCTGCTTAATTCACACAAGCCTTTATAATAATGTACTTTGATAATATTCTCATGCTCAGGTGACATTCACCCACAAGTCTTTATTTGAGAGAACTTAGAATTACAGGGAGGATCTTATACATTATCCTTTTCATAAACAGTACTTTTCCTGATGAAGAAAATAAAGGGATCCTCAATCCTAGCACACAGAGATAAATATTATCAAAATGTTGGGGTGTGTGCTTCAGGCCAGCCTTTCAGCTGTGAACTTTTTTATGTTATATCCATTTTTTAGATTCATTGTGTGTCACAGTTTATTTGGGTAATTTTGAATATCATTCACTCCAATTTAATTAATCATGTAATACTCAACACCTTTCTTTTTGTACAAGCTGTTTACAAAAGCCAATTTAAGATTACTTTAGATACAAGTAAACTGAAGTTGTGAAGTATAGATTTAAAATATATTATTTTATAAATTTCCATCTGAAATATTACATAAGTTTATGTTTATTGACTCACTCTGTAATTAATTCTAAAGCTCATACCACCAGCTGCTTATATTGTTAAACCTTAAAATGGATTTTGGGCCAAAAATAATTTGATCAGATGTTTGAATTGGAATAAGTATTGATGTGCTTTCCCACTAGATAACTATCAAGTGAGCCCTTGAAATCTCAATTTATGAAACCATCTGGGTTTCATCTGGGACAAGTAGTAATTTCCCCATTTCTCAACCACTTAAAAATATTACAAGCCCCTCTGATTGGTTGAATCATAACATGCATTTATTCCATTGTTTATAAATAGAATCAATAAATATTCATCAGTTGAGGAATAGTCCTAGATAAAATTCATGCAGTCAGATTGTCTTCTGCTCAAAATTGTTTCTGTTTTGAGTCTTCTTTCTTCCCTTCCTGTGCCCAAAATCTGTGACCCAAATCTGATATTGCTGCTTGTATCCTGAGGAATGTGTCTCTCATGTCCCACTCAGCTCCCTTCCCAGGCAAGGCTTGTGCTTTGGACCTTTGCTGAACAGCATTCCTTGTCTCAATAATCACCAGCCAGTGGTGGGTCTCCTGGTGGCTGAAGGTCTTGCCAGATGACTGTATGGCTAATTGCATTTTGCTAAAATGCAAATCACTGAAAATGTTTCAGGAGTCATACCTCCAAGATTATGTCTCTATTAAATTAATGGAAACCTTTCAAGACCTTAATCCCTAAAAGGGACTGTTTGGGGTATGAACTCTAGGGCCTCTTCAGTTCAAGGTCATCGAGTGGGTAGGTTCTAGTCCAGGGACCCTCTGGCCCTCGGGACAGTTCCTCTTCCAGTGGCCAAACTTGCGGCAGAGGGGGTATGGGTTTTGAGGAGGCCCTTTCCCAGGGCACTCCCTTTTTCAGTGTCATTCTTGTCTGCAGGAATAGCATTGCCCCTTTGATGTCCATTGTAGTCCAGGAGCTGGGTGATCCTGAGGCGGTGTAGGGCTTAAAACTGCAGCTAACAAGCAAGCCTTTAGTTTCCATAGCAGCAGTGTTTGCCCTGGGGTAAAACCTGGAGTGTTTCATATACAAGATGAGTCACTTTCTTAAGTGAGTCCCGTGAATCAAAGTTGGGGCTGGAGATGAAGTGTTGCAGAGCCTGAGCTAACTTGGAACTTCCAAACCCAAACCAAAGAGGGCAAAGAAAGGCGAACCACTGAACCCTTTGTCCACAGGATAAATTTTGGAACGGGACGCCCTAAAATGGGAGTTCTGACACAGGATACTCCTAGAATGGGCAGTGTACCAGGTAATGCACAAAAACCAGTAGGACTGGTGTTGTGAACAAGGGAGCATCCTTGAAAGGAGTCACACACGTTTGTGTCTTTTCGCAATGCCAGGTTTATTAGGGAAGACCTCTCCAATAAGCCAGTAGAGTCACACACAGGTTACACACAGAGAGGGGAGCTTATGTGATAGATGATGCAAGCAGAGCAGTGTCTGCAGGTAGAGAGGCAGGCATTGGTCTCTAGCCAGGCGGCCACAGTAGCGGCATGCACCTGATGGAGTGGAAGTCTGATAGGGACCCTGGTACAGCCAAGCTCAGCACTGGGTTGTGGAAGCTCTAAGTTCTTAGAGCCCACAAGGGGTAGAGGTCCCACTCATATCAGTGTCCAGATGGACCCCTTATCCAAGTGTCCAGATTTGTGGTTTGGGGCTTTCTGGGCCTCTCCTAAGGGTGTTCTGTTCCATCCCTTACCTCAGCCTTGACATAGAACTTGACAAAACTGTCATGGTTGACCGGGGTTCCATATTGGATGGTCAAAGGTGTCCAAAAAGTCTGCTCTTTTCTTGTTTTATACATTTGGGGATACCTCAGACCTTAAATAAAAGTTATTTGTACACCTTGCAAATTTTTCCAGTCTGAATCTCCTCCCAAACATCCAAGGCAGTGTTCTATACTCAGAATTTAAAGTCACTTACAGTAAAAGAAGTTTTCATTTGATCTGATGAAATATATTTCAAGAATCTTGTTTGATAGATGCCCAACCATAAATATAAATAGCAACCTGAAGCTACAAATTAACTGAAGAAACTTAACCATAAAAGTGAGTTATTTAAAATATTGCAAGGATCCAAAAAGTTTTTAGTAGTATGATAAAAACGAACAAACAAAACTACTCACATTTAGACACTCCTTAGTGTAATATAAGAACACCAAACTTAAAGATAAAATCCTAAATATTTCTCAAGAGAAAAAAATCAGATGGCTTATGAAAGAGATTCTCTCCCAATTAAAATCAATAACACTGGGTACAAGTTGGCAATGAAGAAATATTATCAACATTCTGAAAAAGAAAAAATGATTAACCTGAGTTTGTTACCCAGCCTAACTTACTCATATGGGAGCACAAAATAAAGATCTGCATTTTTAGATATGCAAAGACTTAGAAAGTTTATTGCCTGTGAATCATTTGTTAAAATATTACCAAAGAACACATTTCAGCAAGACAGAATGAATCCAAGATGAAGAAGTGGGGTGTAGAAACAATGGTGAGCAAAGAAACCAGTGAAATGAAATAGTCAAAGCATACTGTAAATAAAAAAAAACACCTGGAATTAAAATAAAAGATAATTTCACTATGTAAGGTGAATAAAGACTGGGGAAGGTGACATGCTAAGCTTGGAACTAGATGTGGACAATGAGTGTTATTCATCTATGACATTTATTATTAGTATAATTAATTTTTAATAGGGCCAAAAACAGTGTAAAGACAAAGTCCTGTGAAATCGATAGGATTTAGGGAAGACATTTCGGAAGAAGGGGCATTTGAACTCATTCCTAAGGGAAAAGTTGTTTGTCAAGTAACAAAGGTGGCATAGAGGGATGTTCTGAGCAAAATGCCCCCATGGAACAGCGTTGTGCAAGGGCTTGGCTTATTCAAGATGGAATAAGAAGATGGTGGCTGCTGGGTCCAGGGGTTGATGTGTCTAGAAAAAAATGTTTTTCAATTTCTTCTCTGAAGGGCCAGTTGATGATCTAATTGGCTTCTTTATCATACTTTCTTAATTATCTACTCCTGACATCGATTTGCTTCATGACTCATTATTTGCACTGGAAGAGGCTCAGCACATTGCAACCTGCTAGAAATTGTATGTTCTTTCTGAATGAAGACTAATCTCTTTGCTTTCAAAAACATTATGCATGTATTATACAAACAGTCAAATGAGTCATATGTTAATTATACCTTTAAAACTGGGCGGTTATGGAATCATAAAAAAGAGGTTTATATTTTAAACTCTCAAGAAACAGACTATGGAATAGCACTAATAAAACCCATAACAGGTTGCTGTGAAATAAATGTGACCAACAAGCAAGTCTGTCTTAGAGACCAGCCCAGAGTCACTACCGAGCAGCAGGAGCAAGAAACAGTGGCGAAGGCCTCCGACGTTCAGTACAGGTTTCATGTTCTCACTAAGAGCTTTGCTTTCAGGGGAAGTGACTCAACCTAATCAGTGCAGTATCCTATTTTTTAACCTTCTATTACTTAAGAGTATTTGTGGATATAAATAAGCCTACGTTTTGCATGGAAATACAGGCAAACAATCAAGAAGAGCTATCACGTTCCTTTCGGAGTCCACTCAGAACCAGGAGATTCCAAAATTGCAACAGCATGAAGCCAAGAGTTGCAATCATCTTATAAAGAACTTTTATTTTTAAATGGAAGTTAGAACAAAGGAAACATACACAAAGTACTAAACGTGTAAATACCATTTCCAGAGTAAGAATGGAGGTGAGCAGAAAGACTAAGACAGCATTTGTCAAGTTTTACTATAATAATAATAAAGGCAAAATGATGACTGTTACAGTGCCAACTTAAGCTAGTCATTTCTTGAGGTATTAGTCAAAAGAAAAGGAATTTTTGGCAAAGTAGATCTTTCTCTGACACTGAGAGGACAGAAAACAATTGGCATCTTTCTACAGAGATGTTCTAACCAAATATATTTCTTGGAAAACATACTCAACTTGAATATAATATAAATTCACATAATACTATAGCTTCACTGACATCTATACTATATGAACCATTTCTAATCAAATATATAGTTAATTTAAATTTACATCCTGTTTTCTTTAAAAAAGGATTTTGAGAAGCTTCTTAAAGCAATTACTATTAGCACCAACTTTCTGTTTCTGAGGATTGATGAATTAATTTGTGACTTATACAGACATTAGCCTCCGATCTTTTCTTCTCTGTATCTTGCCTGTAGGCAATCGCCTAAGTATTAGCATTTTAACCATGCAGAAGATTACACTCAGAATATTTCTTACTACTTTTTTACCTCATTACAGAACCTAGGTTCTATTCTTAGTACAAATTGTAATTGGAAAAGACGGTGGTCATACCCCTTGCATAAAGATTTGGTATCTACTCTGAGATGGGATCCCTCCAGAATGAAGATAAACCTGAAGCATCTCAATCACAACCTTACACACGGGGTAGGTCCTTCCTCTGGGGAACTCAATTTTTCTAGTTGTGCTCCAGAGTTTTAAGAAACTATCTGTGACTGTCCAAGCATGAAGGGATGAAGGGGGAGATGGACCAAAGCACCAGCAAGAGGTCAGTCTTGGTTTGGAAGAAGCTCCTAATCTGAGAGCCACAAGTCAGAGTTCTCATTGGTTCCCAGAGGTCAGAAGGAGGCCGGCAGCAGCCACTGCTGGGATTTACCTGGTCTCCCACTAGCTATATCTGAGTATCCTTTAAAGTGTTACATGAATTTTAAAGTAAAGTGCTTCACCATTTCAGGAATACAGTATTTTCCTGTCTCCTTTAATCATTTAAAATAGTCTGTAGATAGAGGCAGTACACAAAATGCTTTTCTTCATATCTGTAAAATGAATGAAACAGTTTAAGAGTCTACCAAAATTTTGACACCTATCAAAATTGTGCCTGACATCAATCATACAAGGTTATAAGGCACAGATCTTAGGTGACTCACAAAACTCTGCCTTGAAAAATTATAAGTTTAAAATCTTGGAGGTAACTGAAGTTTGTTACCAGACTGCAGGGGTCCATTTGCCTGTGCACATCAAAGCCCGATAAGACACGAACAGGTATTTGCAGCCAAGAAAGTAAGGATTTACTAAGGACATGGCACCACACTCAGAGTCCCAGGCGAGCTAATGCTTAAAAATCTGGCTCCCTGAAGGCTTTTAAGAGATGGATTATATAGGGAAAAAAATCATTCAGCATGGTGACTAATTGAATTAAGGTCATGATCTCTACCGATTGGTTGGTGCTAGGGTAGGGGGTCATTGATCATTGCATCTGGTCCTGATGTCAGCCATGGAGAGGTCCAATTTCAATTGTTCTGTGGGATTGTTCCGCTTTTTTGTTCCGCTTTTTTAGCTCTGGATTGTCCACACAACTGAGGTCAAGATATTATGTTTAGGCTGATTGAAAACTCTGTCTCAATAATCAATAGACCCAGGACTTTGTTTCTACGCCTACTGGATGCTGACCAGAACCTCACTGTCCTGAGGGCTTAATGACTGAGCAAGGGAGAGGGAGGTGGGTGAGTCAGGGTGCTGGGTGAGGCCAGTTTGAGTCAAAGGAAATAAATCAAAATAAAGTCCAGAGTAGAGAAAATAAGGTTTCTGCGTCGTTACAGGCTGAATGTTCCATATCTGGCGTTTGATGAATTTTTAAAGAACAAAACTGGAGCTATTATATTAGCTAGGGAGTTATTTGTTGCCCATTTTGTTTTCTTCAGAATGTTTTGTGTATTCAAGTTTCTCTTTTGCAAGACATCTAAGAAATAAAGAGTGGGCAGGAATTTGAGAGAACTTGTTCCTTCAAGTATTCTCTGACTGCAGAGTAGCACCAGAATATATTTCCTATTTGGCTTGATCACACTTTTGTAGTATGTAATACCATTTGCATTTTGAATATTTTTTCTGAGTCGAAGACTTGAAGTTTCTTAAAATCTAAGGAGCTTCATTTTCTGCCCTCTTAACGCTGACCCCTCCCCCTCACACACACACACACACACACACACACACACACACACACTTATTCATTCATTTTGTTTTAATTATGTGTCAGTAAAAGTAAGACTATGTTTTGTTATTCATAGTTTAGAGAAAGAATCAACAAAGCTAAGAAAATAATAGCTGTTTTTGAGGAAACTACAAGAAAACAAATGACAAAAAACAAGAAATTTCAATTATTGTAGCTCCTATGCACCATATTGCATATATCAGCAAGTATATTGAAAAGCCCTCCGTGTACCTGCAGTATATCCTGCAATACTGTTCTTACAGGTAAATATAAGAGTGTTATGAACAGCATTCTTTTGCATTTAATAGTGAAGTTAAATTCAATATCTTATGGAAATAATGATCTCATCCAAAGCAGATTGTCCTTAATTTAAAACAAACATGTTTTTTGAAAAACTACTATATTTTCATTTCTTTGATTTAAGGGAAAGTGTAAAAACAATCTTTTCATGCATGAAAATTAAGAACTTTTATAGAAATTATTATTTAAAAACTTATCTTTGTTATTCTGGAAAAGAATTTTTTAATTATAAAATTAACACCTGCCTATTTTATAAAACAGAAAAGCATAAAGAGCAAAGATATAACCTATAATCCCACCATCCAGAGATAATTTTTAGTAACATCTCAGAACAGGTTCTTTTAAAGTTTTCTCACATCACACATAAAAATATAAGTATGTGTATATGTGTATGTGTTTTATGCATGAGTATATATGTGTATCCATAAAAATATGTAATGAAATTATACTAGACATACTGTTTAATAACCTACCTTTTTAAACTTAACTGTACTTAATACAGTGGGGGGGGGGGAAACCCTTAAATTATTTAAAAACCATACCAACAACTAGGTGTGAGATTTTAGGAGTTAGTCCAAATTCAAACCCAATAAAATGCCATTATAAGATCATTCTATCATATTATCAAAAATTGGTAAAATGTGAAGAATTTTACAAATGAATTATTTCTTCATTAATTTGTTTATATCTTTAAGAAAGAGAAACACACTCATGGCGTCCATAAAAGAGACTGCTCTACTATTCAGGAATCCAGAGTAGTAATTTCAGCACAGAAAAGACATATAATCTGAAATAAATTGCCTACACTTTATTCTCCTCAACTTAAAAAATTTATACTTACATTTCTTTTTATAAATTCTCCTCTCTTCTCTGTATCTTCTGTATTTTCATTCTCTCTCTTGAATGGCTACCTGCTTGCAGCCCAGGGCATACTCATGCCTTGCTCATCTATAAAGCATCCACTCTCTTTCACACTCTTTCTGTCCTATGTATGAAGGAGACTTTCTATTGATTGCCAATTTTTATTTTTATTTTTAAAGAGCTAGTCTAAACTTTCTTCACTTACCCATCTCCCAATTTTTTTGTCATCCTGGCTACTAAAATTTAACAGATACATTTTAATGATCATACTTATATTCTCTACAGGTTGTTTATTTGTTTGTTTTTGTGCTGATTATATGTTCCTAAAGAAACCTTCTATAACCTTGATTTCCATGTTACCATTCTTTCCTGGTCTGTCTACCTCTCTGACTAATTTATGTTTGTTCGTTTCCATTCTGTCTTCTCTTTCCTCTTTTAATCTTTGGCTTCCTCAAAATTATATACTTCCTTCTTTTTGCATCCTACATACTGCTTGGGTTGATTTATCTACTCCCATGTCTTCAATTGCTTATTTGACAATGACTCATATTTTTATGCACATATCTTCAAGATACACCTCTCTTCTGAGTTATAACCTATATATATAATGGCCAGCTGTTATAAAAATAATTATAACTTTAAGAGTAGCCAACAATTACTGAATTTTGACTATATATGCTTGTTCCAAACTTAGTGGTATAAACAACATCAATTTACATGTTCCCAAATTCTGTAGGTCAAGAATACAGACAGGGTAAAGTGATGATGACTCCATGACGTCTGGGGCCTCAGATGGAATACACAAACAGCTTGAGATGACTCATATGGCTGGGGGCTAGAATCATCTGGAGGCTTCTTCACTCACATGTCTCATGGGATGGCTGTGATGACTCAAAGGCTGGCCTTCACTGGGGCTGTGGTCTGGAGTCAGCATATGACCTCTTCTTGCCATTTGGACTTCTCACTACTCTTGGGTTCTGAAAGGAAGTGCCCCAAGAGCAAGCACCTGGAATGTAGGCAGATAAAGCAGAGTGGGAATTTTTTTTTTTTGCATCTTTATGTTGTAAGCTCCGAAGACACAATCAGCTGGGGTGACATTACCATTTAATGACTAGAATGCTCTGGAGGCTTCTTTATTTACATTTCTGGCATCTTGGTAAGAATGGCTCTAAGGCTGAGCTCAGTTGAGGCTGTAGACCAGAGTGCTTACATGTTTCTTCCATGTGGCTTTGGCTTTTTTAGTGTGGTGGCTGGTTTCTAAGAGGGAGCATTCCCAGATGGAGGGACTAGATAGTAAATTGTTGCAAGAGAACTAAGTAAAATTAGTATAGCTTTTTATGACCTAGCCTCTGCAGCCATGTGGCATCATTTCTTCTGTATTCTATTGGTTATTGATGAGTCACTAAAGGAGAGGAATTAGACTCCATTTCTAATTGTGAGTGAGTAGTAAGAGAACATTGCAGAAGAATATGTGGAATAGGAGACGTTGTAACCATCTTTGCAAAATACCACCTAATCAGGCAATGTGGTAAGCACTTTCCATGAATTATGACTCTGACTGCTCATATCCACCCTATGAAATGGTTATAATTTTCATCCTTATTTTAAAATTTAATTTTCACTAATTTTAATGATGATAAAATGTAAGGAGCATTACCACTTAGAGGGTTCACTGGTACCAACCCAATTGTAAATCTAATATAATTGATTTTTTTTTGCTTTATATTTTATCATCCTTGCATGCTCTCTCTTAGTGAGTGATACCCCCATGTTCTAAGCTGCTGAATCTGAAATCTTGGATCCATCATTCTTCCACCTCTTTCTTTCCTTATCACCATTCAATTCCATTAAATAACTGTATTCTGTTAATCTCCCTCTCTCCAGACCTTCACTGCTACTACTTTGGTTAAAGACTTTGTCATCTCTTGAGTAAATTATTATAAAGTCTTCAGATACTCTTGCTTCTGATTTTGACTCCAAATCTATGCTCCACACAGGCACAACAGTGACCATTCTAGGACTCAAATTCAATTATGATACTCTCTTATTTATAGCTCTCTAGCTCTACTTGTTGCCTTCGCAGTAAATCTTGCCCTTTTTTGCATGGTATAAAATATTGTCATGCCTATCTTCCTCTAGCTCAGGGATTGACTGGAGCTAGCTGGACATGAATACCATGCACACACTGTATTAGAGCTGATGGAGCCTGTTGTTCTCTGTGGAAATCACTGTCATGTTTGCAGAAGGTAGCTCTATGTTGCTGGGGTTGATGGCAACCTTGTGGATATGAGAACCCAGGTTTTCTAGACTTTCTATTTTATTAAGATAAGCTGGATGTCTTTATTTTTAAGAGTTTTTAAATGTCATCTCAATATTTTTAAATGCTGTGTAGGGAAACAAAAGTATCTGTGGTCCAGAGTCAGAATCACCTTCTTATCCAGGTCCCTTTCTATTTCTTGTCACCACTTTCTACTATAACATTTGTAGTTCTGTGATGCTAATTTGTTTATGATTCTGCCTTCTCTTAATGGTAAGTTCTTTGAAGGATGGAATTTTATTTTGTTCATGTTTGTATACCAGTGTTTGGCATAGAATGAGATACTCAATAAATATTTGTTGGATAAAAGAATAATATTTATGAAAGCATTTTGAAAACTAATATACTTTCTGTAAACTCACTAATTACAATTTCTATGTTTCATATAATAATCATCTTGCCCAAAATAAAAGGTAGGGAAAGGCTAAAATTATGTAAATTAATAAAACTGAAAAGTATCAAAACAAATGAAAAGAGAGATGGGTAAGGAATAAGTCCCTCGTCTTCTTTTCATTACTCCTGTGCCTTTGCTAGACCTTAATTACTACCTTAAATGAAGTTTTGAATTAATTCCTCACTAGAAATATGTTCTTGTTTTCCTTTTATATAATTTGAAAAAAAGATTCAAAGGAATAACTTCATTAATGATATTAATTCAGATTTTCTTTTAGGGCCTTTCTAAGCTGTTATAAGTAATGTAATTTATAAGTTTTCCTTCAACAGTACAAGGATGAACCCATCACAAAGTTTCTTGCTGGTCAGCACTGTTCTCCGACTGAAAGTGCTTTCACATCCATATCTTCATTTGCTTTTTCCCCTAGTGGGTATAGAAACCTGCTTGAATAATGCATATTACTTTCTATATTCTTTCAACCGAATGTTGCATAGTTAAATCATTAAGATGGATTCCTGGTATGGACTCGGAATTTTTTAAAAAAGATTCATTTGTTGATAACTGGAATAGTCAACTTCTAAATGTATTCTACAAATCCAAAAACATATAAGAAATCTAGTATTCATTAAACAACATATTTCAAATAAGGAAGTAAAAAACTCATGGCCTTTCTTCCATGAAAGCCGCTTCATTTTCAGTCTTCCTTCAGAAAAGAAATAGAGTGCATGAAGACCATCGACTATGCTTGTGGCCTCCCCTTCATGCACAGGTGTGGCGAGCAGGCAGTGCTTCCCTCTCTCTGCCTTCATGCACCACCAGCCAATACGACCACCAGCCTCTGTCATTCTGGAGATTACCCCTTCTGTGCTTTCTTTTCAAGTTTTCTTATCTTTGCACATATCTTCACAACTGACAACAAAACACAATGTTGGATACCATTATGTTTCCACTAATGTTTTCTAGTCACTCTTGTATTCTTCCACATCGGAGGATATAACCAGCTCCCCCAGAAAATAAAATAGAGGTCACTGCAGCAGCAGTGACTTCCAAGCTATTTGCTAAATTTAGCTGCCCAATAATTTCCACGCGAATGAAAACTGCGAGCTGCAATTATGGAATGTTGAAACAGAACAGGACCTTAAAGGTCATTGAATCCAACCCTTTGTTTTTCCGATGAGGGTATGGGGGCCTAGACATAGCCTTCGATTTGCTTGAGGCTACAGAGCTTGTTAATGGAAGCGATGGAACTTGAACTAAGACCTGCTCAGCTGGGGGCAATGCTGTCCTCACTAGCCCCAGATGTTCTGCCTGCTCTGATCAGCCTCACCTAGCCAGGCATAGCAGATATTACTGGTTGTGGCTTACTCTCTGCGGCCATTCATCTATTTGGTGGCTGGCTATAAAATAGCAAGGGCGTCTGCATTGTAAGTTGCTGCAAGAGAAATGAAATGATTCCATACTCCAACCCTGCCCCCAGCTCCCAAAACTTCCTGCCTGCCGTTCATCAATAATGAATGGCCCATCCCTGCGATACTCAGAGGGAGCTTACGTGGCACTTTGGCGCAGCCGGTTAGTAATGTACAGTGGATAGAGCCTTTCTTTCAAATCCCAGGGCAGCGGGGCCTTCAAGGCTAGCATCGCATTTTCAATTAGCTGCTGAGCGACTGTTTGGCATGTGTGTGAGTGAAGAGGTACACAATTAGCTTTTTATTCCTTTCTGGGCTGCGCTGAGGAGACCCGAGAGCCTGGTGAGGGAGCAGCCAGGCCAGGCTCGCTGTGGATGTGCAGGGGGAGCTCCTCAGGCCTCGGCCTCCTCGCCCGCCCGCTCGCTCGGCAAGTGCAGCTATTCATCACCAAGTGCTCTGTGCTGGCCGAGGGCGCCTGAGGAAACATCCCAGACGCGCCTGGGGCTGGTCTCTCTGAGCCTTTCACGTCTCTCACTAATTCTCATCGGCACCATGGAGCCCAACAGTCCCAAAAAGATACAGTTTGCTGTGCCTTTATTCCAGAGTCAGATTGCACCCGAAGCGGCAGAGCAGGTAAGTGGAACTGGGTGGGGACCAGTTACTGGATATAAAGTAACAGGACCTACATTCTTGTTCTTAATTGAAGGCTTCTCTACCTCTTGAATTTGCCTAGCTTCTTGGATTTCCAGGCTACGTGAATGAGAAATGAGTTGGTTTCCATGTGTACTTATATTTGAGTTGCACTGGGGGAACTATTGGTTAAAATGCAGCACTTCATGTGATACACAATTGGCACCTGTTAGGGAAAATGATTATATTAGCAATTCAGATTTGGATCCAAAAATCTGTGTGCTTTTGCTTATTAAAATAACAGGTTCAGCAGTTAGAGAAACTTCAAAAATATTCTAAAAATTAACCACCTTTTATTTCATTATTTATAAAATCAAAAGATTCATTTAACAATGAAAGCATTAAATCTTAGAATAATTTCAGATTATAGACTTCATATTTTATTTTAATATTTTTTATTGTGTATCCAGAGCAGTAATTATAAGCATATGTAATGTATAATAGGTAGGATTTGTAGGTATATGTATAATTTTTAAAATACTTTATTCAGATATTAAAAATAGTATTTTAACATTTCCTGAATTCCTTTTCCATGTATGATATATCTATATATCAGTATTTCTCTCTTTATCTCTGCCTCTCTCATGTGTGATTGTTTTACATTTGTATTACCTTTCATATTCAGATTTAGACTCTTGGTGCAATGGAACCACTTAAAAGATCATTTGTGGTAAAATTATAGCAATGGGGAGGCAAAAGCAAAGAAATGTACAGGGTCATCAGCCTAATTCATTAATTTCTTAAGACCTAAATTATCCATGAATCTTTTCCCAAATACTATATACAAAGCTTTAAAACTAATTATTAAATCCGAGACTCATAATTTTTGAGGATGTTTTGATAATCTGAAGTACATTCAACCCAGTCTCAGGCCAGATAATTACAACCTTGTACATGTATCTGTGTTGAATTGGACACTGGTTCTATCTTGGACAAGATGCCATTGGTAAATTTTGTCTACTATCCTACTGACATGTACTTTAGGAATTTGCTTATATATTTAAGGAATCAAGGTCACATTAGAGACTCTAGTCATAATATGCTCCTGTAACTCTTAAAATTAAGAACTGCCTCCACCTAAGAAAACCTATTAGTTTTAAATGAATTACATACTTTCATAAGATCCATATCCATTCTTTATTTGTTGATTTATTTTAAATACTATACTAGAAAATAAGAAAAGCTTGTAATATTAATTAAAATTAAAAAGTCATGTTGTTAAATTTAACCTGCTAGAAATTTGAGTTTTCTAAGCTTCTCTCATTTAGAAATAAGGGTAATGGATCTTGAAAGCATCAGCAATATTATGAGGCTCCAAGAAAGCCATTAAAATTAGCAAGACCTCCCTGTACCTTCAATGCATATTAATTTTTCGTGGCGTCATTTGATTATATACAACTACCTCTTTTCTGTGGAAATGTAGCTTTTTGGTCAACAAAGGTGATACTCATATATGGCAGTTCTGTCCGACTTTCTATATTTCAAAAAAAAATTTGTGAGCACCTACTGTGTGCCCTCCAGATATTAGCTTTTGTGGGTTGGGAAAAGATGAGGGTGGGACAGCTTTGCAAGCTGCAGGGTAACCTGGAGCAGGGTCTGACTCTCACTGACCTAAGCTGGGCCTTTGTTGTTCACAGATCAGGAAAAGAAGACCTACACCAGCATCCCTTGTGATTCTCAATGAACATAACCCCCCAGGTAAAGAAGCATGTTGTGTTTCACACTAACAGAACTGAATAGAATTGTTAAAATAACATCAAAGAGAGTATCTTTGCCAGAAGATTTCAGTTCTGGATTTCAATTAGCAATAATCTAACAAATTCGTCTATACCATGGATTATAAACAAAACCAGAAATAAACATATAGAAACTGTCTCAGGGAACAGCCGCTTTTCCTCTAAAATGACACATTGGTGATTATATGCTGTGAGATGTTTTACTGTCATGTGTTCAGATATTTGTACAGAATTTGGTTCAGTGCTTACTAATGAGGCTGGTAGAAAGTTGTTTAATTAGGTTTCAAAGCTCAAATTACAGCTCTCGAGGTGCTTACATCTTTACAGAATAGGTTTCTTATTTATGAAAGGTTGTCATGGGGTGGGCAATGAGCCAGCATTGGCTATAGCTTTGCTGATGATGTCATCTCTGAATAATGCAATTGACAAGTAACCAGATCAATTTTCATCACTGTTCATTTGAGAGCCATTCCAAAGGACTGCATCCATTTGTGGAGGTTTTATTTTCCATTTCCTGTAAAAAGTAAAGCTGATTATTATTTCTGATAAAGAACTACGGTCTGCAATACACAAACATTATTCACTTATTTACTGGAGGTGATTTTAATCTCACATTTTTTCCCCCCATTGATCCTCTCCACCCCACCCCCAGGCCTTCTCCCATACCAATGTCTGTGTCCATGGGTTAGGCTTTAATCTCACATTTTAGTGCTGTTTCTAGATACAAGTAAAGTAAGACAGCAAAGGTCATGGGATTAATTTGTAGCTAGGCAGGCCTTAGTGTTGGATTTTTGTAGGTATAAACAATAAGGGTGGACAAAAGGAGTTCAAATAGTGGAAACATAAGTGTTAAGTCTAAGTATAGGTCTTAGTAAATAATTACTTTTAAGAATTTCAGGGCAAAATAGTCTGACTTTTTCAGATTCCTCTCTTATTAGAGAAAGATACATAAGGAAAGAAAGTAAAATTTTAGTGGAATATTCATCAGTGAGCCCAAATCTAGGAAAGTGTTGAGCTGATGAAAACAAATAAGCAAATTTATTCCTGGTGAAAATAAAGAATTATAATTTGATCCCATATCTTTAAAGTATTATAGCACTTTAAAATCATTTTGAAATATATTATTTTACTTAAAAATGTTAACTTATATTTGGATGAATCAGAGCCGCAGATGGTATGCATTTATAGTTTACAAATCAATACAAATAAGTAAACGTAATAATGAAATCTCAGATTGGAGGTAATTTTATAGCAGTTTTTCATCACTGTGGCAGACTTTTCCATAACGTCCTAGAACTTACCTCCCTGTGCCAACCTTGAAAAGGATTGCCCACCTTGATTTCTAGGGGCCCTCTGACTAATGAAGAATTCTGCAGATGTTGTTACTGTTTGAATATAGGGAAGCCTTGTAACCTTTGTCTCTCATTTGAGCTCCCAAAATAGTAACTACTGTTTCTTGAATGCCAAATATTTGCCATTTGCAATTGAGGAAAGTGATTTTTGCAGAAGTTCTTCCTCTAGAAGTGACAAATTACACAGACAAACAGATAATTCTGATTCTAGAGCCTATGCATTTCCCGTGGCATGATCCCGGCCCTGCGAATTTCAGCTTGCAATACGCAGTGAAGGCTCTGTAACTGTGACTAGACATTCAGGTCCTATTGACAAGCAAACCCAAACTTGAAATAAGTCTTTTGTCTAGACCACTTAGTTTAGTAAATTAAGAATGATATTTTATATCCCTGTGAACAAAATTTAGATATTTCCCTAGAAACCTTTTGTTACCAGAGCTCTTAATCACTAGAGGGCATTGTGTTATTTCCTTTATTGACTCCACCATTTTCTCTTTTTATAAGCACCTTTGGAGAGAACACAGATGCAAATAGCATCTCACGGAGAACTATGTGGTTTTAGTAATGTCATCTCCCTGCATCTTCAGCCTACTTTTGGAAATTAGAATAGCTTCCAAGGCCTGGTCAGCCTTTAGATATATATAGCAATGTATATGGCAACCAGAGATTTTTGGACTAGTGATGGGTACTTGCAGCAAAAAACCGAAATGCTTATATTGTTTTGTTGTAAAAATGATCTAGAACCAAAGGAGGAAATAAATTACAGAGGAAATAAATCTAAGGAACAAACAAACAGCAATAAAAGAACACCATGCCAAACCCAACCAACCCTAGATATTGATGTTTATTGACCATGTGTTCTTGGGTAAGGAACAACATTTCCAAGCTTTATTTTCTCATCTATAATATAGGGGTTATAAAGTCCATCTTTTATATTTCACAGTGTTGTGGTAATGATCAAAAGAATTAATGTAAACACACTTTAAAAATTGCAAAGTGCAACAAATGTTAGGTGTCATTAGCTTATGCGTTCTGGAATACAAACTTTGCACATGATATTTAAGGTTAAGATATAAAAACTAGAACAGATTCTTCATAACCTCATTTGTATTAAGTATTTCTGCCCTACCCAACAATTCCTTATGTTCCAAATATTACCTGAACATTGTCTATCAAACAAAACATTACAGATAACGGCAACAACAAAAAAAACCCTCATTAAGTGTTAAATGACCTTTTTTAAGCACTCACTTCCTCTAGCTCTCAAAAGCAATATGTTCGCTGACAAATAAAAATTGATTGCAGCTTTAAATCCTGGCAAACTAAACAAATCTCTTTAATTTATTGAAATTGCCCAGGAAACAAGTGAGTGTTCTTGGAATCAACTATCATTAATGCTGTTTAAAATCCCTGAAAGAAACCTTTCTTTATTGTTAATTAATGAAGCAAGAAAATTAAATTTTCCATATAGAGACATAATTAACAAACCTTTTCAATTCATATGATTACATCGGTGTATTGCAATCCTTGTTAAATGAGTTAGACATAGTGTATTTTTTAACCTTTTCAAGAGTTTGCAGAAATAGTCAATTATCAAGTAATATTTGAAAGAATGGTGTGATTTTATATTTAGAAATACATAGGCATTCTGTTTATATTTGATAGAGGAAAAACAGAATAGAAAGATGTTTCGACACGTAAATCCAGATTGTTTGCTAGTTCATCTATGCTGATCTAAACACATAGATGAGCCAGGCACCTGATTAATAGGATTCCAGGGTCAACAAAATGCCCCATCAATCCCCTTCTAACTAGTAGCCCAGAGTTCTCAGCAGGAGGACTACAGAAACAGATATATGACCTGTTAAGGGTATGTCATTCTCTGGCATAGATTGATCAGTTTAATGGGAAACAGGACTAAAAATTTTGAATTGAAGACATCTGCTTAAAAAAATGTAATAGCAAAGGGTGTGTGTTTAGGGTGGAGAGGGTAGGAACTATGTGTTTGCTCCTAGGAATGACTCTGAACAGCCAGAGGCCGTAAAAAGATACTGGAAACTTGAGATGAGCAGAGAAGAGCAAAAGAAAACTTTCATCTTTTAAAAATATTTTCTGGGCTAACAGTGTGAGTTACCTTGTAGAAAACTGCTTATTTTTCTGTATTTTCAGTTCATCTTCTATCAAGGGCCTATTTATGACAAGCTCTCTGAGGCTACACAGTAGAGCCTCATTGTCTATTCTTGTACTGTGTGCACTTTGCTTTTACTCTTGGATAATCTGTAGTTAACTAATTTGGTTCCTATATTCTTACTTAGAGGGATGACTACACACAAATTTTCTCTATTTAGAAATAAGTGCAATGCCATTTTCTGCAATTTACTTCATCACATTTCCAGATTTATTTAAATATACTTATCTTTAAGTAGGCTTATGAGAAACTACATATTTGATTACCAGTAATGGAAATCTAGTATTGGAAAAGAACTTCAGAAAATACCTAACCTAACCACGCATCTTCATGAAAGATACATTAATCAACCCAAGCCCCAGAAACTCATTCCATTTTAAATATTTCAGAAAAGAATTCATAGTTATCCCTAGTTTTAAATTCCAGATCCAGTAATTTTAGATGTTAGAAAATAGTTTCTTATACCAAACTTGAGTAATGCCACACTTTATTCTAAAGTAACTCTTTGTTTGCTGCCTTCAATAAAAGTTTATTTATTCACCTTATTAAATTGATAAAAATATTCTTTATCATTTTCTTTTCTGTATTAATATTCCCAAGCTCCTATAAGGTTTTAGTGAACTGTATCCAAACCTTCCTTTTCTGTTGGCCTTTGGAGCCCAGAGCTATACACAATCTTCCAGTAAAAAGCCAACCTAGACCAGGCATTCTAACTATTAAAGTTTGTGGCATCCATTCTTTTCCACTTATGGTTAAGCAGAGACAATATGGTTACAATTAAATTTAATGGACCTGATTCCTGTTAAACAGGAGTGAACCAAAAAAGGTCTGGAACTTAGCGAAGATTCGTGCAAGTACCCAGGAGTTTCGGCATCATTTAAAATCTTATACATCTAAAAATTGGGACCAGAAATATAATGTAAAATGGTTTGGGGATGATATTTATTGAACTTTCTATCCCACCCAATTTGGGGAAGATTGATTTTCTCTTTGACACTTTTAGCTCCAAATATTCTTAGAAATTCGGAATAAAAACAAAAGCATGTTCTTACATAGATCAGGATCCTAAAAATTAGTTAATATGAGACATATGAATTAAATATCACACTATCTCCCTTCAACCTTGATATTAAGTCCAGTCAGTAGAGAGAATTGGGCTTTCCAATTGACTGTGCTATTCAGTCTTTTTCATACTAAAAAGAATCCATAGTCCATTCTGGATGTAGCCTAAGACTTTCTAAATGAAGCTTGCACTTTAGGACTCTGATTAAATGAGATTTTGAAGCCTTTGCATTTATAATCCTGAGAGACATTGGATGATACCTAGAGAAGATTGCTGGAGTTAGACTGAATTGTTCAAAACAGAGAAGCTCCAGGGATTTCTGATGGTGGGAGGTTTTTCAGGGTCAACAAAGTTAGAGTGGAGATTTGTTTTCAGTGTTAGGGCATTCATATGCACACAATCTCTTTTCATGGAGACCCTCTATGTAACAAAATGAACGATTTGTGATCAAAAGGCAATGGGCACCTTGAATGAAAGCTCCAGAAATCACACTGAGGATTTTCCTGGGTAAGATATCATCAGCCCAGACCTGCAAATTCCTGTAACCCCCTGGATCTCCAATCAAATGTATTCAAGTGAAAGCTGTACTGGACCCATAGTCCAGACAGTTTTGTTTCATTCTAGGTTTTCTTGTCTTCTCTGGGAGTGTGGCTGTAATTCATTCTGATCCACAGTCCTTATTGATTGTTTAGCATTTATTTTGCCTTCTTGGTATTAATGACAGTACCGAACAAACAAACACCAATGTTTGAAGACCATTCAAGAGTGAACTGGTATCAATTTCTAAGGAATTTCAGAAAAACTTTTTTTTTTCCTCCTCAGCATTTATTTTTATGAGTTATTCAATGCCAAACCATGCTGAATGATATAAAGACAAGTGATGCATGTAGCTTTCGGAGATTCATGTATTATACAATCGGCTGACTTATTTTCTCATAACTATTTAATCTGTTCAATCTGTCAAAATAGCCCAATCAATTGGAATAATTGTGAGCCAAAGATAAGGTTCTAGTTTTTAGTAATGTCAAAATTTGCTATACTATAGGTATAAAGAACTAGTCTACTCCTCAAATAAATGAAAGAAGATGAAAGGGCAAATTATAAAACTATGAAATAGTTCTACTTTATTTCAGCAAGATAACTACTTTACTCATTTTGAGTAATATCATATACTTTTCACCTTTATGTTGACTTTAATAAAAAATAGCTTAGTAAAATATGACAGAATAGGGGTAGGGTCAATTCACTTCATTTCCTTGGTCTTTGTATCCCTCCTTGTGGTGGATATGACAGATGTGAATAACTCTATGGCACTTTTGCTTGATGTAGAGAGGCACTGTTTGTAAAGCACTGGCTTTGGGGTAAGATCAGGGTTTGAATGCCAGCTTTGCCAGTTACTAGTGGTGAGAATTAGGTGTGTACTTAACCTCTATGGGCTTGGTTTCTGCCTTTCTTAAATAGAATATTGAGGTCTGAAACAGTGCATAGAACAGTGCCTGCAATGAAATAACCCTGAAGGCATGCAATCCCCCTGTGTCATTATGTATGCTTAGAAAAGCCTGAGTTTTCTGAAAGCCTGCATTTCTTATTGGAAGGTGGCTCAACTCTTTCAATTCTGACTGCATTAGGTAGTGTCAAAGAGTGCCGCCAAGAGATGGGGGGTTTTGATAAGAGAAAAGATGTACCATATTTCCTAATTCATCAGGATAAGAATACACAAGGCGTTGTTATGTACCTCATACTGTGGTATTTGTTCAACTGAGCATGTTTACAAATATAATTTATATGAAATATTAGCCCTTTAGAGTTTTTAAAGTAAGCATGACATTTGGTGTCTATAAAATTATGAAAATACTATTGTGAGCATTAGAGATCTTTGTGGCAGATTTGTATTTGACCAAAAATGAAATTCGTATTCTAGTAGTATGAGGAAAGAAAGAAAGCTGAGCACTGAGTATAAACATCCTTCAGAGGTATCCATTAAACATTAATTTTGGCTGCTCATATTTGATCCCATTCCAATTGTTCTCACTTCCTTTCATACATCACCTCTGTGCAATTTTCTGGCTAAGCTTTCTTTCTTTGGTTCCTTCGTTTGGTCCTTTGCCAGCTTTTAAGACTAAGTCTAGACTGGCTCATTAGTGTAAATCAGTCTCCATATTTTCCACCAATTTCTCTTACTTAAATTGTAGCATGACACTCACTTACATTTCAGAAGTTTTCCCTGACTGGTCTGATCCATTGTCCAGCTCTGTTATTCCAGTACACTCCTGCCATCCCCAACTCTCCAAGCTCTCTATTGATTTGTGCATTCAATTCAATTCGATACATATTTACCAAGTTCTTATTCTAAATCTTCCAGGAACATGTGGTCTACGTAGTGGGGAATGATATATTGGGATGAACCTGATGCAATTGTAATAATAATAGAATTCCCAATTTCTCAGTCCACGGTAAGATTAATTCCAGCCAAGACATAGAGGCACTTATTTATCATGCTCACTGGTCTATAACACATTTGTATGACTTATTTTAATCTTTTGCTTTAAACTTTTAAGGATTGGAGTCAGAGCTAAATTTTCACTATTTATTCCAAACTAGTAGAGTAGATATATCTATTCAAACTGGCAGAGTGAATATCTAGTAGAGTAGATATCAGATTCCTATGGATTATTAAATTTAAATGGATAAAAAGTAGATCCTTAAATCTAGTGGCCATCCATCAAAAATTTTGGACACCTACTCTGATTAAGGAACAGTGTTAGATCCTCTAGGAGATAAAATGGTAAGCCACCATTTCTACCCTCATGGAGAAACCTACCTGAGACATTTTTTTCATTTAACACATGTATTATTGATAGTAAAACCAAGAGCTTATGGCAAAAATACAAAACAGAAATGTCTACTGCAGGACATTTTGGGTGGATTAGATTATAATGTTGTAAAGCACAGTACAAAGACTAGATGCTTGATAAGTGGCAGCTATTATTTCAGGGAGGCCGGCATGGAGTACCTAGGAGTAGAGGTGTTGAAATCACTCAGGTCTGGATATGGATGTCAGTGGGCTGCTTATTACCTGTGCTACCTCAGTAAAGTGGCTCATCCTTCAAGCTCCATTATGTGAGAAACCTAGGTTCTTGCGACTCTGAAATGCATGTTTTTTTCCTCTAACGCTACCATATTTCACTAAATAGAAATATATTCATTAGAGAGAAGGCTATTCTGTGTTCATTGAATTAAATGTGCATTTTTGTGTCTGCATAATACACACGGACCACATCATTGTCAGCTGTCCTGGGTAGTTTAAGGGCACAGTTTCAAACTTAAGATTTAAAAAAGAGATACTATAAGCTCTTTCTAATTGTTTCTAGTTCATACTAATACTCAAGAAAAACAGTAAATTGGTGGTACTTGGGGACCTCCAACAAAAAAATATAGCCAAGCTATGTAATTAATGGAGAAGAGTTATTTATATATTTCTTTATTTTAGAACTTCTAGGGAGCAAACCTGAAAGCTTTGGAGTTTTCTACCCTTTCTTCCATCCTTTTCTAGTCCTGACTTTGACCAAGTAGTGATCCAACAATTCCAGGCACATTTGGTAGCAGAGTTTACCAAGGGCTTAAACTAAAATGCCCCTACGGCGCAGGCAGGTGAGAGCCCTGGCTCTGTGTGGGACATTGTTATGGGCCCTGTGTTCTATGTGGAGGAAGCAGGCTCCATTGAAGCCTTTCAAGTTAAACAGACAAAACTACAAAGAAAGAAAAATACACTGTGAGCGATGGGGGCCCCTAAGTGGTGAAATTTTAGAGATGCTGAAAAATATCTCCCTGAATCTGTTTCCATACTACCTGAAATTCTACCTTTTGAAGTTGTTGTTATTACTGCCACTCTATCTTCTAAAATGCAAGGACCTGACCAGGTGTTACACATTGTCCCTGACAATTTAGGGAAGTAGTCCATCTGGGGCTCAGAAGGAACCTTGAAAGCCTGAGGCGGAGGAAGAGGAATGTCCTGGAGCAAATGTCCCAGCTGCAAAGATCAGGGACCTCAGAATTGTCTCCTCCCTCCCAATCTGTTTGCTGTCACTTCTTTCTCCATGCTCTGTCCCCTTCACATCTTCCCTAATATTTCGGGGACACCCAACAAACGTTCGAAAATGTTACATCTGTATCTATGAGTCTTCTCTGTGCTATGGGTGGAAGATTATCTTTGAATTAACTCAATGGCTTTGCATCACTTAGAGTAATTTGATATAGAGACAATTATAATATGCTTAACAAAGCTAAGCCTTTGAAAATTGCATCATCAAAGGGAGATATATTGACAGTCAAGTTAGAATACAATTACAGTTCAACCTCGGCAATAATGCTGATGAAAATGTACTGTTTGAACTAAGAAAATCTAGGAAATTTGTGATCTTTCTATTTTTCATTGTCGGAGAGCAATTTTCCATCATTATGGAAAGCGATTTTTAGAATCACACTCTTTACATATAAATGCATATTGACCTGCTTATAAAAATAGAAATGAATGCACAAAATAGAAGAATGAGAACAACAGTTATTTTAGAATAATTTGTCTCAATGGCGTAACGTTATTTTATGCTTTTTTCCTGTCTGATGAAAAACAGACGATTAGAGAACACATACACATGTTTATATGCACAAATATGTGTACACATGCATATATAATTCAAATATCCAGCTATGTGTCAAAATATAACAGGTTATCAATATAATAAAACCTACCTTCATTAAGTGACCTGGCTTACAGAAAGTCCAAGATCTAACAAAAGATCTAGGAAAGCTTTGTGAATTCAGGTTATAAATGGAATAAAGCTAATCATAAAAACAATTTGAATTTAAGACCAATAGATAAAAAACTAATCATATAATTTGAAAAACCATCAATATAAAACACTGAAATTACTGGCATAGGTTCAAGTGGTGAGATTTATTTAATTAGAGATTTTTAAAATCAGAGGTATATTTAAAAATAAGTTACATTTATTAAATATTAGTTGCTTTAAGGATATTTCCTCATGGGGGGGGGCGTTCTATGCTCACTTTCATAATTTGTGAATATGAGGAAAAGTATTACAATTAGATATAGAAAGTGAATTTCTCCTCTGCACCTGAAAGTCAATGTCTAATGGAATGTGTCATCCAGATGGCTGGTGTTGCTCAGTGGGTGAGCGTCGATCCAGGAACCAAGAGGTCACAGGTCCGATTCCCAGTCAAGGCACATGCTGGCATTTCAGACTCAATCCCCAGTAGGGGGCGTGCAGGAGGCAGCTGATCGATGTTTCTCTCTCACCGATGTTTCTGTCTCTCTCCCCCTCTCCATTTCTCTCACTAAAATCAGTAAAAACATATTTTAAATAAATAAATAAATAATAAATAAATAAATGAAATGTGTCATCCAATTTGAAATCAACATTTTAACTCTTGACTTCAGAGTTTCAGCTAATGGTATCCCTGTTCTTCTAATTGTTGAACCATACAACTTTGGAATCATCTGTGGCTCCTCTCTCTCCTGCCCCCTAAATCTATCGATGGCTTTTCTGCTGATTCTAGTATTCAGGTTGAACCTATCTTTCTATATTTTTACTGGCTGCTCAGTCTAGGACACTACTGCTTTATTCCAAGGTCTTATAGTAACTTTGAAACTGCTTTCCGTGACTTTAACACTGGGAGCTGGCTTTGTGTAGAACTAAGAGCCCTAAACTTAGAACTGGTAAACATGACATGTCTGTCAGTCTCTGAGTCTTGGTTTCCAGTTCCACGAAACACAGATCATGGTAACCCGGGTGATACTGGAATCGAGCAAGATGTTGTATGTTAGCAATACTATTGATAGCGGATTTGTTCTTGCCCCACTGTGGTTTCTGTGAGAGGCTTTGGCAGGCTTAATTATATATGGGTGATTTACTAGGGAAGATTTACTTTTCATAATTGGCTTTTTATGACCTTTAATTTGTATCCTATAATTTACCTGTCCTAGCTTTCAATTAGCTCTGATAAGACACATGAGGTCTTCTCATGAAGGGCTCATGTATTTCATCATAATTTGCACATCACTCCTATTTCTTGCTTTAAGTCACTCAGTCATTTCCCCCATAGTCTATGAAAACTTTATTACACAAATTGGTGATAATTGTACTAAAGCTGAGATTTAATTAAAGGAAAGAAATAAACAGAACAAAGAAAAACAATTGAGTTAGATCATGGTTAATATTACTGCTTTATTATTATTATTTTACTTTTGACCTGGCTTAATTTCTTCCCCCCCCCTTTTTATTGAATTTATTTGGGTGACACTGGTTAACAAAATTATACAGGCTTCAGTTGTACAATTCTACAGCACATCATCTGTACTCTGCATTGTGTGTTCACTACCACAAGTCAAGTCTCCTTCCATCACTATTTATCTCCCCTGTACCCTCCTGCACCTTCCCCTCCCCACCCTTGGACCCTGAGCAATCACCACACTCTTGTCTGTGTCCATGAGTTTCTTCCCCTGTTTCTTTTTTGTTCAATTCCTCCACACTGCCCCCAGAACCACCGTCACCCCGACAGCTGTCAGCCTGCTCTCTGTCTATGAGTCTGTCTCTATTTTGCTTGTTGGTTCATTTTGTTCATTAGACTTTTCTATTTCTTCCTTTATTTCTGGCTGGGGGTTCAAAAGCTAAATACAAGAACCTTGCTTATGTGCCATGGGTACCTTCTTATTGAATTTAACTTTTCCATATGAGCAGTGATTTCATATCAAGCAGGACAGGCTGAGACTGGTTTGCTTTTCAAAGGACTGTCCACTCTCCCTTCATGGATCCTAAGCACTGCCCACTTGCCCCCAGTGATTTTCAGGATATAATGCCAGAGAATTACTCACCATCACATTTCAGTGAAGAAAAATGTCATGAATGACTGAGCTAGAATGGCTCATCTCAGATTCTACCACAGGCCATTTTACTTGGTGAAGAGCCCAGAATTCCTGCTTTAATAAGGCAGTAAAAGGCACTTTTTGCTTAAGGTCTTGGAGACGGTCGAAGATAGTTTCATACCATAGTTTTACGGTTCACAGCCATAGTTAGAGTGAAGGCCAACACCAGCTGCTCTGTTTATAGGGACAGTTACAGTACAAGGAACATATTAAATACATTTAGGACATAAAAACAAAAATACCTGTAAGCTACAAATAAAACAATTTTTAAAATAATATGAGCTCAAAGGCAAATTTAAAGAGTTTAACAGTAATGTATTTACCTTTTATAGTTTTCAAACCTATTTCACCTATAATATATATCCTCAAAATGCTGTGAGATGAATATTACCTTCATTTTACAGAAGGAGGGTGATAGGTGAGCTGCTCAAGGTCAAAGAAGCAAGTAAGTTAGTAGGCCTAAAATTTAAACATAAGTTGTCTACCCAAAGTCAATGTGATTTCTCACTATATTAATACTTTTTTTTCTACAGATAAGTAACACCATAGTCTTGCTATTTTATTTCTGTCTTCCTCATGGAAGTAATTATAAGCAAGTTCCTCATTGTAACTTAGCCACGTGAGGTTCTGTTTGATGTGATACCAGAATGTACTTTTTTCTATTCTATTCCAATGTAAGTGATGCTGTTTTGGAGTGTTGATTCTATACCTTTTTTATTATTACTTTTTGATAATGTATTAAATAAGATGATTGTAGAGTTATTAATACTAGATTTTTTATTATATAAGCAAAAATTCAGATAATCAGAAAAATAAATCTCATGCATTATTTCATTCTTAGAGTTAGACCCTGTTCTTTATTTCTGTTTGCCTACCTACATATCTATACTTATTAAAACAATCATTGCCTTGACTTAACACATTAGTTGGAAGGTTAACAGCTTAAAAATTTGTATTCTAGCTGACCAATATGACTGATTTGTACACATACTGAGATGCCATCTTCCCTTTCCGTCTATTGTAGTTCTTCATATCCCCCTAGATTCATACCAAATCCCCTTTTCCTTAGGAACCTTTCAAGACCACTCCAGCTGGAAGGCTTTACTCCAGTAGAAGTAACAAGTCATTAGATCCATTGACTCATTTACTCCAACTGATTGCCAATGACTTTTTATCGCCTTGTAATGCCTTGAAGGAAAGGATTATATTTTTTGATGTGAGTTGAAGAAGACATATTGTGTCACCAGGTCTTTCCATGTGTATCAGACTTTACTTAAGTCCTCTCTGGGTAGCAGGACTGCAGAATAGGGCTCTGGAAATCAGGGAGAGTGACTAAGAGGAACCCTTACTCTGGAAGGAAAATAGAGACCACTTAAAACTAACCTGATTATTTCAGAAGGTTTATCTTTGCCCTCACATTTCACAAGCGCTTACAAATGATAGCCTATTGAATCCTCAGGAGCCCTTACATTAAATATTTATAAGAGTAATTTAAAGTGGCTTTTGCAGAAAATAGTTCTCGGAATCATCTCAGCAAGGTTGTTTTATTAGTAGAGGACTGAGCAGGTTGTGTCACTCTTTCACTATCAGCATGCTCTAAATTAGCACCACAGTCAGCTAACAACTATGGATAAATAGACAGTTTTGCATAATGATGATTTTGAGACTTAGGTCCCAGAGTCTGAGTATGTTTGTCCAATGATCAATTGCTCTCTTTAAACTATTCGAATCTGTTCTTAAAAAGTCATTAAAATGGTGATAGGAGAAAACTGAATATATAATCAATTTGGCTGCTTTCTTACAGGATCACAGGAGTTCAAGAGTTCAATTCAATACCATTGTATAGCAGCAGTATCTATCCTACAAATGATCATTTACTTTTTTTCTAAGTTGACTAGTATATGGGCCCAGATAAATAAGGGTTAAGCTTTCTTTTCATTTCCTTTGAATTGTGAAATAAACATTTTACCCAGGAATGCTCTTTAACTTGTTTTTCTTTACAATAAACTGTTAGGGAATAATTAGTAACTTGCAGTCAATACTGAAAGTCAAACAGTTCATGACTTATCAAAAGCATTTAAAGTTACACACTTCATCCAAAAACCTATTTTGGCTTGCACACAAGATTTCAATGTAAGTGGAACTTAATGACTATACGAAAATTAATTTTGGAGTGAACCTTGTATCTTATCCTTCCCTTTCCTCATTTTTTACACAAGGAAACCATAGAAACAACTTACTTTGGCCCCAGTGAATTATTTGTAAGCATGTTGTAAGCACATAGCTTCACATTACAACATTCCAGCTGATTGAGATAAGATTGTGTTCTATGTATTTCTATTATCTGAGTACTTATTAAAATATCTATCATTATGTGCGTACTGCTGGTATATTACACAAAAATGAGCTCATTGCAGGCATCAGTTCCGTTTCCTTATTTCTAACTTAGTTTGACTTTCTTCTTGGTAATTTTTTCAGACATACCACAACCTACTTCCTACTGTGATTCTCTCCCCTCCCCCTTTTAGTATTAATTTTTTCTGCCCAAAAGCTTGAATTTGAAATTGACCACATTGTTTTTAGAAGTATAGGCCTACATTTCACTTCAGTAAAAATCCTGAAAGGCTTTAGCTTCAAACTTCTAATGAGAAAATATCTTTTTTAGATATAAAACAAACTTGAATCTTTGACATAAAATAAATTGAGAAACAACAGAATATGACTCCTTACTCCAAATTTTATGTTCTAAGGAGCATATGCAAGTTGAAACAAAACAAGACAAAGCAAAAATAAAAACAATTAAAATATTTGTATATGTCAACAAATTTATATTTTAATTGATAATGTAATTATTATGTAATAATGAATAAAAATCCTTTCCTTACTTGAATTTTACCTTTTATTAATAATTTTCATTGAATTTTTAGATGGAGGAAGAAAATAACTAAGACAAAAAAGAACCAAAATGATATTTCAAGAAACTCAAATATAAAATATTATTGGCTTTTAACATTGTTTATTAATATGCTTCCTGATCTGGACTGATTTACATGCCTGAAACACTCCAAATAAAATTACAAATACAATAATATTTATACTACTTGCCCCCAAACATTTGATAGCATAAAGAATATATGAAAAAAAAAGTGTTTATAAGATCATATCAAATATCTGTATAATGAAGTTGTCCCCTTCTTCTAAAACTTGTAGAGCTTTTCCATTCAGATCTATGGTAAAAAAAAAAAGCAAAAATACCCCTTCCCCAAAACTATCCTCAATCATCCCATTGGGACAGCATTGATCTGTATTTTCTTCCGCAGCCAAGTAAATAATGAGCTTTTTTTGGTGGTGGTGGGGGGGTGGCGGTGGTTAATAACATCGTGACAACTATCGATGTGTCAAAATTATAAAGAGGTGCATAAATTGTCGATAGTTTGAGCTATTGTGATAAAGGCATCTATAATTTGTGCTTAAATTTGAGATCTGTTTTATATATTCTTGCCTCATCTTTTCCAGATGGTACTCTTGTATTCCACTACTTGTGCTCTCTTTCTGCTTTTTATGGATTAATATGTAGATTCCTTAGCCTGATGTCTAAGATCCTTGACAGTCTGGGTTAAGACCAACTCTCCAATTCTACTTTATTCCCAGGCCTGAATCTGCATCTCTGGCCAGACTGACTATTTCTGCTCTAACCATTTCCACCTTAAATCTTGGATAGAAATTTCTTCCTAGTTAGAATGCCTTCGTCACTTCTTTATTTTACAGAATATTTACATGATTTAAGGTGTTCAGATCTATTTCATTTTATTCATTTCTGGACATGGACATTTATCAGAAATATGTCTGCTAGCAACTCAGAGCTGGAAAAGTACTACTAAGTAGAGTACAGTTATAGTGCCTTAAATTCACAAGTTTCTTACATTCCACTGATGGTGGACATTAATTCAGTTCTGTGGCATCTTCACCCTAACAAACTCAAGAGTTAGCCTGTATGATTGTTGAACTACCACTTTTTTTCCCCTGAAACTGAACCTTACCAATTGAACTTGGCACAAATGTAATTTCCTATTGAAAAATAAGAATGCTCAGTGGTCACCCTACCTTCCACTGAAAGCACTCTCATTAATTTTGTTTGAAAAAGAAACCATTCAGTGAAATTGGTAAAAAGCCATAGTATTGGTTCTATTTTGGCTTAACTTTATGCAGGATTACTTTCTCCAGTAATCCCAACTAAGGATTAGTCAGATTCCACTTGACCATTTCATGATGAGTTTATCTGTGTCTTTGTTTTTAAAGCATCATTGTTATGATTGGACAGCTCTGTTAGAAAATCCTGCCTTACTTCTAGTTGAAATATCCTTCTTGAATCTCTCAACTGCTGATCTTGATATATCCATCTAAATGGTGTACTGCTTCTTCTAACTGAGAACCCTTCCTATTTGGGGATTGATATTTCTTCTGCCCTCAGTTCTTATCCAAATTTCCAGTTACTTTAAGCTGTACAATTATATATGGTTTTCAGAAATCTCACCATTCTGCTCCCCAGTGATATTCATATTTTTCAGCCTCATATCTAAATATCACTTAACAGTTAGTTATTTAACATCTACTGTAGGTCAGGCAGTGTGCTTGGTGGGAGGACTTACATTAAAAGGTGATGGGGTTTGTGGTAGCAGAAATATCAGATACTTTAGAAGCACGCAGTGAGAGCACAAAACCCAGTCAGTAAAGGCTTAATGGGGAGAGGAAGTTGTGCCGAAATCTGAAGCAAAAGGCAGGGAAGATTACTCAAAACAATGGGGAAAAAACAGGGACAAAGTCTCAAAAGCAGGGCAAGGCATTGCAGGTTCGAGGAACTGTAAGAAGTCCATCATGATGCAACATGGAGTGGCATCAGGTGGGGTGGGGATTAGGTGGGCACCATGTTGGGGGACATTGGTAACATTTTTATGGAGTTATGATTAGGAACCATCAAATGGCTTCAAGCAGGGGGGCTCAGATTTTAATCTAAAAAAGTTCCTGTGGCCACAGATAAAGAATAAATAGGAGTGAGAAAGTCTGAGTTCATGAAGAGTCAGTGGACTTGATTAATTGGATGGCAGATGGGGAGATGGTGATAAAAAATAAGGTTTATTGTTGTTTATCAAGGCTACAGATACTAGGGCCTT
Organism: Miniopterus schreibersii; assembly: GCF_964146895.1. Lineage (NCBI taxonomy): Eukaryota > Metazoa > Chordata > Mammalia > Chiroptera > Miniopteridae > Miniopterus > Miniopterus schreibersii. Next base: position 35,142,793 of record NC_138108.1, on the reverse strand, counting down.
TTCTAAGAAGGCAGAGCACTTTTGGAGAGGAGTGGGGAAAGGTGATGAGCTCAGAATGAAATACATTACTTTAGATATAGTGGATAAAATCTCTCTCATTCTAATTTCATATGAAATATTTAAAACATTCCTGGAAGTAATACCTCAATAATGGAGCCACTGGCATTTAAAAACCAATTTACTAGAGCCTTTTAAGAGTAAGCACAATGTGTTTATAAAAAGAAAGTGTTTACCTGTAATTATTACCTTAATAATATTGGTAATTTATCTACGATAAGCTCAGTATAACTACCTGAAAAACCATTATTGCTCTTAATCATTAAAGAACTCCATTTAGACACATACCTAATTAGTCAAACAATTAAGATTATTTACTCACATCTACTTCTCTGTTGAGTCACAGACATGCTGCCAGGCAATCTACCCTACCTCTGACAGATGCTCCGTAAGTATGGGCTCAAGAAATAGCTAGCTAATCCTGAATTGTATGACTTCAATGCAATATATCCATTTAAATTCAAAGTCCAACTGGAGCAAAATTTTATTCTTCTTTGATGAGTTTTATATACTTCTCATTTTCAGTGTTTAGTAAAGTGAGCACGTGTGGCTGAACAAGTTATCTAAGTATGGATCTTGGAAATTTCGAAGATTTATAAAGTCAGAAGCAGCACATTGTTTCAACCTGTAACTAAGGGCATTTGTTATACCTCATATAAACACCCATATTTTCTATCATTTATGTTGATAATAGCATTATTTTCAGGTCTCAAATAAATCCCTTTGTCATTTACTTTGTCATTCTCTTGTTCTCAGTCCCTTCTACCTCAATCTTAAAAAACAATAGTTGTAGAAGTATGGTATAATCAAAAGGTATAACCTTTGGGAACAGAAAGACCTAGGACTGAATCCCAACTCTACCACTTACTAGTTCTGTAACTTTAAGCAAATGACCCATCCTCTTTGAGTTTCAGTTTGTTTACATACAAAATATAATTATTAATATATAACTTACAGAGTTGTTTTGAAGATGAAAGTAATGAATAAAAATATTTGGCATTATAGCATCACAGTATTAGAGCCAATAGCAGTAAGAGTAAAACATTAATCTCTTAGAAATTATTGAAGCAAAGAGTTGAGCTCTTTCTTCAACGAGAAGTGCTGCCAATCTGGTCATTGCACATGTTTTATGGCAATTTTATGAGTTGTGGAATGAAGTGTCCCCACAGACCACTGGTTGAAATGAATGGATGGGCAACTTAAAAATTATTGAAAGGAAGTTTAAACTAATATCTTTTATTATTGCCCAAGATTTTACTAAACAAGATAAAAACAATGATATTTGGAAGTCAGGGTTTGGTTATAAAAGGTCATAGACACTTACTTTGATATTTACTGAAACCTTCTGAAAACTTAAAAAAAATTGTCTTTTAATTTCTTAGTCAGAAAATAAGGATTAGATGAGGAAGACTAAACGTGGGTTTCAAGTTAATCAGATCTGCACAAACAATGTAGAGCACTGAGAGAATAAGAAGATTTTTTTTTTTAAAGGTGACACTTCAGCCAGTTTGTCTATATCTGCTGATGACATCCATTGGTTCCCAGGACTGAAGGATAAATGTTATTGTTGAATGTGGTTACAACTGCGAACACAATTACATGAACTAATTAAAAATTATCTTTAAAATTTCCTGAAATCTTTTCCGCCTAATCTTCTCTTTTGTTACCAGTGGCCTTGAGTTTTAAGTAGTTTCCTCTTGTAGGACAGATGTGTTGAAACCTGCATGTGAAGCCATGTGCCATTATTAGTGAAACACAAAGGAGTTAAAACCCAACCCTATGTGTGAGACATTATTGAAATACTTGAGTTATTACAAAAAGCAAGGAGCTTAAAGTTTTGGGCAATGATCAAAGTTAAAAGCATGGACTGAAGAAAGATTGCAATCTCAGGATTTGAACTGGTGAACCTGGTTTCTCACATTTGTTAATGGTTTTCAGATTACTTACCATATTGGTCTTTAAAATGAGGATGTATGGTAGGAATTCCTTGCTTAAAAGGAATACTGGTTAGGTTATTGTCCATATTATCATGTTTTATCTATAGAAATTTCTTGCAGCTGCAGCAGCATAAAAACAACTAAAAACAAAAACAACAACCTGTATACTGGTAGTCAGGATATCTGTATTTTAGTTTCAAGTTTGCCATGATCTAGCTATATAAAAGGGTTAATCACCTCCCGTCTTTGAATGTCATTTTCTGGATTTATGAAATGAAGAGATTTGATGAGCTAACCTCTTCAATCCTTTCGCTGTATTGAGATTTAACAATTTATGGTGATTGTTGGATATACACACAGATACATATGTGCTCGTGTTCCCGCGTGCACACACACACGCACAGTCTTCAAACACACTGCATAACTGATTGCTCATGATGCCCCATCATCCTATGATTGCATATTATGGTTTATTTATTTTATAAAATACAAATACCATTACTAATGCTACTAATTCCTTAGTTACAGTTCCTTTTAAATCTAAATGTCATTTAATATCCAACTGAAATTCCACTCAAAGACGGAGCTTCATAGGAGAGACCCCCTGAGCATAGACCCCCAAATCTGTCTTATACATAATGCATACTGTGGAAATTCTATGCATATTGATGCATGTGATGGTGAAATAAAAGAAAACTAGACCACAGTGTCTCCTGTCCTGACATCTACTAAGTAACCCAGGTAAGGCACTTTACCTTTCTTTTCCTAGTGCCATTCCCTCCCCCTCGCTCTCTCCCCAAGACAGTAAAGACATAGTGCCTGAGAACTATGAGTTTTACTGAACTTATAAAAACAAAGGGCCTGAAATTTTAAGTGGACTTAGTACTTTTAAAAATATTTCGAAATGTAAATCAATGTTTTATATAAATATCTATAAAATATGTCAGGCAGTTATTTGAAACACAAAGAATGTACAATAGTTGTAAATAAATTTTATTTAATGTGAGCTATGAGTGCATTGTGATATGCTTGATATGATAGGCCCCTCCAAGTCACTTCCTGTGCCTTTGACAAAGACACATTGGTAAAGAGGGACAGATTCAATACTTAAAGAGGACACTTTCATCTTTAACATTTTACAGTGTGTTTTTTAAAATGTTTTTATTATAATTATTAATGGTTTCAATCAAAGAAAACTTAGAAAATGTGATTCTATTATAACTTTACCTTTGAAGTAGTAGAGCAAAGCTTAAGGTTTTGGGGTAAGATAAATGTGGGTTTGTATCTTTGTTTTATCATTTAGCAGTTAAGGGATCACAAAAGTGATACAATTTTTTTGAGACCCAGTTTCTTCATCTGAAAAATAATACAGTGCTATTCATTTCATGTGACTATTAAATGAAAGTTAAATGAAATACTACAGTTATTGGCACTATGTGGTAGTTTCTTAATGAAATGTTAGTTCTTTCCATTTTGAACATAAAAAGTTGACACTTTTTAGAAATAATTATGTATATATTTGAAATGGAAACAGATTCCTAATCTTTATAGCTAAAACATGTTACCATTCCAGCTTCTTTAAACTATAGGCATCATTTAGTCAGACAAGGTATCTAATTTTGTCTTTGTTTCTGATAAAAAACTGTAAGAGTCTGGGTTCCTGATTATATGGTCAATGCATTTATCCCTCTATTATCTACTTAAAAGTAGTTAGACATCTGTTTAATTTTTGTTCATTTTATAAGCTAGGCTCTAAAATATTAAGTTTGTGTGAATCATAGCCAAATTTCCAATTACAGAACTAAAGGTTTAATCTCACTTTTATCCATGATCCAAAAGGAATCTTTCCTTGTCATCACAAATACATGATAGTGTATAGTTTTTCCATCTTTGAAAAAGTTTAGCCATCTTTGAAGTCTTTGCCAGATATTTGGTGGGCCAACAGGTTTTATAAGTTTCCACTAATGGTAGACTTTCCAAGTGGATCAACTATATCTTTAGGGTGTTTATTTATTTATTCATTTAGTATGAATTTAGCAATACATTAATAAACTGATTTTAAAAAGCTACATTTCTGGGAGGACATATATACAATATATGTATATGTATTATATGTCTATAAACACATATGTATATATACAAATACATATGTATATGTACATATATAAATGTATGTAATCAAGATATGTCAATACATTTTGGAGTTAATAATTTATATTTTGTGAACAATATAGTTAATAGTCGAAGTCTCTTTCTAATTTGCTATGTTGCTTAGCAGGTTGATAAACCTTTCTAGGCATTTGGTTTGTTGGTACATAAAATGAAGGCGTGACCTCTCTATTTTTGAGGAGGTGAGATGGTGCGGGCTTTCGGAGTTAAGGCTAAGTCCAAATCAGTCTGACCAGGGTTTAGATGCGCGGTGAGCATGAGGAAGATACTGGAAGTTTGTTCAACAGAGCAAATTTGAGGCATGACCAAAGTCAGACAGGAGAGAAAGCAAAACCTTTGTGCAAACCTGGAATCAAGGGTAAAACATTCATGTCTGTGTGCGGGTGTGTGTGGGTGTGTGCAGGTGTGCGGGCACGCATGATCAGCCATATTCAAGAGATGGAATGAAAGGAGGAAAGACATTTTATTCATCAGTTATACCTCAGTAAAGCTGGGAAAAAGGCAATTAACCAAAGGAGGAGGGGGGGAAACTGGAGGCCTAAGTGGAGGTTTCCAAATGCTAAGTTAGATCCCTAAAGTAGAAGTTGCTTACTGCTTCCTAGTGAAGGTCCTGCTTTAGCTCTAGGTGGAAAGAAAGAACTTTTGTGCAAAAACCCACTGAAGAGCTGCGCGATGCAAGTCTTTACGCTGTTGTAGAAATTCTTTAGGCGAACTCACACCTTCTAATGGGATACACTGGGAGAAGGTGTCATTAGTCACTCAGTTCTTATCTCCAACATGAAAGTTTCTGTGAATTTGTGTTTTGTCCAATAAGAGAAATAAGTTATAATGTATGACTTGTGCTATATTTAGAAAAATACATCCATTCACCATCATGTATTTAATAGTAGTTCACTACAGAACAAATAGTTTTCGTTGAAACTGTCATATTGCAAACCCTTTGTTGTCTCAAATTGGATTGTGATGCTGAAGTTCTAGATTTCTGGAATAACTCAGCAAAGGGAAGAAAATCATGCTCTTTTGTTTTGCACTGTAAAACAATGTGCTGTTTATATCGATGAATGGTCATTATTCTAAATTAATGCCAGTTAAAACAGCATGGGTGTATTTCAAATTTTTTGAGACTTTCTGTCCATTTAGGCTAATCGATAATAACCATTTCTATTGATTTCCCTCAAATTTAATCTTTGTGATCTTATCTTCTTAAATATTTAAAGAAAAAAAGAACAGTAATGTGAAAAAATACGTTCATAGTGTATAGCTCTGGCGTATAATGATAGATCCAAATTAAGCCAAAGTAAAAAATATTAAAATGTAATTACTAAATCCAGTTTCTGTGCTAGGTGTGCTAATAAAATAGTTTGCAAGAATCTGACTTGTGAGCTTATCAACTGGTCTTAGGAAACAAGACAAGAAAATGAGAACAGTTAATAGAGGCAAGAAACAGCATAAAGGAGTTATAGTAATTCAGATGATTTATTATTTAATGGATGAAGTCAACAGTAAATGCTGTAAAAGTTCAGAGGAGTGAGAACTCTCAGAATATTGGTGATTTTAGAGTTGACATTATGGAGGAGATAGAGTTTCATTCCAGCTATAGCTTGTGGAAAATCACGGAGGTAGAACATGCAAAGTTAATTGCTCTGGTCAATCAGAGCAGATGGCTAATTAACATAGGAGACCAATGAGAATTTAGGTGTGTGGGAGCCAATGTGTGGAGGGACTAGAATGAGAACTTCTGAATTTGTCTTGCCAAGTGGAAATTGTTGACATTGTTTGAGCTAGAGCATGGTGAGATCAAATGAAGTTCAGTCTTGCAGCATATGGTGTTGAATGAGCAATGGCAGCCACGTCAGTTGGAAGACCAGTGGGATAGTCTAGGAATGAGTGAGAAGGATCTAAACTGGGGGTGGGGGTGGCAAAGTAATGGGTTGTAAAAGACAAATGTGTGAGGCATTGAGAGAAATGAATCAATTTATTGCCTGAGTCATCGATTGCCTGAATGGGTATGAGTCGAGGAAGCCAAGAGAGTAAAGCAGGAATCCAAGAATAAGTAGTAGGGAGACACTGGGAAGCAACCTGGAAGAGGGAGATACTTTTCTGGTAAAAACGAAGTTTAGATTTTTATAAATCTAAAAGTAATGGTGCCCGGCCGGGCGTGGCTCAGCGGTTGAGCGTCCACCTAGGATCCAGGCGATCGGGGTTCGATTCCTGGTCAGGGCACATGCCCGGGTTGCAGGCTCGATCAATGACTCTCTCATCATTGATGTTTCTATCTCTCTCTCTCCCTCTCCTTTCCTCTCTCTCAAATCAATAAAGCTATATTTTAAAAAAATAAAAATAAAATAAATAAATAAAAATAATGGTTATATAGCTACCTAATAACACATTAAACAAATTAATACTGGGTATACAACATATGTTATTGATATATTATTTTATATATATTATAGTTATAACCATATTTACACAGTGACAATATGCTTATACATAATAACCCAACTCAAAAATAAACCCAAATGCTGGCTCTATTTAAAAATGATATTTCTTTAAAAGAGTGGAGGTTCATATCATCATAGATGCAACTTAAAGTGTTATAGGTCTTGTTAATCTACATACAGAGAGATGATCTTATTTATAATAAATAATTCCTAAAGTTCCCTGTTGTGGTGGCCATTACCTGCTAATGTGGGCCTTCCAGCCTGATACAAAGTGCTTTCCCCAATCAAACATTTTCTTGGATCCCTTGGGTGAAATATCACATTTGTACCACTCCTCATTGTTTTTACTGCTCCATTGGGCACAGCTGCTACTACTTGGAACTGTTTCATCCACCAGGCACATCATTTTTCAGTCTGTAGCCACTCTCGCCCCTGAGCCTCTGGGTAATTCAGTGGCACCATGCTTTGTTTGGTCAAAAATGTCCCTCTCTTCTTGGCATTAATCCATTAGTGAGGATCCAAAATACTTAAGAGCGAGTTTAGTACAGAGTATGATGGTTTTACTTATAGGTCCTTTCCTCATTTTTTGGATGAGGAATTGAGTTCAGAGACATTAAGTAATGTGGCAGATACCTTATGACAAATCAGTGGCAGAGCTGATTTAGGTCTATCTGACTGTATATTCTGTACTCTTATACACAGAGTTTTTAAAAATAATTATGACTTGATGCAATCTCATAAGAGAGTATTAAACTCTGAGATGGGATCAGAGCCATTGTCTTATCAAATTAGTAAGACAGAAACAGACATCTCTGAACTGAAGCCAAGCTTAGAAACTAATTTGGTGAAGTTTTCTATAAAGTAGGCAGTGGCATATAGATACATTTCTATACCAGCAGCTTAAAATATCAGATATGTTAAATAATTGAGATGCCTAAAAAATCAATTTCCTGGGAATATGAGCATGTTGAAATTGGCTTAAACAAGCTAGATGTTTGTTTGACATTTAATTTTGAAAGCTCATTAGAAACATAATTAGTTCTCAATTATTGCATGAGATTACTGACGACTGAAGGAATAATTAAAAGGACTATAATACCCTATATGTATTTAAATGAAAGAAGCATTTTTATTTTTGATTTGATAAGTTATTTTAATGTACTTATAAATATTCATACTGTGAATCTTGCTAGGACCATCTGAAGTAAGTAGCTTATGTTTTAATTTCCACATTATCATTACATAGAATTAGAGCAAAGGAGAGTAATGTATTAGGTAATAAAAATTATTAGACATTATACGAATTCTGGATTTGGGGGATAAAGAATGTGAAAGAATATATGGCCTGTGCTTTGCTCTTTTTCTCTCTGAGAACCCTATAAGGGTCCCCCTTGACTCTGAGGGACCTAAGGGTAAAGTTCACTATGTGGAGAAAGCTGAAGCAGAATCCGTAGTCTCTGGAGGTGCCTCCTGCCCTGAACACTGTTTTGCATGTTTCCCCGACGGCCTCATGAGAAGTCGCAGCTCTTCTCCACATGTAGCTCCTCTTTCTATTCTTGGACTCTTTTTTCTCTTTCTCAAAGAGTTTTCAGTCCCCATTCTCCCCGGTATCTTTATCTTTTCCTTTTTTTTCTGCCTTGTAGCATGACTTGGAGCCTCTGTCCTAAGCAGGGGAAGCAGCAAACCCGTGCTCTGACCTTCGCCAGCCCCTCTGCACTCCTGCTTGATTTCTCTGGCTGTTCATGACTCAGCTTCTCTAAGGTTGTGCCGTCCTTGCTTTTAGATTCTCATTAGTCACTCAACCCGCTTCAATTTGGCTTTCACCAAACCTCCTCTCTCAAAGGTCACTTTATGGAAACAAACTTGTGTCCTTTCTGTGCTTATCTTTCTTGATCTGTCAGCTGCTTTTGAAACTGCTAATTCCCTTCATGAAATTCTCTCCACCTTTGGCTTTCGTGATTCCCTGCCCTCTTAGTGTCTTAGCCAAGGTGACTTCTCTTTCTCAGTGTTGTTGCCTAGTGGCTCCTTGTTCCTCTCACCTTCAATAAGTGCTGGTTTTCCGGGGCTCAACTGTTCTCCCCTTACTCAGAATTAGTGTCACCAACTGCATGTCTGTCAGCTACCTTTTAATAGCCACTTTGCATTCTTTCAGCATTTTTTGCTTTAAATAGCAATTATCTTTAATATTTGTAATACAAATAACTATATATGTTTTTGCATTTATTAAACTTACAACAATTTCCCAAGGTATTTTAATACTTGTTTTGCAAATTCATATACTGAAGTTCAGGGAGGACAGTCCAAGGTCTGTGAATCAAACTTAGGTTTATCTGAATCCCCATCTTATACTACTCTTACTTTACTGAGATGCTTTCCTTTAATTTGCATTTTCATGCAAAGTACCTCTATATTTATAATCTCATTTGCTTCTCTTAACAGTGCCTTTAGGTAGATAAATCTTATGTTCTTATATAACTTCTGTTTTAAAGATAAGGAAACCAGTTCTAAACAACTTTCCTTGTTGGTAGACACCAAAGTTGCTTCTCAAACCCAACTGTTCTGATTCTAAGTCAACTTTTCCTTCTATTTATCATTCTGGGACATGGTTATGTTGCTTTATAATTTTCCACAAGCTGTTTCATGGGAGTCTACTTTGTACGCTTCAGTGAATAAATTTATAGGGTGAGATTGTTCCATATATGGCAGAGAGCTAAATAGTGCTAGTTTACTGTACTTCCACTTTAAAATAGTCTTAGTTATTGAGAAATCTGAACTTTGTAAGCATGTATTTTTTAAAATATATCTTTATTGATTTCAGAGAGAGGAAGAGAGAGGGAGAGAGAGAGATAGAAACATCAATGATGAGGGAGTCATTGATCGGCTGCAGCCAGCAACCAGCATATTTTGAATTTAGAGTTTTGTAAGTGAAAATTTATAATTCTAGTTGTTTTTATTATTTTTAATTTTTTTCTGGAATATTTCTGGCTGAGAAATGTGCCTGAATTTGAATGGTGCCCCCAAACTCATAGATACTCACAAAACATTTTTGAAATAAAAAAAAACACCCAGCCTCCAGAGTAATTTACATTGTAGACATAATAGAACTATATATTTATTTTGACAATTTTTAAACAGTGGCAGTAAAGATTTTGTTCCAATAAAATCAATCCAATCTCATCACTTTCCAATTGATGAAAGTCAAGTGTCTTAAGGAAAGGGCACAGTAAAACTAGCAGTAGACCTGAAAGGAGAAAACAGAAAACATTTTTTTAAAATGCAGAGGGGTGTTCTTCCAATAATCCAAAATATGTATAATTTATAATACAGTAAGTAATGTACATAATTTTGGTGCAGACCCATATGGGTTGAAGATATAGGGACACATTTTAATATAATCTAAAGCATTACATTGTAACAATCAAAATCTCCACCATGGGGTAGATAAACCAGAATGTAAATGAATCTTCTGTAACTCAAAGAGGATCTAGATGATCATCTCTCAGAGATGTGGTACAAAGAATCCTCCATTGTTTAAAGAGAAGTGGGCGAGTAGACCATTTAGAAATTTCTTCTAACTGTAATAATCTATTAATATGGCTCAAATTATCTAACCTTGTCTAGTGAATGAGTGTTTGCTATTTTCCTAAAATTTCAGAATCTCTAACATAGGGGAACAGATGTTAATCATCTTTCCTTTTTAAAACTTCTCTTGGAAAGAAGAACAATTTGGCAGAAGGGAGCTAATGAGGTAAAAAGGAAGTCAGATAAGGGGGCAATTGGTAAGCTATGGAAAGATGAAGAAGCTTCATTTGTTTCTAACCTCACCTTGGTTTTCTATAGAGACCTATGCTGTACTCACTCACTTCACTGTGCTTTTAAACACATATTTTTTTTGCATGTTCATATACAAGGAGTGTGACTAAATGGTGGAAGGGAAAATAAATTCTCTGGAACAAGTCTTTTCAAGAAAACGAGTTAGATGGCTGGAGCTACAGATTCAGTGCAAATTGCGTTAAAATTATTTGGTAGCACAGAAGCTTCACTCTCTTATAGTCTCTGTAACTCTAGACTACTTCTCCTTTTAAGGACTCAGTAGGTTTTCTCAGACCTGGCTTCAAATCCTGTTTTCACCATTCACTATTTGTTTGCCTCTTTTATTGCCTGTAAGTTGAAGACTCAATATTTGTTGAAAGGATTAAATAGGATAATGTGTTAAGTTTAGCGCAGTCCTGATACAAAGTAAGTACTCATTAAATAGTAGTTATTGGATTATTATTATTATTTACTGCTCATTGCCATATGCGTATTTAAAATCCACACACATTTCAAACATGAAATTACTATACAGATATACTAATACTTAATTCTGCTTCTCAGTAAATATATTTTTTAGTATTTGGACAGTTGTAATAATCAACTAGACCATATTTATCTAGAAAATGATCCTTAAGGTATTTCTATGCATTCCATTATCAATATTTTATAATTCTAAATTTATTGAGAATAAAGACAATGTAATAATTACAATGTACACTGCCTGGTAAAGTATTTGACATAGACTCATAATGTATATTATGGTTGAGTGTGCACTGAAAGGCCACTAGTTTGAGTCCCAGTCGGGCACGTGCCTAGGTTGTGGGCTCGATGCCGCCAGCGTGCCATGCAGGAAGCAGCCGATTGATGTTTCTCTCTCACATCAATGTTTCTCTCTCTCTCCCTCTCCCTTTCTGCTCTCTAAAAAAATCAATGCAAACATTAAAAAAAGACTATCACTATGTGTGTGTATACATATATATGTATATATTTAATAGGGAATGATATATTTATAAATACTTACATTTATAAGTTGCATTTTCAAGGTAACCTCACTAGAGACCTGGATTTTCATCCTGTCATTCTGTTATGTTAGCTGTTTTAATAAGAATAAAGTCTTACATGTTTCATTTTCAGAAACAACATAGATGAAAGAAGCATACAGCAACATATAAAGTTCAAATAGTTTTGTGGATTTGTAAGGATTATGTCAGAAAGGCTAAACACCAGAACAAGCTGAGGATTAAAAATAAATCACCTTGAAACATACACATGAAATAGCTTTTAGTTCCTTTAGGAGTTAGAAATAAAGAGTATCCCAGTTGTTTTGTTCAGATGCTGTATTCTTAACTTTAAAGCAAAAGCAAACAAAGACAGAGGTCTTCAACTTTTATATTTCTTTCATCACTTTCTACAAGACAAATTTTCCCCCAAGCGAGAATGTACTGTGAGCATTATTAAAAGAGACTTGAAGATAAGTTTACTATAACAATAAGAGAGATTTTTGTTACTTTAAGTGCAGGTTCCCAGGCTCAGGGGGAAAAAAAAGCATATAACAAGATAATAAAATAATATGATCAAAGAGCTATGGATGTCAACATTTAAAGAGTCAAGTAAAATAAATGAGCTGCCAGAAGACTGTAGGGAGTCATCTGTTTATGGCTAAGAAAACGTTGGCGTTTAGAAACTGTGAACTGTTAATTTGAACTTAACTTGAAGCAAAATCTATTACAGACTTCTAAGTAATCTAAAATGCTGATTCTTAGAAACACAAGTAGGTTCATAAAAACAAATAATGTGCCCACAACTTTATTTCTACTCTTTTATTAGATTACAACATTGATGGATCAAGGGAAAAGGAAATGCTGAAACCATATGTATATCAATAAGATATTTGGTAAATAACTCCTGACTTTCATGTATATAGGATGGAAAATAATTGGATTATAACACATTATGGCAATTCATAATTTTTTAACTAACCATACTTAAAGATCAGCCAGTATATGTGGGCATGGAGTAAACTATCCTAGTGATTTGCCTCTTATTGAATCATTTTGTTTTATATTTTAAATTAATAACTCTAAATGAAATCTTACTAGTGCTCCAAAGCTGAAAATAAACACGTAGGTTTTGGATGGCAAAATCAAAGTCAAAGACATCCTGACAGAATTTAGATGTGTTGAAAGCCTTCAAGATTAAATATGTTAAAGAAGAATGTAAGAGCCTGTATTTAACTATTTAAAGTCAAATACAGTAAAAAGAAAGAAAAAGAGTTTACGTGAATCAAATCCATGGATTTAAAGGGACAATAGGCTGTGTGAGCCTAATGGGTATGGCAGCTAAGGTAGTGTTTTGCAACATTAAGAGAACTGTGCTGTACCGTCATTTGGAATGTAGTGCTTAGTTCTAAAAATTAGCTTTTAAGAGGGTCATGAACTGACAAGAGTAATGAGAATGTGGGCTGAAGCACCAGGATGGTAGATTTTAGCTCAGAACGGAAAGTAATTTTCTAATGGTTATATTTTACAGTGAATTGTATAAAAAATTTTCTTAATTCATTCCCTTTTACTGAAACCGTGTAGGCTAATATTGAAAGACAGAGTGTTAGAACCCACAGAAAGAATTCTTGCTTTGAGTAGGAATTTCTTCCAGCTTTATTGAGATATAATTAACATATAACATTGTTTAAGTTGAAGGTACATAACCTGATGATTTGATATATGTAAGATTACCATGGTAGGGTAATCTATTACCTCACACATTTATCTTTGGTGCGTGTGGTGAGAATATTTAATATCTGTTCTCTTAGCAACTTTTGAATATATAATATAGTACTGTTAATTATAGTTACTGTGTTGTATATTAGATTTCCAGAACTCACTCATCTTACAGTTGGAAATTTGTACCCTTTGACCATCTCCCCATTTCTCCTAGGTTAGAAAGATGTTTAAGAGAGAGAATGAAAGGACTTGGAGACTGACTGGCTATGAGAAAGGAATAACAAAGGAGAAGGGAGTCAAGGATGTGATCTTTATATATATATGTGGGTTTCTCTCTCTTCTACTTACCTGGCAGCATACACTGTACTTAACACAACATTTTACCTATATTCAATTGGACTATGCATTATAGTCACTGAAAAGGAATTGCTGGACTAGAATAAAAATATATACTCATTTTTCCTACAAGTTCAGTGAAATTTCAATGAAAGATCGAAATGAATACTTCTTGATCTTTGTTTAATTAAGTCCAAGTATGTACTTTTCAATGTCACAGATAAAATGCTAAATAACTTGGTTTGGATTCTCTGGAATGCAGAGCCTGGGAAAATGATTTGGATGAAAGTACTTGATCTGAAATGTAATACCAGTAAACAAGAATGAGTGAGATGGGGCGGGGGGGGGGGGGGGGAGGAAAAGACTCGTTATCAAGGTCATTGCTGTGGAATGGAGGGCCAATTGTGCTGGGATCTCTAGAGACCTATATAGAATGCCTTTCTAGAGCTGCCTACCTGAAAAACAAGACACTGGAGCTGGTATCCACTGTGTCTAGTCCCCCAGTAGTTACACATTCACCCCCAGGAGCATTAACTCCACCAGCAGTTGGTTCTCCTAGAGCCAGAGAATGCCCTGGGGATACAGACGAAAGAGGAATGTGACATGCCTCTTTGAGGTGGGATGCAGGGAACAAGGACACGTCCTTTGCTACAATGTCTTGTGCCTTGATCCAGAATGTTATGCTCAGTTCTGCACACCAGTTTTTAAGAAGGGGCATCACATGGTGAAAACAAACTGGATCACATAAGTTACAGAAACCAAGTGACTTGGAAAAGCACTAAGGAAGCTGAAGGTATTAACTTCGAGCAGAGATAGGAGAAAAACATAGGTCCAGCCAACTAGAGGTGAATCTGAGCTTCTCTGGAACTTCACTGCAGCCACCATGAAACCAGGGATGGGCTGATGTGATGAGATGGGGTGCATCTGAAGCATCTGGGAAGATGAGAAATCTTTGAGAAAACATTATTTTAGAACTCTCCTTTTAACCTTAAAATTATGTATGCTCTTCCAAATAATGAGCCACTAGAGAAATCAAAGAAAGGATTGACTAGTAGAAGATGACGGTCAGACATTAGAAGGACAAAAGAACACACAGATCAGCCTTTGTTCAGCTCGGTACTCGTAGTTGTTATATTAAGATGAGGGCAAAATACGTTTGGTCAGCCACTCATATTTAAGTTTATGTGTGTGGAAGTAAATTTGATCCATCTGTTCTTGGATTATTTTCTTAAACCACCAACATTTTATTTTATAAGAACTGATTTCCAAGGAGTCTTGTGATACCCCCAACCTCCTGCCAAGCCTGCTCAAAAAGTCTGAAAAATGGCTATTGCACAAAACTTCTTCAAATATACTGTTGTTTTTAAAAATTAAAATAAGCAAGAAAACAAGCAAAAGAATTTCTGATTTATCTGCTACAAGGCCATACATGTAAAAAAAAAAAAAAGCATAAAATATAAAAAAGAAGAAGACCTACACAGTACCTATTTTTACTATATATATATACCCAGATATGGTATAATACAAATAATCTCTCTAGATAGCAAGCCATGTGTAAGCAGTTTACGCATGTGTCACCTATTTAAATATGGAGTGGATGACCCAGTACAAATTCATGTCCACTCTGAAGAATGACTTCGGTCATTAGATTATCAATAAAGTGCCACCCCCCCAACCTCTTGGCTAATTTTTTGTCTATTTACAGGCCTCTTTTCCTCAGCCTATCCCTTACCTGCTGCTATCACTCAGGGTTGCCACCTAGGCCCTCTGCTTCTCTAGTTCACCACTCTCTTCTTGGGTGTTCCTATCTTTTCTCATGGAATCACTGACCACCTGGATGCTGATGACTCCCAGACCTGTATCTTCAGCTCTGCTTTCACTTCTCAGAGTGACTGTTCCTGAACTCTTCCTACTTGAATTGTCAATAAGGACCTCAAAATCAGCATTTCCATAAGTACTCATTTTGTGAGTCAGAAACTTGATATAATCTTTGACTCTCTTCTTCTTTGTCACTCCCATCCCATAGTCAGTCTGTCAGTCTCCAAGTTCTGTCCTTTCTTTTTCTTAAACATCTCTCTAAACTGGTTCAAATTATTATTTTCCAACACCTGAATTACTGCAATACCTTCCTAACTAAACTAGCTATATCCAGGATGGACTCCTCCAATCAATTCTCCACACAACTGTCAGAAAGTCTTTCTACACAAGAAATCTGGTCATGTTTCTTCTGGCTTAAATCATGTCAGTGGTTTCCCAGCACTTTTAGAATGAAGACCAAATTTCTTAATATAGTCACAAAGCCCTAAATTATCCAGTTTCTGATTAAGTCTTTACCTTCTTTTCTCTGAACTCATCCCTGGCATATTATGGTCCAAATATTTAAGTTGTTTTTCAATTTCTAAAAAAAATGTCATGTGCTCTCACACCTCAGGGGCAGTCCCACCAGCTATTTCTTCTGATGAAAATCTCTTTGACTATCCTGTCCCATCAACTTTCCTTAGCCTGCCTACCTTTGTTGGCCATATCAGCTTAGGTGTCCTTTTCCCCAAGTTCCTTTCTGACTCTGCCAAGGCTAAGCTAGATGCCCTTGACATGTGCTTCTACCTCACTTTGTGCTTCTTCTGTTACAGCCCTGATTTATCACACTGTAATGTGGTTGTTTCTTTAGCTGCCTGTCTCTTTCAAAAGAGTTTAAGGTCCCTTGGAGGGTTGGATCCAAGTTCCTAGCAGGATGCCCAACACATATTACATTATTGTTATCATACTAGATGCATTTTAGATCCATGGTGACAACCTTACATATGAAACACAAGCCGTCATAAGTGCTTACTTATAAACTGCATTCAACTATGTTTTATGCAATTTTCTTCTTGTATCACTATTCTTGAGGTAACAATTAATTTTTGAGGCTTATACAAATATAGAGCTCTTTTTCCTCCTGATGTACACACATGTATAATTTTTTTCTATCTTCCTATCCTATCTTTGTTGATACACATTGAACTAGTATCTGATTACAGCACTTTGTCTTTTAATAGTTCTTCCACAAAACTATAATGAATAATCATTGCTTTTTAGAACACACTGTGTGACCCTCAAGTAAATTATGTTTGAGACAAGAAAATTGAGAAATTGCTGGAAGGTTATGATTTCCTAGACAGATAAAACACCAAGACATGGAAAGAGAACCTGATTACACAGATATTTAATACTTTACACTTGAAAACTAAATGAACAAAGCATCATTTTTTAAAGAAATGTTACTTAGAATGTGAAGTAAATATTTACAGATCATCTAATGACAAAAGCCCACTTCTGTATTTTTAAAATATGTTTTTATTGATTTCAGAGAGAGGAAGGGAGAGGGAGAGAGAGAGAGAATCATCGATCAGCTGCCTCCTGCTCACCCCCTACTGGAGATCCAGCCCACAACCCGAGCATGTGCCCTGATCAAGAATAGAACCATGAGCCACACCAGCTGGGCAAATGTGTATTTTTTAAGCCTACAAAAAGTTATGTAGAGTAGAGTAGGACTTTAAAGGTATAAAACGGACAGTGACTTATTAAATCTGCTTTGCATATTGCATCAGTCAGAGAAAATGTAATAGTTTTTATTTCTATTAAAGATATTGGGATACAAAGGTAAACTTCTAAAATGTTAATATATCATAAATTTAATTACTAATGATTGCTTGACTACAAGTTATGATCAATGTATTTCTTCCCTTTACTAACAGAAATATATTTACCATTGATGATGGGAAGCCTTCAGATTAAGCCATGAAAATTTTACTATGTTGCTTTTAGATACCCACATGTATTTAAGGTGTAGAGTGACAGCTTGTGGCTTTTACAAATATACCTTCCATCTATAGCAAAAAAAAAAAAAAAAAAGGGGGGAAAGTTTGCCTCTTGTTACAGATTCTAGTAAAAGGAGATTTGTTGCTTTATTTTGGCATTTGGCAATGGTTTACTCAGAATAGATACTCTGATAAAATTATTTTGAAATTTATGATGGTATGTATACACAGTTCAAGATGCAAAAAGATTTGGTAAAAATATTTTTCATATCAAGTAATATTTTTCATATCAAATATTTTTCATATCAAAAATATTTTTCATATGGAGCATATAAAGTAATATGGTTAGGAAATAAGAATATGATTTAAACAAGAAATCTTTTAGTTTAATAGTTTGATCAAGTTAGGGAAGCTTCAAAATGATCTAATAGTCACATATATTTGTCTTCACGAGAATGCATTGAAACATTATTTTAAGTTTCTCTTTGCTTCCCAGTTTCTGTGCAAAGTGTAGTCCCCCCAAGTTGACTAATAATTCAAATTAGAAATACACTGATCATAATTTCAAGTAATTGTTCATAATTACTAATGAACAATCATTAGTAATTAAATAGATGATATATAAAGAAACATTTTAGAAGTTTACCTTTATATCCCAATATCTTTCCTAGAAATGAAAACTATCACATTTTCTCTGACTGGTGCAAATTGTAAAGCAGATTAAATAAGACACTGTCAATTTTAGCAGCCAGTATGAAAAAAGAGGAAGCAGCCATGGAATGGAAAGAGTACTAAATATTCCAAATATTGGTAAGCAGGTAATTCTAACTCCAGTGCCTCTTACACCCACCTCTGAAGTAGGTGTTCTCAAAATTTTCTTCCATCACTATTCAAATCATTAACCTCTGAATAATTTTCTCATGTTAACCTCAATCATTTCCCTTACTCTGACTTATAAAGCACCTGACTATAGGGCTTCATTTGGGGACTCTGCTAAGAATACCTTTTTAATATCCTACAGAGTAGGATAATGAATTTTAGTGTTTTAAACTAGCTAAAAACAAAATTATTCAAATCCTAACTCTTAAAGGAATTAGGTTTATTAAGTCTCAAAATGACATAGAACACATTGTTGGGGAAATAGTAAGTGCTCATTAAATGATTACTTGATTGGTTGTCTTTATGCCTGAGACATTTAATAATTATTTTAAATAAGTCTATAAAATTGATGTGAAAAGTATGACTTGTAATCAGTTCTTTAGGTAAGTCTATGAAAAGGAGATGGAATTTTTAAAATTAGAATTCCTGGAATAAGTGTGACTGTTTACACTGATGTTATTCCAAAAGAAAACCCATGCATTCAATGAACCAATGTATTTTCTTGGAGGAAATGTGGGAAATTCAACCCCAAATAGGCAGAAAAACTTTAACAATGGTTGAAAATTACAACTAATAGAATGATGCAATCGTTCTTTGGCCCTCATAAAAACTGGTTCTGCGGTAGGATAAAATAGGTTTTATAAGAAAAACTAAGTTTATAAAACTCAAGAATACTGATGAAAGGCAGACTTTTGAGGTTTTAAATGATCTGATTTTTCTGTTCTTTTATTGTGTTTGGAAGTGGCGGCAGAAATTATGAAATATAAGCATATTAAAGGTAGTTTGGAAGATACCTAATCTCTATCACAAGATAATTACTGGTTGAGAGTTCTTTCTTAATAAGCCAACATAATCTATCTTGTGCATTTCTTGTCATCTCCCTCACTATTTCCACATAGAATACTTTCCACCTGGCTCTTTGTGACTGCCACTAAAACCACTTATAGGGGGCTCTGAGAGACCCAAATCTTCTTGTTAATGGGGTTATGTCTTTACTTTCATCAATTAAAAGTGGAAAACTATAAAGAATGTCATAAGAAAAATACAGCTGTGTGAATATTGGCACAACAGGGTGAAACTATTCCTGCCGTGTGTTTCTTTTCCCCATGTCCCCTTTCCAGTGCATATAGATCCATTGCTCTGGTGGTTTCAGTTTGGCCCCAGTTATGACTAAATCTAAGAACTCAAAGGAAAACACAGCTGAAACCACTGCCTGGTGGCTTAACTCACAGCCCCAAATGATAGGCCTCCATCAAAGCCGCGCAAGCAGGCTTTCAGCAGGAAGGCTGATGACTAGAGCTCATTTTGGAAAAATAGAGAGTTTGACAAGTCAGAAAGAGGGGCTTTCTCATAGCTGCCTTAGGATATTTTGCATAGACCTACTGAAAAGAAACACTGAGTATTCTAATCCCCTACGATATGTAAGAAAAACATGATAGATTTCTCTAGCACCTGAAACTGACTGAGTCTCTGCTAGCGTGCTAAAACCACAAGGCAGTGACACATTTACCTGCAAAGTGAAGAGCTGAGCTGTACATAGCAATTTCTTTCATTTGTATTTGATTTTTTCTCACTCAGTTCTGAAAGATTGTGGGTCAGTGATTGATCTTGAACGGGTAAACCTAACGCCCATAGTTGTGATCCAATGGTCTCTGGAAAGAAAGATGCTCTACCTTCAAATATGTTAGGCACAAAAATGGAAAATTAGCTGAAATGTGATCACTTAGATTTCCCTGCTGTTTTCAGAAACCTGATGGTAAATTCCTTCTGAGACCGTCAAGGATGGCGCCAATGTTCTTGTGTTTATATCTCGTGGGCACCTCAAAAGGAGGATTATAAATTGCTTTTCTCTGTTGCTATTCCTCTACGAAACAGAATTAATGTTTTCTGCAAAGTAGTGCTAGAAAAGATTAAAAAGATAAGCTGAGTGAAAATATGCTGAGGACTTAGGAGAGTATCTCTATTTTCTGCCAAGCTAGAAAATCCCATTTATTAGGCAGACGAGTGGAACATGATAAATGAAAGATATGCTGAGTGTTTTTTTAATCGCTGCCTGAGAATGTATTGTTTTTATTTTAGAGAGAAAAAGAGAGAGAGAAACACCGATGTGAGAGAGAAATATCCATAGGTTGTCTCCTGTACTTGCCCAGATCGGGTATCGAACCCAAAACCTAGGTATGTGCCCTGACTGTAATCAGACCCGCTACCTTTTGGTGGACGGGATGATGCTCCAACCAGCTGAGCCACCTGTCCAGAGCAACAATTTGTGATTTTTTAAGATGGATATATTTGCTTCTTTATCTCTTCATGAGTCCCACATATATTCATTTAAAAGACATTTTTACACTGCTCTGAAGTTTTCATTTCATCTGGAGGGAATTCATCTTCTAATTGCTTTTCTTGTCATTCTTAAATGTGCCTTTTCTTCTTATGTTTTGATATTTTAATTTTCCATTCACTGTGAGTAAGAATCCTATCCCTCACCACCTGTGCTCACCTTTCCTTATTAATATTATTGAGTCTTTCTCCATTCCATATTACAGACCTTTAATCTAGAATCAGATCTTAATTTGGATGTCAGGCCTCCTGTTCCATGGAGATTTTAGACACAGAGCCGATGTAGTCACAGAGCCCATGGTGGCTTGTTGCCAGTTGTCTGCTCTCTCCTGTCTTCCTGGATACAGAGATCAGCGCCTTTCCTCAGCGTAGGTGATAGATCCTCGCTTCTAGTTTCAGTCAGCAAGCCTGGATTTTGTCCCGTCCTTCTCATGAAGTCAATCCCTTTACTCAGGAAAAGAACCAGCTGTCTCTGTCTGCTTCTGGAGCTAAATTATTTCAGGCCCATGGTTTTTTACCTGCTTATTGCATTTTGCTTTTCTTATGTTTATGGTCCATAGAGATATTGGACTAAACTTTGACTGTGGTTGTATCACTTCAGTCATCTCTTTTTATATTTAATCCATCATTGTTATTGCTTTTGAGCAGAAGAATTTTCAAAGCATGAACTTAGAACACTCTTTTTATTGGAAGTACTTTCAATTTCCTAAACTGACTTTTCCCCTCACATTTCCAATATAACTGCCTGAAATAAAGGTTCAAATGGCTCTCTGTTATCTAAATTCATCAAAAGTCTGTATCTTTTAGTTGTATGCTAAGAAACTAGATCTCCCCTTATGAAAACATTCTATATATGTCAGTGCTCTTCTGCAGACAATATTCTGAGTAAATAGTGCATTTTCACACTTTTAGTTATTGTCTGAGGCTGGTATCCATAAAATAGCATATTAAATTTGACTTTATCCACCATTAATTAATTTATTTTTAATTGCCCTTATGAATTATATTGTCCTTGACCCAGATAACCTCCCAATCTCTAGAAATCAATAAAGCAAAATGTATATCTTTTTTCTTCCCGCCAAGACTACCTTTTAAATGATGTGGGCAATATTTACTGGCATGCATGTATCATTACCTTGGGCCTGGTAAACTGATTTAAAGAAATAGAAGTCATGGTCTCTATTTAACAAGTCTGCAAACCAAATACTTACTTGTTTTCAGATATATATATATATATATATATATATATATATATATATATATATATATATATATATATGTATATGTATATATATACATATATATATATTTCAGTTACTGTTCACATTCAATATTATTTTGTATTAGTTTCAAGTGTATGGCATAGTGGTTAGACATCAAATATTTATTTGTTTAAATTATTTATTCAGCACTTAATATGAGGAACTAATTGCACTGCTGTTGTGTTTTGTAATATAAAGAAGCAGCAGACAAAAGGTCTTGTTTTATGAAGCACAGGCTTTAAGATGTATTTATTTGACAGTCTTATGCATCATCTATGCTACTGTGCTAAGAGCTGAGGTAAAATCATTCATGGAGGCTAATCGTCATTTCTTCAAATGTTATTGAAGGAGATAAATCAACAATGACCATAGTTCAGGGTACATAATGGTGACTACTATGAGGCAGGCATAGAGAAAGCGCTGTGGTTACTGGCTGGAAGGAGCTGACTTCTAACTGAGAAGAGGGGGGGCATGAACTGGGAAAGAGTTTCCAGGGGAGACGCCATTTGAATGGAGCTTCAGGGAATGATAGTGTTGAGGGAAAGAGCATTCCGCTCTGAGGACCAAACACAGAAAAGCAAGCTGGGGCGTAGTATAGTCCAACAGGTACTACTAGTATTTTCTCTTATACTTTGTTTCTTCATTTTCAATGTTTAATCAGTAAATGGATCAAAGTAAAGAGCCCTCATCACCACTGGACTTGTTTGGAAATCATTTCATTCATTTTCCACTAACATATCCTTGCTTTCAGATGATGTAAAGTTGCCTTAGCACTGTCATAAGAAATATTTCTGGCAAAGGAACCGATTCTTTCCAGTGGTACAGAAAAGAGGGTGCTGACGGTCCTAGAGTAGTTGGGCTGGATGAAAAGGAGGCTTGTTCTGTTTGGTGGCAAGCTTGAAGAAATTCGACAGAGGCTACAGTCTGTAGGCAGTGGCAGCGAAATCCACGAGGAGAGGGGGTTGTTTGTGCCTTTGCATCTCAGGTTGACGACACCAATAGTAGTTCTAAGATTCATTTCCCCAGATCCTTTCTGCACTCCTGGAAGGTGGGCAATTTGGGATTTCAGGAGGCTTTTTTTTTTTTTCCCCCTTTTAAAAAGCTTTTGGAGGAGGTTATCGCAGAAGGAAACCACCCCTTTCCTTTTTAGCTGTTAGGCTAAGGCACAGATGCTATATGAACATAGGCAATTATGAAATCATTTTGATTTGTGCTATTGAAAATATTAATATTATAAGAAAGAATAATATCATCTTTCTAATAAATTACGCCTACTTCTCTTGCAGAAATAGATGACAAGAGGGTGACCAACACACAAGCAGAAGTAAGTTTTCTTATAATTTGTATAAATAGGTGTTCAAATCAATAAAAAACACAATTACTTGATTTTATGCCATGTAAAACATGATACCAATATAACTGTGATGTAAAAACTACTTAGTTTGCTTTTCCTGACTGAACATGCAGTAAAATGTGCCATTAAGTCTCTGCCTGCAGGTTACCTTAATTTTCTACCTACGCAATGCTAACCCTTGAAAAAAGTTCTAAAGTAAACCATTGCTTTTAGTGGTAAGATATGGCATTGATAACTTCAATTTAGTGACTGCTGGTATAGGACCATCACAGGCTGGGGGACAGGCAATGTTGGAATTCTGGAGGGGGACAGCCACCTCTTAAAGAGTTCTGGTGTGGGGGTAAGATCAGATCATGAAGCGGGCATCTCCAAATACACAACTAGGAGTTCAGATAGAGAACAGAAACCAAGAGAGGCTAGGGGAGCTGATAATATAGAATATATAGAATACAGGAAGTGAGTCAACTTGCATCCAGAAATGGACCAAATATTTAATAAGTTGCATGCAGACTTAGTCAATTTCCATAAAGCTGCATAAATAGGCATATAGTAAATACTCAGAAAAATACAGAAAGAACAAAATGTCAAAATACTAAAAATTTAATGAGATTATATATGTGAAACTGTTTTGGAAACGGACTCTCACATAAATATAGTATTTATTACTTAAGTTCTACTGCTGTTGCAAGAGTCTTTTCTAAAGAGTTAATTTTCTACTTGACCTTTGTATACGTGTGTGAAAATAAATATATAAGAAATCCTGGAAGAGATTGCTTTCCAAAATCAACCAGGTGGGACTGAGTGCAGTGGAGGTACATCAGAAATGTCAGTCATCCTCACGTTTACACTGATGGAGAGTTGCCCTTCCGGCACCCATGCATCGTGAACTGCTGCCAAAACACTCCATTCTGGAGAATTCGCTTGTACCATTTGTTTGGTTGATATGGATTTGGCAACTTTTGTTTCAATTTTTTACTTTTTAAAAATAATAGTAGTATTTATTAAAGATCCACTTAATTAGCTAAATGAACCATTATGTTAAAACATTATTTTTCAATCCTTTTTTTATTTTCAATAGATTTTAGTGTCAGTATATTTCTATGTTCTATATTTCTACTCAAATATATCTTACAGTGACAAAATATAATTAAAATGTTTAAATTAAATTTATTAAATTAAATTTATTAATTCAATAAATTAAATTATTGATCCCTATCTAATTTTATTAACCAATAATTTTTTAAAACTTTTTAATAGATTGTTTTTGAATCAGGTAAAAACCAACTTCGTGATGATACTTTAAGGACAATTAAGCTTTAGTATGTACCAGGAAAAACTCTTCAATTTCTATTTACAACTTTGTGAAACAGTTGCTAATATACATGACAAGGCTAGAATAATTCCCTAAAAGTATCCTGTAACTATTTATATTTGAGCATTTCAAAGCAAAAATAATTGCTCCAGAACTAAAACTCCTATCTTTGACATTCTGAAATACAAATTGACACACTATTAAAAAGGAGTCTTACACAATCTGATTTGAATATAGACCACATATATATTATTATAATAAATAATATTATATAAACACGCATACTCAGCACAGGTATGAACTGTGCAAGTCCACTTATGTGGGGATTTTCCTTTAGGGAATACAGTTGACCCTTCCAGTCCATGGGTTTTTCATACACTGATTCACCAACTGCAGGTTGCAAATAGTATCTTCTCACTCCCCATCCAAACTCCAGATTCTCTACCCTGCATCAAAAACACTTTTCTTCCTTAAGTGGTTGGTTGAATCTGCTCATGTGAAGGGCTGATTACAGTTAAGTTTGGGGGAGTCAAGTCAACTGGTTGGGGTCTCAGTGTCCATAACCCCTGCATTGTTCAAGGGTTGTTGGAGAGAAAAAAACCCTGATCCAGTGTGCTTAGGTGAGAGTGTTAAATAGCAGTTTTGTTAGAAAAATTATTACCTTAACATTTAAATTCAAAGTAAATGTAGATATTAGATTGAATCTATCAATTCCAGAGGTTTATAGATTGATTGGTATTACTGACCACAGAGCCTCATTATTCCACCAGAACCATTTGACAGTCCTAGGAACAGGATAATCATCCCGTGGACATAGCTTTCAGAATATATTTTCTCCTGGCACTTATGCTTTTCTTTCAAATGGAAAGAATTCATGTCACTTTTTTTTTAGAAATAAAATAATATTGCTAGACGAGAAAATAAAAAGAAATTTTAAAACTGCAATGGAGGAAGAGTTTTATGATAAAATATACTCTATGGTTTCATATATCTTTTAAGACTGTAATATCAGTGAACATGGCTATCATTTCTCATTGATTAGAGTTATATTTCCAGAGTGGGAAATCAGAAATCTCTTTGAAATGTAGCACAGTGTTTATGTCCCTCACAGGGCTGATGGCATTGTCTTTTTATCCAAATACAAGACTTTTACTTTTTCTTTTGTCCACAGTCACAGAATGCATCCCCTAAGCAAAGGAAGCAGAGCGTGTTCACACCACCTGCCATGAAAGGTACTGTTCAGGTACTGTTTTGTGTTGTTGCGAGTGATGAGTTCATAGCTGGCAGGCTGTCTGTTCTCAAGGACCATATGCTTGAAAATAACCTAGATCTAGCCCTGGTCAGTGTGACTCAGTGGTTAAAGCATCAGCCCAAGCACCCAAGGATCTTGGGTTCAAGGGCAGTACCTAGGTTGCAGGTTTGATCCTCAGCTGCAGTTGGGGAGCATTCCGTCAACCAGTTGATGTCTCTCTCTCTCTCTCTCTCTCTCTCTCTCTCTCTCTCTCTCCATCTTCTCTTCCCTCCCTTCCACTCTTTCTAAAAATCAATAGAAAAAACATCCTCGGGTGCGGATTAACAAGAAACAAAAACCAAAAAGATAATAACCTAGATTTAGTCTCAGCTCTACAACTTAGTAATGTGAATTTTAGTAAGATACTCTATCATTTAAAACTTGGTTTCATCAAGAGTAAAACAAGTGCTTGGAGAAGGAATAACCAGAGATGTCTAAGAATGCCTGGAAATTCAGATTTTTAAAATAATGACAAAGGTTTTTCTTTAACCCTTCCTCACATATTTTTCTTGAAGATATGTTCGCAGAATCCCTAATTATTCTTGCCAATATTGGCTGATGAGTGTCATTTTTTTCTTGGCTCAACCAAAGTAGAATTTTGGTCAGATTTAATGTCAAGTGTTGCCTCATTGCCTTGTGTTGGGAGCAGCTCTAAGAAACCCAATCACACAGCTATTAGCTGTACATGGAACAGCTGTTGGAATAACAACTAAGAATGCTAACTCAACTTCTGGCATTTTCCCGGAATTTCCCCCTAAAATTGGAACTGCTAAAAGAAGATCTAAATGTATCAGAATTTTGACCAACACCAATTCCAAGAAAGGCTTCTTTTATTTCTCACACCAAAGTGTTCCTGACATGAGGCAGAGTGCGTCCAACCCAGTAGCTCGTGTTCCAGTCCGGTGCTTGGGCCGCCGGCCCGAGGGTTCATTATGCAGCCATTCAGCTGGGTTTCAGCTGCAGGAGAGGCCAGCTGAGCATCTTCCCCTGGAGCATGGACAGACAGCTAAACTGAGAGTGAAATTTTCCACTGTATTCTCTCTAGATTTGGGGCCTTTTCAGGGAGGTGGGATATAAATGGATGCATTAAGAGCTACTTTCTAGTTAACTTCCTTCCTGTGCAGCTATAAAACACCATGTTTGCTTGTTCATAAGACTGCAGTAAATAATCCAATCATCAACACTGTAGTTTATGCCAGGGTAATTATCGAGACTATCAGGCATTCCTCTCTGAAGATAAATGTATCATTTTGGAGGTACTTTCCCTATTGTAAGTCATCTTGAACTTCCAAGACATATAAGTTTTGGCACGAATAGGCCACAATGAAAGATATATGTTCACTCATTTAATGATTTCCTCTGTTCTATTTTTGGTTAACTTAACTAAATAAAGTAATACTGTTCTCATGTCCTCAGAGAATAATAGTATTACTTTTAAAGAGAAATCTTAAAACCAAGGCCCCAAGGGCTCATGGTTTTCAATATATTTAGTTCTCAAATATCATAAGAATGTGGGATCCTAACATTTAGGAAATTTAGTTATATTGCACATTTTTACATATAATCTTATGACTGTCAAGCACTCCAAGATGGTCATTCAATATTAATCATTTTTAGTCATGAGTTAAAGGCTTGAGAAAGCACAGTAATTCTTTCAAGAGACTATGAGAGTGTTATTACAAGCCACTTAGGTAGATCCTCATTTATAACTAGTAAATACCTACGTAAGTCTCCTGCTCCTGATAAAAGAAAAGAGAAAGCTAAATCCACATCTTTTATTCAGTCTACCTGTCCCTAAGAACTAGAAATAAATATTTCAAGACAAAATTAAGCAATGGTAACATATGGTGCATTGTGAGTACATTGGAAAGCTTCAATCATAAGAAAGGTGAATTTAAAAAGGAAATGTTATTGGGATGTTAAATGCAATAATACAATTGATCTGAAATATATAATTATTCACATTGCACTAGAACATGCAATTATTGAGTGTAAAAACATTTGCTGGGAGAGCAAAGCAGCAACAGATATGATTAAGAGTTCTGAAAAAAGCCTGACCTTTTGATCGTCTCCACAACAAATTGATTTGTCTTCCACTGTTCCCTTCTCAGGAAGTGGAATTTTCATGGGCCTAGGTATACGCCCGAGTTCCGGGAGTTTCCAGTGACCCTCTCCAAGGTCTTGTGGATTGCACCCCGTTAGTATCTCTTCACCTTCCCTCTTCTTTTATCTCCAGGGCAACCACCATATTTCAAGTGGCAATCATCTCTTTGCCAGGAGGGAATTGGTTACTGTCCATCTAGTCTTTCCCTTTTTGCCCTCCATCCATTTTCTAGGCTGTAGCCAAAGTGAACATTTTTTAAATTCTCACCAGCGGATATTTTTTTAAATTGATTTTAGAGAGAAAAGAAAGGGAGAGAGAGAAAAACATCGATGTGGGAGGGAAACATTGATTGGTTGCCTCCTGGACATGGCTGGGCCAGAATCAAACCTGCAACCTTTTGGTGCATGGGGCGACACTCCAAACAACTGTGCCACCCTGCCAGGACCCAAAGTGAACTTTTAATATACAAAAATGCTTATACCACTTTCCAGTCAAAACTGCAGTAGCTCCCTATTGCCATTAGATAAAATCCCTGTTTCAGAGCAGTTTTCAAAGCTCACTGGCCCCCATTCCCACTAGGTTGCAGCTATGCAGATGTTTTGCCAGCTGCTGAATGCACCGAGTTCTTTGCTGATTCAGGAAAGAACCTGCACATTTCTCCCTTCACCTAGAATGTTCACTCTTGTCCCCTTCTTGTCATCATTCTTCATTTGGCTAACTTTTACTCATACTTCGAGCCCTGTTTCTAAAGGTCAGTTCCTGCAAGGAGTTTTCTTTAACCCTCCATTTTAAATTCTCTATAGCTCTACTTCTCTATTGATAACTATAAACTCCCTATAGTTTTTTCACTGCAAATAATCACAATGTCCATTTTTTAATTTAGTGTCTGTCTCTGCAGCTAGACCACAAGTGACCTATGCGGCAGCTGTGACAGTGTCTATCTTGTCCTCTACATATCTGCAGGGCTCAACATAATGCTTGAGACATAAGCTATGCTCACAAATACACCTTGGAATAAGTTTTTAAAATATACCCGACACTAGTGTTGGTGAGTGAATCATTTCCTTAGGAAAACCACCTTGTTTCTAATCTGTCAGAAAGATCTTTTCTCTATTAAGTCCCCTAGAAATTTGTATTCATGGATTCTTGTTCTATATCATGTTACTATTTGTGGCAAATTTTAAAATGACAACTATCTAAAGATTTCAAGCATTTATCAAGTTCTTGGCTCATCCTTAGTTTCCTTCTTTCCAGGTCAAATATCTAGAAGTCAGTTATGCTTGCCAGTTCTTTCACATTCATCCTTGACCTCCTAATAAGCTCCACTTTGCCTATGTCATTCTAGAAGTGAAACATTCAAAATCAACAGAATATTTAAGGTGTGGTCTGACCAAACCAGAGTGTAGACTTCAGTTAGGCCTGTCACTTCCTTCATCCCAGATAATTTAATTCTATGAATGCAACCCAAAATCTTATTAGCTTTTTCTGGCAGCCATCGACATTGGTGACAATGAGCTTACTATAAATTCAAAACTTTCAAGCCTTTTACATGTATTGCTTTTCAGCCATATTATTCACCATGCATTCCCCCTTTAAAAATTATGTCATTTTTACCCCCTGGCCAGTTTGACTCAGTGGTTAGAGCATCGGCCTGCGGACTGAAGGGTCCCAGGTTCGATTCCAGCCAAGGGCACGTACCTCAGTTGCAGGCTTGATCCCCCCGGTCCAGGTCGGGGCTTATGCAGGAGGCAACCAATCAATGTGTCTCTCTCACATCGATGGTTCTGTCTGTCTGTCTGTCTCTCCCTTCCATACTCTCTGAAAATCAATGGAAAATGTATATATATATCTCCTCTGGTGAGGATAAAAAAAAAAAAAAAAAATGATGTCCTTGTTTTAACCAAAAAGCAATTCTTTCCTCTTGTTAGAGTGAGGCTGTCATGCGAACATGCCATATTTCACATCGTGATTCTATCACCATTCTATTTTTTATTATCTCAATTATGTGTCATCCATGGATAAGGTAACTTATCTTTGGTATTTTTATCCACATATGTAATAAACGTAACAAATAGAAAAGAGCTAAGAGAGGGCCCTCTAATTGACCAGGATCCCCCCAAATGCCACAATATAACCAGTTATCAAATAGACCTATTATATAGGATTCCATCCCTTAAAACCAGAGGATAGTGTGAACACCCTTGTTAGGTACATTGTTGTATTTCAGATATCTTGTGCTGACCACATTTTTCATCTATACAGACGAGTCATAAATTTATAATGCATATTATGTATGACATGACAGAAGTTGGAGTTTGCATAGAAAACAGACTCACTTCTCCATCACTCACTTTTTCATTATAGTGCTTTATAATTATATAAGTAGAAAGTTCTGAAGATTATCAGAAAAATTATAGCTGACTGCTGAATACCCCTGTGCACTTCTCTGGTGTTTATGTGGTGGTCAGCCCTGTAATTTACAGAACAGCCGATTCAATTATTGTTGGATAGCTTGAACCATGTTTTCAGAAAAGCAAAGTAGGTTTTAATCTTGGGACAGGAAACGACTGACTCATTTCCACCCCCATTTCGTGTTTATGTGTGTTTTACTGGAATGCAATTGCCTTCAAATTGAGGAAAGCAGAGCAAGTGCTATTGATTTAAAAGAAAATCTGAACATGAAACAAAGCAGCTGACTGAGAAATGGCTTTGTAGAGCAGGTCCTCTTGGTATTATGTTACCACCCTTAATGCATAGCAAGTCAAATTTTTTTCTTGCACTTCTGAAATACATTCTCTTTCTCTCATTCTTCATAACTTCTCTATCCGTATAGTTGAGCTAGTTTGGTGTCCAGAGGTGGTTCTTCGAATGCTTGTGGCATTGTAACTTCTACATTTTTTTCTTCAAGGTTGGTTGTGATCTCGATATTTTATCTCTATTTAGCCTCTTTTTATAATAAAGCAATCAATGCAAAGAAGGAATAACCCAGGGAGGGGAGAAATGTCAAACGGGCCCTATAAGAAGTTAACAGTGGCAAGGATGTGACCAGTAATCTTAACCGAAGGATAACCTTCAAACCAAGAAGGCTGCTGATCATGATAATTTCATGGGCCCTGACATAAAAGGACATGGACTTTGGGGGCAAGTGATCGGGGTTCAAACCTCAGCACCACCACTTATTAACTGTTCTACTTTAGCAAGGCAGCGGGTTTAACATGTCTCTCTTCTCTCATCGGTAAAAAGGAGATACTATCTACCACCCAGCATTGCTGAGGGACAAAATGAAACAATATGCGTGAAGACAATGCTCAGAACAGACATGCACTATGTGGGAAATAATCTGAATAATTATTTGAAGCCTGGCACACCCCTCGGCCACTTCCACTGAGCCGGGCAGAAGGGAGGAGGGGGCCTGGGGAAGGGACCAGGGAGGGACGAAAGGACAGGAGCAGAAGGAAATACAGGCTGAGCTTTGCTCTCACCCCAGTGGGGACTGGGAGGCCAGGGTTAGACGGCTGGTCCTCATAAGCAGGTAGATTTCCAGCCCTGGCAGCTTTCACTCCACTTTATTTGCACCAGTCGCAGGTGGATTTATGGATTTCGTCTTTTCCTTTCACTTCCGTTTCAACAAAATCCGGCTTTTGCCTCATTTCGCTCCCCTCCTCCCCTCAGAATTGGTGTCCCTTCCTTCCCAGCTAACTAACAGCCCTCTCAGAGGTATTGATATTTAAATAAATAAATCTCATATTTCAAAAAAAGCTTAAGAGCAAAGTGATGGTTCATGGTGAATTTGGGGGTGCTAAAGAAGATTATACAATAAATATTTCTAGCCAGAGGGATGAGCAGGAAACCACAGCACATAAATTCAGCCTGTAATTAAGCAGTGTAAGTAGATTGATGATAATTATGTCTAACTGTGACCATTTCACTTTCTGATTTCAAGTCTCTTATAATTGTGACAAAAAGGTATTCAAAAGGAATAGGCCAGCCTGTTCTCATCACTCCCCACACGTTGCAAGTCAAAGGCAGGGAAAGATTTTAGCTTCTCCACGCTGCATTCCTTTTTTAAACTTGTCTGTCCCTCTGTGGGTGTTCTCCAGGTATCCATCACATGTGCCTTTCTGAGTCATGGTTTTCTGTTTGTGCTGGCTCAGTTTATTTACTGTGTAGGGTGGGGCTTATTTATGCAACCGGAGACACGTTTTAACAGATTTCTAGATAACAAGGAACATTCTAAATATATACAAGTCTTGTTTATTTTTTTAAACCAAATATACTTCTGTTTCCAGATCCACTTCCTTCACTTCTGTTTAACTTCTTCCAGTAAGTTTTATGTTCATCTTTCCTCCTGTCTTTGAATGCAGAGGACAGGGTTTGGAGACCTGATCTGAGAATGTACGGTCTTGAAAGCCACTAAAATGTCCTTTTATTCTGAGGTCAACATTGAGAGTGAAGCAGGAGGAAAATGCCAGCAAGTAGGAGTGGGCTTCATGCTTTCTATAGTTTTCATGGATCATTAGGTTGAAAGGTCCAGAGGATCTTGAGATGAATGAAATGGTTGCAGATTTGAAATTTGGGACAAGGAACTTAATTTCATGGATTGCCACTTACATTTTGAAAGGGAGACCACCTTTTGTTAATGTGGTTCCATTCGTGTGTCTTTATAGATTTACCTATTTCAAAATTAATCTTTTAAATTTGCATCACTCTGTATAAATAATACACAACTTTTAAAATTGCTTCCTAATTTAGAAGCAGGCAAAGAGATGGACTTCTGTGTTTGGTTTAAACAGTGTCTTTAGGTCTTTCCCAGATATGCAAATGGTAAAATTCAGTTGTGTGAGCAGTAATAATCCACTGCCACAAACCCCATAGGAGCATCTGGTGTGTGTCACTGCTGCTTTACAGTGGTGTGGCTGCAGAGATGGGGAGTGGAGTCCCTCCCTCTGGGGACCCTTCCAGAAGAAGCAACACACAGCAGACAGGTGGAGCTCACCGTAAATCCTTGAATAAGGATTTGACAGAGTTATTGGGGGATGTGAGGAGACACACTGGCCCTGGGTGCAGGGGGTGAGGCCACTTTCAGATCACAGAGGGAGCAGTCATGTTTACACGTGTGTCTGCAGAGTACAATAAACCAAGTCATGGAAAAGTGGAGTACGCCGCTCAGCATTCTCAATCCTCCTGCTCATAATAGCTTGCAAAGCACTTAAGATGACACCCTAATGTAGACAGTTAAATCCTGCATGAATCATCTTGAAGACCTTTGCTGCCACGCAAAGTCTAAACAGGTCCCACTAATGGACTATGTAGACATCACTTTCCGAAGCGTTTGGAAATCCTTGTGCGGTTGATTACATTTAAAAAGTTCTGGGTTCACAGCTTTGTCTTTGCTGTTCATAATATTACTTTTAAAACAGCTCAAATTCTACCTTTTAAAAATAAACTTGATATTTTAGAACAGTTTTAGATTTAGAGAAAAATAATGATGATAGTACAGAGAGTTCCCACATTCCCTGCAGCCAGTTTCTCCTGTGATTATAGCGTGTATTAGTGTGGCACATTTGTTACAATTAATAAACAGATATCGATACATTATTACTCACTGAAGTCCATAGTTTAGTCGTATTTGTCTAGTTTTTGCCTTTTTCTGTTTTAGGAATCTATCCAAGATATCACATGACATTTAGCATCATGTCTCCTTGGCTCCTCATGGTTGTGACAGTTTCTCATCTTCCTTATTTTTGATGAACTTGACAGTTTTGAGTAGTGTTGGGCAGGTATTTTCTAGAATTTCCTTCTATTTCTAATGTTTTTCTCATGATGAGACTGAGGTTATGGGTTTTGGGGAGAAAGACTGTAGATATAAAGGGACCTTTCCATTGCATGATATGAAGAGCACATACCATCAACATGACTTACTACTGTTGGTGTTGATCTTGATCGCTTGGCTGAGGTAGGGTCTGTCAGGATTCTCTGCAATAAAGTTACTCTTTTTTGCCCCCTTTCCATGTTGTACTCTCTGGAAGGAAGTCACCATGTGTAGTTCATGTTAAGGAGCGGGGAGTTATGCTCCACCTCCTTGGAAGATATGTATCTACAAAATTGTTTGGAATTCTGCACTGGAGAGTTGTCTCTCCTCTCCCATTTACTTATTTATTCAACCATCTATTTTTATTAGTATGGACTCATGGATATTGATTTTACACTTTGAGTTTTAACTCAATACTACTTTATTCTGTTGCTCAAATTGTCCCAGCTTTGGTCACTGGGAGCTTTCTCCATTGACTGCTGTGTCCTTTTGACATAACCATGATTGTGGGTTATTTGTTTGTGTTAGCACATCCTTCCTTTATGGCACTAAAAGATACTTAAGGCTCATTTGTATATTTCCTGTCCCAGTCTTAGACTCAGTCATTTCTTCAAGGAGCCTTCAAATTACAATTTTAATTTCTATTTGAGTCAGTATATTGTAAAATATATGCTTTCATCAGTATATAGTTACTAAAAATAGAAAAATCTATCACTTGCTCTGTAGAAATATATGGGCATCATATCCATTAGTGCTTAGGAGGGTTAATGCTATACTATTAGCGTGCTCAGATGTACACACTCCACTCTTTTAATGCTAATGGAGTTCCAGGAAGAAAAAAACAATGCCTAATAGCAGAATAGGCAGATGTTGTCTTTATGGGCTTGACTTCCTACCTTTAATGCAGTGTTCCCTGATGATTTCTGGAATGAGATTTGTATTGCCCCTTTATAGATGTAGAATTAGTAATAGATTTGCAGCCTTTTGGAGGTTGGCTGTTTGCTTTACTTAAATCGGGGATTAGAAAAAGTGATGTTTATAACACCTTATACTTGTGTAGTCCTTCAACATATGCAATGTGTTTTGTGTAATTTTTTTTTTTTTTTTGCAGAAAAACCATCTAAAGTTAATTAGGGTGTTTTATTTTAGAGGACATTGAGGCTCACAGAAAAGCAGAGCTCCCATGTTAAATGTCACTGTCCTTTACAAGGCTAAATTCTCACATGAGCCTTTCTTTGCTTTTCTATTGGAATAGCAATAGGCCTCATTTTTTTCTATTTACCCTTTTATGCTGTTTGCTCTTTAAAATTCAGAGATCCTTCAACCTTATAACTTAATGGAAAGATTTTACAAGATATATTATACCAAAGTTTCTACAAAATGCTTAGTACCTTGTTTTTAATGATTTTTGTATATTAAATTGATTATAGATCCAAATGTAATAACAATTTTGTGCTCAAACCAAGTTTGCCTTTCATCTTCTCTCTCCAATCAACCTTCCCGCTACCCTGACAGCTGACCACAAAATCTGACCCTGTGTCTTTCTGTTTTGCAACCCTCCAAATGTGCACCAATTCCTTTAGAATAAGACCCTGGAAATAATGTGCAGGACTGTTTACAACCAGCCCCCCTCATATCTGTCCAGCCTCGCCTCCTGCCACAGCCTCCTTTTATTTCAAGATGTGCTAATGCTGAATTGTATGTAGTTGAAAACAGCACTTGTTTTCTAGACTGCACATTTGTCCTACAGCTTTGTTTACATAGGAGTCCTTTCTTTGTCCATCCTAATTCTGAATCCTTTGAGCTGGGCTACTTTGAGGCTCCAAATGTATTATACATTCCTATTTGTGTTG
The DNA here is from genome assembly GCF_964146895.1 of Miniopterus schreibersii. Lineage (NCBI taxonomy): Eukaryota > Metazoa > Chordata > Mammalia > Chiroptera > Miniopteridae > Miniopterus > Miniopterus schreibersii. The sequence goes on along the minus strand of NC_138108.1, from coordinate 35,107,313 downwards.
TAGGGGAGATAAATGGTTTTCCTTCTACCTTTCTAAATTCTTCTGGCTGATCTAACTTAGTCAAATGAACATGAGACAGATTAACAGGAGAAAAATAACTACATTTGTTATATATGTACATATGGTGGTTCCATAAGAATATGGGACCATAGAACAAATCTGGCAGTTGAGGCTTACATGCCACCTTGAGCTGAGGAGAAGGGGGTACATGGGCTGAGCTTTGGAACTTCGAAAAGCAGGAGAGCAATTCACATGCAGATGTTTCCTGGCCATCTTAACAATGGGACACAGAGAGGACTCTGATCAAAAAGGCCTTGCTAGATTCCTCCCTATCACACACGAATTCATATTAAACTGTAATTACTTATGATGCTATCTCCCTTCTTGGAGCAGGTCCTCTATCTAACTTCTTTTAGGCATTTAGAGGGAAGGCCAAAGTTATTTCCTGAGTCTTTCATGTCTTGAAAATAAGTTGCTTAAAATAATCAATATTCCAAAAGTCTTATTTTGGGGTGGAAAACTCTGCTTCCTCCCTAGTGTGTATATATAATGCCTTCTAGATAGACTGAACTCCTAGGGGACTGGGCCAATGTCTTATTTGTCTTCCAGAAGTATTCTTATTTATTTTCCATTTGTATTGCCAAAGGCTCTTAGTAAATGCTGAATCAATGAGTGAATAACCTTTCTGATTTAAAACTGTGAATTTAATGGTTTAATGTGTGCATTTTATTCTCTTATGCATTTGCTCACTCACTGACTCATTCTACAAATACTTATAAAATGCTTACTATCTGCCAGGTCATTATATTAGGCTCTTTTAGTTTAAGATGAGATAAAATGCAGTCTTTGTCCAGAGGAAAAATGTAGTTAAATGGAAAAGACAGTTGTGTAAAAAATAGGTTCTATACGATAGACATGGACAAGGATATTTGAACGCAGAGATGGAAATCACTAGCTCTCCTTGTCATCGAGAGTGAAGACATCACAGAAGAAATAAACATCTGTCAGTTGAGGGACGAGTAGGATTTTCAGAGAAGCCTGAGGGGTGGATTCCAAGCGAAGGGTTGAGCAGATGCAGAGGTGCAGGCTCTGAAAGGGCACATGGACCTGGGACATGGCGAGGCTGGGGTAGAGCCTGCAAAGGAGAGAACATTGAACAGATGCTGGGGACTTGTCAAAGGCCCTGTGGGTCGTGTGCTCAGCATCAGGATTTTATCCAGAGCACGTCTGGGCAATTTTTAAGATTACTTGATATGTTACAGTGTTCTCTTGGATGCTTTGAAAACATGGGGGAGGGGGGAAGGGACAAAGAAGTTGATTCACAGAGTTAGTTTTTAAAGATTAGTCTGCCTTATATTTTATTTGCCTCATTTCATCTGTCTGTTCCAATGCTCTTATTTATAAAAGCATGACTAACTGCTAGGGCCAACCTTTTTTCCCTTCCTTTAATGCATTTGGACTTTCTAAGTAATATTTATGACTTATGAGAAGGTGAAATATTCATCATATTATCTTCCAAAATAAATGAAAGGAAATCCAATTAGAAATGTGTTATACTATATAAATGTCAAGATAAACTGAGAAATTGGTTTTTAGTGGGGCAAATTTAAGATAGGATTACACTCTTTACAAACTTGTGTTGGTCTATAAAACTTCTCTAAACATTTTCCCTTAAAAAACCTTATCTTCTTGTCTGAACCTCAAAATAAAGTCTGATTTTCAAGATAATTTTATGAACAGTTTCATTAATTCCTGTCTCAGTAGGTCCTCATGACAAGAGACTCTGCATTTCAGTTTCCAGAGCAGGCTGCCCTCTTTCTGCGGAGTGTTGATTACGGGATAATAAAGGTGTCAGCACTGCTGTCAATCAATATACAAATATTTATTAAACTCAAACTCTGTGTCAAGCTCTGAGCTATCTTTATTTTAAACAATAAACTCTCAAGCACTAAAACACCCTAGGTCAAATTTGAGGAAGGTTTACAATTTTGTGTATGTATGTTTGTTTTTTGTTTTGTTTTCTTCATGAAAAGACAAAATACCAAATAGAAGTAAGAGTGTCCAAAGGTTTGTTTCAAGAAATTACGAGGCCCCCAAGATAAAAATTACACCGGCTGGTGTGGCTCAGTGGTTGAGTATCAACCCCTGAACCAGGAGGTCCCAGTTTGATTCCCGGGCAGGGCACATGCCCTGTTTTTGGGCTCGATCCCCGGTAGGGGGCTTGCAGGTGGCAGCCCACTGATGAGTCTCACCATTGATGTCTCTCTCTCTTCCCCTCTCCCTTCCTCTCTCTGAAATCAATAAAAACATATTTTTTAAAAGGATAAAAACCACATGATAAGCACCGTATCTACGTCTGTATTCTACATCTTTTCTTCTTGCTGTGATTACCAATGGGAGCCGTCTGTGCTTTCCTTGACCCTCATAGGTGGACTTAAGCTATCTTTTTAGTTTGTTTTTTTTAACAGAAATTTTATTCACTGCACACTTGGCCAACTTTCTAAAATGTTATTATCAAAATGAAACGTAAAATTACCCGATTGTCTTCCAACAAGCCATCTCAGGGCAAGGGTTTCCCACGTTTCCATCACGGTAACAACCAAGAGACAATCTCGGCTTTAAATAGGGCTGCACTAAGATTGATAAAGGAGTGTGAGCGTTAGAAATGCTGTCATCTTGCCTCTTCTGAATCTGAGGCGGTTACTCAGTCTGTTATTAAATATTTAATCCTTTAAAGCCTGTTGGTTGTCCCAGGCCCTGGCAGTCCCGAAGCAAATGACAAAAAGGACCAGCAGTGGAGGTAACAGTAACGTGACTGCGAGGGGCCTGGGGGCCGGCTGCCCGAGGGAAGGGGCAGAAACTACACATTTGTGCAACATCACTGTTTAAACAAAAGATACTCAGAACAGTGACCTGGAGTCGCTCAGGAAAACGTTGGACAGTGCTATTTTTATGATAATATGTATTTTTAAAAGGCAGGAAAGTGAAAGTATACAATGAAAGGTTTTAAATCCCACTTTTTATTTTTAGAGTTTCTGCTCAGTGTGGTACTTACTGCACATTACATGGAAATACAAATGCTCGTGCCTTCTCGTTCTTTCTTTTTCTTTGCTTTTTTAAAAATCTGGTTTATTGATTTCAGGGCGAGGAAGGGAGGAGAGAGAGAAACATCCATGATGAGAATCATCGATCGGCTGCCTCCTGCAAGCGCCCTCCTGGGGATCCAGTCAGCACCTCGGGCCTGTGCCCTGACCGGAGTTGATGCTCAACCACTGAGCCACACTAGCCAGGCGCATTCTTTCTTTTTCTAAAGCCTGTTGCACACTCTTATGATCTACAGCGGCCGCTCAGCGAGGGTGGGAAATGACAGGAACTAAGGAGAGGTCTTGAGCTCAGTAGCTCCTAACTGGGTGTTCTAGTCATTCGAGGACATCAGGAGGCTATGAAAACAAACTTGACCTAGTTAGCAATTTTGCTTAGGCCAGCATCTTACCTCTTGAATGCAACATAAATGTTGGTTAAAATCTTTCTCAGAAACAAAAAGGTAAAGACTAACTTTCAAGATTTCTTCCATTCCCTACAAAGCATTTCATCTGGAAAGTTGAAAGGATCCCCTTGAAACAACAGAGGTTGTTTTTATTTTTCCTTCTAGAGTGGAGTGAAATTTGAGCCAAATTACCAATGTCACAGAGATTCATTATCATAGATAGCCATATTGAAATCAATGAGTAATTAGCATAATAAGTCATTCTTTCACACTATGATACTTACAGAAATATTTCACTGAATTTTAAAATCTTGTTGACTGTGGACCCTGTGTAAGATTTGCTGTCCATTTCATGTGAAATTGTGAAGTCTAAGCATTCTAGTTCAAGTTTGATGCATTTATTTGATGATCTCCATATTATTAGTTTTGTTTCTTAACACAGTAGCAGTTCAGTGAAAAATAAATATATTTTGTGTATTGAAAATCACCACTGGATAATCATGTTTATCTTGTGTAACAATAAGTGTCAATACAGATTTTTGTATGGCAAAAAGAAGTTTTGAAAAGTGATAAAAACGTCTTTTACTTTTAAGTATGTATATGTAATGTGTGCTATTTTATTTTTAGGTTTTAATTTTAATTCCACTATTTATTATTTTGATGTTACCCTCAAAGCTTTATTCTACTACTGTGGGAATTATTCTGGGTCTTTTGAGACAGTTCTTAGTCTCTATAGGTAACTATAAATCAAGGGTTTTGAACTTCTAGAACAGAGCAGGAAGAGGAGTCCTCTCCTTCCATATGTTCATCTTTTTTTAAATCACAAGCAAAGGTTCCTGTCCTTACCTTTGATGTTTCAGAAGTAAAAATATATGTAAAAATTAGGTCAGGGGAATGGAGGAAAGAAGTATTGGGTCTGAGATCTCCTACACGTTCTACTTTCTTATTTTAAGCCTTGGTGATTATTAATAAAGTTGATCAGAACTATACCAAATCTTCTATCCCTACCATTCCTCCTTCACATAATTTCTCCTCTAAATGATAAATTAATTAGTATATATGCAATAATTTTCTCCAAAATATTTTTCTGTTGATCGTTTCCAATTATGTGTACCTGTAGTATCTTGCTTAGGTTATTTTCTTCAATGTTACCTTTTTTTTCTACTATTAAGTAATTCAATTGGATTTTAAATAACACACCTGTAAATCTTAACATGAAATATGGGAGAGAGGTTTGTTTGCCAAAGAGTCTTAGCATATTTGACAATGTTGATCTCTACATACTCCTTTGTACCAATCTTACTCATCCTAAACATTGTGAAAAACAATAATAGAATTAATTTTACTTTGGGCTTTCTTGGAAGATGGTAGGCAAAGTGTCATTTAATTATTATTTAATTAATCTTCTGTGATCACTTGGGTGTACAGATGCATTCTAGAAGTAATGAAAAGTTCCAAAAAATTTAGTTTTCAAATTTAAAAAGAAGTACAAGCATCAATACATATTTGACAAAATAAAACTAAAACTCTCCTTTATAACCTCAAAGAACCTCAAATATAACTTAAATATTGTAAGATATTGTAAGATATTTGTTTTGGAATAACTTGAAATGTCACAGGAAAATGATTTTTTTCTAAGAGCTGAACCAAGATAAATCAGAGAAACATAGTCCTCACTTTAATGCAAATTGATTTAATTAACCTATCAATTTGTTACAATTAGCAATAAAAATATTCCAAAAGTAAATATCACAGGGTCTTGTTGTCAACACCAAAGTTTTCTTTCATCTTACTAATTGTTGAATCTCCACAGGTCCCATGTTTTACTTGAAAGCCCAACCTTTTGATTTTTTGCATATATATCAGCATCCCTTGTTTCCCAGAGGCACATTTTAACTTCTTCCAGCCTCTGAGATGAATATGCTTTTTCACATAATTATAGAATTAGTCAAGAGACCAGAGCAGAGCCCATGGAGCCACTCCACTGTGTGCTGTGCAAACATGTTCCCTTCCACCCCTGGTAATTGGCCAGTAGATCCCCCAGGAAGGTTTTGATCCTTTAAATAAACACTTTATGGGCAAGGGGGTAGGGATGTTGTATTTTCTTAGTTGGCAGTGAAACCAGAAAAAAAAGCTGCACATTCAGTGCTTATTACATCATTTCTAAAAAAGCAAATTGCTTGTGACTGTATAGCTCCCTCTGCTGGTTCACAAAGTTAAAGAAGTGCAAGTAGAAATAATGCTTATGAACTAGGGTCTCAGGAGAAAAAGGTGTCATTTTAGATATGCAATGAGGGTAAACTAAGGACATAAGCAACAGAGAAGCTTCTCATTTTAATGTTTCTTAAGTTGTGAGCCACCTCAGTCATCGTCTCCAATCATTTTATCATTATGTATACCTGCATCGTCTAACTTTTTACAATAAAAAGCAGGCTCTAAAACAATGAGCAGGTAATTTTTTGAACGACTTCAACCTAAATAAGCATCGTGAGTCCATGAGCAACATAAGGCAGGGGGTCATTCATAGGGGCATCAGGTTACCTTTATTCCATCTACAGGGGTGGCAAATGAAAGCTGTGAAGACATGAATGTCTTTTCCAAACCGAGCAATTAAAATCCTGTGCATCTCATCTTTATGGCATTAGTGACCATTTTCTCTGGGGATAGCCAAAGGAGCTGGAAAAGAGAGGACAGGAGTCGCAGAAACATGGCCTTGAATTCCAACTGTGACAAAGGCTGTGTAACCCTCAAGTTATGTATCCTTTCCTCTCTTTCTTATTCATGTTTATAATTCAGAGATAAAATTCTCAGAGTCGTCGTGAAGGTTAAAGTAATGTATGTATAATGCTGGCCTGTGGCAGTTGCATATTAATCGTGGTTAACACTATTCCAGAGAAATCTGGGTTTCTGCTCCAATCAACCGAATGAGCCAGAGTATCAAAGAGAGATAATTTCCTTCTCAAAATTCAGAAAGGATAACACATGTTCCGTCATATTAAACATATAGTTTTTATTGAGAGAAATTACTATGATTTGACTTCACCATTTTTATACAGTCTACAATCCAGTCATATTTATTTTTTGATATGGAGACAAGATCAGATATATAGCTGATCCTACGGAGTTGCATATCCCAGAAACCTATTAAATTGGGTTACAAAGAAGCTAGGTAAACAGCATATTCTCATGAGAAGGATTTAGGTAGCGAGTTGTAGATGTTGTTACAGATTATAGACTATCATGTCATTGATAGCTCTTTTGCTATGCATATAGTAAATGTGTTAATTTTAATAGATTAGATTTTTATAACACAGTAAACAATGGTTTGATAATCAAATAGCTAGATAAGGAAAAGTGGTTTGAGCCTAATGTTTATATATTCTGAGCAACAGTTTGCTCCAGAGAATGCTGTGCTGTCTCTAGTGCTATGTACACAGTCTAGGTCACTCTTTATTATCAGGTAATAAAAAAATAATAGAGACAGTAGAGTAGTGGTTAAGTGCAAACATCTGAAGCCAGAAAACCTGGGTTTGAATCCTAACTCTCTTAGCTGACTGACCTTGAGAGAGTACATGGCATACCACATCTGTCTCACTTTCTTCACTTACAAAACGACGCTATAGAAGTGCGCACTTTGTATCAGCCTCCTGGGGCTGCCTGAACAAATTACCACCAACTGGGTGCCTTAAAATGACAAATTTATTTTCTCCCAGTTTGGAAGGCCAGACGTCTGAAATCAAGTTACCGGAAGAGCGTTGCTCTCATCGAAAGCTCTGGGGAAAGCCTTCCTGCTCCTCCCGGGTCTGGTGGCCCGGGGCCTCCTGGGCACGGGGCAGCGTACGTCTAATCTGCCTCCCCCTTCCCGTGGCTTGCCCGCCGTGCCTCCGTGTGTTCTGTCTTCTGGTGAGGGCACCGATCATTGGAATGAGGATACTGGATGCCTAACCCAGTTGAGCTCATATTAATTGCACCTGCAAAGACCCTATTTTTTCGTAACATAAGGTCACAGTCTAAGGTTCCACGTGGACATGAATTTTAGGGGTTCACCGTTCAACCCACTGCATACCTCACAGGGTAGTTTTGAGGATTTCATAAGTCACTGGAATCGAAGCACAGAACAATGCCTGTCACAGATGTTTTAGTTTAGATGACTTCTAAAATTTTATACAGTTCAGGCAGTTTCACCAAAGTTATAGGTGCCCCGTTGTGAGTATCCACTAGACAGCTTCCCCCAACCGCCCACTGTTCTTTAAATTCAAGCCACTTAAAATTGCCTACATTTTCACTCCCGGAGAGAACCACTGGGTTCCCCAGTTTTTATGTGGTATTACTAACCCATTTGCCCAATTCTCATTTCCCAAGATTTAAAGTCTTAACATTTCCATCTCCTCCTTCTTTCTTGTCTTATCTAATCAGCCACTTGGTCTCGAGTGTACCTTGAAAGCAATTCACATGTTATATTCTCACTTCTCCTTTTCCAGGTCAGGCCTTCTTTAACATTCACGCACATGAGAAATAGCATAAGAGAGGTCACACCGTAAATCACAGTAAACACACACACACACATTTCATAGAGCAGGAAAATAACTACATTTCCTTTATTTCAGAGAAAGGTTTTTTTAATTATTTAATGAAAAATATGGAGTATAATATACTACAATAAGATGGCCTTATTTAGTAGCTCTCCTCGTAAACTGACTCTATTGTAGAGAAGAGAGAACCTTCAAGGGAGAAAAGGAAAATATTTGCTATGCTTCTAATCTGTAAAAGGTAAATAAAGGCGTGGAGATCTGGAATGGATTTTGCCCAGACATTTTACAGCTCTGGCGTCAGTTTCCTTATCAGTAAAATGTGACCTTGAGAAAGTTATTTCAGTTCTCTAATCCTGTAGATGACGTTTTATTATCTGTAAATTGAGGTCATACTTACCTATAAGGTTGTCATAAAAACTCAATAATGAGGAAACTGTGTAAAATGCTTCAGAATAGTATTATGTCCCTAATACATGGCAATACACAGTAGCTATTAGATGTAATTTTAGAATCATGTAGACATTCATTCTCTAAAATTCTTGCACCTATTTGTTTGCTGCTTCACTTGGTGGCTCATTTCATTGATAGTGTATTTGCAAACACTGCTGCATTTTCACAGGGCAGTGTGTTTTGGGTGCAGTGTGTGCAACTGTTAGGAAGAATTTGGCTTCTGAGTCATCAGCTGCTGTTGGACAACTCCCTAGGCAAGAGGTGTGCTCTTTCTGAGCCTAGTGTCCTCTGGTGTCCTTATCTATAAGGGGGGGGGTGGTAAGATGAACTAAATAGCACATAGTAAACACTCAATAAATGGTGGTTATCAGTGTTATATGATTTTTTCTGGTCTCAGATTCTATGTGAATATCAATGGGTGCAATCCATTACGGTGCAGAGGTTATACGAGGTATCTGGACAGAAAACATTTGAGCATTGTGATAGAAACTCTTGAAATCCTTATAGTTCTAATGCTAGAATAATCCACATGCATTCAACACCTACGGAAAGTTGAGATGCTGAAGAACGCTGGGTCAGGTGAAAGCGATCGCTCACTAAAGTGAATGCGAGAGCCTGAATTCTGAGATACAATTAGCAGGGTTAAAGTAAAGGTGAGCTTTCATACGGCTTATTTTAAAAGCAATATAGATGGCTTCTTTTAAAAATATTATGCCATCAATAACAACTGTACTTAACAGCAATTACATTAACTGGGTCTAAAGTGTGTGGTTGAAAAGCCACTCAGACAACTCTACGCATACACCTTATATCCTATGTAAGACCATGCTGATCTTGCCATAACTGCATATTTTATTCTGCATGTTACCAATATCTCACATATTGTCATAAATGTCTAGGAGAAAAGCCTCATGTGTATAAACTTTGTAGTTAAAGGAAAATAAATACCAAAAGTATTCGAACTACATACACACACATCCTTTTAAAAATCCCCCCCCCCCCATTTTTTTTAGAGCTATCACTTTGACAAAGCAGATAGGAACATACTGAGATTTGCTCAGGGTTATATATTGCCCTTTAGCTACCACTGACATTTTTTGCTCATAAGAAGCTCGTGAGCTGGTTAGGAATCCTCACTGCACCCACACGAAGGACAGAGATACACTCATAAAGCAACAGATGAATGCATGCCTGTGATACTGGCAGTCATGTGCTTTTAAAGTGATAGCACTTAGAGAGGTGATCAGAGGGAGTATGTTATGAAACTATTGTGTAGCAAAGGTCTCACTAGGTTTTAAAGAATGATCCAGATTATGTCTGACAAAATCATGACTCATTGTCTCTAAAGAATATTTGTATGTGTTTGGCATAGAAAACACAGTTGTAAAGTTACTCTGAAGGACACAGGGACCAGGCTCCCTGAGTTGCTGCTTGACCTAGTAAGAAAGCCTTAGTCATTGAGGGACTGATTCTGAGCACAGGGTCCATCCTGTCACTCACACTTGTTTCCTGCTCTCTTTATTGGCCTTGGGTCTGAGCCCTAGAAGAATATAAGTATTTAATATATGTTGACTCATTAGAAATAATATGAGAGACTAAGGTAAATAACAGAGAAACTAAGAGACTGAAAGAGTTGTTTCAGTAAAGGCACTATTGGACATTGACGTCTAAGCAATATTACTGTGTGTGTGGGGGCGGGGCTCTAATCAGCTGCAACATGAAGGGAGAAAGGACTTTCTTTCTTACCTTGCCCCAGATGATCCTCTGCCTGGTGTCAGGAGGACCTTAGTTGACAACACTTTATGAGGCAAAGATGTACCTGATGGGAAACTGCTCCACTGAGTGGAGTCTGGTGACACCCAGTGGGAGACCAAGGTACAGGGTAGGACAGAATCAATACAGTCCAACTGAAATACACTTAGGTGTGGACAAAATTACATCCTTACACCCTGGAAAGTCCTGAGCACCTCAGGACAGGACCAAGGCAGAGTGGATTTGTAAAGAAGACTTAGGTGGGTCAGGAGTCAAAGAAATTTGAAGGACATATTACTGATTTTAAGATCCCATTAGTTTCTCAAGTTGCTAAAGTCTAGGAAAAATCAACAGCTGGAATGGCTCAGTGGCTGAGTACCGACCTATGATCCAGGAGATTGGGGTTCAGTTCTCGGTCAGGGCACATGCCCAGGTTTCAGGCTCGATCCCCAGCAGGTGGAGTGCAGGAGGCAGCCGGTCAGTGACTCTCTCATCATTGATGTTTCTGTTTCTGTCTTCCTATCTCTCTCTCCCTCTCCCTTGCTCTCTCTGAAATCGACATCTTTTAAAAATTTTTAATAAAAAAATTAAATTTAATATTTCCAGTGGTTTATAGGTTTTTGGCTTGGGTCTTCTAATTGACAGAGTTGAATAACCAGGTTAAAGATAAAAATTAATTTTTCTTATCAATTTTATTTTGTAAGTCTTCTCATATGTACTCTCCTCATGCACATAAACACACGTACTTCTATCCAATAAAAGTAAAATATTCTGAATATTTGTCCTTAATTGCAGGAATTGGGTAGATACAAAAAAATTGTTTTCCAAAATGTCCTTGAATAATTTATGTAGCTTTACCCTCTAGCCCCCAAAGGAATGTAAACATGAATGTGGATACCAAACGTAATGTTTCTAAGAGATGATTAAATTCTGGTCCAATTCACTTTAGATAAAATGGGAAATGTCTTGTATTTTATTGCTTTAGCTTCTCACACTAAAAACAATTCCTAAGGAATTTGCTGCATGGAATGCTTTTGCAGCCCAAGGCAACTATATGCTCTGACTCTCTCACAGATTTGACCTCGGTTACACTTGTTGAAGTTCAAATATTTGGTATTTCTTCAAAGAATACACTACACTGCAACATGCCACAAGGGAAATTGTTTTTAAATAGAAAAGGGACAGAAAAAAAGCTGATCACATAACATATATAATTGGTCTACTTTGCCCTCCAGTATATTTTAGTGTTTTGACCAAATGAAAGTGTGTTGATAAAAACATAAAAAATAAACTCAGAAGGATCATAGAATTAAAAAATGTAATAAATAAAATAACCCAGAAGACAATGTGAATACATATGAAATATATTTGCAAAATATGTCTAAGACATAAATGAAAAGTTAAGAATTTACCAAAAAAGTGAGAAAGGACTATAGATATGAAAGGACTATAGACATTTGGAAGATGGTTGTTGATTTTCATCATAGCAGCCCCGTAAGTAGTATTTATCTACCTGCTTGGTCATAAAGTTCATGGGTAACAGCCAAGGTGATGGGGACACTGAGAGAGGCACTCACCTAGGAATATATATGATTTCCCATAACTTGGCTGAGACTGTTTTCTTATCGCTCTATTACTCTTGCCCTGAAAACTTGTGTGGATATTTCAACTACATTCATTATTTTTTTTGTCTCTACTCCTTAGTAATATGTTCTTTTCTTAGCTCTACATGTTTGGTTCAATGTAATCAAGACTAAAACCAATTTACTAATAGAGTCACTACTAGCAAGCATGCTATAAACATGCTATATTTAAATGAATCACAAGTATTCCTTGGTGCATACAGCATTTCTTATTTAAATTAATTTACACTATTTTAGCAAAATACCAGTAGGAACTAGATCTCTAGACCTTTTTAATAAAATGAGACAATTTTAAATGCTAAAGAAAAGAATAAACAGTTGGGCTTTCTTCTATCTAGACAACCAGGTCAAACCAGTCCCATCCAAAAACATCATTTATGTCTTAGTTTTGTAAACTAAATTCTGTGATTACAGTGAAAACTCAGCTCTGAACAAGAGTTTTTGGGGTTTTTTTTCAAAGGCATGTCCAGCTGGAGCCAGACAACTCTGAAAAGGATCCCAGCTGTTTAGATTATGTCAACCCAAGAACAACTAAATACTGCCTTGAAAAGAACTATCAGTAGTAAATTCTGGTTCGAAGTTTTAGGGAGGTAGAAAGCCAAATCCTTAAAGACCCCTCCCACTCAGCAGTAGCTTGGAAGGGTAGTAAGAGGAAGAGATTAATTCTTACTTGTGGTTTCAACTGGCCCAACTACCACAAGTCTCCTGGTATCTTAAATTGTTCCAAGCATAAGTACGAGCATTTGCTAGATGTGCATATTTCCAAGTTGGAAAAGCTAGCCCTTTTCCAGGAAATTTAAGAATTTGCCAGTTTTGAGATAAATGTTTCATGTATCATACTTTTTTTTGGATTGTGTCTTTTGTCTCATATGCAGCTTTTTTGCCTTTTTATAAATGCAAGCCGGTATAGATATTTCTATATATAAAGTCATTTTCTATTACACAGCATAAAGCATGTATTATTTAAAGCATACACAAATATTCAAAGAGGAACGCGGTAAATAACCAGATGGTAATTTCCTCTGACAACAATAGCCATCCCTATATTGTTCTGGAATTTGGTAGTAATCTGTCTTGGTCATATATACAGTCCTACTACTAAAATGAATGATAGTTCATATCAATCTCTGAAAATTAGATTGAATAATTTATACTCTAGGTAAATATGTCTCCTCAGTTTTGCTTTGTATCCAGAATTATCTTCCAATAGCAAAAATATTTTAAAACAATTTATATTTATTTAATATAAATTAATAAATATAAAATTAATATGAATCAAAGTGCTATTTTTACATACACTTGTAGTATATTCTCCCAATACTCACATATTCATGAATTATATATTTGAATATGGTTTTTGTTTGAACGCCCGACCAACAGCAAATCATTTAAAGTATAAATATTTGGTCTCTCAAGAAGAAATGGATTTATTTTCCTTTAGTATATGTACTGTGCTGTATGCTTCATTTGGACACTTTTATCTATGGAAACTTAATAAGCTTACCCAGTAAAATATTTTGTATAAAGATATATGCTAATTATGATTGGGTAGCAGTTTGAAACCATAGCCAAAATTCACTTTGCCACTTGATGTTATGTCATATTACTGTAAAACAATTCTCTTGAACTCTAAATTTGTGTTTGTGCATGTGTGAGATGAGGCTATGTAGTTGAACATACCTTCTTAAAATAAGGCTGCAGAGAGTTAATTGGTGAAGGATGTTTCTTCAACCTTAAACAAGTGGTATATTCTGTGACATTTGCTATTAACAGCAGATAAAAACCAGACAAGAATTTCTTTCTGCTCTAACCTCTGATAACTAGATAAACTCAATTTCTTTAAATGCTGTTCTTAATAAACTGGATCTTATTTGAAAAGATAGTCTAGGATGAATAGTTGAAAACATCTCAAGTGTAATCTTCCAGAAATGACACTATGATCTTAATTTCTTTAGGAATAAATTTAGGTTTTGGAAGTCAAATGTTTTTAGATGATAGCCAGTAAGTTTCTCACAACATGTAAAGCTGCAAACTAAATATTTAATACCCAAATTCTCTATTCACACATGCACTGTCTTCACAGTTACATGAGAATGTCAACTATTATTTAAAAAATAAAAAATTTAAAATTTAAAAATAATAATAGGCAATCTGTTTCCCAGGGCAGAAAAAATCATGCAAGTTTTACCTTCCTTTCCCAGGAACAAATACTCAAAGCAGTTAAGCAAAATCAGGATTAAAAGAGAATAAATAATTGCATAGTTTGGGTTCTGTTGAGTCTATGGTGCCTGTATTCGTGAAGGACTTTTTCTAGTCTTAAGTAATAAATTACTCTGGGGGAACACTTACATTTCAGAAGATAGTAAAAACAGAAAATTAGAACACAAAGGAGACAGATGAGGGTTAATTAAAGGCAATGAAGGGACCACCAGTAGAATTACAGCTCAGAAGGCAAGAGAAGTTGAATCTTCCAGAAAGAGTGAACATTTAACAATGACAAAGGCTGAGGGATTGTGAAATAAGACTAAAGCTTAATAAAAGCCAGCTGGAGTAGGCCAATCAAAAGTCATCTATAAACAGTTTTGGTAAAGAGATTGGAGTGCAAGTCATTTCGGAGTTGGTGGCTGAGAGAAAAGGAAGCGGGAAAGTGGGACCAGTAGTGCAGGCAGCTCCTTTCTTAGAAGATGAGACATAGCAAGAAGGATATGCATGGTTAGACTAGGTTTTTGTTTGCTTGCTTATTTTTAGGATAGATTGATAGAGGAGTCCATGTTGTAAACTAAGGGAAGAAGGCAGTAGAGAGAGGATAGATTGAAGCTCTAGATAAGGGCAGAGGCAGATCCCAAAGGGGACTGGAACTGAGGGTGTGTAGAAACCCTCCCAAGGCCATCAGCCTTCCAAATCCCCCTCACCTGCTCTATATTTCTTTCTCTACAGCGCTGATTACCTTCTATGATACTGTGTAATTCATGTATCTATTACATTTATCACTTGTCTTCTCCACCTCTCCACCCTTAATCTCCTCTGTGATCTTTTCATTTTCTACTATTCCTTCTTATCCCTTAAATGCAAGTGTCCTCCCAGGACTTTATGAAGTTCACAGGGGCAGGGATCTTTATCTTTTATTCATGCATATATTTCAAGTACCCAGAACATGGTGGGCACTCAATAAATACTTGTTGAATGAACAAATATTGGAATGTACAATAAAAATTGTTGAGGTTAGCTTAAAATATTTAATTGTTTACATGCAAAGTAGGAATAACTCATTAATAACCTACGATTTACAAGAAAGGCAGGTGGAAGAGAGATTTCATACATACTGAAAGTTAAATATTTGCTCTATAGATCCAAGGTTATTTGTGGAAGCCCATGAGTGCTATTTAAGTTCATGATTTGTTTATCCCATATAACAGTTTTTCTTTATTGTTACCTGTCATCATTTAAACATAGATTTAAGGTACAGGTTCAGATGTATGGCTTGTCTTGGAAAGCAAGAGGATAGCAACACTTGACTCACATTTCTGTTTGACAACAATTGCCCAGATGCGATTCAAGGTTGTCCCCTCATCACCACCCCCCAGCACATAGGTTCACAAGATAAAGCACTTCATTTGCCAAAGTCTTCACCATTCTCTACAGTAGTGTAACTCTTAAGTCTATTATCAATTGTCATTTATTATTGAACTTGAGTTATTGTTTTTTATAGCATGGCTGCTTTATCCATTTATGTTACCTGCCTGGCCTCTTTAGTCAGATGTGATTAAAATCCATGATATTGATAGTATTCAACTAACAATTTGTGTTCCAAGGGGGTTTTCTGATAGCCTTAGAAACACAGGTATATTGCATTTTATTGTACTTCACTTCATTGCGCTTCATAGATGTTAATTTTTTTACAAATTGAAGCCAAGATTCTCCACCAGCAAAAAGATTATGACTCACTTTATTGCAATGCTCTCTTTATTGCAGTGGTCTGGAACTGAACCCAATATATCTCCGAGGTATGCCTGGCTATTAAACTCCTCACCATGGCTGATCAGGCCCTATATGACCCGTTTGCTCCTATCTTCTGACCTTGCCTTCACAACTCTCCACTTGGCTTGCATGCCTATTTTCAGCCTTCGATGCCTTCTTCATTTTTCTAAAATATACCAAGTTCCCACCAGCCTCAGTGCCTTTATATTTTCAGTTTCCTTTTACTGCAATTTCTTTCCTAATTTTGCCACACATGCAAACATTTATTAAAAAACAGCTTCTTCTCTCAAAACCATACAAGATGTTCTGAAATCTCAATGCATTTCAGCCCTCTGCCCTTTCAAGCTCTCCAACAAAGACCTTCCTCAAAAAGTTTACTCAAGGCAAAGGAGACAATTTCCTATTGGCAGGATTAATTTAAAATCCTAGTCAGAATCAGGTCACAAAGACTGCACACAGAACAAATTGGAATCACAAGACTATGTTCCATTTTGAAGAATGTATGCTATTCTGTATACTAGATTTAACAACCCTATTCAAATGCAAGGTTACTCTTTCAGTGTATCTAGCCAATAGATAGATCTTGAACACCACTTATTTTTCTCAAGAAAAATTATTTCTAGCAGATCATATGCTAATTAATAAACTTTCTGGTATTGATTGGAGTTAAAAATAGTGCTCCTCTGATGTAGGTTTTTCCATTAGAGTCCTTCAAATGCTAACAAAATATCCCTGGAGTATTAGTCCTTATTAGTGTACTTGAAATATTAATCAACCATCCCTAAGAGGTAGATAAAATTAATACACACTCACTCCTATACAGATATTCTCACACATATTATATTCTCTATTCTGATATATTTTAAAGTAAATCATAGAAAAACATAACAATTAGAGAATCACTCATACATAGAACAAATGACAGAATCCTGTCTGCGCTGACCGCCCCCGAGACCAATTTTGAGCGAATTGACATGAGACTAACAGGTTAGTTTGCTGTTGGAACTAAGAGTATCTGGTTCACCCCTTTACTCTTTCCATGGTTCATATGGAATTTGAAGAAATTGTTTCTGATATCTTCCATTGTAACTTTAAGTGTGTTTGGTCACAGAAACAAAGCCAGTCTTGATTTTACTTAAAATGGAGACGTTGGTTTGCACTTCTGGATCTTTATGGGTTAAATAGGCATTTCAGGCTTCCTTCAATAATTATCATAAAACCCAAGTTAGGCCCTTCCTCCTTTTTTCTTCCTGCTTCTCCAAAAAAATTATTTTACACCCATGTAGGTAGCAACATAGAATTTACTGAATTTCATAAGATAAACTAAGGAGAGGATCTAATGTCAAATACTCCACTCCAAGGTCAACTCTCTTAAATTTCTCATGAGACATCACTCTTCTTTCAGGTCTCTTCTACCTCACACGTGATCAAACAGATGTCCTCTCTTCTTCTTCCCTTCCCTTAGAAGCCACGCAAATCCTGCTGATCCCTTCCCTTCTTCTCTTCCAAAAACATAAGTGTTCTTTTTCTTTTACAGGCATATAGCCTTACCACTTACTCTGAATTCTAGATACAAAGTGATAGCACAGGCTCCAGAGCTCCAGCTTTCACTGTGAATGAGTTTATCAAAACAGCAAATATAGGTCTCTTCCTGCGAAGGATGTGCATGTCAGCAGCCTAGAAAAAGAAAAGTAAATATCCCACAGTGTTACATCTGTTCTTATAGAAAGATAGGTTGAGTTCAAAACACCTTACAAATATGTTTTGGAACACAATCTCTCCTTAATTTGGAGAGTTCTTGACTAATGGAAATAGGAAAACATGCTCATTAGTTTTGTCAAATATGGTAGATGTGACTTCTTATGATGACACACAAGAATAAACTCAAAATGGATTAAAGACTTAAAATGTTTTCTCCCCAGAAAAAAACATAGGCTGTAAAATCTCGGACATTTCTTGTAGCAATATTTTTTCTGATATATCTCCTTGGGCAAGGGAAACAAAAGAAAAAATAAACAAATGGGACTGCAGCAAACCAAAAAGCTTTTGCACAGCAGAAGAAACCATTAACAAAATGAAAAGACAACCCACTGAATGAAAGAACATATTAGCCAATGATGCATCTCATGAGTTAATATCCAACATTTATAAAGAACTTATAAAACTCAACACCAAACAAACAAACAATACAATTAAAAAATGGGTGACGGACCTGGATAGACATGTCTCCAGAGAAAACATACAGATGGCCAAGAGACAAATGAAAAGTTGCTCAATGTCACTAATCATCAGAGAAATGCAAATTAAAACCACAATGAGATGTCACTTCACACCCGTCAGAATGGCTGCCATCAATAAATCAACAAACAACAAGTGTTGGCGAGGGTGTGGAGGAAAGGGAGCCTTCGTGTGTTGCTGATGGGAATGCAGACTGGTGCAGCCGCTGTGGAATGTAGTATGGAGTTACCTCAAAAAATTTTGTTATATTTTGATCTAACATGATTAAAATGTATGGAACAAAAGCTGAGGGGAAAAGGTAAAATGTTAATAGTATTTTTCACTAATTAGAGGAACCATGAATAATTTTTGTGTACTTTGTACTTTCCTGGATTTCCAGCAAAAGTCACATACTGCTTTTATAAGATAAATAATAAAGTATTCCTGCATAATTACAAATTTTTATTTTTTATTTTTGTCAAATATAATGGATGTGGCTTCTTATGATGGTATCTGGCATGTAACAAAAAGGTACAAGCTGTGCTGTCTCAACACACACTAATCTACAGTTATTTGTGTACAGAGTATTAACCTAGAACAAATATCTAAAAATAATTGGGAGATCATAATAAGCTCCCTAAAATAACTTTGTTGGACAAAAACATGAAAAATTTGATTTAAGTAATTGACTCTTCAACAGATGTAATCTGTCTCTACATTCTTTTGGTGAGCATAATTTCTAGGAAAAAAATCAAGACAAAGGTCATTTGCAATGTTGCAATAATACAGGGTGTCCCAAAAACATGTATGCACACTTTAACAGCAGATGGCTCAATTGATATTTCTTTCTTTTCAATCAGACTAAGCTTTGAACAAAGGAAATTCATCCTAAAATACTACTGGAAGTTTGAAAATGCAGTTGAAGTACAAACACTGCCTTTATAATTATTCAAAGTATGCATACGTTGTTTTGGGACACAGGGTGTCACCCCCAAAACTATATACTCACTTTAACAGCTGATAACTCAATTTTCACTCTTTTTCAGGTTTAACTGATTTGAAATAATGAGTGAAGTCAGACTAAGCTTTGAACAAAGAAAAT